>NC_136940.1:13465387-14083906 GCF_949987615.1 Pollachius pollachius
TATTTTCCCGATAATGACCGGCGTTCTATACATTATTCCTTACATATATATTCAGCAGAGTAGGCCTAAGTAACAAATGTGTACCAAGTTACACATGCATAAAAAAAAATGTCGGGTTGAAATCGGGCTCTGGCTCATAATTACAGTTAATGTGTTGGGCCGGGCTGGGACAGAACGTGCACGGGCTCGGGCCGGGTCGGGCTTGATTTTCTGGGCTCGATCCAAGCTCTAATAAAGACTGCTCAGCGGAGCTACCTTGGGGAAGGAGGAGTCACGAGGCTTATGCGCATTGCAAGCAGCAGAGACACTCTTGATACATTTGTCTTTAAGTCAGCAGCGGCACACTTCACAGCTGCCAAATATCGAAAGAAGTAAAAAAAAATCTTTAAAATTAAATCTTCCAGGTCACATGACCGGCACCAATTTTTTCAACCGGAAACACTGATACATACATACATACATACATACATACATACATACATACATACATACATACATACATACATACATACATACACACACACACACACACACACACACACACACACACACACACACACACACACACACACACACACACACACACACACACACACACACACACACACACACACACACACACGTTCCAATGTTATTTTGGTAGCTGTAATGCCTGGGCTATATGCCTGGGTCCTTTACATATGTAACCCTACGATCGGGGAAATGTAAAGACAAAATAGAAAGTTGATAGTTTGCATCCAGTCAGAACTGGTGTGCAAACCCTATTTAAACACACACGTGTTCTAAATCAGGATCACAATAAAAACCGAATCATGTAAAAATCACACCAATACTGCATTTTGAGTTTACCGCAAGCTTGCTTGGAAAATGACCCATCACTAGATGGGACTTGAACCTAAATTAAAGTTCACTTCACGTCACAACTGAAATGCACAGAGACTTCTAGGTTTTGTTCTCCACTGTCCAAAATCACTGGTGGATTACCAGAGTACTTGAGTCTGAATGTTGACCCACACTTTGGATTCTAATCTAAAGAACCCAAACTCAGATCTTTAATATCACTAGTTTGCCTCCATTATCTGACGACACAGTGCTTAGAAACCAACCTTTGCAATTGTCTCTATTGTCCACGAGAAATCTAAACGTACATAAAATGCTGATAAATAAAAAACCAGAGGAAGGAAAGGTAGGAATGGTAAAAGTAAGCTTGTAGAATATGGTTGGACTAGGATGTGAGACCTCGTCAAACTCTGAAGCCAAGGACCAGCCAGAGAGAGATGGAACAAAAAACACACTTCTTTAACCCCTTTCTGAACTAAATAATGGATTTCCTCCAGGGATACTTTTCTTTCCATTACCTCACAGAAAAAACAAAACATGAATCAACATTGTTACGCACATACAGTTCAAAAAGAATAATCTGGAATGGACCCAGGAGGACCATTTCCCCAAAATGGTACAATTTAATGACTTTATCAATAGTCTCCATAAGCCTTGTTACTTCAACCATTTGTGTTTCTTGCCATTCAGAATACATCCCAAAAGATCGACAAAAATACAGGAATAAAGGAAATTTCAAAATGATTCAAATTTAGATTTGACATAACCTTAAACAATCGGATATCTTGATGAATATGAAGATGTCCAACTAAGGACCCGATTGGATGCTAACATATCAGATACAAAGGCAATCTTTACTACACCTAAATCTTCTGAACGCCACATGCCGGCATGGCACCGGCGGGCCATGGCGTGTCCTACAGACCCCTGGTGACCTGGTAACAGTCTTGGCACGTAAGCGAGTTAAGGATAGAAACAAACATGGAGGAGCAGTACAGGACAAGGAGCACGACTACCCACCTTTTCAATAGAATAGAATTGACCAAATCCAAATAATCTTCTAGTGCTGATTAATTGGATAAAGTATAAAAACCAGACATCTGAGGCCGGCCTCGACTTACAATGCCTACGGAAAGAGATACACGAAGAAATATCGAGCCAAGCCCCACGCTGATTTGACCCAGCTAACCTCTACACGCCTTTTGTTTTCCCTAAGATGCCCAAAGCTGCCACTAACACACACTACAGCACACCTTCCTTGAATAATTTCTAACAGGCTCTTCTTTAGCCCTCAAACCTTACTGACAAACCCCTACCGACACCCGCCCCTTACCACCACCACCACCACCACCCAGGGACTTAGCTGCCTCAATACGAGTAGACGGACCAAACAGACCTACTGGGGGACCAGTCCTCCAAGAGTAGAGCAGTGCTTACTTCCATTAGGAAAACAACAGTCATAGCCACAAATACCATCTGCTCTCTAACAGTAAGGAAACGGTTTACGCCACTTGTGCTTGGACGGTTGAAACGCCAATGTGGTTGAATGTAAACAATTTGTTACCTTGCTACGCCAGGGGAATGTGTGTTAATAAGGACCTGTAGGCTAATGCTAATCATAGGGAGAATGCAAACGTGCTGTTGCAGGGCAATTTAGATTCAATATAAAAAATGATATAGAAAAACGTCAACATCACCCACATCAATCTTCTACCAAAATCAACAGACAATTAATCGTGTGGTCTCATTTGACGATTTAATGGCAATGTTTGTGAATCTTTTACAATTTGCAGTGGTGACTTCCTATGGGCTAGCAGAGGACACCGAGGGAGAATGAAGTGTTCGACGACAGCCATGCTGCAACTAGTTTCTAGGTGATCCACGTACACAGGGGGGTGGGGGATCTACCTAAAAAAGCAACACCGCAGATTAAAGGCAGCCACAAAGTTTCTGTCTCCCGCTAGAAGTGCCTGTTTGGACACTACATCTGCTTCACGAGCTCTTGATGCAAATAAATCCCTGTTCAACGTGACAACAGTCTTGCAAATGTCCACTAAGACTATCACAACAAGAATACTGTTCATCAGGTTCAGCCCTGAACAACTCACTGCTCAGCCTTCCCCAGCACCAGATAGTTTGTGATTTGCAGGTTCAAGAAAAGTCATCCGTTGAGGATCCCTCTTTCAAATGGAGCAGGAGTTGGATCTCTTCCTGGGCTTGGGCTGTCTAAAGTCCCGGTCGTCCGCTGAGCAGTGGCTAAAGGAACAAATGGTCTGCGACAGGCTGTGCATGCCCAGGCGGAACACGCTATTGGACAGGCTGTAGATAACGCAGTTGCAGAAGCTATTGCTAATGGCCAGCCAAGTTGTGATGAAGGAGAGGGCGGGGCTGTCCAGCACATGGGAGCTCTCCAGCAGGAAGTAGATGATGTAGGGCAGCCATAGCATGTAGAAGACACTGGTGATACGGAAGAGGACCATGGCGTAGCGCCGGTCGGGCCCGTGCCCCCCCTGGCTCCCCCCACTGCCTCCCCCCTCTACGGCCTCCATCTCCTGGCTGGGGAACCTGGCCCGGCGCTCGCTGATCTCTCGGTTGTGCTGCTGGCAGATGCGGAAGATGTGGTAGTAGGTGAAGCAGACCACGAGGGCAGCCGGCGCGTACAACAGGCACACCACGAAGCCCGTGAAGAGGGCTGAGGTGGGCCATGAGCGGGCACACCACTCAAAGATGTCGCCGTGGTAGCCAGGCTTGCCCCAGCCAAAGAAGGAGGGCAGGAAGATCAGGCTCGAATAGAGCCAGATGAGGGCGATGCAGCAGCGCAGGCGGCAGGGAGTCACCAGCTGGTTGTAGGACAGTGGCTTGGTGATGGCAAGGTAGCGGTCCACGCTGATGCAGGCCAGGCAGGCCATAGACACGCTCTTGAGGACAGAGATGACGTAGCTGAAGGCCTGGCAGGCGAGGGGCTCCTGGACGCTGGCGGGGTAGTGGAGCAGGGACAGTGTGGGCACCAGACAGCTCAGCCCCACCAGCAGGTCGGCGTAGGCCATGGTCTGGATGAAGTAGCTGGTGGTGTAGTGGTGTAGCAGCGGGGCACAGTGGAACACAAAGATGACCGTCAGGTTTCCGATGATGATGAGCACCGTCATCAGGACAATGACCACCGTCTCCAGGACACAGGCCTCCAGTGGCTCGTTTTGACCGAAGCCCAGGGGGCAGGAGAAGTTGAAAGCCCGGCCTGGGAGCCCGTCTGCCAGGCTTCCGTTAGCAGCAGACGCCGGGTCCGTGCTCAGTCTGGAGTAGTTCATGGCTCTGGGCAACGTACCGAGGGGGGGGGGGGGGGGAGGGGGGGGTGGTCGTACCACCCACAATGCAGTCTCTCTCTCTCTCAGCCTCTTTTGGTTACCGGAGCTCAATACTTGATAGAAAAGACTCTCCGTCTTGCTCACTTTCATGTCACACCGACTGGAGGCAAATCAATACAGCCTCTGGAAGCGAGGGGCAACCGTCACACCTCTCCTTTCCCCATCAGTCATGCTCTGAGTGTGGGGAGTAGTGTGCCAGTGAGGAGGAAGAGGAGAATTGGGAGAAACATAGCAAACAGTCTTCCCCCAACACGACGGAGAGTGCAGAAGGAGCTGGCGTTAGCACTTCTGTCGGTTCTTATTCCGTCATGCAGGCAGGGTGCCTGCTTCTTGTCTTTCTGCCCATCCGATGCAACATCTTCCTAGGCCTAACGAGGACAGCTGGCGGGAGGATCAGAGGAACCACGCTGCGCTCACCAGGAGGACGAGTGAGATGAAACCTGGCCTGAGGAGCATTCAGGGATGGAGAAGGAAGAGGTAAGCATCAAGCAAACCCCCGTCCAAACCAGGTAAACAAAAAAAAAAAAAAGATCGACCTTCGATACACACAAATGGTCACGATATGAATCCCAAGCAAATGTGGAGACCCTGAATTTGGGTGCGTTTGCACACAGGACTCCACTTAACTGGACTCAACTGGAAATACTGACGGTGTGAGGACCATTCCTTAGTGACTGGCTAAATCCATACGAGTCCCTGCATGGAGGTTAAACATCCCATTGAGCAGACACCAAGCCATGGCCGCTGCCCTTGCCGTGTCACGGCCCCATTCCATGTGTGCGCTTGTTTTGGTGGCTGACAGAACAGTGTCCCCAGGACTGTGTACGCCCTTTCTATTGTCGGAATCAAAACACAGACACGGGCTACAACAACACGCAGATTGCAGCCGCTGATAATGTCCTCACACACAGCGAGCTCTGTTAAAGGGAGGGGCGCAGGGGCGGAGGCTGTGTTTACAGGCTGGAGACAAGAAGGTTAAACCAGACACATTCTCATTGGTCACAATTGTTCAGATCTTGTTTCCTGCGTGGCCTGAAACTGGTCACCTGTCCAACGTCAGGGGCTGTGACATTGGTCACCAAAACCTGGAAAAGGGTTAGGAGGAAATCCAGTAGAGTGGGAAAAAAAAGTGTTGTGTTTGTGGCCGGATATGAAGCGACAAGGTTGACTTGGTGTGTAGATAGCGTGCAGGTGAAGTGCATTGAAGGGTGAGGCCACTGGGGTACAATAACAAGAGCTCCTCTCACTGTCTCTCCTCACCGCTGTAGATACCAGCACAGGTAATCAAGATCATTTGGCATTCTGCGTGTTTATCCCATCTACTCGTCCGTCCCGCAGGCACCGTCCAACACCCGGTAGAGGTGTGTGTCTGTAGTGTGTTTACTGGAGAGGATCGCCTGAGGGCGCCTTCCTGGTCCATTCAAAGTCTGACGGTCTTCTTTAGGTATTAGAGAGAGTGCCGAAATGTACCCTCTCTCTCGTCTCCATTTCCCTCTATCTCCATCCGTCTGTCCATCAAGAGTGGGGTGAAAAAAAAAATCCTACAAACTGAAAAGGGTCACGTCCGTAAGCCAGCCCGCCCGCCCCCCACCCCCTCCATATCCCAGTCCCACCGCAGAGATCAGATTAACGCGGCGAGTCTATGCAGAGCAGAGCGGTGACTGTGCTGGTGAAATAAAGCGCTTAGTCTGCAGAGGAGAGAATAGAGGAGAGAAGCAGAGAGGAGAGAGCGAAAGGAGAAGAGAGGACGTAGCGTCTCTGTGCCGCGTTGCATCGAAGGCAGTCTCCCTCTCCCTCCCTCCCTCTCCCTGGCCGGCTGCACCTCAGGCTCTGTGACACATTATTCAGCTTTCTCTCTCTCTTTACCTCCCTCTCTCTTTCCCCGACAGCTAAATTTGGACATGTTTCCTATTTACAACACTTCAATATCACAGTCCATTTTCTATTAACTAGACCCAAGCCCCTCCCCATAGCCTTTCTCCATCCCTCTCTTTGCCACTCATATTCTCTTTCCCTTTCTCCCTTTCCCATTTACCCTTTTACTCTCACTCCATAGCCCCCATATCTCGCTTTCAACACCTTCCCCCCCCCCCCTTCGCTCTCCAGGTGCATTTGTTGGCTGTTTTGGGTAGGTAATACTGGATACACTGGTTAAACTGGTTAGACTGTTTGCATTGTTTGATGTTGGTTATCTTTCCTTGGCTGGCAGAACTTGGAGGAAGCACCACATGGCACCTGATTGGCTGATTATCGACAGGGGATGTAATTAACGTAACTAATAAAAAAACTGAATTCCTCCATTACAACACTGCAGTCAAATTAGCGAACTGATCTTCTTTTATAAGCAAACTATTATCACAGTGATGTTTTTATTTTGGCAAGGACAAATTCAAGCTAACCCTGTTTAAATGATATACTTTGTGTAAAATGCCTGAAAATAATATAAAACACACGCTTTTTAACACATGCTTCAATAATACTAAATGCTAAAAATATACACAATGATACAATCGAGAGAATACAAAATAAGGTGTTCAAGACAGCACGAGAAGCTAGCAAAAGGGAGATAAGTCAGAGAAATTGCTTGATATATAGCGTATGCGAGAGAAGATCAGAGAGAACATAAGAATATGAGAGAGCGAGTCAAGCTCATAGGAATATAAATTACAACCCCTTATAATAGTTGGGATAACAAGAGCGAGGGAATATGCAAAAGAGACTGGGCATCGGAGATCTTTCTGAGATTACATCTGGATGACCTTGAGTGTGAAGGAGATAAACCAGCAGAGCAGAAACAAAGCATTCCTGGGAGTTTAGAGAAGGTGACAGGGAATAAAATTAGCTCCGCCCACCCATCCCCACCAAGCTAATGGTGTGATCCAGATGCCTCGGATACCAGCATTCCGAGTTGCAAGTGGTGTAATCTCCCAGCTTTCTTGCAGCATTTCACGGAGAACCGCCCCTTTTGGTCAGGCCCCCTCGGAATTCTGAGAGTATACCGAGTTCAATGATGACGCTGTCAACAAAAATGGCCGGTCTTGATGTGCCTGCAATACAATGTAAAGTTGTGTTTTTGAGCTGGTTTACTAAAGAAGATAATGTAGCTAACATTAGAGCCCCGACTGATTTATCGGCGGGCCAATATTATCGACCGAAATTAGGCATTTTCCAAACTAGCAGTATCGGCATTTATAATGACCGATTAATGAATATTTTAAAAAATAAAATAAAAACAGACGAAAGATCCTTCAACCATGCTATGAGTGTTGGCGTTGCATAATTTGTCCACCAGAGGGCGCTCTAACGCCACAAACCCTACAACCAGCTGATCCAGCCAGAGTCAGGCAGAGTGAGATCGAAGGAGATCATGGTGAAGTATGTTTATGGTAAGTTGGCAACGGTCACAAGACAAAAATTGCTTGAATAACAATTAAAAGAACATCCCCATGAGTTCTCTAAAGTCAATAAGCATGACAAAATTCATGACTACCATGTCCAGTTTTGCTGCTGTTACATGTTAGCTGAGAGTGAAATTGATTTAGCCAACGTTAGTTGTTACAGTATAGTTGACTGACTGTCGGTTTAACTCTTGACAATGTGACTGAAGATGTATTTCTTTAATAGCGTGACAGCAATGAGACGGATCATCTCTCCCTGGCCTATTATTTGGAAAAACTATGTTTTACATCATTTGCAGCAGCATGTGACGTGTGAACTTTAATATATTTTGATGTTATTTTCTGTTTTTCTGTATTATTTTAGTGAGAACTCATTAATAACTACAAATAACTAATAATAGGGAAATCTGTTTATGTCGCGTTTCTGGAATATCTTTTTTAAATATATATCGGCCGATATATCGGAATATCTGATTTTTAAATCTCCAGATATTTGTATCGGTATTGGCCTTAAAAACCCTTTATCGGGCGGGCTCTAGCTAACATTAACCAACGACTAGCCAATTTCATGACACAATCACAAAGACAAACGGGAACGCTATAAGTGCTCCGAGACCGGAAATTATGTCACAAGTGTAACTCGGAAGGCTGGTGTCTGAGACATCTGTATCACACCATCAGACCATCTTTGAAAAAAGCCCCTCCCATGCATGCCAAGCCCCCTCCCATCTCCAACATGCCCCATCTACTCCTACCAAGCCCTGCCAGCCATCATTAAGAACTCCACACATTAGCCACATCCCTCCCACCACCACCAAGCCCCTTCCACTCAAAGCAAGCCCCTCCCATTATGTTTTCCACACTGCTGTTTTCCCCCCTCCCCTTTAACAAACTACGATCAATTGGTTTTTTTTAAATCGCTGAATATGGAGAATCTCCTGTCGACTCTGCAGGTGACCTCCAGTAGGAGGTCAGCTCGATGGAGCTGCCCATGAGGTGAAATACATTGTATTTTATACATATAAGTCTCCTTCAAGGCCAACACAGGACCATAACCGTAGCCAGTGAGAAATGTGCTGTGTGTGTGTGTGTGTGTGTGTGTGTGTGTGTGTGTGTGTGTGTGTGTGTGTGTGTGTGTGTGTGTTTGTGTTTGTGTGTGTGTGTGTGTTCACCAATTGTGTGCGTGTGACACGTGTGTGCATAAATGTTTATGACACATGAAGAAAAAAAAATACAGTCCAGGGAGAAACATACAGATATATAGATCTGAAACACATCGGACCAAAATCACCAAACCCCACTTCAAGCATACATAATCAATGCATATGTTGCAATAGTTATGGGGGATTAGGCCCAGACACACGACTAACACCTGGCAGTGGCCAGGGACAAACAGGACCTCTACCAGACTGACTTACTACTAAGGTACTAACATAGTGCAACAGTATATACTAAACACACAGTGCAGGGTCAACAGCACCTCTAGCATTCTGACATAGTACTAAAGTACTAACATAGTACCACAGTTGTACTGACACACACGGTGCAAGGTCAACAGCACCTCTAGCAGTTTGCCATAGTACTACAGTACTAACATAGTACTACAGTATACTGACACACACACACGGTACAGAGACAAACAGGAGCTCTGGCAGACTCTAAATAAATGTTGTCATCATGCTTGACTGGCGCACACCAAAAATGATGAAATCACAATAGTCGCGCAGGGTTCATACGTCTATTTGCCGCGTGCATCTCTGTATCTTTGAAGCTCCACAAGGAGAGTGCGCAAACCGCTGTCTATAGCCATGTTACTGTAAAATGCAAATTATAAATTCCATGGCCGTGCGTGGACCGTCTGCAAACCTAACAAACTTCCTGAACACACTCCCTCATTACTGACATCTTGAGAAGCTTCTGCAGTCTCACCGCTCAGGAGGCAATCTACTCTTCAACCCCAGAGAACCAATATAGTCTCATCCAAGTCATGACGAGAGAGGAGTGGGTATACAATGTGTGTGTGTGTGGCTCTATTAGGCTCTATAAGTGTGTCCATTCTGGCAGGCTGTGTGCGTGTGTGTGTGTGTTACCTTGGTGATGAGTGTGCGATACTCCTCCAGAAGGGTGAGTTCGCTTGGGCAGCCCGCCAGGAGCTGCCAGACCTCAGCCCTCAGAGCCTCGGGGACCCCTGCTCTCACTAAGGACCCCAGGCCCTTTGGACGGATGGCCAGGTTACAATGCCTGGTACACACACACACACACAATTATATTTAATCAATGAAAAATACATTGCTTAAAGTACTTTGCTTACTGCACACACTCAATTTTTTTTAAAACAGAACATCAGAAGTTCTTATATCATGCCCGGAGCATTTCAAGTACTGGAATATGAATGGATATAAGAGCACACAAGAAAAGACATCGAAAACTGGGTAATCATGAAGTAATCAGATAGTAATTACAATTGCTGGAGGTAATTACGGCTACATGAGAACCCGAGTATTCTGTGATTAATATTGTCAGGTTATTAATCACAATTAATAGTCTCTATGTCCCTCCCTCTCTCTCTCTTCATCACTTGGTCTCTGTCTCTCGCCCATCCCTCACCATCTGCTCAGCATTCCTCCCCATAGCTCCAGAATCTTCTCCGGACAATCCTTGGAAACATCTCCTGTGCCACTGGAGATCTCGCTGTCGCTGTCTACACAGGAAACACATATGCCCCCACACAGGAGGTCAAAACCCGCCACCTTCAGTCATGGACAAGCTTCCAATCAAACCTCTTGCTTTATGTGGTCCATGTGTATAGGCAGAGTAGCATGATATAGTATGTGGAACAGTAAGTTGTAAAGTATAGTTTGGGCTATAGCATACTATATATATATTATAATATTTGGTATTGTATGTAGTATATCATATAGTATGTGGTATAGTGTGTATTATATAGTATAGTACATAGAATAATAATACAGAATGTAGTATATTGTATAGTATGCAATATAGTTTGGGTGTAAAGTATGTAGAATAAATTATATTATATGATAGTATGCAGTTCTGTCCTTCCGAGGAGACATAAAGCCGAGGTCCTGACTCACCGACGTCATAAAAGTTCCCATATCGCAAAGCGTAGGGGTAGGGGTTTCCCCGGTGTCCTGTTTAAAACTGCCCAACCAGGCTCATTCAATCTGGCCCCCTAATCATCCTCCTGTATAATTGGCTGACTCATTAATTCCCTCACTCTTCACCTCAAGCTGGTGTGTGGTGAGCGTTCTGGCGCAGATTGGCTGCAGTGCACCACCCAAGTGGGTGCTGCAAACTGGTGGTGGGGAAACCTCCAAGACAAAAATTAATAATTAAACAAATTTCTACTAAGGGGGGAAAGTACTACACCCGAGGATTTTCCATAAATTGGTACGAGAAAAAAAAGCTGGCTAGCAGGTTGTGAAGAAGCTAACGCAGTCTTCTGCTACCACTGCCTACTCTTCCACCCTGACGACAGACAGCACTGTTTGGGCATCGACTGGTGTGACAGATATGCACCATCTGCCTGAGAAAATCAAGAAACATGAGATGTCAAGATCCACATGGATAGCTGCTTAAGATATGCGACTATTGGGAGGGTGAACATTGCCACTCAACTGGACGAGGGATACTGGTTAGCTGTTCGTCGCCACAACGATGAGGTGAGCAAGAACCGACACATCCTCAACCGGCTCATCAATGTTAGAGTTGGCTTTGCGAAGCAAGAATGAGACGGAGGGCTACACAAACCCAGGTATTTTTCTTGGATTGGTGGACTTCGTGGCACAGTTGGATGAAGTTTTCGATGACCACCTGAAAAATGCCACGGTGTTCAAGGGCACATCCAAGACGGTGCAGAACAAGCTTTTGGAATGTATGCTAGCGGTCTCACGGGAAAGGATTGTGGAGGAGGTCAAGACAGCTCGCTATCTGGCCATCCAAGCTGATGAAACTACGGACGTCTCCACGCAGACACAGCTGATGCTTGTGCTTGGATACATTGATGACAACCATGCAGTGCAGGAAGGTTTTTTTGAGTTTATTCCCATCTCGGATTCAACGTCAATTTCAATTGCCAGTGTACTTTTGGAGAGACTGAACCAGCTTTTGGCCGACGACAACGACAAAATGAAACTCGTTGCATAAGCTTACGAAGGTGCCAGTGTGATGAGGGGAGAGAAGTCTGGTGTGCAGCAAAAGGTGTGTGAACATTTTAAGAATGCCCATTATTTGCATTGCTATGCACATCAGCTTAATTTGATCATGCAGCAAGCTACCTCCCGCATCAAAAAAGTCAACGTTTTCTTTTCTGATCTGAGCGGTATTGCGTCATTCTTTTCCCATTCACGGAAACATTGCAGCCTTCTGAACAAGATGGTTTCACGAAGACTGCCCAGAGCTTCATCTACAAGGTGGAATTTAAACAGCAGGATCGTCAACACTGTGAACGAGAATCAAGATGACCTCCTTGAATGTTTTGAAGCCATCAAGACGGGTTCACATGGTCCATTTGACCAGCTCAGCGTGAGAGAGGCATCTGGCTACGTGAGGATGCTACAGGACGAAGATTTTATTTTTTTTCTGTGCTTTTGTCACAACATCATGCCCCACATCGACATTCTGTACCAGAAGCTCCAGAAGAAGGACATAGATGCAGTCTTCATCAAAAGGGCCCTCGAGAGCTTCACAAGCAGTGTGCAGACAATTAGGTAAGATAACATTTATATTATTTGATCCTTCTCAAAGCAAAGCTTTGTTATGAGAACATATGCATGAAAGGAGACTGTATTTGTGTTCTGTTTATAATATATTATAGGGATCGACCGATTATCGGCGCCGATATGCGGCATTTTGCCGCATATCGGCATCTGCCTTTTTTTTTGATCCGCAGCCGATAAGAGGTCAATTTAAAACTGGGTTATTTTGGCTCTGATGCAGCCACGCCTCTCTGTCTGCTGTCACTACGCTGTCTCCAGCATTGTCCCACCCACAGCACCATCTGATTGGTTACACGCTCTGGTTACACGCAGAGCCACGACGGGTAACAGCCAATCAGCAGTGAAAGCTGTGCATGCACAGTGCTCACACACACGGCGGAGAGGAGAAAAGGTTTTGTCTGGTTTGGTTTCGAGGTAAGTTCAGGCAGCAGACTCTCCCGAAATTGTAATAAACATCCCAGTCCTCTACAACTCACAACTACTAGTAACATTACTGTGGGCCCATTAACGTTATATAAACATAAGTGGCAGCTCTGCTTGCAGTCCGGCGTCCAGGCATGCCTGTTAATCACTCAAAACAAGGTTGTTGATAATATCGATATGGAAATAGTCTGTGATAGTAGAAGTCTGTGTGTGAGTGAGAGTAAAAACCTAATAAACTCAATTCAGTCCAGTTTAGTTGCAGGGAAGCACGTTAAGAGGTGGTTATACTTCTACAACTGCGTAATGCGCTATCCAACTGCGTAACCACGGAGCCCCTCGAGCCCTTAGGCTTTAAGGTGAAGGCTGATTTTAGCGCAACGTTAGCCCAGCGGTCCGCTTTCTCCTTATCTGGCTCTAGACGCGCAGCAGACTAGCAAAACTCTACAACTCACAACTACTAATGTTACTGTGCTGCCCAATACGTTAGCAGCAGCTGTCTGTTCCTATGATAAACATTTATTATTAAAGTGAAGATGCTGTAGGCTATTTAGTGTTTTTTAACGGTTTAATCACTTGAAACAAGGTTGCTAATAATATTGATAGGGAAATAGTCAGTGATAAAAGTAAGACGTGTGTGTGTGTGTGTGTGTGTGTGTGTGTGTGTGTGTGTGTGTGCTTGTGTGTGAGAGAGAGAGTTAAATTCTGTTAGTTTTATTGCAGGGAAGCCCGATGAGGGGATGGCTAGAGAATAGTGTGTGTGTGTGTGTGTGTGTGTGTGTGTGTGTGTGTGTGTGTGTGTGTGTGTGTGTGTGTGTGTGTGTGTGTGTGTGTGTGTGTGTGTGTGTGTGTGTGTGTGTGTGTGTGTGTGTGTGTAAGCCACATGGGAAGCTGCAGAAACTGACAGCAAAGCACCGTCTGTCTGAGAGAAAACTGTCGGGCAATAATGGCTGTTTAACTAGAGAACTATTTATTTATTTAAATTTTCAGTTAACTTCATTAGAACACCCTGCACTTTTTGTTTTTGTTTGAACTTAAAAGAAAGATAAGTAAAAGATTAACATTTCAGTTCAGAAAATTTTAGTGAGCCATTTATTTGTTTAAATTGTGTTATGTTGCAAATCTGATAAGCTGTTGTGTTTATTAAAGATATGCTTAAAGGCATTTAAATGAAGTTAGGGTTAGAGTTTGTATTATTCAAAATTTTGACGCCAATCTTTTCCCTTTTTCTGTAAATTAATATCGGCTCCAAATATCGGTTATCGGCCCCCTTGACTACTAATAATTGGTATCGCCCCTGAAAAAAACATATCGGTCTACGGTCTAATATCGGTCTAATATATTACCAGTGGCGTAATCTAGCTTGCTTTACTCTGTGCTGGACATCCTGGTTAGGCTAGGCACAATGGATAGCTTAAAAGACAGTGTTTAACACTAACATTATGCATCCCTGCCCATTTTAAGTGGGTATACTGACATCTTTTTATTGGATAAAGTGTGAACATGTGCATCACGTAGACTACAGTACTGTACACAGCCTAACCAACACATTATTGGTTTGTTTGCATTCAGAGAATCAGAGAACCAGCTGCAAGAGCCATCAGGAACCGACAGACCAAGGACGGCTTTGACAGAAGAGGCGAAGCAGAGGCTGTCTGAAGAGGTCTGCGACACCATCCTGGCTGACACCAAAGCGAGGTTCTCTTTCACTGGCCACCTTGTGAGTGCTACCTTAGTACAAGGAAATATGTTTAAAAGGTACTGCCATTCATTTCCTGCTGATGATCTGAATGCCACTGTGAAGGCATATCCCACACTGAACAAGGCAAAGCTCAAGACGGAACTGTCTCTGATCTATGAGAATCCTGAATTCAGGGCTTGCTGTGGTGCACTGGCACTGTACCAGGTTATCATGAGCTACAACCTCCAGGAGACATTCTCTGAGACTGTGAGTTTGTTGAACATTCTCATAAGTGCTCTTATGACAACAGCTGAAGCTGAGAGATGTTTCTCAACTTGAAAAGAATTAAGACATTCCTGCGAAATTCTCTCAAAGACACATACAGATAGAGATAGAGAGAGAATGTTAACTTGTGTATAATTCCCAATTATTATTGATGTATTTGCACTTTTAATCTTGCTGAATTCTACAAGGCAAATAAATTAAGTTAAAACTTAGTTCCCCGGCTCCATTCGTCTTTGTAAGGAAATGTTCTATTTTGTCTTGCCCCCACACTACCCTACAGGGGTTTGGTTTACAAACTTGCAGCCCCCCCTAAAATAAAATTCACCAGCCGCTACTGATATGGTGTAGTATGCAGTTTGTATGGCATAGTATGGCATATAGCATGTAGTATAGGATATAGTATGGTGTAGTATGCAGTTTGGAATTGAGTATGGAATGCAGTGTAAAATACAGCTAAGAGTGCCGTGTAGAATATGATATAGAATGCAGAGTAGAATATAGTATAGAACAGTGATTCTTAAACTAGGGGTCGCGACCCCAAATGGGGTCTCCAAAAACTTCTGTGGGGTCGCCAATTATTTTCTGTATTCAGTCTGAAATTATTATTATGCCAGGTGAAACAAAGGAAAATAATATTGGGGAAAAAATCTGCCTTTTTCTTATTTACACGCAGTTAAGAGAAGAGAGAAAATATGTTTTCGTCTTTCAACGAGATCTGGTTCAGCCTATGGGCTACTCCGCTGATAGAAACAATGTAACTATCTGCTCCCACTACATGCAAACTCAACTTGTTCCCGCTATTTCAAGTAAAACAAAATAAAAAGACATAGGTAGCCTAATAGCAAAAATGGAGAGGTGGCTGCTTAAAAAATCGAACAAAAGCTCGGAAGTGCCAGCTAACAGTGCGTCTACTCCTCCGCGATCCTCAGATGGGACAAGTCTACAGGCCGGTGAGAATGAAAAGGAACAAACTAGGCGTCGGCACTATCAGAAAGAATTTCTGAAATATGGATTCACTTGCCAAGTAAAAGATAACCTCGACCACCTACAATGTGTGATTTGCGGCGATATTCTGGCGAATGAGAGCTTAAAACCTGTCAAAGTGAAACGACATCTCGAAACCCGCCATCCCGAGGACGCTACGATACCAATTACTTTCTTTCTGCGAAAAGAAGCTGCCCTGCAAGGGCAGGAGACCGTAGTGCATGGGCAAGCTACCTTGCCCACCAAAGCCTTGGCAGCTTCCTACGAAGTGGCCCACCTTGTGGCAAAAGCACAGAAGCCACATACAATTGCCGAAAGCCTCATCCTCCCTGCAGCAATTGCGATGACCACCGCAACGCATGGTGAAAAGATTGCAAGTGCGCTCAAGCAAATCCCCCTCTCCAATGATACAGTGTCCAAGCGCATTATCGAGATCGCTAATGACATGAAATGTCAGATAATCGAGAGAGTAAAAAACTGCAGGTTTTCTTTACAGTTAGATGAGTCTACTGACGTGACAAGTGTCGTGCACTTATTGGTGTTTGTTCGCTACAGTTATGAAGGAAGACTTCACGAGGACATGCTGTTCTGCTCTCCGATGGAAGGAAGGTGTACCGGCATTGACATTTTTAATTGTCTCAATGGTTGGATGGAAGACGCAGGGCTGCAATGGGCCAACTGCATATGCACAGACGGTGCGGCAGCTATGTTGGGGAAAAATAAAGGGCTGAAAGCAAAGGTCCTCAGCGTTGCACCACATGCCAAGTTCACCCATTGCATTATCCACAGAGAGGCCCTGGCATCCAAGACACTTGAGCCCGAGCTTAACAATGTTCTCCAGACAGCAATTAAAATGGTGAATTTCATCAAATCTTGGTCTACACACGAATCCCTTCTTTTCCATTCTGAAGTTTTCACGGGGCAAAGTCCTTACACGCCTGTTTGAGTTGCGAAGCGAGGTGCGCAACTTCCTCTCAGATGCAAACTCCGCTTTTGCGCACCATCTCACTGACTCGGAATGGATAGCCCTTGCTTATTTGTCATGCATATTCGACAAATTAAATATGCTCAACCTGTCACTACAAGGCCTCAACACTAACATCCTGACCCTCTCGGACAAAGTGATTGCTTTCACAAAAAAGCTGCAGCGTTGGGCAGTCCGTGCGGAGAGTGGGGATTTTGAGATGTTTTCGGAGCTGCATGACTTTTTGGAGGAGGATGACGTGAATGTCAATTCATTGAATGCCTCCATCAACGTTTATCTCCAAAGCCTCCTCGGAAACTTTCATCAATATTTACAGACGGAAAATGTGGAGAATTATGATTGGATACGACAACCATTCACCAGCTGCTCTTCAAACGATCTGTCATCTGAGCTCGAAGATGCACTGCTTGAGCTATCCAGTGACCGAACCATACAGACATCGTTTGCCTCAAAATCACTGGATGAATTCTGGCTGTCTGTTGCGCAGGAATACCCCGGATTGTCCAAGGCTGCCATGGAAATTCTAACGCCTTTCGGGTCATCTGTGCGAGAGGACATTTTCGTCCCTTGCATATATAAAAAATAAATACAGATGTCGGCTCAGCACCGTGGAGGAAAATCTCTGTGTCGCCGTATGCAGCATTCCTCCTAGAATTAACTTGCTATGTTCATGGAAGCAGGCCCACCCTTCCCATTGAAATTGTTAAAGATAGTAAACCAGAAAAGCGAAATAAAAAAAGACCGTTATTGTTATCGCCATGAATATAATCCATGTAACGTTGTAGGCCTAATGCTGTGTGTGTGTGTGTGTGTGTGTGTGTGTGTGTGTGTGTGTGTGTGTGTGTGTGTGTGTGTGTATGTGTGTGTGTTTGTGTGTGTGTACTTGTGTGTGTGCACTTGTGTGTGCGCTCGCGCCACGCACATAGCGTTCTGATCTGATAGCGGCAGCCTACACTTGTTTAATCGTGATTGTTTGGTTTTCTCGGTTCTTGTTCATATGGAATAAATAAAACTAATTACTTTGCTTACTATTTTTTGCTTGATTTAGTTGTTAACATTTGAGGGGGTATTTTGAGTAAGGACTTAGAATGGGTTTGGGGAAAGTGGGGTCGTCAGACCTCGCCATACATTTTTGTGGGGTCGCCAGACAAAAAGTTTAAGAACCACTGGTATAGAATGTAGAATATGGTATAGGATGCAGTGTAGAATATGGTATAGAATGTAGTATTGAATGTGGTATAGAATAGTGTAGAGTAGTAGAGCATATCTTTAATATCCCTGAGGGGCAAAAGTGGTTTACAGACAGTCAGACTGCAGTGCAGACAACAGAAGGGAATGAGCAATGATACAGTTCTGTTGTGACATCAGCAAGCATATGGTAACTTGTGGCGAACGCAGGAGCTAGTTAGCAATTAGTATTGGTTAACCAGCAGCAGAGAGTAGGAGCTACTCAGCTAGTGTAGGGTAGAGGCAAAGAACTGAGCCCTCTGAACATGATTCTCGTGGAACACGCACATAGACCCAGCAACCCATACAAACCTAAATAAGGTTGGTCACCATCAACGGAATTTGGACTTTTTAGCCATCCAGGTGATGAAAGAGAGCAATTCAGAAAGGTCACGCTTGTTACTATTAGGGGTGTAACGGTACACAAAAGTCACGGATTACGGAGTCCGAGTAGTATACCTATATTCCACAAGGCTAAACGGTCCGGGTGGAACTCCGACTTCAAGTTTTAAATTGCGCATCGCAAAACACGCCTTTACATTCGCCATATTAACGCTATGTACACCACATTTACAAACCGCGGTACACCTCTGTAACCGCACCGAAGTGCCTGTGCCGTGACGGTTCGGTACAAATACAAATAACACCCCTAGTTACTATGGCGCCCAAACCGCCAGTATGGACGCAAGAAGATTCAGGTTTATTTTTTTTTCACTTTTAAAATACCTTCTAAAAGTGTCTGGGAGAAGGGCTGCCCTTTACACTACTTCAGTTTACTTATGAGAAACATTGTTTATTTGCTGCGTGATAATGCCATTACTGAGGAAGATGATGCTGTTAATAATAACCTTTATTTGTATAGCACTTTTCGAAACAGGTTTACAAGTGCTTCACAGAACAGAATAAAACATAATTAAAAGAAGTGAGACACAAAAAACTATAATATATAATATATATATATATAATAAGTACTAGCAAAAACACCATAAAGAATAGCAAAAGGAAGAGAGCAATGTGTTAAAATAATAAGACTACTATAAGAAAACTTTTGCATAAAAATTTGTTTTGAGAATAGACTTAAAAGATGATACTGATTCAGCTTGTCTGAGATTCTCAGGCAGGGAGCCCCACAACTGAGGGGTCCGTACAGCAAAACCCCGGTCACCTTTGGTTACAAGGCATGATTTGGGAACAACCAGGAGCCCCCTACCCGAGGATCTCAGGCTACGCTCAGGCTCATAGGGGACTAACAGGTTTGAAATATAACTTGGAGCCAGACCATGCAGAGCTTTAAAAGTTATCAGTAAAATCAACTCTAAAAACTACAGGCAACCAGTGAAGAGAGGCAAGGAAGGGAGTAATATGGTCTCGTCTCCTAGAATTAGTTAAAAGCCCAGCGGTAGCATTTTATACCAGCTGGAGGCGGGACGTGGCTTTCTGCCTCAGCCCAGAGTATAGTGAGTTACAATAATCTAAACGTGAGTAAATAAAAGCATGGATAACCTTTTCAAGGTCTGTACGAGATACGAAGGACCTGATTTTAGTTATGTTGGTGTACATCTATGGAAGCCCCAGCATAATATGAAGGGTAAGCATTTAACTCATAGCTAGAATTTGGTTTTACTGAAGTTTAGAACTGCATTTGCAGTTTAATAATACTACCACTGATACATCCGTTCATGTCTGCAGGGTTAGCCTACTCACCCTACTTCTACAAACCACTTAAAGCTGGTATCTATAAAGACTTCATATTTCTTTGCTGTATAGTAATTGTGATATAACTGATAACAATTATGGTAATGATATTATTCTGATAAACATGAAACTCCTTTACGGCTGCAGGCTTAGAATACTACTGCATACTCTGTATACACTGAATAGATTCAGCATGCTTGCATATGTATGGCTATTTAAGCGTGTACGTGAGGTAGATAATGCTGCTGAAATAGTGATGGAACATTGACCAGAAATGTAGGAGTAGAAAGGGTTAGAGTGAATGAGGGTGAAGGTGATGGAGAGTGAGAGTGAGGGGGAGAGAGGGTATAGATGAAATGAGGGTGAGAGAGGGCGAGTGAGGGCGAGAGAATGAGAGTGTGAGTGAGAGAGAGGGCCGTCTACCTTCCTCGTGCTCCTCTTCCTCAGCGAGTGAGGACCCCTGAGCTCTGTTGGTGCGGTCCGCCTCGCGCTGCAGACTGACCACCTCGAACACAGCATCGCCCAGAGAGCCAGCCTCCAGTCTCTGACACACACACACACACACACACACACACACACTTGCTGGGATTGTGTTTAAATAAACAGCATTGAACCAAAGGCTCAGGACACTTCACTGGCAGGCAGTGGACTTAATAGATTTTACTGGAGATCCGGATAGATCAGTCTAATAGTATGCTTAAGCCTAAAGACTTTATGATACTATTACAGTCTTAGTTTGTTTAAGCCTATAGAAGTTTTGTTACTATACAGTCTTATAGTCTGTAAAGTCTATAGATGTTATGATACTGTTAGTATTGTAGTATCTTTCAGCCTAAAGATGTTATGATACCATTAAAGTCTCCAGTATGTTTAAGCCTATGACGTTTTGTTAATATTACAGTCTTATAGTCTGTTAAGTCTAAAGAAAATATTTATCTCTCTTTTAGTCAGTTAAAAGTCTATAGACATAACTATTCTATTAAAGTGTTTTAGTTTGTTAAAGATTAAAGTTTTTAGTCTTTAAGATATTATTAGAATTCGATAAATAAGCTTGTTACACTGAAAAGGAGGAGAAGGGATAACCATCACCACTAGTGATGGGTCGGTCGCGAACGATTCAGATTCAGAACGAACGAATCCCGAAGGTGAACGTCGAGAACTGATTCCCAAAACAAGAGAACTGATTCCTTTTTCTTTTTTTTTTTAAACATATAACAAAAATATGGTCACATAAATAAAATATACAAACGAACAGAGCTTCGTCTCCCCGCGACCTTATATTGATTGAGTCTAAAACGTTCTCATCGATTCAGCCAATGAGAGTACTACAGCAGGTAGCAATCACGTTGCCATGGCCCATGGGTACACAAATGATAAGGCACCACCACACAAGTTAACTAACGATCGCTGTAGGCTTCAATGTCATGCAAGCACTTTGTGTTTTATTTTTATTATGTTCCACATCACAATTGCATGCTTTAATAGTATTGTTTTTTAACTACCATTACGAGTCTCGTTTGGTCTAGTAGGGAATTCGCACAATGGTGCTGCTGCTGCTTGATTACGCGCTCCACTGCTTATTAGCGCTACTTGGAAGACGCCATTTAATTCTTACTGCACCCGATTATGTATTAAGGACATTCATGAAAAAAAAGGCACGTATGTTCTTTATAGATATGCTTAAAATGTACACTTAACCTGGGTAATTTCACCAGAACATTAGAAAGTAGTAGGCTACATGCATGTTGATTAACATTTATTCCATAATTTCCGATTCCCTGGCAAATAACGTAACAGGCCATCTGACTTACCGAACAAATCAAACGAACGAATCAAACAAACGAATTGTGATAGTGAACGGAACTGAAAGAACTGAATCCCAGAAAAGAATCGTTTTGCCCATCCCTAATCACTACACTAACTCCACAATGCATTAAAGAGGAGGAGGAGGAGGAGGAGGAGGAGGAGGAGGAGGAGGAGGAGGAGGAGGAGGAGTGTGGGGGTAGATGAGGGATGGGGGGGTAGAGGAGGAGGAGCTCAACTATATAATACAGGAAGAAAAGTGTGTTGTTAATTTAAAATGTCCACATTCACGCATGGACCAACTACTGGCTAGCTGAAACATTGGCCGAACTCTGAATGTAAATGTATAATAGGTGTGTTCAATGATTCAGAAACATTTCTGAAGGTACCGTAACTCCTATACAGAAGCAACTAAAACCAAACAGAGCAGCATCTGCATTATATTTCTAAAACATGGGGGGGGGGGAATATCCAGACACCGCAGGAAACTGTACGAATACATGAATGGATGAATTAAGAGAGCTCCAACCTGCTGCAGTTTGAGGTAGAAGGTCTCACTGTAGCTCTTGCGGCTGAAGTACCAGAAGCGTTCGTTGGCAGGGTAGACCCGGACCAGGACCTCCAGCAGGAAGCGGACTGGCTCCTGGACCTCCGTCACTACCAGGTCCACCGCCACGGTCATGTACACCTGCTTGTCTGGGACACGCACACCCACCCACCCACATTATACACACACACACACACACACACACACACACATCACAGATACAAAAGATGACACAAAAGTGAAGGTTTAAGAATGACTAAGCGCGTGCGTGAATAAGTTTGTCCGTCCACACTGGCTAATCTCTAGGAATGAGTGTAATGTTAATATATCAAAGCACTAGATTGTAATCAAAGGCTCTCTATTGAAAGACACCAAAATATGACCAAAAACAAGAGCGTTGTGCATTCATCACTCCCTCTCATCTACCAGCCTCACATCTCATTAAAAAATAAATAAACTAATTTGCCATGGAACAAATGTATCCTTAGAATACTCGTATAATACCTTCTTTACATCATTACTAGTTAATCCAACACACCTTTGTATAAAGTATCCTTGCACCTAGAGGAAGCTCCATTCCTCTATACAATTGAAAATTGTAATGTGTGATAGCATTTGTATCGCCACGGAAGACAGTTCGCACCACCATGTCAACCTCCCGAAGTCTTGATTGTGTGTATTCCTTTAGTTGACTCACATCTTAAAAAATAACAATGTATTGTAGCCTGCCGTAAAACTTAAGAACAAGAACTGAGAATGTGCCGACTCTCAGAGCGAAATCAAATGAATGAGTTTTTTACGGAATGATCCTGTTGCACAAAACATATACAAAGAATGAAAAATACTATAAAAATATATATGTTAATCCATATGAATAATACCTAACCTGTATAACAATTGGTTATAGAATAACATAAATTACGAATCATACCTTGCTCACGCTTCAAGAGACCATAATTATCTTTTCCATTACATGAAACAGGAAATGTGGGGAAAGTAGGAGTGCTTTCCTCAAAATGAATTTAAATCACATACAAAGGTTGTTTTGTTTTTACATTTCAAATTCATATTAGAATTTAAAATATTAATTTACAGCCCTAATGTATTAGTGCTTTATGAGAACACCTAGGCAGAGCTCACCTTTAGGTGTATCTTCGTTGAGCAGCTGGAAGGCGGCCATATTGGGGTTCCAGGTTCCCGTGATGAGGTAGGCCTTCCCATCCAAGCTCTTCCCCATTGACTCCTGAGGTCAAACGCAAACATATCACGACTTCAACTACCTTCTTTTGATTGTGATGCACAACATGTCCTGAAGGGTCCACAGGAAAACACATATCTCAGTTTGAACGTTTTGTATGTGTATTGAAATAATAGGCGAGGTGTATACACCTTTAACACTGAAGCAAGAAAGCAATTTCTGCCAGTGTTGAAGATTCATTATGACTTATAGTAATAATAAAAAAGACTTTCAGGACACTAAAGGTCACCTTGTATATTATATGTATAGATATATATATATGTTATTATAAAAATCTGTGTGTGTCGAGGGTTCTGCTCAGTGCTCACCATGTCCAACAGATGCATGTCACTGTTCCGGACCTTCTGTCCTGGAGACAGCAGCATCCCGAAGCATCTGCAGAGGGACACAAAACCGGAGACAGGAATAAGCCTTATAACACTGATGTACAAACCATGAACCATCCATACTATTTAGCGGACACTATTCTCCAAAGCAACTTGTTTTTTAGAGACATACTGATGTCACAACAGTCACAAGTGTCACGTACAGTTACATCAAAATAGTCTGTTATTATCAGTGATATCACAACAGTCTGATCCAAACAGGGAAATCACAAAAGTACATTTTCAATATATTGAGTGACTTCAACAGTCTGACATGTACAGTGATGTCACCAGTTCATAATTGTACATTGGATACAGTGATCTCACAATAGTCCCAATGCGGTTGAACGCTCCGTTCACTTGCCTGGGCCCTTCACAACTTCCCACGGTGAAATATATTGGAGAATTCACCGCTGTCAAGGAAAGTGGATTTTTTGCCGTCTTCGTTCACTCCGCAAGGAGTCCGGTAACTTATCAACCCCAGCGTACTCGGTTGCTAAGTGACGTCAACTTCTTTGGCGGACTATTTCTCTGCTGATCAACACTACGAATGCTGGTAACAAATAAATTGTAAAAAGACAAACCGTGTGAAGTTATTTTTTTCATTTTGGCAAGTAGCCATGTAATAAGCAGGATAATGTATAGAACGTCGCTGGTCATTATCGAGTCATTTTCCCGATAATGACCGGCGTTCTATACATTATCCCTTACATATATATCTTACTACTCTATAATAGAAGGCCTGTCGCACAAGTTACTTAAGTTGGTCAGTGCGCATGTGCCAAGCAGCCTGCAGCTCACACGCGAATACACACACACACCGCACGCATGTACGCACGCACACACACACACGCGTGCTGACGCAGACGTTTCAAGACAAAGGCAGCGCAGGACACCGCATACACACACGCACACACATGCAAGCCAAGCGGCCTGTAGTTCACATACATACACTAGACGTGCGCGCGCGCTGATGCAGACGTTTCAAGACAAAGGCAGCGCAGGACACCGCATACACACACGCACACAGATACGCCGCACGCGTGAACGCGCACCCACACCCACACTGTGCGCATGCACCCACACACACACACACACACACACACAGCGCCACACACACACACATTTTGTCTATGGTCAAAATCAAAACAAACTACAGTGACAGCGGCCACACTTATCCCGCCTCTTGTGAACTTAGACCCTACGTCATATTCCGCCCCTTCCCGTTTAAGCACACACCCCTAAACCCCCCGTTGATTCTACCGATGTCTAAATGACATTGATGTCCTGAAAATAAAGCATTAAGTGTGAATCACCCTCAGGGTAGAAACTCCTAATATACAAATGTGGCAAAAATGTGTGAAAACGGCTTAGAAGTAGACAATTATTATGCTTGCATTTTAACATAAGGAGGAAATGATTATGCTTGCTTCATTACGTAATAGGTGAACCAAAATGTTATACTTTGTAACACTATAGGCAAAACATTATTTTATGTGCTCAGAAATTTTGTTACATTATCGACTGGGGTTTCTACGGAACCCATGAAGGGATATGGGGTAAAAAATATATATATACGTTTCTCGTGAGCACGAGAAAGTATCTGGTGCTCACGAGAAAGTATCTGGTGCTCACGAGAAAGTATATCATGGGCACGAGAAAGTATCTCGTGAGCACAAGAAAGTAGGCCTATCTCGTACGCATATCACTGGCTGTATGTGTGTCCGGTGTGTGTGTGTCCGGTGTTTGTGTGTGTGTGTCGATGTGTGTTAGGGTTGGATTTAGTGATTTGTTTCCGTGATTCAGTTCGCGTCATTCAGTTCGCCAATAGGAGTCATTCGCGAATCGTTCGTTCGTTCGTTCAGTCGAGTTTCCGGTAGCGGTGAATCGAATCATGCACGGTTCTCTGAGTCAGTCAGACTCAGCCCCTCCCTCGTTCGTTCGTTCAGTCGAGCTTCCGGTAGCGGTGAATCGAATCATGGAATTGCCCTTCAACGTGCAAGCCCCCACCCTCCTGTTCTCCCAAGGCCCTCCCCCAGCTGACCTGATGATTCGCCCCCCACACTGATTGACAAGAAGAACATTCCAATGCATGCACATAGAACAACTGGCATTACGGACAACGAAATACAATGCAACACATAACACACAAACTCTATAAATGTCCCAGGGTCGCTACATTATAGACCCTAGAGTATCTGGTATAAAGGCTGGGACGAATTTCAAATGATAAATATGTACACTTTATGTTGAAAGTATACCGTCGCCAGTCTTCACAACCAGAGCTATTAGGTTGTGAAAAATGAGGTATAAAGGCTGGGACGAATTTCGAATTATAAATATGTACAATGTATCCTTTAAATACTTCCATGCAACAGATGGCCAATGTGAATAATAAATAGCCCATTTTGTTTTTCCCCTTGAAACCGGTTGATTTTTGTCTCTCATTGACTAAAATTCAGCGAGAGCGTCCTAGACTCAGTCCTAGAACTGCATACGATTGGCTGGCTCTCGTGAGTCATGACGTCTCTAAGTCGCTCCCTCCTCACCACTCACACAGTGAGTGAACGAACTGTCAGCGAGTCAGCGACTAGTGGGTCTGGGAGGAGTCGAGTCTGAGAACGAACGAGACGAACGAGAGAGAGGAACCAGTTAGTTCGTCTTCAAGATTCGTTCATTCGAACTGATTGGTTCGCGACCGAGCCAACTCTAGTGTGTGTGTGTGTCCGGTGTGTGTATCCGGTGTGTGTGTGTGTGTGTCCGGTGTGTGTGTGTGTGTGTGTGTGTGTGGGTGTGTGTCCGGTGTGTGTGTGTGTCCGGTGTGTGTGTGTCCGGTGTGTTTGTGTGTATGTGTCCGGTGTGTGTGTGTGTGTCCGGTGTGTGTGTGTGTGTGTGTGTGTGTGTGTGTGTGTGTGTGTGTGTGTGACGTCAGCGAGTGAGTGGACGAGCGAGGATACCGAGCAGTAGCGTGCGTGTCAGTTTAGTGAAGTAATGAATGAGTGTGGTTGTGTGTAAGAATATAGTACCCAGCCTGTCAAGAATTGCTGGCCGCTTCATTCCAACCATTTTCTGACCTATAAGCAGACCCACTGCCGGTCAAAGTGAAGGGTGTTGCCCCCGAGAGAGAATCGGCCTGGAGGGAACGTCTCCCCTGTGCTCCTCGGTCTGGGAGCCGACCAGACCGAGGAAAGGTGTAACACTAATCATCTTGTAGTTAGAGGCAAGAGATTATATGTGCTCCAATAGTGCGAGATAAAAATAAAGCACGTACAGTCAGGTCCATAATATTGGGACAATTCTAATCTTTTTGGCTCTATACACCACCACAATGGATTTGAAATTAAACGAACAAGATGTGCTTTAACTGCAGACTTTCAGCTTTAATTTGAGGGTATTTACATCCAAATCAGCTGAACGGTTTGTATATGTGTCTCCCACTTTTTAAGGGACCAAAAGTAATGGGACAAATTAATAATCATAAATCAAACTTTCAGTTTTTAATACTTTGTTGCAAATCCTTTGCAGTCAATTACAGCCTGAAGTCTGGAACGCATAGACATCCCCAGACGCTGGGTTTCATCCCTGGTGATGCTCTGCCAGGCCTCTACTGTAACGGTCTTCAGTTCCTGCTTGTTCTGTTGGGGAATCTTCCCTTCAGTTTTGTCTTCAGCAAGTGAAATGCATGCTCAATCAGATTCAGGTCAGGTGATTGACTTGGCCATTGCATAACATTCCACTTCTTTGCCTTAAAAAACTCTTTGGTTGCTTTCGCAGTATGCTTCGGGTCATTGTCCATCTGCACTGTGAAGTGCCGTCCAATGAGTTCTGAAGCATTTGGCTGAATATGAGCAGATAATATTGCCCGAAACACTTCAGAATTCATCCTGCTGCTTTTGTCATCAGTCACATCATCAATAAATACAAGGGAACCAGTTCCAGGGGTTGACACTGTTACATTTTTTAAGCACATAAGCTACCCCCACATAGCTACAAGGAAGCAGGATCGAACACATAAGCTGCATTACCTCCACATAGCCACATGTGAACAGGATCAAACATATTAGCTGTAATTACTATACATAGCCACAGGGGGAGCAGGACGCAACATACAAGCTCCATTAACTACTCCAGCCACAGATGGCAGCACCTTTAGACAGGTGAGGAAGCCGGAGCCAATACGTCACATAGGCCACACCTACTTCACATAGGCCACGCCTACTTGATACAAACGGGGAGCGGGAGTCAGATGAGGTCAGAGACATATGGCAGCCCTGTTGAGAGCCCCGGGGGAAGCCCCGGAGCTGGAAGATAGCTCTGCGGTATTTTTCTCCACGCGTGTTGAATACAATTCCCTCCTTTTGCTTTTAGTTACCATACCGAAATACTTTAACAAATAAAGTGAGTTAAAAGCGATCCAGATTGAACTACTTTCTTTAAGAACACGACAACACTAACGGTTGCCCGCTTGCCCGGGGCAACTCAAAGAAATATTTGGGCAAATTGAGATTGATTTCTGGTTGCCCGAACGGCAATCTCAAGTGCAGCGCCTCCTTTGGATTGAGGCAAACTACCAAGGAAAGTCATATGCAAGAACACGGTTTTGGGTTTCATAACTGTGCACGTGCACATGCACAGCAATAGCAATCTTTTTCACGAAATTGGACCTGCACAAACTATATATTATATGAAAGCTGAGCCTCCACTTATTCCGACAGTCCAAAACAACTTAAGAAGAAACGTCCCCTTTTCTTTTAACAACCAAAAATTAAGTTTTACCTTTGTGATGTTTGTCAAAAGTTGATTCTGATCGCATAAAATCACCACAAACAGATAATCCAGTGTCTGGGCCAAAATTTGCAACTAAACATGGTGTTTACAATCAATGACTAAGAGAAGGTTTCTTAGGAAAAAGGTAAATGCCTTCAATCAGAACACAGGTTCTTCAGCGCAATCTAGTGGCCATATGTGCATTTGAGAGTGTTTGGCTTGGTGTCATTCGATTATATTTTCCCTGAACTTTAAATAGAGGTGTCAAGTGTCAAAATTATAAGATATCTACCTTTATTTGTGTCTTGTAGTAAGACAGCGCTAACAACTGATAACGACCAACTGATCATTATTTCAGGTGGAAATGTTATCTTTCACTTATGCCGTGTTCCATGGCTTTATTCACTTTAACCAAGTATTATCCACATTGAATATTTCAATTGCACAACAATCTTTCTATTAGCACCAAGATGACATTATAGCCCTTCCAGTTGTGGAGATATACTCTATTTACTTTAGGTACGTTCGTTTTCTTTATGAAAATTTGCATAGAATATCGATATTTTTTCCAGGTATAGTATCGAAGTTAGAAAATCCAGTATCGTGACTGACAACAGTATTAGAAACGCGATTGTGATTATTCATTTAGACCTAGAAGAAACGTGAAAGTTAAAAAAGACATATCTTTGCTACTACCTTGGACATTTAGTTATGTACATTTGCATAAAATCATGCAGGTCTACATATAACTGGCCGATAGCTTTAATCGGTTGCAAAGGTTCTGAAGGTTGGAGGGGCCCCCATGTGGCCAACAAGCTATACTGCTTCATAAAGATCTCAAGCTGATGCCAAAAGAAAGAGGGTTCTCTCATTTGAAACCACCATCTTCTTTTCATGCAGTTACCCTGGTCTTGCAGAACCAAATATAGAAAATTCGGAATGCAACTGCTCACAAACCAAACATATAAGTGTGAAACTTCTCAGAGAACAACAGAATGTGTGTGCATGTGTGTGAGTGTATGCAGAAATGACAGGGATGAGGTCAGCTGACCCAGATAGGATGTCTTCAAATCAGACATGTCAGATGTCTGATTTGAGGTGAACTTCCTGTTCCCCTGGTTTGGGGAGGTGAGGGGTTGAAGGTACCCCACGACCATACCAGAAGGATCAAAGTTCACTCTCATTGACCTTTGATCTATAACTCTTCATTGCGTGTCTGTTTTCGAGTGCAATGCTCTCCAACAAACACTGGATAGTAACAGATGAAAGTTATGTTAAAAAGTTTGCAAGAATCCTTTAGAAATGGTTCTTACATAACCCTGGCTACTAACCAACCATACTTTCTAACTAACCGTGATGCCTTACCCTGCTCCCTAACCAACCACTCTTCCTTAGCAACCATACTACCTAACTAACTGTTCTTCCTATCTGACAAAGTCTCTTACCTCACTATGGTTGCAGCTTGCATCGCCGATAGAGAAGCCCCTTACCTCTCGATGGCCAGCTCCTTGTTACACATCTGCTGCACTGAGATCAACACCTTCTTCTGGACGCCTTGGCGCAGCTTGAAGTAGAACTTGTCTCGGTCTTTAGGAACAGCACTTAAGGAGTGGGTACAGGACAGAAGAGGTTAAATGTCACCACGGAAATGGATAACAACGTTTTTTGTGATACAAAGTCGGCATGGCCCTGCCTCTCATTCCCACAACAAATAACATTGATAACACAACTCTATATGCTCTGTTTGTATATACAACGGATGCAACAAAGCAATTTCATTCAGTATTTATTAGTTAGGGGTGTAACGATACACGTATTTGAACCAAACCGTCACGGTACAGGCACTTCTGGGTGGTTACAGAGGTGGACCGCGGTGCGTAAATGTGGCGTACATAGCTTTAATATGGCGAATGTAAAGGCTTGTTTTGCGATGCGGAATTTAAAACTTGAAGTCGGAGTTGCCGCCGGACCGTTTAGCCAACTCAACTCCGTAATCCGACTCCGTAACTACGGAGACCTCTCGAGCATTCGCAGGTCTCCGTCAGGATGTCGGACACCTAATGCAATTTGCAGCCCGATCGATCTTATATGTTGACTACAAACCATGTAAGTAGTATTGTAAATAAACTTCCAAAGCTTTTCAAATATTATTTTGTGTTTTATTGGTCCTTAATGTGCCAAGTAAACAATGTACAAAGTAAATAAGGTGCAAAGTCAAACCAGAGAAGTGATTCCGGAAATGATTTTGTTCAACGACCAATCACAGCCCTTGCCGTCTCCCTTGCGTCGACCAATAGGTCCATGGTGTCGACGGATGGTTAAAAAATATTGGATATGCACGTAAGCTACGACAGGCTCTCCGGCTACAGATAGGGCTCTCCATGTCTACTTAAAGCACTTTGACATGCACACGAATTTGAAAAGGCAACATCCAGGTGTTACCATCACCGTTGCTGTGAAAAAAAACGAGCTGCGCAAACCCAGCTCACAACACTATTTCAACAACCCCTGTCTGGGAATTCAAATGCCATAACCAAGTCTAGTGGTGTTTTCCTTGCTGCTTATCTACGGCCATTCTCTGTTGTTGCCAAACAAGCATTTTTTTTTTTAATTTTTCCCCATAACTAAGAAACGTACTGTCCTGTACCGTGACTTCAAAACCAAGGTACGTACCGAACCGTGACTTTTGTGTACCGTTACACCCCTATTATTAGTTGTTGTGTTACTTATAGCTCTAGAAGAGAGGGCTGGCTTGCCAGCTGATTCCTAATTGTACAGTTGGATACCAGAATTGTGCAGACTACAATAACTTTCAGCTGGTTGACTGAGGAGAACAAATGCTAACATATGTCAAATGGTAGCTCTATCCTACAACTAACACTTTCATATTTCCTTAAGTAAACTACAGATCAGGTGACCCAACAGAGGTTCAGGAGTCGATGCTGACCTGTAGTTGCCCTTGCTGTCGTCTTCCTTGACCTCCAGAGAGACGGTGAAGGTATAGAGGTCGTTGTCGGGGGAGGAGGGGAGAGTCTGGTCCCGGACATCAGTTGGGGGCCGCGACGAACGCTTGAAGGCCGTGGAGAAACTGTACAGGATGCGGCTAACCTGGAGGAGACACAAAGGCTAACGTTCACTGATTCATGTTAGCATGTTGACATAAGCTTGCTAGCTTACTTATATTTATTTTTGATTCTCGTTTCTTTATTCCTACCTTATTATGTATTTTTATATTGATATGTGATTTTTGTATACTGCTGCAAAAACCAACCTCTTGGGGATGCATAAACCCATGTTTCCATCTCTATCTATCAATTAGGCAAGCTGGACTTTGACCCAAGTCACACTATGAACAGATTGCTATTTAATGAAATGTGTAAGACAGAACGCTGGTGAACGAGGCCGTTGAACCTACGGCCTCCTTGATGTGGCAGGAAAAGACGTGGATCTGGAAGTCTTCAGAGCTGCGGTAGCTCTCTGTTAAGGAGAAGCAGTCGCTCTCCACAGAGTCCTCCCAGCCCCGGGCGCAAAACAGCACCTTGTAGATGGGGAAGGAGGAAACCTCAGTCCCAGAGGACTGCTCCACGATCCTGGAGATGACACAAGAGAAGGCACGGTGGGTTTATTAATATAGACCCTTCAAACATAAGGCATATTGCTTTACAAAGGAAAAAAAACAATGGAAGAAACACCCAGAAAGGCAGAATTTGACTGCAAAGTAGTGTTGGATTTTCTAACTTCGATACAATACCTTGATATCGATATTGGATACCATTTTTGATACCAAGGGGAAAACAAAAGAAAGATTCTTGTGCAAGGGAAATATTCATTCAGTTAGATTCAAAAAAAGAAAAGAGGAAGTTTGTTCTTGATTGGTTATTTGTGAGTCTTAATCACAGAGTGATATAGTTTGGACTGTTGGAAACCGTGGAGACTCAGCTTTCATATAATGTATAGTTTGTGCAGTTCAAATTTTGCGAGAAAGATCACAATTGCTGTGCCTGATCAGTTATGAAACCCAAAACCTTGTTCTTGCATATGGGTAAACATGCTGCTTTTGAATTGCCTTGGGAATTAGCCTCAATGCCAAGTCTAAACAGCAAACCTGACGTTTTCATTCACTCCCAAAAGCAGTAGTGAAGGCGCTGCACTTGACATGCTAGTTGTGTTGGCTAACCTAACACCTAACGAGACTAGTGCACTGCCAGAGACTGCGAGTAAGTGACAGGGGGGGGGGGCTATGTTATGCTATGTATGCTTGTCTGTTATCTATGGAGCCTGTATCCTGCCATAATTCAAACCTGAAAAATAAAAGTTTCAAAGGCCTGTAAGTCTGGGTTTGAAAACTCAACACCTTGTGAAGAAGGTTTTGCAACACTGAAAAAAGAGATTATAGCCTGAAATTTTTTTTTAAACGTCTGCAAACAAGATTTTGTGTTCTATTTTATCTTCTTCATCATTTTCACCAACACATTTTCAAAGTTTAAAAAATTTCACCAGCGCATTTACAGTTTGAAATCTGGCACTGTTCTAACAGTGTATTTCATTGTTTCCCGGTTTTGAAACCTTGTAAATGGGATTCTGCAAACAGGTATTCATACATTGAGAAATACGTTTTGAAAGGTTGAATATTTATTTTTATAAACTTGTAAAGGTGTAAATTTACACCGTTGCATTGTATTTTTTGACTTTTCAGAGATTTGACCACACAGGCGCAAGCTTTGAGTCACGTGATTATTGGCAGTGTTCTGTCGCGCATTCGTTTTGAAACTCCTGACAGTCAAAGGTCTGAAATCGTTGATCTGCAAAAAGGAAAAAAAAAACGTTCCTGGGGGCGGTACCATTTGGCTCTAAACCCATTGGTTGCTCTCTGCTGACGTACACTCCAATCACATGTGCCGTTGACCGGGCTGTGCGTGATTTGACAGTGCTCTGCCGATGACAAGAATAACAAGCGACCTGCGCGGTTGATTTTGTTTTCCATTTTCTGGAACCATGGCTGGGTACGGAACCTACGGAACCCGTAAAGGGACATGGGATAAAAAATAACAACGTTTCTCGTGAGCACGACAAAGTATCTGGTGCGCACGCGAAAGTATCTCGTAAGCACGAGAAAGTATGTTGTGCGCACGAGAGAGTATGTCGAGCGCACGAGAAAGTATCTCGTGCGAGCGCACGAGAAAGTATCGTACGCATATCACTGGCAGTGTGTTTGTGGGTGTGTGTATTTTAAATGTGAATAAGTTCACATGTAAATCTATATTTTATTTTAATAAAGTATTTATTGTTCAGCATGATGCAGTATAGTGATTTTGAGAGAAACAAGAAAGTATCATGTACATATCACTGGCAGTGCGTGTGTGTGTGTGTGTACTTTAAATGTGAATAAGTGCACATGTAAATCTAGATTTTATTTTAATAGAGTATTTATTGTTCAGCATGATGCAGTTTAGTGATTTGGGGTTACGTCTGGGAAGTGTCCCTACCAAAGCTGAGACCAAACTTACGCCCATGGAATAAATTACCCAGCCTGTCAAGAATCGGTGGCCGCTTCATTCCGACCATATTCCGACCTATAAGTCACACTAACCATCTCGTAGTTGGAGGCAAGAGAGTATACGCGCTCCAATAGTGCGAGATAAAAATATAGCACATTCATTTGAATAATTTTAGCTTGTGTGTGCCCTAGCCCGCGATAAATCACACACAAGCTAAAATCATTTAAATTAATGTGCTTTATTTTTATCTCAAATTATTGGATCACGTATACTCTATTGCGCTCCGCCTCCAACTATGAGATAGTTAGTTACACTTTCCTGCTGTCGGCTCCCAGACCGAGGAGCACAGGGGAGACGTTCTCTCGAGGGCCGATGCTCTCTCGGGGGCAACACCCTTCACTTTTACCGACAGTGGGTCTGCTAATAGGTCGGAATATGGTTTGAATGAAGCGGCCACCGATTATTGACAGGCTGGGTGCTTTATTCTTACACACAACCGGACTCGTTCATTACTTCACTAAACTGACACACACGCTATCGCTCGCTCTTTCTCGTACGCACCAGATACTTTCTCGTGCTCACGAGAAACGTTTCATTTCTAATTATTTTCCCCGATGTCCCTTTACGGGTTCCGTACCCAGCCATGGTTCCACAAAATGGAAAACAAAATCAACCGCGCAGGTCGGTTGTTATTCTTGTCATCGGCAGAGCACTGTCAATCACGCACAGCCCGGTCAACAGCACATGTGATTGGAATGTACGTCAGCAGAGAGCAACCAATAGGTTTAGAGCCAAATGGTCCCGCCCCCAGGAACGTTTTTTTTTTCCTTTTTGCAGCTCAACGATTTCAGAGCTTTGTAAATATTCAACCTTTCAAAACTTATTTCTCAATGTATGAACACCTGTTTGCAGAATCCCATTTACAAGGTTTCAAAACCGGGAAACAATGAAATACACTGTTAGAACAGTGCAAGATTTGAAACTCTGCAAATGCGCTGGTGACATTTTATAAACTTTGAAAATGTGTTGGTGAAAATGATGAAGAAGATAAAATATAACACAAAATCATGTTTGCAGATGTTTTAATTTTTTTTCAAGCTATAATCTCTTTTTTCAGTGTTGCAAAACCTTTTTTACAAGGTGTTGAGTTTTCAAACCCATACTTACAAGCCTTTGAAACTTTTTTTTTTTCAGGTTTGAATCATGGCAGGATACTGGCTCCATAGTTAACTCGCTGTTGGAGAGAAGAGAGCGGGAAAGCGCAGCTGGTATTTTTGTATCGATCCTGCAGAGAATGATAATTTCAACCGTTTAAAAAATTAAGTCCTCTGTGATAAATTCAAGACTTTGAAGATGAAATTTAATACTTTTAAGGCCTTCATTTGGGAGAATTAATTTAATTATTTTTTAATACTTTTGAGACTCCGCGGGTACTCTGTAAATACATGAAAAATACAAAATAACATTTAGACAAACAGGGAGTGAGAGAGGGAGGGAGTAAAGAAAAATATTAAATACTTTGAAAAGGAGTTAATAAAAAAAAGACAACAAAAGGAAGTGACAACTTGAGGGGACGCAAGTGCTGACTTAGGGAGACCACGGACGGGAGAGTGAACTTTAACTTGTGTGTTTCAATGTATTAACTTATGGGGCTGACCAGACATAGGGAATGTTAACTGGTAGGGACAGTGACTATATGGAGTATAAACTTTGTGGGGACCTACCGGACGGAGCCATGGGGACCGTTGGGGACATGCAGGATAACAGGGATGGGGATGGCACTCTCAGCCCGCAGCGTAGCCATGGCCCTCTGGGCCTGGACCTCGTTGCGGGGGGCTTTTACCCAGGTGCAGCCCAGGTAGGACAGCTTGCTGAACTGAACACTGTCTTCCTCAGGAGCCTCCGGAGTGGTCATCGTGGGAACTCCTGAAGCATCTGCAGTAGGAGTTGTAGAGCTTTCATGTATTCTACAACCATAATAGTAGTTAAGCTTAAAAATGATGGTTAGTTTAGCAATCGTTTACTTTCAGAATGTCATATACATAAAGCTAAGTAGGGAAAATTTGAATCTAACATTGCCGGTTCCCCCGAATTTCTCAAAATAGCTACACTAAGCAATGAAACAATGTAAGCATTGCATAAACTTCACCTAAATTCATCTTTGAATGACCAACTTCAGTTTAACTTCACATTAAAAACACATTTTTGCCATATAGCACAATGCACTCCTCTGCAGTATTTAATAAAGCGATTTCTGAAAGGCCCTGTTTCAGCTGAAGTTTTAACAAGAAAAAAGGTCAAGAAGGATTGGACTGATTTGTTGAATTAATGGACGACACATGTCATCCAATTAATCACATGACCAGGAAGTCACAACAAAGGTTGTGTTCTGCTCAGCAGCAGGGAACAGTGACTCCTGTGTTGGAGAGGGAGATAAACAGGTTACAGAGCAAGGGAAAGAGCCAGAACCAGAGACTAAAAAAGAGAGAACAAATGAAAGAGGAAAGGAGAAAGAGAGGAAGGGAGAAAGAGAGAGATAGAATTTGTAAAGTGCACAAATGCTCTTCAAAAACAGGAAACAGGACAATGGAGAGATAGAGATAACTGCAGCCTGCTGATTGGATGGCCTGGGAGGCAGTGCTCCATACAGGAAGTAAAAAGCTAACTGTACCTATATGATGGCTTGGCAAAGAACTAATTCAATAGATCCATTTAAAATCATTGTTTAAATATTTTAGAACAGGAGTAGATGGCTTTTCATCAAACTAAGTACTACTACATACCGCCAACAGATGCTGTAGGCGCTAAACAAGATTTTTTGACATTTTTTGTAGTGGTGCAACGGTTCACGGGTCAGCGCATGTTTAAAGCACAATTCCGGTATTTACAACATCATCAAGTATCGTAGCGAAATACAGTTTCTGTCATGTTTTATTTGGTGTTCTGTAAATCCCATTGTATAGGAAACCGGAACCGGAAATGTTTATGTTTGGTTTTAGTCTTTTCGCTCGGTTCTCCGTATCAACAGCAGGGCTAGAACCGAGCGAAAAGACTACAACCAGCCCCCCTTGCAATGAGCAATGAGTCTTCCAACAGAAATCAATGGATTTACAAAATGCCAAATAAAACACGACAGAAACTGTATTTCGCTAGCATACTTGATGAAAAAAAAGCAGATGAGGATGTCTGCATTGCCTGGGGAGAGTGTAGACTCTAAACTCTCCCCAGGCAATGCAGACATCCTGAATTTAAAGTTGTAAATCCAGGGTAAGGATTATTTACTATCCATGTTAAAAAGAAGAAGGAATAATGCCTCAGATTGCAATTTTTTTAAAATATTGACTATGCTTAAAGGAAGCAGGATTATTACCTAACTTTATTTTGTTTTTACACATTTGAAGAATTTATTTAAAGTCACATTTGTCTTGCTATCTTTTTTGTTGTTGTTGATCCGAAAATGATCCGACCCGTGACTCAAAAACTGTGACACGATCCGAACCGTGAGTTTTGCTATCCGTGACACCCCTACTTTCTTGCATTTTTTTATCAATGTGTGTCCATCAGTACAGAGTTTGTGGGCATCATTACAGTGATACAAGCACTCTTAACACAAAGATCAACATGCTATATTGGTATTGCTATATTCAAAATCCTCTCCCTCAGAATCGGTAAATTGAATTAATTTCTCCAAATTATATTGGAAAAATCAGTGGTGACACCAGGGCTTCAGAAACGGTACCTTGGGTCGCAGGTTCCAGGTTAAGCGCTGCGGGCCGATCCCGAGAAGGAGGTTCTGCTCCTCTCTGCTTCTCCATCTTCTCCAAACTGCTCTTCTCCTCCTCCTCCTCGTCATTAAACACCTCCTGCATAACCTTCTCCAGCTGCTCACTGCCGTTCACAGACATCTGGCAGACAGACAGATAGATATATAAGACATAGGCGGGTAAAAAGACAGATGGACAGACAGGCAGATAGATAACACAACAGATTGACGGATAAACTGGTAGGTAGGTAAACTGACGGACTGACAGACAGACAGCAGAACAACAGTATGAAAGACAAACAGACACAAACACAGGGAAGGACAGACATTTTCTGTGACACACATTTAGTCTTGTCACAGAAAAATTGACTGACAGAATGAAAGACAGACAGAACCACAGACAGACAGACCTTGAGCCTGGGCTTGCCCTCTGATCCCGAGGGTGAAGCGGCTCCACTGGACTGGACCAAAACAAACTCCTCACTGGTCACCGTGGCAACGGACTCTGTAGAGCCACCCACTTTACCCATGAACGAGTTATCCTCCATGTTTGGCTGAGGACGGGCAGGGGGCAGGCGGGGCCAGGGGTGGAGCCAGTTAGACCAGGTCTAAGGTCACCCCTCTTCTCCTCAGAGCTCAACTTTGAACATCCAATGAGGAAACATTTCATAAGATTCATTAATACAGTAGAGAGAGAGAGAACCTAGAAAGAAAGTATACATTGAGGACCATGATACAATCAATGATCACTGCCCTCAGCACCCTGAGACAGGCTTAGCTTTAAGTCAGAGTTGAAAATAGACTAACCAAATGTATTCTACTTTAATTGTTTCTCTTATTAAAATATGTTAATGTATTCAATAAAACCTACTACACATAAATAAGCTACCATTTCAAATTAACCAGGACTAGCTAGGATTTCCTGGTTCTTCTCTTTATTGTACTTGTGAATGTACAATGGGTTGACCAGAGCAGGTTGAGATGAAAGTCAAACTGTACTACACAATAGCCGTGTTCCGAGTCCGACTGAGGGACTTCTTCGAAAGCGGCTCAGTGTTTTGGCTACGCCCACTCAGTTAGTCCCTTGGTGTCCGTTGCCATACAGGAATCTTCATAGCGGCTACTCAACGGAGTTCAAATGTGACATAATATCCCGACTTAATCATACTTCGTACTCATGTCATATCCTGCCTCCACCGTATCCAATCAGTGTAGACTTTTTAGGAGCGGCACAGTAAGCTCCTACCCCGAGATATGTTCTACCTGAGCAGTTGAGCGGCTCACGTTAGGAAAAGTCCCTCAGTCGGAACACGCCTGATGGCAATGCCAGCAATGGTGCAAAGCCTACCTCTGTTATATAGATCCGCTCACAGAGAGCCTGGTCTTGCTGAAAGGCCCATTATTATTTTAACCTTAAAGAACGCTGTTTGGTGAAGGCCTACACAGAATGTCAAAAAGTGTACTGAATAAACATTAACATGTATTTGTTTAGCAGATGCTTTCATCCAAAAGCGAAGGAAAAGTAAAGTTGAGAAATATTTAAAGGGTACAATCGATGTTGGAGCAGTTTCCAGGATAAGAATTCAACTAGCAAGTTAGTGTCTGTTCTTCAGCACTATTGTTGATGTTTACCTATTTAACAGTAATGCTAACATAAGAATCACATAACAATGAAATCCAACTTTTTAGATCAAAACCAAGACCAAAATATAGTTGCAAGCAACCATGATGGGGTCCTACTGTACAACTATGGTGGCCTAATGAATACTTGATGGTAAAGATAATTTCATGTGATGCCTCACAGAATTGTTAGTTGAGAATGGTCTTGAACCAGCAACCCCATGGTCATGAGTCCAATACCACTACACTATATGGACATTTACGCTGAAAAGGGCAGATCCGATTATATTTTGAGTAAAATAAGTCTTCCATACGTTGAGGTATGAAAGAGCTTGGTCTTCATGATAATATGGCATTGGCCTTAAATGGGTTTACCGGAAGTTATCAAAACAATATCAAAACAATCAACCATGTTTCTAAAGCAGTGGTTCCCAACCTGGGGACGCCAGAGAGCCAAGGGGGGTCGTGAAGCCTCTGATGGCTCAGTGTTTCCCCTAGGATGGAGTTGCAGCAGCGGAGGTAAAATGTTTTTTTTTTCCGCTCGCAAATATTTTGGCTTGATCTCAAAGCGCACCCTGCCGGGAGGTTTCTATGTGTCTGCCGGCAACATACATACAGTACATTTGTGCACAGTAATGAGCAGGGGAAATATGGAGAGTTTGAACATATTACAAGTATAATCTTTAAAACCATTATTTACATTTATTTAACAAAAGATATATTATATCAACAACCACCCTATACAGTAAAATCACATAACCCAAATACTACAACAATCGAAAAGGTCTGTGCCTCAAACCAATGCATCTTCCCACTCCCTCCCCTCTCACAAAGGTTGTAGTAGGACCATAAAGAGGCCATGCCTCTATTGAACAAGTTTTGGGGCTCTAGAGTCAATAATGGCGACGCTACTGAAATTCTTGCTAAAAAAAATGTATATTGACATTTTTGCTAAAAAGGAATTCCTTAAAAATAAGTAGAGATATATTTTTCAAAACTTAAGATTGCAGCAAGACCATAAAGAGCCCATGCATATGGAAAACGTTTTGGGGATCTAGAGTCAATAATGGCAACGCTATTGAAGTTGTTCCTAAATAAAAAAAATCCTCAAAAATAAGAAGAGATATATTTTTCAAAACTAAAGGTTGTAGTAGGACCAAAAGGAGGCCATGCCTCTATTGAATGAGTTTTGGGGCTCTAGAGTCAATAATGGCGACGCTATTGAAATTTATCGTTTTCAGTTTTGCACTTTGCAGACGGTCCCTAAACTTGCGGCTGAAAGCCGACAGCTCATAGAAGCCAATGCAATTCACCGTTCGCAAAAGACGCCTCGTTTGGATGAAAACAATGTTGTAGCTGGTTCTCTGGGTTACTACACTCAATTGTGTCGCAACGATGTTTCACTGATGATCTATTGAACCGCAAACTCCGAACATGCCAATTTATTTGCAACTTTACGGTTCCTCTCCGTTTATGCTTTGGTCACAGCATGAATTGACCTGGATATGAAGCGTCCGTAGCGCAAAATAACATTTGTTGCTAAAGAGAAGACAGAGCTCTCCTCTCCGTTTATATGCTTTACTCAGGTGTGTGAATTGACCTTGATATGAAGCGTCGGTAGAGACGCTTCATATATAAACGCCAACATATATTTTAGTTTGCAGACCACCAACCTAATCCTAATCGCAAACCTAAATTAGGCTACTTTTTAGCGTGACGCTGATGCTGTTGCGTCTCTCAGCTGTGCCAGAGTGTTCATAGTTGCAAGGGAAACCACCTGACGTCACCGCCCGGTGCAGCAGTGTGAACTAACCAGTTTTTAGAACGTCGCAGCCCGTCTCGTCGCAAGGAGTCGAAAGTTGCTGCGAGGTGAACCTGGTCTGAACTGGGCTTAAGGGTGGAGCTTAGCTACAGGTCATAGCTCATATAGACATATCAGTCCGATCAATTCGCAAATGCATTATTGCCATTCAGCGCACTTGTCGCCATCAAAACAAAAGCGTGCAACAGACTGGAGGTGCACAACGACTTTAGACCGGCTGTCATTCGTATTACACCTGACATTCCTGCCCTGGCTGTGGGTATGCAAGCCCAAGGTTCACATTAATGAATGTAGGCCTACTAATTAGGGATCGACCAATTATCGGCTGGGCCGATTATCGGCGTCGAAATTCGGCATTTTGACGCATATCGGCATCAGCCTTTTTTTTTTTGATCCGACGGCCGATAAGAGCTCAAATTAAAACTGGGTTATTTTGGCTCTGATGCAGCCGCGCCTCTCTGTCTGCTGTCACTACGCTGTCTCCACCATTGTCCCACCCACAGCACCATCTGATTGGTTACACGCTCTGGTTACACGCAGAGCCACGACGGGTAACAGACAGCAGTGAAAGCTGTGCATACACAGTGCTCACAAACACGGCGGAGAGGAGAAAAGGTTTTGTCTGGTTTGGTTTCGAGGTAAGTTCAGGCAGCAGACTCTCCCAAAATTGTAATAAACATCAGAAGTGAATTAGGGGGGCCCTGGAGAAAAAAGGTTGGGAACCACTGTTCTAAAGCATACTGTGTCAAAACCCGCTGTAAAAACAGACTTTTGCGAAATTATGTGTGTACCACTTTAAGGCCTAGCCTGCTTTGATTTTTTTAGGGAAAAATGTACAGATTGAGCTTCCAAATATAACATAACAACAAACTAAGTCAAGGTAACTGCTGAGACCAGATCATTGTGCAAATGTGCCTTTTTGCACAAAGGGGGTACATCTACAAAGAGTTTCTCTTTGTAGATGTAGAAAGATGTAGTAAAAGAAAAATAAATCCGAGCACGCCCACTCCGTCTGTGGCGGACGTTTTTGATCTTTCAGCAGGCCAGTCAGTTAAAGGCCTGTAAATTATTATTTATTTGATGTACACATGAGTGGGTCAAGTTCAATATTTTATGCATTATGCAATGTTAGTGCTAAATAAATATTTTCATACTTTTGTAATTGATTTATTCTTTGAATTGCAATGCCTTGATTTTAATGAAGTTAGTACACAGTTATAGCCATAAATGCAATGGTACTAATAATTGGCATAATAATTTCTTTCGGTGTTTCGGTTTTCGGCCTTGGTTTCATCATTTTCGGTTTTGGCCAAGAATTTTCATTTCGGTGCATCCCTAATTATTATAATTAATTATTTTTTATCAAGTGTACCATCAGAAGGTTCTGCCAAGTCTACTCCTCACAATTTTGTCATATATTTACATGAAGAACAAACCGTATATATTTTCCCTAAGGGTCTAAGATTAATTGATGCAAATAAAATAATTAAATTAATTGCTATCTATAGTTATCGTAGATATTTTCTCAACACATTTTTATACAAATATACTGTATGTATTCTACCGAAATTGTGAACCAGCAGTTGGTTGAGTGGTCTAGCACTGGCGCTGTGGTGCGGGTGACCTGAGTTTGCGTCCTTAGCAGTGTTGTGCCTGAACGCGTTCACTGAACGAAAGTTCATGAACTCGTTCATATTTTGGGCGAACGTGAACTGAACGTACTGTATTACTGCCTGATGAACGTTACTGTGAACTCGTTCATTCTGGTGTCAGTGAACGGCACGCTCACTCGGTTTAACTTCGTTCAATGGGGGGGTTATTTCTCTATCAACACGGCGGATGCGCGCGCAGATCGCCGTGTTGTTTGACCGGTTGCCATGGTAATCTCCGTGCGGTTCATTTGCAGTTGAGGTGTTGCCAGTTTACTGTTAGATTAAACTGTAATCAGAAAAGGTGGTTGTATGCTATAGACCCTATAGTATCTGTCATATAAAGGCTGGGACGAATTTCATATTATAAATATGTACACTTTATTTTGAAAGTATAGACCAGCGCGATTCCCATTGAAACGAATGGCGCGGTGATTATTCTTCAAAACGAGAGCTGTTAAATTGTGGAAAATGAATTAAACTGTAATCAGACAAAGCGGTTATATGCTATAGACCCTAGAGTATCTGTGGTATAAAGGCTCAGACGAATTTTGAATTATAAATATGTACAATCCATAACGTTAGCTCTCTGGCTCATAGCTCAGCGGAGTAGAATACCTCCTAGACTCATTGCTTGTTGGCCGGAAACGGAAAGGGGGGCTGTTCACGTTTGGTTGTAGTCTTTTCGCTCGGTTCTCCGTCTCATCAGTAGGGCTAGAACCGAGCGAAAAGACTACAATCAAACGTGAACACCCCCCCCTTTCCGTTTCCGCCAAAGAGCAATGAGTCTTCCAACAGAAATCAATGGGATTTACAAAATGCGCTAAATGTGCAATAAAACACGATAGAAACTGTATTTCGCTACGATACATGATTCAACCACTCTATATCATCCTAGACAAACCACAAAGGGGGCTCAATGTTCAAAATACCGGAAAAAATGAAAAGCTCACAGCAACATATTGAAAAAAAGAACTATGAACTAGTTCATTTTTTGGAACTGTGAACTTAGTTCAAAATTTTGAATTATGAACGTTTAACTGAACTAGTTCATTTTAAAATTTGTGAACTGAACTTTGAACTACTTCACGAAGAAAGTGAACTTTCCCAACACTGGTCCTTAGTATGTCATAGAATTCTTGGCGTTGGCTTATTTTTGTAATTCCCTTTATATCTGAGAAAGTAGGCATCACAATTGACCTCTTATATAATAAATACTGTACAATATCCCTAGAACCCAAATATAACTTGCAATAACCCATGGTAAAGGTAATATTACTGATAGTGAAGTCTGTCAAAATGACAAAGACACTGCTGCATGGGAAATTGTTTATCGGCAGGCAGCCTGGCTGCATTTACTAGGCTTATCTCTTCAAAGTAATGGAAAATAAATGGCATGAAATGTTCTTTGATTTCTCCAGTAATCCTTCCTAAATTACTAATTGCGTGGGGATCGAACCCCGGACGACCGGATACAAGTCCAACACGATACCTCAAGACTATCTCCCTGATTACAAATCCATGGTCAATATTCAATTTAAATATCTTACACTCCCTGTATTTAATCAATGGTTACATTGTTCCCTTTTGGAGTTATTATATGCTTGTACTCCCAGACCTCCACAAGCAACTTCTGTTCGCCGCTGGAAAAGATCCTGCTCGGTCCTTTTCGGACATTTAATCCATGATTCGTACGGAAGTAATTCTGTCTCTTCGGATTTTGAAAAAGAAAAGCCATTGCATTTTAAGCACTGAATATTTATGCATTTAAATAACGTATCTGGATTTTTTGCCTTTATTTTTCAATGTAAAAAAAATTCAAAATCAAATATTTAACGTTAAAAAATTAAACGTAAATATTTTCAACTAAGATTTTAATAGTTAAATTCGACATACACGGTTCTGGGCTGGTTACATATCTTGTGAGCGTGCGTAATCCACAATAACGTTAGCCTGGTTTGAACTAACCTGAGCGAGGCACGGCTGAACTGGGTTGATGGAATGGCTTTAGCATGAAGTGGAAGTTGGCGTTAGTTCTAACTGGGCTTAATCAACTAAGCGCCACCTTCGTTGGCGACCTTGATGAAATACCCCTCAGCTCCAACGATCTGTGTGTGGTGTACAGTTGGGGTGTATTGTATAAACGGTATAGACCATACACCGGTGTGAATTTGCGCTACGGTATGGATTTTGATGTTACCGTGAGACCAGTGTGACTAGAAGACAGTGTTGTGTGTAACGCGTTACAAAGTAACACGCGCCAATAGCACTCAAACCACAGCGTTTCTCCGAAACATGAGCCAGATATTCCAAGAATGTTACGGTTACTGACCAGATGTTTTATTTCTACAGTCCTATGGTAACATCCAGTCACACTGAATTAAGTTACATTAGCGCCAGAAGTTTCTTGGTTAAACACTTGTTGGAGAGACTTCTTTTAATGACAGTATATAAAAGGGAAAAATTAATGAAGAGCATGGAAAAGCTAGTCTAAAATATTCCAAATTCATCTAAAAAACTCTGTAATGACGCCACATTGAGCCAGAGAGCAGCCGGAAACAGGCCAACTTTGACTAACTAACTTTCCCTCACTTGTGTTGTATCAGGCCTTCGCAATACTAGCTAGTTAAACCACAAGTCTGCAACCTCAATCAACACTGGTTAGTTCAACTATGGCCTCCACCTCACTCGATACTTAGGTTAGTTGAACGGCATCCTCCCCTAGATGTTAGATAGAGGAGAAGAAACAACTTGGCTGGGTTTCACCAGATCTACATCAGATACAATAAACCCAACCAAAGTTTCAGTTTGCAGTTATTCAACTGTGATTCACCACCACTGTCGTCTCATTAGGGTTGGGTATAGAACAACAGTGCCATTTGGCAACGACCAAATTATGTCTGTCCTACCAAGTATCAAATTGTTTTGGAAAAAAAAGTGCCAAATTTCGATACTTTACAGTAGACGACATGAACGCTTTTTATTTTATTTATTATCTATCTATCTATCGCAGCCAGCCAATCACTACCGTCGTTGTATACAGGCGACTTGACTGACAAATCAGTATGAAGCTATTTGGGTGACGTTAGACTCGTTACTGCCTTCGAGTTGAAAGGGGGGCAATTTCACTAAGCTTCGCGCTAGCCACAAGATGCATTCTAAAACGTGGTTATATTTTGTCAAAATTGACAGCAATACTGTAAAATGCAACCGTTGCAAGGCGATTATAAAATGCAAGTCCGGGAACACCTCAAATATGATGAAATATTTGATCATCCATGGCATCAACTTAAGGCTGGACAACTGCACTGTCTTCAACACTCCATCTGCTGGGTCTTCTTCTGCTGGCAACGATGAAATAACAGGTACGGTTCCCGCTAGAAGTTAGCAAACTAATAGCAGGTTAGCTGTGTGCCAGCTAATATTACGGTAGCTAACGTAATTTACTAGGCAATCGTTAGTTGAGCGAAGACACCAACAATGGCGTGTGATTGTATGTACAGTATAATCAGTGGCGACTGGTCATTAAGGGAAAGTGGTGCTCGGCCCCACCTACTCTCACAAGAAAAAAAAGAAAAATATTAAAAAAATTATAAATAAAATCTGTCTTGTGCTTTTCAGTCTATTTATGTTTTTCTCGTCTTACATGTTCCCACTCCTGGCCTGCACCTTGTCGCGGTGATCGGGCTTTAAACCAAGACAGGCCATTCTGAATCGTTTCTTTCACAGCCATTATCTTTGATTTCTCCTCCAGGACACTGCCTAGGCCTATGGGAGGTGTACTCCATGCTAAAATGATATTGGGTTCTTATAGTAGCTCTTACAGCTGTTTGCAGTAGTATCATTTTATTCTGAGGTTTACGGAAGCTTAGTTTAAAGATTAAAAACTTTTAAAAACTATACTTTCATTATTGCAAAGTTTTGATGTCAGCAATAAAAGTTTAAAGGTGCACTAATGTACTTTATTAATTATATATATATATATATATATATATATATATATATATATATATATATATATATATATATATATGTTTAGAGCAAAACACTTTATAGGCTAGACTACTGTACAAAAGGCCGTTTGTGTGTTGTATGTGTTGGCTGTATGTTTTCTATCAGACTGGAAAGAATCACAGACCAGGACCTTCATAAGGCAGAGGACTTTGTTGGTATAATGAGAGTCCTGTACACGTCAACTCTTTGTGTTTCTGCGGAGCATACCCAAACTTGCAGCCAGATTTTGCCAATCATGCAGAAGCTGGAAGCCCACTTCAAAGTTGGAGATGGTGAGGACTCCTTCTCTGCCACTGTCAAGAGAAAGGTCTGGGATGACCTCTCTAAGCAGTACAAAGCAAGTTCAGGTTGTCTGTGGATCCAACACTAGTATTAAATAGTAATGGTTAAATTGACTAGAATTACCCCTACCTAATTGAGTTTGACTTCAATTTGACTTATATGTCTTATAATTTGCAGGAGCAGGAGCCGAAGATCCAGGTGTTCCTGGAAGAGGCCACCGCTATGGTTCCGCGGTTTAAAGCTAAAGTCTAGGATGTTGCCGGGTGGGCAAGGCTTGAGGAAGAGGCTTGCTTGCGGTTGCAGAACCAGAGACAGGCGCGTTCAGAGGGGTTTATATTAAGCCGACAGACTATCTTATAGACACTTATGTATGGAAGCAATCATAAACACATCTCTATCCATTTATAAAGGCGGAGGAGGAAGAAGAAGCAGCAGCACTGGAAGAGAATGAGAATGATGGCGTGGATTATGTAAAAAATTATGCATATGATAATCTCAATGCCATGCCACTGTCCCCTGCCTGAGTGATGTCATTCTAAGCCATGTTGCTTTCATCTGCTTTTTTTTCAGATTCCACCACAAAAGAGGTCGACCCCCCTGACTGCACTCGGTGAACTCTTTGTGGAAGAAGACAGGGCCCTAACCATCAGCGCCAGCGGTAATGTGGACGGTGCCAACACGCGGACTGATGCAGAGAGGACAAGAAAGGATTTGGAGCTGTATAGAAGCTTATCTGATGTGTTGACCATGACAAATACAGTAATCTGGTGGTTGGAGAGAAAGGAGACTTTACCGATCTTGTTTGACCTTAGTGCTAAGTACTTGTGTCCCCAAGCATCCTCCACTCCAGCTGAGCGCACGTTCTCAACAGCTGGGGACACAATTAGTCTGGAGAGGGCCCGTCTCCTCCCAGTAAAGGTAGATATGATTATCTTCCTCCATAAGAAATCTAACTGAGAATGGATAGATACAAGTTACTGCAACTCTAACATTAGTAACCACGTAGATGGCAAATATTAAAAAATATGTGTTATGTATATATGATCATTTGAAATATATGAAAATGCCCTCACAATAAAGCTGCCAGTCTGCACGTTGACCTCATTGTCATTGTATCCTTTTAATCCCAAAGTGCTAGAGTACAGAACCAAAATATAACAATGTGTCACTGTCCAACGAATTATGGTGCTCAATGTATAATCATTTATAGAAAAGAAGTTGGCTGATAATCCTATAAGGTTTTCATAATATAAAGTATCGGAAAAAGTATCGTGAAGGTATCGTATCGAATTAAAGGCATCGGCTTTGGTATCGGTATCGAAAATTTTCAAAGGATACCCAACCCTTCGTCTCATGGTAGCCGAGTTCAAATATGGGTAAACAGGCCGCCACACTTTCGCTTGATTCTTTTTGACCAATCCTGTGGCTGGAGGTGGCCAACAGTAGTAAACCATAAAAAAGTGTCTAAAGGTTTCAAATCAACACCATGTATACTGACCACTGTAGAATGCACTATAGTGCATTATATCTCTCTTAGGAAATAGAAAACAAGACGTAACTCTGTACCTTTTACCTATTTTCTGTTTTATGGCCCAGGGACTTTGCCATCTCCCCCCATATTTTCTGATGTAAGTTACATAGTACCTATCTATCACTACTATCACTATGGCTAAAATGAAACAATCACACCAAGCAACTATCTTTTTTAGAGTATCACAGCACTATGATGCAGCATGGTACACACACACCCCAGGTCACCGTGTTCCTAAACTAAATCTGCAGTCATGGGTTTTATCACACTTATGTAATGATGCTCCGCGATAAAGACCCCAGCGAGAAGATGAGCACAAAGGCAGGGATATTCAAGGCCAACTGAAGATATCACATCCATACTTAGGTCTGTCTGTCTGTCTGTCTGTCTGTCTGTCTGTCTGTACAACGGAGGGTGAAGTACATCAAGTTGTAGATAAAAAAGGTTACATGACGTCCATTATATGGAAGTGGTTTGGCTATCTAAAAAGTGATGAAGCACAAGATAAGACCGTCTGTAAACTATGCCGTCGGTCGGTGCCAGCACAAATGGGAAATACAACATCTGAAAACATACCATCCCAGCGACCACACAGAAAGTATGAAAATGCGTGCAACAAGTTTTGCCCGCCATCCTACCGCAGCTGTCAGCAGCGCGAGCAGGAATGTTCCAAAACAGCAGTCTGTCTTTTGCGGCAGTTGCACCGTATGATAAACAATCAAAAAGAAGCAAAGATATAACATACGCAGTTTCTTATCGTATAGCAAAAGACATGATGCCCATGAGCACAGTGGAAAAAGACGGGTTCAAAAAGTTGATTAATGTGCTGGACCCAAGGTAGAATCTCCCTGGCAGAAAATATTTTTCGAAAACTGCACTGCCTCGTCTGTATGAAGAGTGCCGGGGAAATCTGGAAATCCAGCTTGGGTGTGTGAAATACTTTGCCACAACCACGGATCAATGGTCCAGTCGTACATCTGAGCCATACATGAGCCTCACCATCCATTTTGTCGACGAGGAATGGGCTCTTCAAAGCAGGTGCTTACAGACGGCATATTTTCCAGAAGACCACACTTCCGAAATAATCAGCCACGGCCTGGAGGAGGCACTCGCATCATGGGGGCTTAGCGAAGACCAACAGATGTGCATCACAACTGACAACGGGGCGAACATTGTCAAGGCTGTTTCACTTAAACATTGGACTCGCCTGCAGTGTTTCAGTCATCGGCTTCATCTTGCCATTGGTAAGTAAAAGAAACACGTGAATAAAGTGCCTAAATGAAAGCTACTTAACGTTTTTGTGAGACGATCAATAATACGCCTATAGTGCTTCTTCCCCCCGCCCCCCCACCCACAATATATTATTGGTCTCTCATCAGAACAATTTGATTGAAGTTGAAAATCGAAAGAGTTTTCCTTTTATCACAGCAATATTTTTCAGATTCTTAATGTCATGGCAATATTATAACTTATTATCGCAAAATAATAATTAAATGATTGTTGTAATGTTTCCTTAGTAAAGTTTTACAATATGTGCCTATATTGTGTTTCTTCTTCATTTTCGGAGAGAAGTGTAAGAGACCAGCGAATTCAAAGAGCCATTGGGGTGTGCAAAAGAGTGGTCAGTGCTTTTTTCTTTTTCACAGAAAAAAAAAGAGAACTAGCAGCTGCTCAAGAGAAGCTCAAACTACCCCATCACAGGTAGATCACAGAGTCACCCACAAGGTGGGGGTCCCGTCATGCTATGATAGTAAGAGTGCTGGAGCAGGAGAAGGCTATTGCAAAGGTTCTCTCAGCTTAATCCTTTCATGGGCAGACATTGATGTCCTGGAGTCTGTCCACAAGCCCCTGAATCCGCTTGTTGAGTTCACTGATGCCCTCTCGGATGAAGCATATGTGAGTGTCTCTTACCTGAAACCTGTGCTGCAGCTCTTTAACAAGGAGGTCTTGAAGCCAGAAGCTAATGACACAGAGCTCACCAAGAACATAAAGGCTACTGTCCTCAACTACCTTAATGAAAAATATGATGATGCTGCTACTACTGATGACCTCCTGAACATGGCATCCCTAACTGATCCTCAGTTCAAGACCAGCTACATTGAAGATGACAAGGTTGACGCTGTAAAATCCAGAGCTGTGGCTCAGATGCTGGATGAATTTCAGACCACATCACAAGCTACTACTCACACATCCAGATCTACAACAACAGCTGTAGGTAGGGGAGATGCTAATGCTGCAGCTACACCAGCCAAAGTACAGAAGAAGACACTGGGCATCTTTTTCAAGAAGTCCCACTCTGTTGCTACCTCTGGTCTTACAGACGAGCAGGCTATTAAGGCTGAACTGAACAGCTACCTGCTGCAGACAGTGAGACCGACCCGCTGGCCCCACGCTACCTGTGTATTCCTGCCACCAGCTCACCCTCAGAGGGTGCTTTTAGCACTAGTGGCAATATTGTGACTTGCCACGGGGCAGCTTTGAAGCCAGATGCTGTTGGCGGACTAGTCTTTCTGGCGAAAAACCTGTAATGTGATAAACAAATTAAGTAGCTTAATGACTGGTTTAAAGTTCTTCAACTTATTTTTATTTTTTGTCTTCTTGTAAGCCTGCCTCTGCAAACATTTGAGATTGTTGCCTCACTGCCAAAGGTGCTTGATGTGATAGTCCCTCAGAGATCTTTTAGTTTTAAACACATTATTTTATGTAGCATAATATCTGGTTTTACAATGTTTACATTTTGCATTTACGTAAGCACTACGTAGTTCATATTTTATATATTAAAGTTCAGTTCATGTAACAGGGCCTGGGCCTTTGTTCATGTGCCAGGGCCTTTGTTCATCCACTTTTTTTACTTTTTATGTATTGGTTGTGCCTCTACAAGATTTAAGATGTTTTCTGAAGCACTGCAAAGGAGTTTATTTCTATTTACATTATTTTCAATAAGTTACAAGGCAAGCTACCTTATATTGTTCTGTTGGGGGCAGATAAAACATGTTTGTGAAGTTAAATGTTTATATTTAACAGACCTGCAAACTCCTCAGAGTAAAAAGGTGACAGTGTCGGGGGGGGTGGACCGATCGGTCCAAGGACTGATCGTTGTTTCGAGATATACGGCTACTCGAATTCTGAGCTACCCTGGGCGGGATTTAGCGTGAATATTCATTATGGAGTTTGTAGCACACAATACAATGGAAAGATTTGAAATGACAGACTTGGATGCAAAATGTAGCCCTTTATTATACAGAAATTTGCTGTTGGTGTATTAGCCTCGGACAACACCCTTACCACATTATTTATCTAAATAGCCCTATGTTGTTAGAATTTACTAACTTTATGCAAGGTCTACGCTCGTGCAGTTCTCAGCGTTGACTCGGTCCTAAAAATACAATATTATTGTAAATTATATCACATCGAAAAAGCGGTAGTTAACGTTAGTTGAATCAAGCAAACAAATAGCTGTTGTTTTTGCTCCAAAAACCTTGACTTACCTCGAATTTAACACAAGATAGTTCCTTCAAATTAGGGCTGTACGGTATGGACTAAAATGTATATCACGTTATGATTTGAGGCATAGACGGTAACGGTATTATATCACGGTATTTTAATTTTATCTTCTAATTTCGATATAAATGCCTCTGAAGGGGTAAAATACTGGCAAGGCAGCAAAACTGCATAAAAAAGTTAGTTACTTTCATCTCTGAAAAACACTTATGTTTAATAAAATGGATTTGTTCCTCCACTTGCTTGCTGACCTGGCCGTATAGTTTTGGCATCTCAATTTGGCTGAAGTGTGTGCGGGCAGGTAACGCGTACCTGGGATCGAGTGTTTTGACCATCCCTTTAAAGCCCTTTCTATCAACATTTTGAAAGGGAACCATGTCCTTACACAGGTATACAGTGACGGCGTTTGTTATCTCGTGCCACTGCTGGCATTTTGTCGTAAGGACTGGCTTTCAAAATGCCTGCAAAAGCAATGTCTGATTGCAGACAGCTTCACGCTACCAGCGTCTGTCTCGTACGGTGTGGAATGACACTATTACGCAAGCACGCAGGAGCGCTTGCTACGCTCCTGCCTGCTTGCGCAATAGCATACTGCCTGAGAAGGCAGTATCGCTGTCAAATCTGTCCCTGGGAAAAGTAACGTGGTGCCGAATTGGAAAAGGAACTATGTTTCGTTACCATATTTTCAGTAGTTGCGCGTAACTTTACTTTTTACATAAAAAAGTAGTAAGGTCACTGTATTAACGCGTTACTTACTTTGTTACGCGTTACACACAACACTGTCTACCGGTCACACGGTAACATCAAAATCCATACCGTAGCGCAAATTCACACTGGTGTACTTTCTATACCGTTTATACCGTAGGCCTACACCCCTACTTCAAATTTACGTTAAGAGTCTCCATCAGACTCGCGCGGTAGCCAGGCGTCTGATCCAAAGGCGAGCTCAGTTGGCGCTGTGTGCTTCAAGATTCTGAAGCAAGTGCTGAGATTCAGATTGGCCCAGAGAAATGTGAATTATAACAATTATCCAATAATGTTTCATATGAAGGACAGCCTTCCCCGCACCCCCCCCCCAAAAAAAAAAAAACTCTCATATTCTACGCGATTCACGTGAATGACCCAATTGACCAAGAAAACGGCGATTGTCGCCGAAAAGCGACAAGTTTGCAGGTGTGATTTAAATGTGATTAAATGTTCCCTTATCACAAATATGGTAATAAACAAAACTGTATGGTTTAACTAATGAATACTCTGGTTTCTTCAGGCTTCAGCAGTATCAAATTATATATCGTGATTAATATCGAAAAAATAATCATAATAATAATTTTTGCAATATCGCCCAGCCCTATCTCCAAGTTACATGATGGTACTTGAGTGGGAACCAGGGATAGTCATTACATTATAATAGAGTAACAGAATTCTTATGTGAACAGCAGTGTTAACATAAGAGAGCGCCACAAACTAATTTTTTTTTTTGATTTCTGATTATACGTTCCGTTCATTCATCTCCTCATAGCACTCATAACACATTCTCCCTGACATTCTTGTTCACACACACATACGAACATGCACACAGAGACAAGCAGGCATTCATACCAGTGGGGCGCGGGTACACTTATAAACAGCTGATTCGCCCGCTCCTCCTCTCAACACGCCTATCAAAGGAAACCCCGCAGCAGCGGGATATTTGGCACAGAGAAGACGGTCAGAGACAGTTTTACCAAAGTTTAGTATGATATACTGTGCTCAAACACACCTGCCCAAAATTATTGTTAACTTAGAAAAGATAATGTTAGCCCTTATGAACTTAACGTTATTGATATTGAACATCCCGCACCCCAAGTCAGCTTAGATAACGTTGACAAGGCAGCAAACAATGCGATTAAAATGAAATGTGGTTATAGTTGAGATAGGCTATGGTATTGCCCCCAGGAGCAGTGCATACTTCCGCAATCCATCAGTGCTCAGCGGCCAAGCCTGGTATTGCAGCTGTTTTAGCGGGCTGTGGACGGGTCCCTCGATTCATGGGGCCTACAAGTAGATATCCCTGTTCACTCCAATACAAGTTGGGAACATGAATGTGTCCCCACAAAAAATTTTTTGGATATCAATCAAAGGCTCATAATAATGTTTATACTATGTACAAGGGGTGTAACGATATATGTTTGTTCGTATTGAACCAAATCGGTACGGACGTCACGGTTCGGTGCATGGATTTACACAGAGAATACACTGTATAAAATCAAATAAAATTGGCGTGCAAGTTAATTAATGTAATGCGGAACTAATGTTAGATACTCGAGTTTTTCAGGGACAACTAAACTGCAGCCCTGATTGGCGCCTAGGTAGCCGAGCTCCGCCTTCTGGCTAGTACTACAGTGATTGATTGTCAGGTCGATGGTCGAGTAAGTGCGTCGTGTGTCAGTCAGAGATAGCAGTGTTGTAATGGAAGTGTTATACACTTCTTTGTTATTTGGATAACCGTTCTGTTGTGGTTATGGCATAACACGTCGGGTTCTCTGACATTTCTGGTATTCCCACAACGAGATTGTAGTATAGTGCGGGTTATATCACCCATGGTTGAGAAGGAATTTGGGGAAAGGAACTTTGGCTTTGACTCCCTGAAGTAACTGAACCGCGACATGGAGGGGAAAGGGATTGTTGCCGGCTGCCCGCTGCCGAGGCACCACCGCCTTGGCAGCGGGGCTCCGGCGGGAGACAATCGCAGGCAACAATCCCTTTCTCCTCGATGTTTCGGTTCAGTCTACTTCAGATTGATGTGGAAGTGGAAGAACCAAATCTTTGGGAATCCAACGCTGTCGTTTGAGATTCATAATATCGTCTTGAGGCGCACACAGCTTTTGGCCATCATAATATATATTATATGATATAGATATCAATCTATAATATGATATCATTTAGATAGAGCTTCACGACACCCACTGGAGCACCCGGCGTGCTAGAATATTTACAGAACACGGCCAAAAGCTGTGTGCGCCTCGCCATTGCGATACAGCCACTGTAAACACGAGCGCATGGTACCGTGGCCGCAAGCTGCTCAGGGCCACACCCCCACCCTCCACCTTGACCCGCCTCTAAAAAACGGCACGTTGGTGGAAAGATCATGTGGGACTGGCTCGTAGTGGCTGTAATTCTGTGTACTTTGCACTTTCATAAATAAGACATGCTGCATTTTCAGTTTTATAACTGATGGTCTTATTTTCTTTACAAGTTACGGATGGAGTACGGAGATGATGTTGGGTACTAATTGTTTACATCTTAGATTACACAGTTCAGGCTGTTGCAGCTAGCTCAGGGGAGAGTCTGAATGACACTAGTTGGTACAACCTGAGACATGCAATTAAATAGAATTGACTTCTGCATCTTTGTTTTTTCTTTTCCCTTCATTGTACCGAACTCGTACCGAACTGGGATGTCTAACCCGAGGTATGTACCAAACCGTGACTTCAGTGTACCGTTACACCCCTACTTTGTACTCATAAAATGTAAGTTTTCTCTTTTCAAAACGCCACCTCAAGCGTTTTATTAGCCGTTTTATTTATTTATTTTTTGCAGTAAAGGAGTGGTGGGCAGCTTAAATGAGTCTTACTGAAACAAAAGTTGTTTCGGCCCGGATCCTTGATTAGTTTTAGAATCACGTTATTTGTTTGAAAATGTGTTGATTGCTGGTTCCATGGCTAGGTCCATGGTTCCGTGTGGGTCATTTAAGACTCCTTCGCTTCCTAACATCTTGACTGAATCTGTGAATTCCCTCGGTACACCAGCTGATGTGTCTGTGCATATTTGGTCATTTGAATCTCGTATCAGAAACAGAAAAATATATTAAAAAAACGAGTGGTAATTATGATTTTTGTTTTAAAATACAGAAATGAACATTTATATACAAAGTGTTTTTCTTCATTAGGTCAAAAAGGGGCAAACTAATCTAAAATAATAATTGTTAAATAATAATTTTTGCCCAGATGGCAGGAGGAGTGTAATTTAAAAATCACATATAGCGAATCATAGGGAGGGTTAGTAACTTATACTTCCATGGTCCGTAAACAATGCGACTGTGCTCCCTAAGACCTCTCGCTTATTATGCTACAATGCTAGAAAACGAGAATATTTCTGCATCCGGCACGTCATGTACTAGGGCGTGGCTAGGCTCCCATGATGCAGAAGCAAATATCTTCTTGATGTTGCCCTGCGCCATTGAGCAGTTTTCATCTCCATGCTGGAGAGCAATACATCTTTCTATTTCCAATCCGCTTTTACTGGAGCCAATCACCAAGCTGGCTTATCCCCCTGGCACGCTATTGGCTGGTTTAACACAACTATGACAGGGGAGCGATTAGTAGTGATCGAAGCGATCATTGGTCTGATTGGTTGAAGGACTATTATTATTATTATATTTATATTTTTACATTATACTATTGATTTTGTTTAACCAAAAAAGTTAAATACAAGAACAGGTTGATATTGGTTGAGATAGGTCTTGAGTTCAGTATTTGAAATAAATACCCCCAGCTTTAGTTTTATTTTTTCAATTCATTCCTTGAATGTCACAGAATCTAAAGATTGCCACTAACAAAGGCAAATATTAAGGTGAAAACCAAACTTTAGCATCAATTTTGGTGAGTAAATCTCAACATGAAACTTAACAGACAGGTCTTCCTCCAACATAAAGTTCAGGTCTTTGTATGAGCAAACTAATTATACTGGCCTGCCACGTAATGTATGGAGCTGGGGCAAGGAATGAAACCAGGCTCTTCTCTTAAATAACTTATTTTAAAGAATTAAGATTGAGCTGAATAATTTAAATGGTCCTTGTAACTTTAAAATTGTCTCATCAGGTGACAATAGATAAGCAGCATACCGGTGTATATTTAAATGGCAGCTTCAGAAAGTGTGTTTGAACGCCGCCCGCTGCACACACTATGCATACACCCCGATGACCGACTCCACCGACCGCCACGGCACCTTGAAACTCAATACCCCCACTGGCGCCAGGGGAGCACCACACATTGCTACCTATCTGTGGGAAACACTTAACAGAAAATTTAACATAAGAATAAGGTCCGAAATGAACACTAAAATTGCGGGTAAGGGTTAAGGTTAATCGTGATTCTCATTTTTTCCAAAATTTAGCAGCCCTATTCTCTATTCTCAGCCCTATTCCCTATCTATCATACAAGTCCAGGCAAACAAATCGGTTGTGCGCGAGAGACATACGGACGTACGCTTACCACTTTTGTAAATGTATATACAGTACATTCGGATTGCATGATAGGAATAGATCTATTCCGATTAGAAATCGAATCAGATCAGAAGTGTCCATATAAACGCGGCTACTGTCGCTATGCCTCAAAAAAAGGTTGCCTAATAAGCTACACCACATTCGTTTCATATTTTTCCTCCACAAGCCGAGGAATGTCGGCAAGCACCATCTCGTTGCGTCTCGCTCTCACTAAGTGAACTGCCTGCTGCTGCTGTGGCTGAGCGCGAGCTGAGGGGCACGCCCACTGACTAGCCTCTGTGTGCAAGGAGTATGACAGAGTTGGAGCGGCTCGCTGCACAGATACAGAATGTTATTTTAATAAAAGTATCGATACTAAAAAATTTGAAAAAAAATTGTGTTTTTTGCGTGAGGGTATCATGATACCTTTCTAGTATCGGTATACCGTGCAACACTATGTCCAACCAGAGGTCCCTGAGCTGCCATCAGGTTACTTCCTCACCACAGGTGGCCATTTTGTTTGGCCTATTTAAAGCCACATAAAAACACACTTAAAACCCTTTTTTTGTAGTGCTACAGATAAGAAAATCAAAAAATAACAAAGAACAATTTCCCCAAAAAACGTATTGACCATGCTAATTGAAATACCATAAACAAAAATATTCATCAAAATATTCAGTTACTGTTGTTACTGTTGTTTCAATTCAGAAGTAAAAACATCACAAGCCAAAAATAAAGATTCCTCTAATTTGCTAAATTTATTAATGGTATGAAACTTTAGTCAGACAGACAATTCACGTTCGAAAACGTTCCCATTGCTTGAGAAAGAAGCTCTACTTAAGGTTACATAAGAGTTTGTCCAGAATATTAACCAGCAACCTGATGTTTTTAAACGAAAAGACTATACACAGACAGAGAGAGCGAGAGCAAAATACTCGAAAACTAACAAAACTGTACTACTAGGCGAAGACAGTAACCGATTGCTTTAGTGTTGTTAGAGTTAAAGGCTGTTGTTGCAGGCTAAATTTTCAAACAAATTTGTGCAATTTTCTTGCTGGTAATAAAGATTTAAACTGTTATCCATTGTATTTAATGTTGTTAGGTATCACAAAACGGAATGCAATACGAAAAAGTAGGTACTATTTTAGCTATTTGCGATTAATTCTCATTTCACCCAGAATGCATTGCATGACATCACGTTGGGGAGACACAGACCAAAGCCGCATTGAGACCCTTGAGATCAGAGACTAGTAAGAGATTGTTCAGGAGATTATACAGATACATAGATAAATACATAGATATATATAGTTAGTATATGCTACACGTGAACCTCCTAAGATGGCGCAATTTGATTGGTTCGCTATCTCGGGATATTGGGCAATATCCCATGATTGAGATATCAAACTCGGGATATTGTTTTCATCACAAAATGTCTGCTAATAAAAACAAATAAATCCCGACAAAAAGTGTTATCTTGTTTATTTTTGGAGTGTTCACGTGTAGTATATACCAAAACAATTATTTACCTCAGGCTCCGTGAATAGTGGGGAATAGCCCCCTCGGCCTTCGGTCTCGGGGGCTATTCCCCACTATTCACTTCGCCTTCAGTGAATAATTGTTAATTAATAGCCTAGTCAAGTCTTTATTAATGCCAAACGACACTAATCATCGGGAATTAATTTAGGTGATTCGGCTCACACAGAACAAGGGAGACAACAAGTCTGACTGGACATACACAAAATACATCACATTAAAACTAGACACATGCGTTGATAGATAGACTGATAAATATGTTATATTCTTTGCCAAGCGGAGCCAGACAGTCCTGTGCACGTATGCAACTTAGCCATGGGCGCCAAACAGAAGAATGACTAATGTTGAGAAGTCATACTAAAAACGGACAGCAAGCGAAAGCTAAACCCGAGTGTATCACTCACACAATTTGAGTCCATTCTAACTTATGGTAAGAGGCTATTCTTTCAATCTTTGCAGTGACTGAATGTTGATAATAAAATGGATTGTTTTGTATAAGATGAATGTGTGAGACTGTGCTTGTGTCCTTTCCGGCTTCGGCATACTGCATGGTTATGAAGGCCTTGTGGTTAGTTGTGGTATTAGTGAAGCAGCCTTGGAGTTGGAGAAGTTGGAGTGATTGTGTACGGGCGTGCGAGAGTGAGAGAGAGCACACCCGCCGTGGTGATGTTTGGCTTGTTGTGGGCTGTCTGTCAGCATCCGCCGGGTTGGACGAATGTGCTTTGTGTATGTGTTCAATGTACATCTGTCTGATCGTATTTGCAGATTGATGGTTAAATAATGTCACACCACGATCAGTCATACTTGCAGGCACTCATTTGCAAGTGCACTGATTGTGTGTCCGATAGGCTATACCTGGCATTTATTCAGTTGATTGCTCTTCTAAGTGTGCCAGATTGGTGCCAATTATTGTTGTGTTTGCATTGTAATGCACAACTTTGCCTCTCCTTGTTATAAATCAACGTGCATCCAAACAACTTTAGCCAATGCATCCTGCTATGTCAGTGTTGCTTTACAATACTATAGCATATCGGATTATCAAAATTGTTAAGTGTGTGCGTGTTTGTGATGTCATGTAGGCTAAAGACTGATTGTCTTGGCTTGCATCCATACATTTTTTAATGTTATAGGCCTACTGCACAATGTATATCGGTGCGCAACAATCAGGAGATGGGGAATATTGCCGGGTATTTGGATGTTGTTATTGGAGCTAGGAGGCTACTATCAAAACGGAATCAGAAATCTGTTTACAACTTCGGGGGAAAGATTTAATTAGGGATTATCTGGGGGGACTTCACAGGTGGGACTGGGAAGTTAGCCCATAGCTAGCGTTAGCCTTCTATTTCTAGATCTTCTGACTAAGTTTACCCGTACTTATCTGAACGACATTATCGTTGTCACTAGATATAAAGAAAACGTTGACTTTCACTCGGTGCTATTCACTGACAGTAAAAATAAATGAAAGGGTCGTTATTGTATGCACTGCTGTTCGTTGACTAGTTACAGCGCTCGTTGCTACGTTGCTAAATTATAGCAACTCGCCACTCATTCTCCTCTGACCACGCATTTATTCATCAGTTCTCGTCAATTCCTCATTCGCCCTCTCACGTCTGACCGGTTCGATATTAAGGTGCGTTCACACCAAACGCGAAGGGGTGACACGATCCCATACAAAGTGAACATAGAGACTCGAATCGGGCGAATTATTTGCTAGAGAACACCAGCGTTCAAGTTGAAATATTTCAACTTTGCCGCGACATTTGCGTGATGACAGCCAATCAGCGTTTAACAGCGTGGACACTGAGTGACATGTGTAACGTAACAGCCAATCAGCGTTCAACTGGCCAACCGTTCCCTGCAGGGCAGTCCGGGGTGAACCGCAGCAAATTCGCCAGACAAAATTTGCACAGCGACAGTTATGATTTGTCGCGCGACAAAACTTGGGCAACAACACGAACGGGCGACAAATGTGTCTTTTGGTGTGTACGGCTGTGGGCCATCATAAATGTTACTTGTGGTTCTTGCCACCTCCGCCATAGTTCTAGTACTAGGCTGAGGCTACCTTCCACCATGTTTCCCCAACGTGACATCATCGCTGAATGGCGTTAGAAAACACCCGTTACTACCAAAAACGACAAAAACTGGACTTTAACACTATTTGAGACATTTTATAAATGATATACATATTTTGAGTGCTTTAGGTACCCATTAATCAAAACTTCAGGTTAACCTGCAACACGGCCTTTAATGTTATTTTGCAGATATAGCGACTGTTGAAACCTTTGTAACTTTGAGTTGCTTCCATATAGTCACACATAAACTTAACCCTCACACCTGGAGTATACAGGTTGCACTTCTGTTTGAGATGCGTTAGTTAAATATAAACGTTACCTGTATAGTTCACATTGGCGCTGTATACAAACAAGATGAAAAAAAAATGGTATGTGAAAATGTTCACATAACTTCTGAAAATGCCAGGCCTGAAAGAAAAGAAACACACACACGCACGCAAGTACACACATTCCCGCAGAAAAAACAACAGCTAGCGTGTGATGTCCTGGTAAAAGCTGTAGGTCCCCTGCCTTCGCATGCGTGTAATAAAGTGCTTCAGACATCCCATTCAGAAGTCACCGAGGGGTGAACAGGAAGATTGATGGACTTTTAATTAATCGTGAGAACGGGATATTCTGATCTCCAGCGCAGAAAGCCATCTCACAACAAACCATTACGTCTACTGGAAGACAGGCATGACACCATTAGCCAGTAGTATGCTAACTGCAGCTAGCAGCTACTCATGGCTCGTTGTTGGCATTAAAATAGGATGTTATCGACAGGAACAGAGACGGGATAGAGTCAGCTATGTCAGAAGGCATTCACTCAAATTAAGCTGAATGTCAAGCCGATATAACAAGAAAGATTCTCAGGCTCTTAAGTGTTGCTAAGTAAGCTAAGTTACCGCTAGCGCTGCTCAAAGTCCAAAACAATTCTGGATGGGTGGCGAACCCAATAGAATTACTAAACACAATCTAGAAAAAAACATTTATATTGAACTTTTTCACACCCACACAATGAACGCTAATGACAATGAGCAAAACCACAGCTGTCAACTTACTTGCGAGACACGTACAGCTTGGAGATTGAGTAAAAGTCGCTAGCTGTCAGTAGAGAGTTGCAGTCAAACCTCTCAGGCGCGCTCCGCATATCGCGGGAGCGCGCCTATCCACTCTGTGCAGGCTTGGCAGGAAGGAACCAGAGGGGTATTTCATCAAAGTCGCTAACGAAGGCGGGGTTAGTTGATTAAAGTGTAATTCTGGTGAAAATTTAACCCAGGGTATTTTTCGGCATGAAGACCCATAGAGTAAGCCCTCCAGACACTTTTTTTCGTTGATAATCGAGTGCAGAGCTTGCCCGGAGCAATGTCACAGCCCAAATGGCTTCCATGTTAATGGCTAGGGGCAGTGTGAACACTTCCATATCAGCATTTTTTTAACCACTAATATTGCTCAAAATAGCACCAAACCTCGAAGACCCTTAGTGAAAATATAGGGTGTTTGTACTTCATATATGTAAATTTGACCAATTGTGGTCTTGCACTTGACAAAATCATGAGGACTAGGCTTGTATAATAAAAACATAGACCTAAATAAGATAATATATTGCGTATATATTATAATTGAACTAGGGACCTCTTGATTAGAGAGGTAGCCTCACTCCAGCTTTTTACTTTTATAGATTATAAAAAGACCTATTGTTCTAACAAAATCTAAGCTATATATTATTGTATGTACATTTTTATTGTACTGCCGCACCCCCTGTATATTTGTTCTGTTTAATCAGATGTTAAGTAATTAAATAGGCTTTTGGTTGCAACCGAAAGCAGCCGGCTACAGCTGCTTTGGTAGCAGCAATGGTGTTCACAGTGACTGGCTGCTTTGAATGCGACTCATTTGCCGCCAAAAGCCTTGCAATGCGTATATGGTCGCAACGCTTTTATGGTCGCGACGCTTTTTGAGCCAGCAGCCAGCCGCATCATACAGCCAGCAGCCAGGGGTCGCAGCCCGTCATTACGTCCTATAATTATAATACTATCGTACTAAATCAAAAATAAAATGTTCAAATGAAAGGCCGATTGCATCAATAAGTTGGACTATAAGAGCAACAGTGAATCAGACCATAAAGGGAATAGAACAGGTAAACACTTGATTAAAGAGCTAGCGTCACTAACAACAGTGGCACTTGTTATGTCTCCTGTTACACTTATATCAAGGTATATTACGCTATAACTAGTAACTTTGTACATAATGCATCTTATAAGGCTTCATGACGTTTAACAAATAGGCTATATATAACATAAAAGACAATATTTTAACACACTGCAAAATACCATAATAGACTTTATTGATAGTACTTTGGAGTGCTTTATTCTTTCTTTCTTTCTTTCTTTCTTTCTTTCTTTCTTTCTTTCTTTCTTTCTTTCTTTCTTTCCTCTACAAACTTTGGGAACTATCTCCTTCCTCTTTTCACCTAGAGACTCCATTCCAATTTTAAAATGTTCAGAATAGCTCGGAATCGTACGCTTCTTTACAGATTTTTTTTTAAAAAGAGTATATTCTTTAAGATATTCTACTTTTAAAATACTATATTTTCTTTTAACATGGGAGTTAATGGGAGGATGGTGGAGCCGTCCTCTGGTACTTCAACTGTTTAAGACGTAACTAAATCAATTTTCCACTGTTTATCTTCGTTCACCATTTAACAAATCTACACACTTGTATCTTCAATAGAATCTAAACGGAATTTCGATATCATTTATACTTTCTTCAGAATCACAGTTTTTGTTTCAAACTGGCTTCGTTTTCAGTTGGTCTCATTTTCCCAATCCCAAAGTGAGCCCTGAGGACTAAGTACTAAGGACTCACAGACTTAATTGAGCTAGTATCCCTTAAGTGAGCGAGTGTGTGAGGCCACATGGCCTCAGATAGGTATATATGTGATTGGGACAGCACTTCATGAGAGCACTTGTTACCTTGACAAGTTTAATGACAAAGATGTTGCTGACACGTGCCGGTTTGGGAATTCTCATTTTGACGTTTTTTTTGTTTTTTTGTAAATGCAGTGAAAACAATCGGCTACAGCAATTTATTGATATTAGAAAACATAATTTTTACTTTTGAATACTTCAGTATAAAGGATGCATTGAATAATTTAGGTGATTATTGGCCTACACATACTAATCATAAGTCAGAACGGGCTACATTTGGCTGAATTCTAAGTAGTAATATGAAGAGCCGTTTGGGAGCCAAAAGAGCAGGCTCTTGTTGGTGAGCTGATCCAAATGATCCGGCTCACTAAAAAAAGGCAGAAATTCCTATCTGGTCGCGCATAGAGCGGCGAAGTCACGCCTCTTCTGGTAGAGCCCATGGGACCTATGAGATCGAAAAATATGTATGGGTTTCAATGGAGAGAAAGTAATTATCTTCTGGTCCCAGGTTTATATGCCCCGGATTACACATGTTGTTTGTGGATTTAAATGATAATTTTTCATGTCAAGAGTTTGACCGTTTATTGTGCAATTGTTCACTTAAAGGCTGTAGATTAAACATAATGAGAAAGACTACATGTCTCGTATGAGCCGTCACGCTCCCTGCGACTGGCGTGGACAAGACCGACAATCTCCCCATCGGCATAACTGAAACTCTCCACATGCCCCAATTTATGTTTTTCACCTCTTTTGATGCTTTTATCCTCACCTTGGAAAAAACCTAACATTATCAAACTTCATGAAAACGTTTAGTTTTCTTTGCATGAAAAATTATAATTTAAATCCACAAACAACATATGTGTAATCCGGGGCAAATAAAGAGTGTTTATAAAAAGCCACACATTTTAAAAAGACAGATCTCACATATGACTAACTATTATGAAACTATGTTACTACTCTATTCATTTCATCAATTAATTTATAGGGGTATTAACATTTTCATTTTCAACGGTAAATGGCAGTAACCCCGCGGTGGAGGGGTGGTTGTGAATCCCCTACCCGTGCCGCAGATAAGGGATTCCCTGTGTCTATTAGCTAGGGCCTGATGACTCAGGTGGGTGTGGATTAATGATTAGCATACCGGCAAGTCTTTTGTGGACGCAGTGACCCATCCGACGACAACATGCTGACTTGCTGTAAGTATTTCTTAGAACGTTGCTATATTTCAGATATATCATGACTATGACAATGTATGACTGTTTTTTATATCTGACTGATGACTAGTACGTTATTAGTGATATCCTGAGATGCCGAGGGGGCTGTGAAACACCAACCGGACCCACGACCATGTATGTTATTATTTCAGTGTTTACTCTATCACTATTAATATCATGTTTAACATTGCTATCCCACTATTATCATTAGTAGTAGTTTATGTGTGTAGAAAAAAAAAACGAATTTCTATTATGAGGTACACAGTAAATTTTGAAGTGTTAAAATAACACTAAAAGAGTTAAATTTAACACCATTTCCGAGTGTATTTGGTCCTACTCTGAATTGGAGTTAAATGAACTCTTTTCAAAGTGTTACAATTTTAGAGTTAAATTAACTCCAAATAGAGTTAAAAATTAACACTCGTATACACTGTATTAGGGCTGTCACTTTTTCCAAAAATGGAATTAGAACGAATTTCGAATGTCCATAATTAATTCAAATACATTCGACCCCCCCCCCCATAGAACACGACAACAGTCTTGATTTTTTAATGTTGCTCTTTTTATTTCTTGTGGAAATCACGTATACCTACTAAATTCATAACAGCACAGGATAAAAACACATCTTTGATAACACATTTGTAAACACAACAAGAGGAAGCTCCGACACACAAGTGCGGCTGTCTTTTACACATTAACAATAACTGCTCGGAGCGCGATATGCGGAGCGCATGTCGTCCATGGCACACACAGCCTATATAAACGAACAATCTGTGAGGCCGACCTCCAACTCGGAATGCTGCTCTTTTTATTCCTTACGGAAAGAAAATGAGACTTTCACATGCCTCTGAATTCATATAGGCTAACATAGGAGTTGTAAAAAAAACCCTCAAATAGAACATTTTTAAATAAAGAAAGGAGTACGCCGATTTTAGCTAGAACAAGGCTGTACACTCTGTGCTGCTCCGCTCGGTAGTTGTTCCTCTACTGCTACATTTCGGTGGTAAGCTAGCAGATGAGTGCGCAAATTTGATGTTGTCGATAAGTACGACAGCTCTCTTTTACAAAGACGACAAACGGCCTTGTCTTTGTGACTTTTCCTCCCACGGTGTAAAAGCCAAAATGCTTCCATACGCTGCTTTTTAAATGTGATGGTGTCGTTATGGTCCGCTCAGCATTGTACTCCTCGCAATTCGCCATTTTTAATAGCAGTTTTTTAATAGCCGTATCTCCGTTCGCGTATTCTTTCAATATTCGCTCGGTATCTCACTATAGGACACGCCCCTCGCGCTTGTCCCCCAGAAGCAATTTTACATTACGCCAGTCGTGACTGGCCAACAGATGTGACGTCTGCCTGCAGGGGAGGGACTCCCTCCTACTACATAAGTCCCGTCGTCACGTCATCTCTTCAGTCTTTAACCTCTTCTCGCTCCTAGAAGCACCTCTCGGACAGAAGTTATGGACGGCTTAGCATACTGTTCCCAGAGCGAGCTAACCCCTCGGTCACCGAACGCTAGCCTACATCGCTGCAACTGACCTCTGTGAGGCAAAACAAAGCTAGACTGTCACCAAACAGTAGCTGCTACTATCCGTACTAGCTGCTAGTACCCACACTAGCTGCAATCCACGTGCCCAAGCTGACCTGTCACCAAACAGCGGCTGGGCATAAGCGGAAAGCGGAGACCATGCAGTTCGAGGTTGAACCTACCCTAACCGAGGGCTCGGGGAAGCCTCCGACAAAGTCCTGCGTGTGCGGGAACAAGATGTCGGGAGCGGATAGCCACACCGCCTGCATTCGCTGCCTTGGGCTGGAACATGCCAAGGCTGCCCTTGAATTCCCGGCCACCTGCGAGCATTGCGCGCGGTTTACTAATAAAACCCGCAAACGCCGGCTGAATAAGCAGGCGAAGCTCTTCGCAGAAGATCCGGTAATGGGGGTAACCGACCCACCACTACCGGAGCTAGCGGGAGGTTCCCTGGGGCTCGCCGCCCCCATGGGCGCCAGCTGGGGATCGGAGGTGGACCTCACCGAAGCTTCCCACCCGCTGGAGTTGACTCAACCCGACGCTATCGAGGCTAGCCTGCTGGCAGGGCCTGACGAGGCCGAGGGCGGTTACTCCGAGTCGGGGGAGGAATCTATTAGCCTCGGCTCTGACGAGGATGATGATTCTTTTTCCCCCCGCACCGCGTCGCCTATGGTGGTCGGCGGCGCGTGCACCAGCTCCCTGAACCCGGCCGTCAGCATGGACCTCCACGAGGCCTGCAAGAGGGCGGCTGCGAGGCTGAACATCGAGTGGCCTGAGCCCCCGGTGGAGACCGCCACATCTCGCTACGAGGGCAAGCGACTCCCAAAGGCGAAGACCTCGACCAGCCTGCTACTTCCGGCCTTTCCCGAGTGCCTGGATGAAGCGACTCGGTCTTGGAGCAAGCCTCTCTCAGCCAAGATCCCTGTCCAGGGTGGCTCAGGGTTGGATTGGGCCGGTATGGAGGAAAAGGGGTTCTCCCACCTGCCTCCGGTTGAACCACTGCTGGCGTCGCACCTCCACCCCACGCAGAAGTCCGCCATGACTTCGGCGAGCCCTACACTGCCGTCCAGAGCCGACTCCTTCCAGTCGTCAATGACCGAGAAGGGCTACAAGGCGATGGCCACGACGGTGAGGGCCCTCAACGCATCGTCGTTGCTGCTGGCCTACCAGGCTGAGCTGGAGGTCGACATGTCATCGTCACCAACCCCAGCCCTCTGGGATGAATTGTGCGTGGTGACGGACCTGTGCCTACGCCTTCACAGGAGCGCTGTCCAAGCGTCCGGAAGGGCCATGGCGCTGATGGTCGCGCAGGAGAGAGCAAGGTGGCTGAACCTGTCCAGTCTCTCTCAGCGGGAAAAAACCCAACTCCTCGACGTGCCTGTGGACCCGAAGGGCCTGTTTGGCCCAGCGTATGACGTCATGCTAAAACGCTGGGAGGAGAAAAAGAGGGAGGGTGAGGCGCTGCGTCTGTGTCTTCCCAGAAGAGCGCCTTTCCCCGCCAACGCACCCGGCCAGGTGTTCACCCAGCCCCGCGCTCCTCCGCCGGCTTACCGCATCCAGAAGCGTCAGCCCCACTCAACCCACGGTGCCGGCCGGGGCCAGAACAAGCCGCCGGAGCACAGTGGTGCGTGGGCGAGGAAACCACCCGCGCCCGGGGCGGCGCCAGGTGGCCGTGCGGCCCCTTCGGCTACTCAGGCAGCCGTGAAGAAACGGCGCGCTACCTGAGGCGCTGTGGCCAGGGGGGTATGGCGGGCCCGGCCAGACGCCGTCGCCTGCCCCCCTAGATGTTCTGTTCCAAACCCGGTTCCAGGAAGGGTTACAGAGGGCGTGTTCCAAGCCCTGCAAAAGGCGTGCAGAAGGCCGTTCAGCCTTCACAGTTCACGGCGCGAAGGAGAGAAGGGTCGGACCTGCAGAGAGCTCGGTGGAGCGGCAGCAGTGTCTCGCAGACGCATGCGTATGTATAAGCACACGCCAGTGCCCAACATCACACATGTGTCCCCCTTCCCCAAATCATTGTTCATTGAAAATGTTCTGTGCCAGCGCGCATCCAGGCTCCGAGCCGAGGGCGCAGCTGATTGTGAAAACAGAAAAAATGGAAAAAATGATAAACATAAAAAAGGAACAGAATGTAATAAAACGGTGCCTGGTGGGCACAAGCGCCGGTGCGCAGCCCACCATGCCCGTTCTGCCCGGCACGACAGCGGGACCAGCGACGCTGGGGCCGCTGTCTGGTCGGGCTCAACAGTGGCGTGCATGTGGTGCGTCAGATTGGGTTATAAAAACTGTAACCACCGGCTACAGGCTCCAATTTGCGTCCACTCCTCCCTGTTTCAACGGGATACTGCAGTCGCAGGCCCGTGGAGAGAAAGCTCGTGTTTTACAGGAGGAAATCACCTCTCTAAAAAACAAACGGGCTATTCAGATCGTGCCACCGGAGAAAAACCAAAGCGGTTTTTACTCGAGGTACTTTCTAGTCCCTAAGAAGGGAGGGGACCTCCAGCCGAATTTAGATTTACGCGCTCTCAACAGATACATGAGACAGTACAGTTTCAGGATGCTGACACACGCCGCTCTCATACGCTTCGTGCGCCCGGGAGGCTGGTTCACGAGCATAGATCTGAGGGACGCTTATTTCCATATCCCCATTTATCCTCCTCACAGGAAATATCTCAGGTTCGCCTTCCAGGGCGTAACATACGAGTATTTGGTTCTCCCGTTCGGCCTTTCGTTAAGTCCACGGGTGTTTGTGAAGTGCACGGAGGCTGCTATCGCGCCCCTCCGGTTGAAGGGAATGCGTTTAGCAACGTAAATAGACGACTGGCTTCTAGCCACACAGTCATCCCAGGAGGCTCAGGCGCAAACCAGCGTGCTCATATCGCACCTAATGTCCCTGGGTTTCACAATAAACGTGAAAAAGAGTGTTTTGGTCCCCACTCAAAGCATAACGTTCATAGGCCTGTGCCTCAATTCAGTGACGTTCAAAGCACGTCTATCCGCGGAGAGAGTGGAAGCCTTTCAGGCTTGTCTGGCGCTTTTTCGCAGGGGGACGATGTTGAAGTTCAGAACGTGCCTCAGACTTTTGGGTCTGATGGCTTCGGCGCTGGTAGTAGTCCCACTTGGCCGCCTCCATATGAGGCCGGTCCAGCGATGGGTTGCATCACTCGGACTGAACCCAACGTGCCATGGCCATCGCCGAGTTTTGATCTCCATGGCGTGCGTCTTGGCGCTGCGCCCTTGGGGACGCGCGTCCTTTCTGACTACAGGCGTTACCATGGGAGCTATCCTGGCAAGGAAGGTCCTTTCGACGGATGCCTCCCGGGCGGGCTGGGGAGCTGGCTACGAGGGCAGAACAGTGAATGGCACGTGGAGCTCACATATGCAGTTTGTTCACATAAACTGCCTGGAGCTTCAGGCGGTGTCACTGGCGCTGAAACATTTTCTTCCCTTTCTGAGAGGGCAAAATGTTCTAGTCAGGACGGACAACACCACGGTGGTGGCGTATATAAACCGTCAGGGGGGGCTACGCTCCCCTCAAATGCACACGTTGGCACACAGACTGACCATGTGGGGCCACGCCCACCTGTCGTCGCTGAGAGCAACGCACGTACCGGGCGCGCGGAACTGGGGAGCAGATTTGATGTCCAGGGGCGACCCTCGCTACAAGGACTGGAAACTCCACAACGTGGTCGTGAACCAGATATGGGAGAGATACGGTCGAGCAGAGGTCGATCTCTTTGCATCAGAGGAGAACACTCAGTGCCCTCTGTTCTATTCCCTGACCGGTCGGAGCGCCCCGATGGGGCTGGATGCTTTGGCATACGAGTGGCCGCGCGTCCTCCTGTACGCTTTTCCCCCATTAGAACTGATCATTCCTACTCTCGCCAGAGTGCGAGAGAAGGGTCATGCGCTGATCCTTATAGCCCCCCGTTGGCCGGGAAAATATTGGTTGGCGGAAATAGTCCAGTTGCTGTGCAGCCAGCCTTGGCCTCTGCCTTTACGCAGGGATCTCCTGACGCAAGCGAATGGGGAAATCTTCCATCCTCATCCGGAACGCATGGCTCTGTGGGCCTGGCCCGTGAAAGGATGAACCTAACGACGGATGGACTCCCTTGGAATGTCATTACGACTATCCAGGGCGCCAGGGCTTCCTCTACGCGTTACGCATATGACGGAAAATGGCGTGCGTTCGAGGAGTGGTGCGCGAAAGCTGGGGAAATAGCTTTCCAGAGTCCCGTGCCTGTTATTCTGACATTTCTACAGGACTTGCTGGATAAAGGCAGGGCTTTCTCCACGGTCAAAGTGTACTTAGCCGCAATATCGGCTTGTCACATAGGTTTTGGGGACAGAACGGCAGGTCAGCACCCGATCGTTTGCCGGTTTATGAAAGGTGCACGCCGTCTTCGGCCGGTGTCGCGGAGCTTGGCTGCTCCGTGGGATTTATCTACGGTGCTTGATGCACTGTCACGCCCACCGTTTGAGCCCTTACAACAGGTAGAGCTTAAGACGCTCTCATTTAAAACGGCTTTGTTGCTCGCGTTGGCCTCGGCTAAGCGCACGAGTGAAATCCATGCGCTGTCGGTTAGTCCGACATGTATGCAGTTTTTGAGGGGGAACTCAAAGGTTCTATTAAAGCCGAATCCTGCGTTTGTTCCCAAGGTCTTTGACTCGGCGGTGTCATACCGCCCTATTGAGCTGTTGGCTTTCCATTCTCCTCCTTTCTCCTCCCAGGAGCAGGAGCGGCTGAATGCGCTCTGCCCGGTGCGGGCTTTACGCGTCTATGTTGATAGGACGGCTGGATTCAGGAAATCGGAGCAGCTGTTTGTATCATGTGCTACGTCACACCTGGGGAAGCCTCTCTCGAAGCAGCGTTTATCACACTGGATCGTAGAGGCTATAGCCATGGCTTATAATAGCGTGGGTTTGGAACCCCCTATCGGCCTGCGCGCACATTCGACTCGCGGCATGTCCGCATCCTGGGCACTGTTTCAGGGGGTCTCAGTGGAAGAGATATGTGCGGCTGCCAGCTGGGCGACGCCTCACACTTTCGCTAGATTCTACAGGTTGGATGTTACTGCGCCTAATCTGTCTCACACAGTCTTGAGCGTTGGATCAGTGAACATGCCTGTTTGATGGGTTTGCACTGGTACTTCTTTGGCAATACGGGAGTTACTATATCCCATAGTGAGATACCGAGCGAATATTGAAAGAAAACTTAAGGTTAAGAAATTAACCAAGGTTTTCTGATATATGAGTGAGGTATCTCACCAGACCACCCTCCTTGCCCGGAGCGAGGAAGAGGTGTTTTTGCCTATAGACTGAAGAGATGACGTGACGACGGGACTTATGTAGTAGGAGGGAGTCCCTCCCCTGCAGGCAGACGTCACATCTGTTGGCCAGTCACGACTGGCGTAATGTAAAATTGCTTCTGGGGGACAAGCGCGAGGGGCGTGTCCCATAGTGAGATACCTCACTCATATATCAGAAAACCTTGGTTAATTTCTTAACCTTAAGTTCTCTTCAGTTACGTTTTGTTTCAAAGCCCTCTTGGCCTATCTGTATCGAATGTTGATTCAACATTCGATACAGACAGCCAGGCCAAGAGGGTCGGCAACAGGTCAAACTGATATAAAATGTTAGCGCGCCCTCTGCTGGATCGAAAGCAGACTACTTAAAATGGTCTGAAGTTCTTATGAGACGGCAGCACACACAGTTCGAATGGAGAATTACACTTCGAATTCGAACTTTTCACCCCACCTTCGAACGAATATTCGAACTTTGAATAAAAAGTGACAGCCCTACACTGTATAGTGTTATCTAAATTCAACACTGAACACTGAACAACTCTCTAGAGTGTTAATATTATTCCCAGCAGTGTTAATAAATAAGTCTTCTGTGATAATGAATTAACTCTGATGGTGTTAATTTGAATGCTGATTGACACTGCATTGAGTTATTTGAAGGTAACACTGGCCATTAAAATAACTCTGGCTAGTGTTGATGTTACACACTACTGTGTTGAAAAGTTACTCTATTGCAGTGAAAAGGTAGCTCTGGCTAGTGTTGATGTTACACACTACTGTGTTGAAAAGTTACTCTTGTGCAGTTAAAAAACAGTAAAATAATAACACTGAAGTATCATTAAAACTTCTGAATGTTCTAAAAAGCAGAATATTTAAAAAATGACAAGTTATCAGAAAATAATGCAGTTCAACTTGTTTATTTTAGTGCAAACTGTCAGGCGGACAGGCTTGAATGTCAAGGCAGAAAGAGACAATTTATTCAATCATTGAGGGCTACATAAAATGGCAGTAGCGGATTATGTACTTTGAGCAATCTATATTTCCATAACACATTTGAACATCAAATGGTTTGAAGTAACACAGCTCATCAATGTGCAACACTTTTCGAACATTTTCTGGATGCAGTCTGATCTTAAAAGGCATGGTAATGATGCTCAAAACAAACAGTTTCCATCAGTTTTCCACAGAGTAATACATTTTCATCCTTCACAGCAATAGACTATCTTACAAAACACAGGCATCTCAAATGCTACCTCAGTACAGATAATGAAGTCACGGCGGTAGTCGGTACCATGGTATTTAATCCATTTGGCAGAAAAAATAATGGTTGACAATTCAGCTCCAAATTTGGAAGCAATGTCTGGGCTGTTATGGCCGACTAACCATAAAGGCCATATAGTTTGTAGGTTGTTGTTATTCAAAGCTTTGACACGTGTGTCGTATCCAATCTTATTCCAAAAGAACCCATAGAACTCACGAGGAAGCAGGATAACTTGTGCAGGGTTTATTTATCCAAAAAAAACAAAAACATCAGGTAATCCAAGTTTACATGTTCTTCGGTCCAATACCAAATAGATGTTCAAAGTTATGATCCCTTTTGCTTTCACATGTTCATCCAATAGAACATGCCATGGAAACACGACGACGACGACGGTCAAAAACTTATTTCGATCCACACCTACCAACTTCTCCGTTCTCCTAAAACCAACATAGTAAACATTACTCTAACAGTCATGCGCAGAACCACAAGTTACGGCATTAATCGGTCGTAAAACAACAATAGACAACGCAAACTGAATAAATGCAAAACTAAAACATTAAGTATTATTCAAAACGTTTCCTTACTTATAGATATAGCACTAAAAATAACACACCTTTACAAATTGAAAATAAACTAAAATTGGCTCTTACATGGGCCATTTTTGAGCTCACTTAGTGGAAGCATTTTTCCAGGGCCTAAAGTTAGTCTTTCCTTGGTAAAGGATTCTCGATAGAATGCCTTACAACTCTGGTGCTTTTTGGCTAATGTTTGTGTAATGTTTTTAAAGTTTTTTAATTGTTTCTTAAAGAAATTATGTTTAGCTTCATAACGCATGCACCACATGTGCAGAATTGGGCCAATGGTCCTTATAATACGAGGGTAATGAATCATGAAATGATGCTTTGGTAAGAGATTGAGCTGAGGAAATAATTGCTTGAAGAGTTGATGATGATCAATGATTAAGTGTTTGAGGTATATGGTCATGCCCTCTGAAAGGACAGGTGAAAAAACAATGTTAACAATCTGTAGAAGCAAAAGTAGAAGACGCCAATAACCATCACCTGTCTGAAATAAATCACCAAAAAGCAACGGCATGTTGCGCAATATGCACCAGGATTGTATAGCATTTAGTCCCAAATCATTACTTCCATCAAGCATTTTTACTCTAGGTGGTCGATTTCGCTGTTGATTATAACCATAGTAAAAAGCATGGTTTCTACCAGCCAATTGTTCGGCATTCAGGAAGTTGCCCTGAATGTACTGTAAAACAAGTTTGACCTCAAACTGAGCAACCCCTTCCAAGATATCATGCATTATATCTACAGAAAAGTTGTTTGATGTGTTAAAATACTGTAGTGTATTCAACAGACAAGTGCGTTTCACACCATATGTATGAGGTAGCGTAGAGTTAGTTTGTAAAGTTTGACAGTGCTGGGTGTGCATCTCAATAGTTCTTAATACAACTTCAGGATTATCTTCACAGAACAGTTTGAAAACAAGTTTTCTCAAGGAGACAGAAACGACAGCAATAGCGAGCACTAAATGATTCCACAAAGCCAAACAGACCATGCAAACCCAAATTATCCCCAGTGACCTGGACAATGGTACCATCAATAACACGTTCAGAAATGGAAATGTTAAGTCCCTCTGTCTCAAGTACTTTTAGATCATTCACCAGTGGTTCAAGTATCAGATTAAAACCATAACGTTTTATGTCCTGTGCGTGGAAAAGAGCACATAAATGAATATTAATCAAAGCCGAATTAAAGATTGGGGGGAAATTTCTCAGAGTAAAATATATAGCCCCTAATTTATGGATACCCTTTTTAGAGCCCAAGGGATTTGCTGTTTCAAAGTCGTCATAAAACAGTTGAATCTGCAATGCATCATTCTCTTTAGAAAATAACAGATTTTCTTTAAAATAGTTGGCATCTCTTATGTCTGTATAAACACCTTCTTTGGGAATGTGCCTGGGCTTGAACATGTTGGTCAGTTCTGGGTTATCAAAAATGTTCTTAAGCGTTTCTAGGATGGGAACATATGAAAACGTATCTGTTATAATGACCTGGTCATATGTCCCAGTAGATTTGTTTCTTCTGCTGTCAAATCTTGTGCCGAGCACCTTTCAACAGGTTCAACGTTTCCCCATTTCTCTTTGAAGTGTTTGTTTCGTTTGGTTTCTGTATTCAAGCATGCGAAGGGATTTCCACTCTTTGAAGGATTCCTCTATTTTATTCTTATTTTCAGTGTCCTGAGGAGATAAGCACTGTAAAGCTGCATCTTTAGCCTGACTATTAATCTCAACTAACACTTCTTCCATGGATGAGACAAAACTGTTTACAGTAGACTGACTTAATCCAGCTGCCTTGAGTTGTGCAACAGCAGAGGCACACATATCAAGAGTGCTCTTCTCGGAATTTATAGAAGGTTCAGATGATGTTGGCGTCTCATCTACATTACTTGCCACAACCTCTCCTGCACCGTTTAACGTAACATCAGTTTCAGCCTGCTGGTCTAAATACTCTGTGTGCTTGGTGTTTAAATGCTTCCTAAAACCAGAAAAAGTACCGAACACAGATCCACATTCAGTCTGAACACATTTAAGGCGAAGGTTTCTTCCAGGCACGTAACCATGAACTAAACGCAAGTGCCTAACAAGCATATTGGAACTTTTTAATTCAGCCTGACAAACAAAGCACCTCATGATGGAGGAAAACCCTCACGCACTAATTGAGTAACCTTGCCCTTACTTCAGCAACACGAGGACTCTCCTTGACTTTCCCAACATCAATGTTGTACACCGTGGTCTGGATGAACATGTACATGTTATGGAGCATGGAGTTGTATGATGTGCCAAACACAAAATGTGCCTTAAACAGCTCATCGAAAGCCCCTAGAGAAGAAGTTGACCTGCAAGGTATGGCACTCCGATCCAGAATGATGAAGAACTGGTGGACTGCATCCTTCCTTACTCCAACAGCCAGGAGATATGGTTGAGCGCTGGTAGTAATGGTGTCGAGATGTTCTTGGATGCTTGTTCCAGTCTGAGAAGATACACATACACAGATGACAAAATTAACTTGATTGTTATGTAATAATTAAAAAAAATATATATATTATTGGGAAGAAATATGCACACATAGCTGATTAAATGAACATGGTAGTAACTTCAGGCAGCGTTTTCTTGCCCTGTGGACTATATGTGTAATTTCACTCTTTGACCACAAGGTGGACTCTAGTAGTATTTTGTAAATGTACCTGTTGCTTTCTTTCTTTGATTGACCCTTTGATTATTCCCTGGAAGCTTCCAGAAGTTAGGTTGAGCTAATTGTATGTCTGTATTTTAGTCCTATGGTGTTAGGGTGTGATGATGTCATGGTGAAACTTGTTAGCAAGCTGAAGAATGCAAGAATGCAGTTGTTTGAAGACGACAAGTGCATCAGTAAACATCTGTGAAAAGAACAGGGTCTTGTGTGTATCATTAGACGTTACAATGGATGCAATATTTTAGTAATGAATAATCTTTATATTAATTAGGAAAAATATAAACCTTCTTGAAGATGACGAGATGTTTCTCTGCTTCGGACACTTTCCCTGGTCTCTTCCGTCCCTGGGCAGACGGTGGAATCAGGTGTGACAGCAGTAATACCGATGAGAGGTCACTGTCCCAACCTGTAACAACACCAGTTTTATGTTTACAGGCTTGAATTGTGTGAACTCTTACAATTACATTACATTACAATTCATCTGCAATGTAAGCATTTTCACAAAAAAGAATGGATAGCGGTTTTAAATCTGCAGAAAAAGCTGCCACAGACTAGAAATCTTGCCAACTCTTTTATTTGAAACTTTGTTGAATATACTGTACCAGTCAAAAGTTAGAATGCATTTTCTCATTCAAGGGAATGACGTTTTTGACTTTTACTATATAGAAAAATGCCAGACATTTTTCATAAAGGCATTGCTCCTTAAAATGATTGCGCTGTCTGCCATCTCCCATAAGGTAAAATACTAACTATGCATAAGTACCCTATGCAACACCAAAAATACTGAAGTATCCTTTTAAGCCTACAAGTCTAGTACACTCAATACCAGTATGTTTACAGATAACTTACCTAAGTCATCTTCCACGTCAATGCGATCCAGAGGAGGATCAGCTGCCAGCAGGAGTTCTTCAAGCTCACTGATGTTGGGAAGCTTTCTGCATTGTTGGATGATCTTTTTCTTGAATGTGCCTGGCCATCGCTCCAGAAACTTGTCGGACACACCCTCACCAAACATCAGAACGAAATCCTGTTCAACCTGGATTGGGGCAGTGGGTGAGAATTTGAGGACCTCATATGTGCTAGTTGTTAGACTATGAAATACAATTTATTTGTTATACTCCTGTCAACAGTAATAATAGAAAATTACCAAGCCTTTGACGTCTTGAAACGTGGAAAGACAGATAGTATGTTGCTTGACTGCTGGGGGTCGAGGAGCATGTTGCGGCGATGGAAAAATGTCAGCTTCATCTTCTTCTTGACTAAGTCCTCGTCAGCTGAATGTCTCATCAGCTGATGAGACATTCAGCTGAATTTGTTCCTGAGGCATCCCTTCACTTAGGGATGCCTCAGGAACAAATTGGGTCTCTCTTCTGACCGTTGGTCCTCCAGACATGTCTTTACCGGATGATCCTTCCGCTGATTCTATGTATGTTTAAACAAATGGAAAAATATGTATCTTGAGAAATAATGTACAAAGAGGCAATAACTCATCTTGTGATTGTTTCCGTTTACACATTTAGCAAGTTATTACAGGTTTACCTCCAAATGATGATCGTCTGTCTTTAGCAGTAGATCTTTGAATGGTTTTAATCCTCCAAGCCAAGTACCCAGTGCTACTCTCCCCATCATTGTAATGCTCCTTGGCAGAGGAAAGGATAACAAAAATACAATTAATAAAAGCAGGTAGGCTTTCAACTTTAATACACTATTTTCGATTGCAAAAACTATTACTCTACGCAACTCACATAGCCATTCTTAGCGAATGGGTCACTGAGGTAGGGGAATAATGTCACAATTCCTCTGGCGTACTTTTCTTTCAACTGCCTGGGAGGTGATGTTCTACAAAAACAATAAGATTTGTCACTCATATTCCCTAGGTTCAACTTTAACCCTGAAAGCTAGTTAAAGGACATAAGGTCTAATTAAAAACAATCATCAAATTACCCATTCTTCTCGGTCAAGTCAGCTGCCAGTATGTTGACCATTTTCCTCCTGGTTCCTGGTAAATCTTAATGCTTTTAGCTTTAATTAAATAACATCATTACTTCTAGTATTGAACCCATGTAATATACAACCTCCATTTGTGCCAATCTGAACTAAACTCTAAAAAATATTCAATAACAGACCACACTGTTTCACAAGAAAGAATTGAAGTTTGTGTTTCAACTCTTACTTGTTTAGCTTCTGTATCAACCCTCTGGCGTTTTCTGGAAGGGCTCTCTGTAAGGATAATTGTATCCTGCGAGTCAGACGAATCGAGTGATGATGGTGGGGACGGCTCAGAAGAGGATGCCACTGTGTGGACAGGTTCTAACCATGATTGGAGAAGCAGAATAAAATAAAATGACACTTCTTCATAGAGCCTTACCATATCTAATCAATAATATAAGCTTCACATTACAAATACATAACTTGTGAATTAAATATAGATTAATGTTTTACTGAAACAGACCTGTGTCATACTTGATGGTTAGTACCCCTGTTGAAGGATCCTTTAGTATGTCCTCAAACACATCTTCATCCAATTCAGTGCCTGAACTGTCAACCACTTTCACACCTTCCGTTACTGGAGGAACACCAAACTTTGCAAAAGCTAGGAAACAAAAATAAAAGCTTATGTAAAGAGAAAGGGTAATTTCAAATGAATCTACTATTCACTTTCACAAAATCTGTAACACTTTCAGGTGAAATAAAACGACTTAATTGCTAAAATGTAGCATCCTAACTATAGATGCAACATCTAGTTAGGATGCTACATGGCTTTGTGTGCATCCAAATGGCTTTGTGTGCATCCAAAGCCATGTGGATATAAATTTAAGTGACTTAAAGCTGATCACAAATATCGATTAAGTCAAAAGCTTACCTGCAATCAGAAACACTGACAGAGTCGGCTCCAGTATTCGGACAAATTTTTGGCAATCACCGAGTTTCACCTTCAGTAACATTCTCCCTGCAAAAAAAAACATTTCCCAATTAATGTCTCAGTCTTATTATTACAATCAAAATACATAACCGGGTGCAATTTTTGACACACACACACACACACACTGTTAAGATCCATAATATATTTCAGCATCATTGCAAAGTTTAGTTGTTAAACTTTATATTTTAGTGCAACCTGAAATGTATTATAGCATACCTGTGTGTCAAATGCACAAAAATGTATATAAATTATAATAATAAATAGAATAATATGCATTCATACAGAACTACTGTTTACTTTTTGGTAACCAAGTAACCGTCACCGCAAATATCCATGCCATGCAAATCAAACGGCGTGAAAATCGTTTGAAAATTCAGCAAGTAATGATGATTTAGATTATTGATAAAATGTCTGCCTCCACCGATGGCTATCCCGTGACAAAGTGACAGGCAGAAGCAGCGGCGTTGCACTTGGATGTGCTGTTCCCGATGGCGGACAAAGCAAAATGGTGGACTTTGGCGCGCGCGTAATGTGAGCACCAGACAGTGACCATAAACTGAAGACAAGCACCGTGGCTGAAAACGGGAGCGTGTCTATGTTCCCCGGGTCCTATGTTCCCCGGAACATAGGGTTCTATGTTCCCCGGTCTGTTACTTTTTCTCACCATTACTGCCAAATTCCGGCCGAGATAAACTACCATTTCAAGTCTTTACCTTTTGTGGAAGAGTGAGAGACGTCGGAGAACCTGACGCAGTCTATTCATACGCCGGTAATCAAACCCCGAGAAGCCCAATCCCTACGAGAGCTTCCCGCGGCCATCCGGAGGCAAACAGAGCTTTTGGCCCTGATATTATTATACAATTATATTAGATTATATACTATTATATAAAGAGCTCCGGGAGTCGAAAACGGCAACAATCACTTTCTCTTCCATGCTGCAGTTCACCCCGGACTGCGCTGCACTGAGTTGGCCGGTTGAACGCTGATTGGCTGTTACGTTACACATGTCACTCAGTGGCCACGCTCTTGAACACTGATTGGCTGTCATCACGCGAATGTCGCGTCAAAGTTTAAATATTTTTGAAGATAGATAGATTGCGGTGAAAATAGGACCCCCAGAAAAGGGTCCTATGTTCCCCGCTTTTCCCAAAAAGGGTCCTATGCTCCCCGGTATGTATGGCTACAGGGGAACATAGGACCCTTTTTGGGAAAAACGGGGAACATAGGGATGACCCCGCGTTCTTTGACATGCAGGGCTGCCAAGTTTCAGAAAATTCTAAGAGTGAGACTTTTTTTTTTTTTTTATGACTTAGATCTTTATTGACAGTTTTTCACAGCAACATGACAACATTATATCAACATCAAAAAATGGAATGGCTATAGAAATAAAAATACAAATAAAATAAAATAAAACAAGAAAGAAAAACAAGAAAACAAGAAAAACCTGCCTGGGATGTACCTTCATATTCTCATATCCTGAGTTTGTAATTATGTACTACTGTTCCAATCCGATGTCTTCATTTTGAGTCCTGTAAAGTGCCCATTTTTCCCATTTACAGTCGAATTGTGTTTCTTGAAGTCTCAGTTTGTGTGTCAGTTTCTCCATTACAGCTATCTCTTCAACAATAGTAAACCAATGAGTCTTCGTTGGTGGTGTTTCTTTACACCAATGTCTGGTGATAGCTTTCTTGCTCACTACCAGCAGTATTTTGATCAAATATATATCAAAGAGAGTGAGACTTTAGTGTCGTGACGCGTTCGGCCGCCGCCGCCGGCGAAAAACATTTGGCCTTTAATATTGATTTGTCCTGTTTTATGTCGATTTATACCTTAAGACTGTTGTCTGATTATATCAATGGGTATTCCCATGAGTAGAGAATGTTTTTTACGTTATTCTTCATTGATGCCATGTTCCCCCAAAAGCTCTCAAAGTCAAACATTGCTGGGTTTTCTGGCATGGCAATGTCCATGGACTGGTAGTCCAGAAACTCCTCATTCAGTTTGTCACGCTCCTCAGGTCCATTGTATGGGAGAAGTTCAGGAAACCTAAAAAGAACACAATGTGCACTGATCTGGTAAAGTAGTACAACTGAAACAGGGGTTGTTTTTCAGATGTGGTCATCAAACAAGGAAATGTGTTGTCTTAACTCCCTGAGTCTAAATCCCCCTCTGGGGATTTGAAAATCTGTTCCAAACACACATCTGAATCTCTGAGTTTTGTAATAGAAACATATAAGTGACATCATTAGAAACTTTGAATCTTATAGTTTCCAAATATATATGTTTAAAAGAATGTATCGATGGCACTTTGTAAAAATAATAAAAGAAAATCCTAGGATTTTCACATCTCTTGCCTGAAGCAGCTCATTCATGAAGCCCATTAATATTTGCATTTGAAAGAGCCACTGGCTTCATTTAATCTGACTTTTTTCCAATTTGTAGTAAAACTACATAACATTTTTTAATGTTCTTCTTACTTTTATGTAGCCAGCACCTTTGTTTTCAAGGTTCAAACTTCAAAAGTCTTGGGTAGATATATTTATAGTGTTTTTTACATTTACATTTTTTTTTTTAAATAGTTGTGTTCACATTGAATTATAATAAAAAGTAATTTCATTACATCCACTTTACTCTCATATCATATTGAGATAACTTGTGTCAGGATTTGGCACTATAGATAAAATGTACTTTACTGGATACCCCAACTAACCTGTCGACAAAGTAGAAGGCATCTTCCACTCCACACTCTGCTCTCTGCTGGACATCCAGAAACATGGCATGTTTTATTAGAGGTTCTTTCATGGGGAGTTTCTTTATGGCATACTCCACAGCCCTTTCCAGAAACGCCACTGCTGCCTGCTGGAACCTCTGCACTTGCTGCGGTGATATGTCTCCTGCTTCAAGGAGCCTGTTGAGTGTAGCTCGAGTAGTGAAGCCAATCATCAACCTTTCTCCTACAAGAGACAAATCAACAACTTCAGAGGTCATTAACAATGCTGTATGCACCAACATGTTAGTATGAGACGGGAATAAGACTGTGTTGAGTCACTTTAGATGACCGCCATCAAACACCACAAATAGCTGACTTGAAAGCAACCCTTTAAGTATCTTCATCATATCAGTGATTGATTGAATAGTTTATTAGACAGAAATGCATACAGCATAGTCAGTCACACATTTGGGCTAAACAAAAAAGTCCTGGGGACATGTTTCCATTGTGGTCCCGTGTGTGACGAGATGACTGCTGCCCTCTAACAAACAGTGTGTTGAGTGAGATCAGAGTGTGGATAGTGCATGTGCATATTCTGATGTTAAACTTAGACAATTACTAATTACCTGGCAGTTGGTTGGATGGCTCCTTAAAGCGGATTTCATGCAGTTCCAGGTGCTGCAATGCTGAAGGCTTCAGAAACTTTGAGAGCAGCTTGCGGATGAAACCCCTCATCTAAAAATTTCAGAAAAGATGTACAAATGTACATTTATTTTGTGCTAACAAAAAAGGAACAAACATAGTACATCATACTAGCAAACTGTATCCCAACCTTCCCAATTTACCTCATCATGTAGAAGGAAGATGGACGACTTCTCTCTCTGGAGGAGGAGGTTGAAGGTGGAGAAGACTGGAAATGTTGCTTGATAAAAGAGCAGATACACCTCTGTGATTGGGTCAGAGAACGCCTCCACAAGCCTCCTGAACCTTGGCTGTTTGTCATCTGTGGGGAAAAAGAGAGAGAAAAAAAATGTTTGTGCATACTACATACATTTACTTTTCAGTCTGTTCTAATAACCATGCATTTGGATCATTAAAATGTGATGCCTACTTAATGACTTAAAGTGGCCCATACTTCTGCAGGATACGAGTCAAACACTTCTCCAGGCTCAACCATCGAATGGAAACGTGCATGAGTATTTCCATGTACTCACTTCCATGGAGCTCACAGAATTCTATGACAAGAATGGAACATCTTAATGCCAATTTGATCAAATTCTTCTGAATTTGTACTACATTGGGACTGCACATACATACCTGTCAGGTAACCTTTACGATTGGTACTTCCTTTAAACCAATATCCGACATCAACAGCGAGATCCTCTGGATCAAATCCACACACCTGCAATACATGATTATTTATGGTCTCAAGACGTTGCTGTTATTGGTTCATGTCACTGCATAGCATATAACAACCTGTTTGACTTGACATTAGGCATAACGGATACGGTAGGTCTTAAGCACACATTATTCAACTCACCTCCAAAAAGGCCTGGCCAGCCTGTTTGGCAGTATTGTGGATGATGTGGCAAGGGCACCCATGGATGTAGATGCTGGCATGTTCTTGATGAATTCTGGATGCGATGGAATTCCTTGCTCCTGTATTGACAGGAGCATTATCAACAGACAGACTGACAGTTTCTCCATGGTATGGAGTTTTTCTTCAAGGCCTCATCCATCTTCTTGTAGATCACTTCAGCCGTGCCACAGTTTGGCCCGCTGGTTGGGCACATATCCAGGAACCTGTGGACAACTTTGCTGAGGTCACTGTCATATACCCGCACAGTGAGCGGGTTCATCTTCTCACGTCCTGTAACGATAGGTACATACCGTATTTTCCGCACTATAAGGCGCACTTAAAAGCCGGTAATTTTCTCAAAAAACGACAGTGCGCCTTATAATCCGGAGCGCCTTATATACGGATCAATTGGTTAATTGGTTGATCCATACTGGTTGTAAACGGCGCTCTGTCAAAATGTTTCAGTATGAAAAACCAATAAAAACAATTTAATAATAATAATAAAATGTTTCACTACGACTACGATAAAGCCACACCGCTTGCAGCATTACGGCTATCGTAGTCAGTGCACACAGCATTTTACTGCGCTTACTCACAGTCCCAGTATCTCACAGTATCACACTCACAGTATCTTCTATGCTATGCGCCTTATAATCCAGTGCGCCCTATTTATGAAAAAAGTTCTAAAATAGGTCATTCATTGAAGGTGCGCCTTATAATCCGGTGCGCGTTATAGTGCCGGAAATACGGTATATGTCAGGTTAAAGTCATGTTGATTTGTTTTTTTATCATCCTTTTGTGTGTGGTGTCTTAAGCTGCTGGGACCTTGAATTTCCCTTTGGGGATCAATAAAGTATCTACATGTATCTATATCAGACTGAAATTATGTGTGTGTGTGTGTGTCTGTTCTCTGTGCTAGAAAGTGTGGGAAATGTAATGACCTGTATCATTTGATCCATCTGTGATCAATGTGAAAGGATTGGTCCTCATCTTCATGACCAGTTTGTTTTTAAAGTGAGGAGCCACTGCTTCATTTATTATGCAGGACATTTTTGTGCGTGCAGCCTTGAAGTTTTTTGCAGTAGGGGAATCTCTGAAACACTCTTTCAATAAGGGGCTGAAGTGATCTGCTACGGCAAAAGACACATTGTGTTCTACCATGGAAACCGCTACCTTGACCTCAGCTCTCCTTGTCTGCAACATAAAGGAGGTAATTAAAAGGCAAACCATGTAAAAACATTAATACAACATCAAGTGTTTTTTGATTGAATGAATGTCTTAGCAGCAGACTCAAGGTCCATGAACTATGAACATTAGATTAGACAAGGCATTAGTTTAATTTACTATGTATTTATGCTGATATAACCTACAAGTGCAATTCAGCTACTAGCAGTGTTCATAACACTGCTAGTAGCTGAATAGCATGTACCTTGATTTCCTGAACGGTCATGCCACCAACAGTGGCTGGGGTATAATAAGGTTCAATGCTGGCTGTTGACTGGACCGCCTGTTCTTTTGTTCGATGTGATTTGCTTTTTATGTGTCTTTTGATATCAGCCTTTCCTTGGTGGGCACAGCTGTTCTCTAATCGGCATATGGAGCACCAGAAGTAGGAGGTGGTTGTGCCTATGGTTATGAAGGGCCATTCTGCTGTCCACTCCCTTTTAAAAGTGCACCTGTAGATGGCTGCTCCACTCTTGGCCTTCCGCTTCTTCCCTGTATCTACCCTCATCTCCACTGTTTTCTCTGCTGGCTCTTCTGTCTCATCCTCTGTCTCTATTTCTTCTACATCTTCAGCCTCACTGTCCTCAATCTCTTCTGATCTCTCTTGATCTTCTGTCTCATCCTCTGTCTCTATTTCTTCTACATCTTCAGCCTCACTGTTCTCAATCTCTTCTGATCTCTCTTGATCTTCTGATCTCTCTTGATCTTCTGTCTCTTCTGTGCCCTCTGCACTCTCATTTTCAGGGGGCGCCGTCACTGGCACTGCCCAGAATGACAGCAGATCTCTCTGAGGTCTCTGAGGTCTCTTCCTCTTACCTAGCATCTTTTCAAAAACTAAAGATAGCTAACATGTTACTGTTTGATTGAATACCGTTTAAACTTTTACAATGGTTCTCAAAGTGGATTCCAGGGATTCTGGGTTCCTTTGAGGAAACTCAATAAGAAACAGCGAATCAACAGTGAATAAAATTGATTTTACCTACCGTCCGTCTTCCAGCAAGCAGTAGGAGAACGTCGAGCCGGTTTTCAAATTGACGGCAGCGCTGTTGTGTGAGAAAGATAGCTAGAGAGACGCCGAGATCCGCCTTACGTTGCTTCTGATTGGTTTACATTGCGTGGTGCCTTCCCGTGGTTGGTTAGATTTAGGCACGAAGGACTGATGGATTGGTCTGGGATCTCGGTCAGTCAATCAGAGTTACTCGAATTACGGCAAGGCGAGGACCAAAGTTTATTATCATGAAAAAAGAGAGTATTGAATGGGGAAATATAAGCGTGAGAAATGTCAAGTATGGCGTGTGGTGTGAGAATGGGTCAAATTGCGTGACTGTCACGCTCAAAGCGTGAGACTTGGCAGCCCTGTTGACATGCAGTAAGCCTGTTTCAAACTGTCTCGTAACTGCACCGAAATCACACGTTTAAAACTGCCAGGCATCAGAAAGAGAATGCCTACAATTTAAGCGGAGGTGAAAGTAATTAACAGTAACTTTATTTGGATAACGTTCACAGTAAATTGTAAAACTGAAATTAATTTAATAGGGTTAGGGTAAAATTAGAGTAGCTAGGCTAGTAAGGCTACACAATTGTATTGCCCGCGCAATTTGGTCCACTTCCCACATATGCAGTCTTCCCATTTTACCTACAGGAGTCTACAGGAAATTATTACAGGATAACCACCAATGCACTTTTTATAAACCTTCATAATGTGAAAGTAACCACTTACCGACTAAATCCTGTTTATGGTAGCAGGTTAGCCGAAATGAAGAAGCTAGTTACTGCTTATTTGTTCAGCTAGCCACAACTGGATTTTCTATTTCTACAGTACACAACTAACTGTAGTACACGGTAAATGACAACAAGGCAGTTTAAAAACATTAGTCATGTAGATATGCTAAACATTTGGTAAAATGAAAGAAGAGGAGAAACTTACCAGACTTCTTCGACGACGAAAGCAGTTGAAAATGGCGGAGTGCAAAGTCGGTGCAGTTTTGAAATGAGAAAGGGGTGGGCGGAGTACTCTTTACACCCCGTGTTTTAACTACCGAAATTAACACCAACACTAGGGGGCATTCTACTCCAGCTGTTGTTGTATTAACTCAGATAGAGTTAATGGAGTTTGACACTGCATATTTAACACTGGGGAATTTACTGTGTAGGTCTATCTGATACGGGGTCTCCAAGGAATAAGCAATGAGCAGTTATTGGGGACCTGAACAACGTGGGGCCGGGACCAGCAGTTGTAAGCTATTAAATTATTCTTTATTATGTGTAAAGAATATATGTATATCTATTCTTTGTGTCTCATCACTATCACAACATAGAAAACCGGATGGGTTTCTTTGGCAACAACTATGGCTGTGAATATTGCTACAAGAGCAATGCGCCCCCCACTGTACCATAAATGTCCATTATTCTGTAATGTATGTCTACAGTTTATGTTGTTAGGTGCAGTGGCGGACTCAGACTGTTTGAAGGGCAGGGGCGAAAAAATTAAAAGGGCACATTCTGCCCAACACGGGCCCCCACCAGCGTGCAAAAGCTATGATGCATCATGTATGATGAAATAGTCCTCATCCTTGGTTAAGATAAGCATTACATTATAAGGAGATCTAGATAAAAGTAATTAATGATGTGGTACTGACAATTACAATTATAACCACACCTCTATGATAAAACCACACAGGAAACTATAAAACATTTACAATATTTATTCAACAAACACAGCAAAACACAGAGGGAACTATAAACATGTGTTTCACAAACAGACGTGATAATGACAATGAAAGCTATGATTTGGGAGATTATTTGTCAGGGGACGGAGATGGTGGGTGGTGGAGTCATAGGAGAATTCTTCTTTTTGCCGTGTGTTTGTAGATGTCAATGACCTTGTTATAGTCAATTGGAATATCCCTTTCGATGGAAAGCAGCAGAAGATCCGAGAGCCTACTTTCCCCACATCGGTTTCTGAGCTGGGTTTTTATTAGCTTCAGTTTAGAGAATGATCGCTCTACTGAAGCAGTTGTCACCGGGATTGTTGCATATGTTTTTAGTAGCAAAGTCAGACCAGGGAAAACTGATTGCACACCATTGTCTTTCAGGCACTTTAACACAGCTTTCACGTTGCTGGGGTGAAGAGCATACGATGAGTGGAACACCTTGAGCTCAGTGACAACATTTTTTTCCTCCGCATCATAAAATCTGCATACATCTTTGACAGATCGAGCAACTCTGTCATTTGTCATGCCTTTCCAGTGTCTTGGGATGGTAAGGCAGTGAAGGCCTGAAAGAATTAACCCAGTTGGTGTCTCATCCTTCCCCTTGAACCTCCGGTGTAGCTCCTGGGAGAGTGTATCAAGGAAGGTAAAGAAAACCTTTCCTCGGTAGTGCTCCTCCAGGTCTTGGGCTTGGTAGTCCTCCGTAGCAGATTTGGTGCTGTATTTGTACTTTTGCGGTACCTTTCTGCGTCTGGCTTGTCCAGGAATTTCATCTGGAATCTCAATTCCTGCTGCCTCTGAGTTCCCTTTTGCTTTCGAAAAAAAGGACCTTGAACTCCTCATCCGTCCTCATTGCTTTTACTCTCTGTATAACTCCCTCCACAATGGTGTATGATGTTGTCAAATCAAGGTCTTTCTTCTGCAGTGAAGCAGATGCGATGGCAGTCTCATTGAAAATGGGTGTGGTAATCTCCATGCATAGAATGAACTCAAAATCTATGCTACGCAGGAGCATCCTGGCATCACCTACTGCAGCGTCTGGTGGATCACTGTCGGCCATGTTCTGAAGCAGCTTAACGACGGCAGAAAGAACCTTCTTCAGGGACCTCAGAGCGTCTTCTCTGCATGCCCACCTTGTGTCAGACAGCCTCTTCAATTCACAGACCCTTTGGTCAGGGTACATGGACTGTTGCATTTTTACAAGCGTAGCATGGCGTTTTGTAGATCCGGCAAAAAATGTGTATAGACTTTCCACTAAGTTGAAAAACCTAACAAAATGCTGGTTTGATTTGGCACTCTCAACCAAGACCAGGTTCAGACAGTGGGCATGGCAGTGCACGTATAAAGCTTTGTCATTATGGCTCTGAATTCGCAACTGCAGACCCTTGTAGCTTCCACTCATATTTGCAGCTCCATCGTAGCCTTGGCCCCTGACATCTTCCAATTTCAGTCCATTCTCTTCAAGGAGTTTCATTACAACATTCTCCAATTCCTTTCCTGTTGTTCCTGTCACATCGCAAACTTGTAAGAATCTCTCCTTGATTTCCATCTGATGGACAAAGTGAACAACGAAGGACACTTGTTCGACATGGGAAACATCAGTGGTCTCATCCAAGAGAATGGAGAATAACTTTGACTCATCTATTTCTTTGAGAATTACTCTTCTGACATAGGTGGCAAGGGCCTTGATAATGTCATTCTGTGTCTTATAGGACAACAGCGACAACTGTGGTTTTTTCTGTTGAGACTGGATATGGTTTATGTCATCAAGGTGCCTTTTGAGGGTGGAATCATATTTTGCAAGTAGCTGAACAAGTTCAAGGAAATTTCCTTTGTTCAAAGATGTTCTACTTTCATCATGACCCCTGAAAGCCCCATCTTGCCGTGCAAGATACAGTGTGATGTCTACCAGCCTTGTCATTAATTTCCTGTTTCGTTGTCGCTCCTGTTCTTTTTTGGCTTTTTCTTCTATGTCTGCCCTCCTGAAAGCTTCTTCCAGTAGTCTTTGTCTGAAGTTGCTCCACCTTACCATGCTTACCATATGTGCTTCTGTTTGTTTATGTTCCTTTATTTTTTCTGTACCTTTTTTCCAATTGTTAACTCCTACAGTTCTCCAGTTTGTTTTATTCTCATACTTTTCCTCTTTCAAGAAAAGGCGGCAACTAAAACAAAACATAGAATCATTTTCCACAGAATATTCTAGCCAGGGATTATCTTGATACCACTCCCTGTGGAATGAACGGCCATCTGTCTTTGGGTAATTTACAGCTGGTTGACAAGGTCCAATAGAGCAACAGAACTCAACAAATCTCCCAGAGTGGGGGTCTATGCTGTGCTTTTGAACATGAGCTGGATCACTGGGAAATTGTAAGGACGACAGAAGAGCAGTATTCATGTTATTTGATGCTGTGTCCATTGAATCATGTCCCTCCCTGTCATCATTTTCATCCTTGCTTGGCTTAACTTCTTCATCACATTTCCTCTATCTGCCTTGCATCTCCTGGCTCTCTGATATCTCTGTTTTTACTGTCTGTGCTGTCACCATCATCATCATCTTCTTCATTTCTCTCCCTAGGGTCACCTGCATCCTCTCTGTCCTTAATATCTTCATCATCTTCATCATCATCATCATCTTCATCATGTCTCTCTCTTATATCTTCATCTTCATTATCATCTATCTGCCTTGCATCTCCTGCCTCTCTGATATCTCTGCCTTCATTGTCGGTGCTTTCTTTATCTAAGGTGGAGCAAATAAAAATATTTGTATTATAATATTTGAATATAATTGAACTATATGTACTGCATATTATAATTGTATAACAAAAGAGTCAGCCTGCACTACCACTAGCCCTCTTGCCTTGATTGGAATTGACCCCCCTCAGTGTCATGCAAAAACTCAATGGTTAGTAAATTTAAATGTTTAAGTCAAATGTTTTTTGTGCAAAATTAGCGTTCTTGACAATGTTACAGATAAGCTTAAATCTGCAACAGACTCTCAGTTATAATCCAACATATGGCTCTGTGTGACAAGCCTTTACATGCATTGTCTTCTTAAAGTTGTGAGACCCCTTCACTTCAGACTCGATTGAAACATTTATTAAATTCATGTTTTAAAAGGTCTCTGATTTGCATATAAATTAATTGGTGCTGAATTGGTAGCGACATTCTAATATGTAGTGTGTAATTGATCCTTTGCTAATCTGAGAAATATAAATTCCAAAATTATTCAATTTAGTATAAATGCCTGTTTTTTTAATCCAGATTAATTGTGACTTTATTAAACCGTAGGGAGAGCATCACAACACAATTTTAGGAAAAGTCAAAGAGTGGGGGGGCTTAATATTTTCAAAAAGTATAGTTATGGGCAAATTAAAAACCGCCACGGGCGGTTCTAGTGTTGAATTGAGTCCATACAAAAATGGAATGCACTATAGCAAACAATGAAATGACTTGGCATACCTTTCTCCTTATCTCCTCCCTGGCTGTTGCAGCTCTGGATGATCCAGAGCCGCTTTGAAAGGAGAGAGAACAGAGAACAACCGCGGGCTGGAATCAACCCGGCTCCGCTGCTGGCCGAGGCCCATGGGGGGGACGCCCTACCAACTGAGCTAAGGGTCCCCACTTAATATTCTTTTTGCTTCGTTATCCAATGCAGATTTCAGGACCACTCGATGTTACAGTTCGTCATAGCGACGCACGCCACATGAAAGCAACGCCTTTTTCTCATTCCCCTTTCGTCAGCTACCAAAGAGTGGAACGTCTGCACCTCATTATCTTACCACAACATGTTTTTTCAGTTTGCCATATTCTTGCTCTAGAGGGCACATCATCATAATTAATTGTATGAAGGGGCACCATAGAGGGCACCCAATACTTTTAGTCCTATGAAAAGGGTAGCCAATAAGGCACTTTCTCTCGTATTCACCACTCTAGAGGGCATTTTTACAACCATGTAGGCACTATAAGGGCATTAGAAGTGCACTCATTGAGCATGTTATCGGATTTTCTTGTTCTAGATCGGATTTTCTTGCTCTAGAGGGCACATCATCATAAGAAGGGGCACCATAGAGGGCACCCAATACTTTTTGTCCTATGTAAAGGGCAGCCAATAAGGCACTTTCTCTCGTATTCACCACTCTAGAGGGCAATTTTTCAACCATGTAGGCACTATAAGGGCATTAGAAGGGCACTCATTGAGCACTTTATCAGATTTTCTTGTTCTAGATCGGATTTTCTCTCGTAATTTGCCACTCTTGAGGGCACTTTAGCGCGCTTTTTCAACCAAGGAGGCACGAGGGGGGGGCGGTCGCCCCTGCCTCCCCCCTGAGTCCGCCACTGGTTAGGTGCAATGATCATGACAAGTGGCATATTTAGGGGGGTAAGGAATAGAGTACAAGATTAATAGCCTGTGAATATTTCAAAGATGCGATATGGGATCTATTGTGTGTGTGTGTGTGTGTGTGAAATTTAATTACATGTACTCAAATAAGAATAACACAATCACAAAATAATGTATTTGTTGACAATATATAGTGTAAGTTTGCAGTTGTTTGTGTATTTATTATGGAATCAACTACAACTACGTTCTGCAGCTAAATCTGGCTGTCTCTCATCCCAGAGGGCGGCAGCCTCCAGGGATAATGGATGTGAAAAAGGAGAAAACACTGTGGGGAACCGGAGGAAAAGGTACCGTATGACATGAGATAAAGACTATTCTTAACGAGAACATAATCATTAGCCTGCACCCATTTATTTTTTAACTGTAAGCTAACTATTTTCTTACAATGACATTGTTTTGCACAAAGTATCTAATTTCAAAGCTCTATTGTCTTGTGAATACTCTCTGCATTCCTGCTGTTAAGTTATTTTGAAAATGTTATTTCATTCAGACGTCATAATCTGTTACTTCAGTCACATTATGTTTCTTCCGTAGGCCAAAGAGCACGGACATCAATTTTCTTACAAGTATGGGAAGGAAGATCTGTATAATGTTGTATGCAAGAAGACAGGGACTATGTACAAATCACTTCAGACCAGTGATAGGTTTAAAGAAAAGGCTTCCAAAAACCAAGGCAAAGATCTTGTTATTTTAACATCTAACAAAAGACCTATTAGTATGCATTTTGGATTTTTTATGCATCATGGAGAGATGGTAATATTTGATGTGAAAACAACTGGCGGTACTAACATCCTTACTAAGGTTATGAACAATTTTGGGCTGAGAAAGTTAGTGGATGTGGTTACTGTGTATGGATACAAAGGTCAAAGAGTGAGAGAAGCGCTGGAGCAAGATGGACGTTTTAGTGACGAGGTATTACAAATCAACAGTGTTGGGAACATTACTTTAAAAAAGTAATTAGTTATAGTTACTCACTACTTGTTCCAAAAAGTTACTGAGTTAGTAACTGAATTAATCTATAATAAAAGTAACTAGTTACCAGGGAAAGTAACTATGTGCGTTACTTCAACAAAAAGTTGCTATACTGTGTCAAAGATTTTTGGATTTTTCTGAGCAGTTTTCACAAGTCAATTGAAATGAGTAGGAAAGACAGGTACTTGTACATAACCTTCAATATTTATTGCACATCAAAAGATAGCAAGAGGTTTATCCTGCACTTCAAGTATTAGTATCTTTGTAACAAACAGTTAAACAAAATAAAGTGTGTTTGCAATAACTGTAGCAAATTAAATCTAACTCTCACAACCTGATACAACAATAGTAAACATTTAAAGAACAAAAAGTGTGTTCAACTCTGTAGTCTTAATTAAATAAATAAATCAAACTCCCAATCTCAGACAAATGGTCTGGTAGACATTCTTTAAGTATTAAACAGTTAAACAATATAAAGTGTGATTGCAGTAACTGTAGCAAATTAAATAAATCAAACACTGCATTGTATTTGGGTGATATTTTCTTTATTAGTGGGAATCCGTTAAGAGTGTCCATCCCTTGTGCTCCTGATTTTAAATAGTCAGCGACTTGGCTTTCCACGGAAGCAGAGGTGTCCTCCTCATCCTCAAAGGAAAATAATTCATCCTCTATGGCTGAGTTGGTGCTGACGTTGCGTGTTGGTGCGTTGGTACCCATTAGCTGGTGTTCATCTTGGGCACTTTTCCGGCACTCCGCCAGCAGACTTGCCTTGGCGTTTTCCTTCCTTTCCTGTGTCCGCAGCCAACGTAGTTTAAACCTGGGCAGTGTCACTGCAGCCAAGACTGCAGACTCACATTCCAGCACCTCTGCAAATCTGGTTTTGATCGCCTGAAATGAGACACACACACACACGCACGCACGCACGCACGCACGCACACACACACACACATTATGAAGCAAGAGATATACATTTAATTTGACTTTGATATAGGGCTGGGCGATATGGAACAAAACTCATATCTCGATATTTTTTGTTCGAATGGCAATATACGATATTATAACGATATTTTGAATAAAACGGGTAAAGTGTGTAGTTTCAACTCCATGCCACAGTTATTCACCATCAACCATTTATTTAGGTTTAGTTGTTTTTTTTTTGCTCAACGAAGCACAGTTGTGCTTTAACAACAGATATGTAAGGGATAATGTATAGAACGCCGGTCATTATAGGGAAAATAAGCCCCGACAGGGCGACCAGGACACCGACGTGCAGCGGAGTTGTCTTGCTTCGCCCTGAAGGGGCTTATTTTCGATAATGACCGGCGACGTTCTATACATTATCCCGCTTATTACACGGCTACTTGCCTAAACGAAAAATAACTTCATGGTGTGTCTTTTTACAATTCATTTGTAACCAGCATTCGTAGTGTTGATCAGCAGAGAAATAGTCCGCCAAAGTTGTGACGTCGCTTAGAAACCAAAGATGCCGGGGCTGACAAGTTACCAGACTACTTGCGGAGTGATACCAAAGACGTCATTAGAGGCAAAAAATCCTTTGTTTTCCTTGACAGCGGTCAATTATACTTGCAACGGTGAATTATTAAATATATATTCACCGCCGGAAGTTGTGAAGGGCCCATGCAAGTGAAAGGAGCGTTCCACGGCATTGAAAAGAGCTGTGTAATAAAAACCAATAGTGTTGCCTGTTTGAAACATACGGAAACCGCACAGGGCAGACGTTCCCTCCAGGGCCGATGCAATCGGGGGCAACACCCTTCACGTTGACTGGCAGTGGGTCTGCTTATAGGTCGGCATATCGTTGGAATGAAGCGGCCACCGATTCTTGACAGGCTGGGTACTTTATTCTTACACACAACCGGACTTGTTCATTACTTCATTAAACTGACACGCACACTACCGCTCGCTCTCCTGGCTCGTACACTGACTCGCTGACGTCACACACACACGTACACTGCCAGTGATATACTGCGGTCAAGCCAGCCAACCCATTGAGATCGGCGGTCAAGCCAGCCGACCCAGTTTTTTGCTGTACCTGTTTATACTAGCCATTACGGTAATAGCGTCTCAGAATTAGTTTCAAATTAAAAGCATTCGTCGGGTATATATCAAAAGACAATAAAATAATAATCAGTCAATAAAAGCAAATGCTATCAAAGGAAGTGTACGGCAGTTGTGATATTTACTTTCAAAATAAAAGCCCACCTAAGATTCAAATATGAGACATGTCACATAAGATTTGGATTCAATTAAAAAAAAAAAAAAGCCCTGTTATTCCAGGCTCAATTCATATCAGGACTATAGTTCACGACCCCATAGGGTCACCCAAGAAGTTTCAGGACATTCTGATGTGTAGTTTCAAATTAAAAGCCCACTAGATATTGAAATATTACACATATTACGTTTGATTTTGGATTCAATTTAAAAGGAAATGCCCTCTTATTCCAGGGTCATTTCACTTCAGGGTTATAGTTCAAAACCCCATAGGGTCACCCAAGACGTTTCCGGACATTCTGATGCGTAGTTTCAAAATAAAAGCCCACCAACAATTCAAAGTACGAAGTTAAGTAGTGAATCTGACAACTTTTATTTAGTTAGTTATTGATGTAGGATTACTAGGATCAATAAGGTTGATTAACGACGGGTTTAATCTGCTGAACCTGACAGTGTTAGAGTACTGTGTGTCTGATGCTATAGCTAGTTGAAAAAGGTTGCTTTTGTTTAATTATACCCTTGAAAAGGCTGTTGGATTACATATATGAATACAAATTATTCCACACAAAAAATGTAAGCCATAATGACAAGCTTTCAAATGTTACTAGTCTCATTCTTTTTTTTCTTAATGTAAGCGTGAACTATAATCCCGATATGAATTGAGCCTGGAATAACAGGGATTTTTTTTTTAATTGAATCCAAAGTCAGATGTAATATGTCTCATATTTCAATATCTAGTGGGCTTTTAATTTGAAACTACACATCAGAATGTCGTGAAACTTCTTGGGTGACCCTATGGGATTGGGAACTATAACCCTAAAGTGAAATGTGCCTGGAATAACAGGGCATTTCCTTTTAAATTGAATCCAAAGTCATATGTAATATGTGTAATATTTCAATATCTAGTGGGCTTTTTATTTGAAACTATACATCAGAATGTCCTGAAACTACTTGGGTGACCCTATGGCATCGTGACCTATAATCCTGATATGAATTGAGCCTGTAATAACAGGGCAATTCCTTTTAAATTTAATCCAAAATCATATGCAATACGTCTCATATTTCAATATCTAGTAGGCTTTTAATTTGAAACTACACATCAGAATGTCCTGAAACTTCTTAGGTGACCCTAAGGGGTTGTGACCTATAACCCTCAAATTAAATGAGCCTGGAATAACAGGGCATTTCCTTTTAAATTGAATCCAAAGTCATATGTAATATGTCTCATATTTCAATATCTAGTGGGCTTTTATTTTGAAACTACACATCAGAATGTCGTGAAACTTCTTGGGTGACCCTATGGGGTTGTGAACTATAACCCTGCAGTGAAATGACCCTAGAATAACAGGGATTTTTTTTTTAAATTGAATCCAAAGTCATATGAAATATGTCTCATATTTCAATATCTAGTGGGCTTTTAATTTGAAACTACACATCAGAATGTCGTGAAACCTCTGGGGTGACCATATGGGGTTGTGAACTATAACCCTGAAGTGAAATGAGCCTGGAATAACAGGGCATTTTTTTTTAATTTAATCCAAAGTCAGATGTAATATGTCTCATATTTCAATATCTAGTGGGCTTTTAATTTGAAACTACACATCAGAATGTCGTGAAACTTCTTGGGTGACCATGTGGAGTTGTGATCTATAACCTTGAAGTGAAATGAGCCAGGAATAACACGGATTATTTTTTTTTAATTGAATCCAAAGTCAGATGTAATATGTCTCATATTTCAATATCTAGTGGGCTTTTAATTTAAAACTACACATCAGAATGTCGTGAAACTTCTTGGGTGACCCTATGGGATTGGGAACTATAACCCTAAAGTATAATGTGCCTGGAATAACAGGGCATTTCCTTTTAAATTGGATCCAAAATCATACGTAATATGTGTAATATTTCAATATCTAGTGGGGTTTTAATTTGAAACTACACATCAGAATGTCCTGAAACGTCTTGGGTGGTCCTATGGGGTTGTGAACTATAACCCTGATATGAAATGAGCCTGGAATAACAGGGCAATTCCTTTTAAATTGAATCCAAAATCATACTATAACCCTGAAGTGAAATGAGCCAGGAATAACAGGGATTTTTTTTTTAATTGAATCCAAAGTCAGATGTAATATGTCTCATATTTCAAAATCTAGCGGGCTTTTAATTTGAAACTACACATCAGAATGTCGTGAAACTTCTTGGGTGACCCTATGGGATTGGGAACTATCACCCTGAAGTGAAATGTGCCTGGAATAACAGTGCATTTCCTTTTAAATTGGATCCAAAATCATACGTAATATGTGTAATATTTCAATATCTAGTGGGGTTTTAATTTGAAACTACACATCAGAATGTCCTGAAACGTCTTGGGTGACCCTATGGGGTTGTGAACTATAACCCTGATATGAAATGACCCTGGAATAACAGGGCAATTCCTTTTAAATTTAATCCAAAATCAAATGTAATATGTCTCATATTTGAATGTTTGGTGGGCTTTTATTTTGAAACCATACATCAGAATGTCCTGAAACTTCTTGGGTGACCCTGTGGGATCGTGAACTATAATCCTGCTATGAATTGAGCCTGGAATAACAGGGCATTTTCTTTTAAATTGAATCCAAAGTCATGTGTAATATGTGTCATATTTGAATAATTGGTGGGCTTTTATTTTGAAACTACACATCAGAATATCGTGAAACTTCTTGGGTGACCCTATGGGGTTGTGAACTTTAACCCTGCAGTGAAATGACCCTGGAATAACAGGGCATTTCCTTTTAAATTGAATCCAAAATCATATGTAATATGTCTCTTATTTGAATTTTTGGTGGGCTTTTATTTTGAAATTATACATCAGAATGTCCTGAAAGTTCTTGGGTGACCCTATGGGGACGTGAAATAGAACCCTGAAGTGACATGAGTCTGGCATAACAGGGCGTTTCCTTTTAAATCTCCAATAAACTATTGGCATAAACTTACATTTGTCAATTAGTTGGGCTTTTTTTGTGAAAGTAGATATCACAACGTCCGTACATTTCCTTTAATAGTATTTGCTTTAAATGATTGTCTTTCGGTATGTACTAGACAAATGCATTTATTTTGAAACTAGTTCTGAAGCGCTGAGGCGCCATTACCGTAATGGCTAGTATATACAGGTACAACAAAAAACTGGGTCGGCTGGCTTGATCGCCGATCTCGATGGGTCGGCTGGCTTGACCGCAGTCAGTGATATGCATGCAATACTTTCTCGTGAGCACGAGAAACATTAAAAACATTTTTTTTTACCGCATGTCCCTTTGCGGGTTCCGTACTCTCTACCACCATGTGTTTATTTAAAGTTAGTTGTGATGCGTTACGTGGGTGGGAGAACACTGCGTACATGTAAGGGGCGAGATTGAGCTGCTGAACATGGCTTGTAGGCTCAGAGAGCAGCGGTCGGCCTTATAAAATAGCGCTCGCAAGGCAACATGAAAATAATATATAATATACCGATATGGCGATATTGTCTCAACTACATATCTCTTTCAAAAATATACCGTATAGATTTTACTACCGGTATATCGCCCAGCCCTATCCTCTACCGCATTGTTAAGCTTAGATGGAGCGGTGACTCGTCTTCTCTGGCATCGTGAAGAATAAGCAGATCGATAAGTTCTCTTTAGCCTTTGGCGTATTTATTCTCTAGAATACATGACTGACTACTGTCCAGTGTCCAGTCAGTTCCAACAACAAAAGAACAAACGGGACAGTTGACCTGCGCGTTGCTTCACAAGAACGTAGTGACGTCATCTTGTTGTCCCTTCAAAGTAAGGGCGTAATCATATATCAATACTTGACACATATATTAATACTTAACACCCCCACTCGCACTTAGCTAACTGGGTTACCTGAAAAACAGAACAATAACACGGTTTCCCTCTTTGTTTAACACACAAATATACTTTTAAGGGCCAAACATATCCTGAGCAAACTTCTTTAGCTTTAACTTAGTGGCTGGCTTTGTCAACACATCGGCAATCATTTGCTCAGTTTCCCTGATGAAGTGGTACTTAATATCTATGTGCTTGCATCTTTGCCTGCTTACTAGGTTTCTGGCTAGTGCAATAATACCCTGGTTGTCTTCGTACACCTTTGTTTGTGTATATTTGTATTTGTCCATGCCTTCTAGTAGCTGTTCTAAGTAGATACATTCCTGTAAGGCTGATGCTAAAGACATGTACTCAGCCTCGCATGTAGATAACGCTACTGTTGGTTGTTTTCTGCTTTTCCATGAGATGAGAGAGCTTCCCTCACTCAAACTGGCACAATATCCTGTCATACTATGCCTATCTGTTACGTCTGAGGCCCAGTCAGCATCACAGTATATTCTAAGACCTAGTCCCTTTGTGTCGCTTCCTTTGAAGCACAACTTCTGTTCTTTTGTATCTTTGAGGTATCTGAACACATGTTTTACTGTGTTCCAATGTTCTTCAGTTGGTTCAGCAAAATGCTGAGATAATTTACTGACCACAAAGCTTAGATCTGGTCGAGTGCATGTGGACAAGTATATTAAACTTCCCACTGCCTCCCTGTACTTCTTTGGCTCTTTCATTTTGTCAGCATCCTCTGAGTACTCAAGCTTTGGCTCACATGGAGTCTCTCTTGGCCTGCAATCCTGCATTTCAAACCTCTCTAGTATCTTGGTTGCATATCTCTGCTGTGACATTGTAACCTGACCCTCTGTTTGTCTATCCCCAGAAAATGGTTCAACCTCCCTAGATCCTTCATCTTGAACCTCTCTGTGAGCATTCTCTTCACACTGTTCAGTACATCCTCATCGCTAGCGGCTACAATTAGATCATCAACCCATATGATCATAATAACCTTTTTTTGCTGTTCTTCTCTTGTGTACACACAGTTGTCTGCAGGATTCTGTTCAAAACCATTTTCAGTAAGATATGTATGTAACATTACATTCCAATTTCTCCCTGACTATTTTAGACCATATAAAGACTTCTGTAATTTACACACCATTTTTCCACCAGTTTCAGACTCTTTTTCAAAACCTTGTGGTTGCTCCATATATATTTCACAGTCAATCGGTGCATGCAAATAGGCCGTCTTAACGTCCATCTGGTGCAAAATAAGATTCTCCTGTGCTGCCTTTTGCATGACCACCCTCACACTTGTCATGTCTGCTGTAGGTGAGAATGTCTCTTCATAGTCAATCCCTTGTTTTTGACTGTAGCCTTTCGCTTCAAACCTCGCCTTGTGCTTGTCTGATCCGTCGATATCACTCTTGAGTGCATAGACCCATCTACCCCCCACTGCCTGTTTACCCGGTGGCAACTGAGTGAGGCTGTAAGTCTTGTTCTCCTCCAGTGATCACATCTCCTCATCCATTGCATTTTTCCACTGCTTTGACTTTGTTGATGCTATGGCGTCCTGGTAGGTTTGCGGAATGTCGCATACGGCTCTGTAACAGAAGTCAACAGATGTTTGCAGTTTGTCAACCTTGTCCTCAGTCTCAAACTCCTGCAGGTGAGATGGTCTCCTCCTGTTTCTCGGTGGGTTCCTTCTGTTTACAATCTGTTCAGGTAAAACCTCAGAAGCACCACTTTGAACAACCTGACCTGGTACATTTTTCACACATTCATCAACATTTTCTTCCATATTGACCTTGGGAGGTACCTCTCTATCACTACATTCTATTTGTGACTCAGGCGTTTGTGTTTCTCTCTCTGTGGCTGCCTTGGTTGGGAATTTTACCAACCTGTGTTTCTGAACCTTCTCTGTGTCAGGATAGCATACCAGGTAAGCTGGGCTGTTTTTGTCATAGCCTACGAACACACCCTGGTCACACCTAGAGTCTAGCTTGCCCTTTTCTTGCTTGTAGGCAAAACACACTGATCCAAATTTTTGGTACCCTGCCATTTAACAGCTCGTATGACGTTTTCTTTGTGCGTCTGCTGTAACACCTGTTCCTCACGTAAGCTGCTGTCTGGATAGCATAGTTCCATAGCTTGTCTGGTAGTTTACTTTCTATCAGAAAACATCTGGCCATATCATACAGTGTTCGCCACCCTCTCTCTGCTGTGCCGTTTTGGTGGGGCGAATAGGGCGCAGACGTCTCATGCTTGATTTTATTCTTCCTTAACAGTGTTTGGAAGTCTCCACATGTAAACTCAGTGCCGTTGTCTGAACGGATACACTTGACTTCTCCATAAGGTGCTATGTCGGCCAAGAACCATTCTGTGGCCTGTACTGCATCAATTTTGGACCTTAGAAAATACACCAATATGGTACCTGAGTAGTCGTCTGTAAAAGACTGTGTGTATTTGTGTCCATCTATGCTCGGTGTTCGCATGGGACCTGCTAAGTCAGTGTGCAAAAGTTCCAAAGGTTTCTTAGCCTTACTGTCTGGCTCCCTATTCCTTGTTTGGGTGAATTTTCCCTGTGTACACACTTCACAAAATGCTGGCCTTACTGCACCTCCCTCTATCTCAATGCCTTCCACTATACCCTGTAACTTCTGTACATCTTCATAGTTACAATGACCCAAAATCTCATGCCAGGTTTGTACATCATGACACACACATTGTTTACATTGATCAACATTAATTTCAACAGTTGGCAAGTAAAACAAATTTCGACTTCCATGGATATCAAACCTGCTGCCATCGTTGGTAACCATGCGACTGTCCTCTTTCTGAAAGGTGATCGTCGCTCCTCCGTTTACTGCTCTTGCAACCGAAAAGATGTCGTGTGGGTATGAAGGTATGTACAGCGCGTCTCGAAGTTGCGCTCTGTGCTGTCGTCCGGATTTGTCTAGTAGCTAGATCACCGCTGTTCCTCTCCGTTGTGCTATTCCGCTGCACTTGGTTCCGTCGGCCAACTCCACTGAATGGGACTCGGGCCGGAATGAGTAATCGAAGCTCTTGAACTTTCCGATGTCGTTGACAATGTGGGATGTCGCCTTCCCGTCCACCATGATGTCCTTCATGTTCACATTGTCCGGTGGTTTCTTTCTTTTGGTGTGGCTGACCTTGAAGAGTTGATCCTGGTTGCTATTCGGTTCCTCTGCGACTCTTCTGGCTCAATCTTGAGTCCTCTTTTTCCTGCATATAGATTCTTGGTGTGTGTTGGTCTTGCAGTAACCGCACCACACTTTTATGGAGCATGCTCTTGACTTGTGTCCTTTTAGTCCACACCTGTAGCATGTTACGTCGGTGTCTTCACTTTTTCTGCTGCTGCTGGCGTGCGTTTTGGCGGGGCCTCGGCTTGGCCTCACACTGGTCTTCATCACGTTGTCTGCGGATTCTACTGTGTTTATTTTCTCAGACTCTTCATAAATCCGTAGCCTTCTCTTGAAGTCTGTGAATCTAACATTATCTTCATTCTGTGTTACATGGACGGCTAGTGGCTTGAAGGAGTCTGGTAGTCCGTTTAATACCATGGCTATGGTCAGTCCATCACTCATGGTCTCCCCTGCATCTCTCAAAGCAGTAATGACGTTCTCCGCTCTTATCATATAGTTAGTAGCACTCTCGTTCTCTGTCATGCTTAACTTGGTCAAAGACGTGTACAAGTTTATTATTCTAGGCTTGCTTTTTCCCGAATAATGTTCCCTCAATATTCCCAGGGCTTTCCTGCCGTCATCGGCTGCATCGTGCCTGATCAGCGATAGGCTCTTATCGTCTATCAGTCTTACAGTTCAGCATAACAATCAGCATTCTTCGCGCCATCTTGGGCTAGCTGTTCTGCGTTGGCGCCGGCGGGCTCATTCAATATTGTCCCTTTTAGCTTATGAATGTGCAAGTGGCCTAGGAATCTTGTTTCCCACAGTTCATATTTGCCTTATGATCCATCAAATATAAGCTTTGTTCCAATGATTCCTGCCGTTGTGCTTGCCATTTTTGCTTTCGCGCCAATTCGTCCGAGATGGTTGTTATACTTTCATTGTGTCCAAGCGTTTCCTGGGCCCATAACCTGTTAAGCTTAGATGGAGCAGTGACTCCTCTTCTCTGGCATCGTGAAGAATAAGCAGATCGATAACTTCTCTTTAGCCTTTGGCGTATTTATTCTCTAGAATACATGACTGACTACTGTCCAGTGTCCAGTCAGTTCCAACAACAAAAGAACAAACGGGACAGTTGACCTGCGCGTTGCTTCACAAGAACGTAGTGACGTCATCATGTTGTGCCTTCAAAGTAAGGGCGTAATCATATATCAACACTTGACACATATATTAATACTTAACACACATCCTCATCCACATTCATGTCTTTTACGGCATCATGAAGGTAGACAAAAGTCACATCATCAGCTTCCTCCTCCCCAGAGTCATCACCCTGAACGGGCTGGTAAACTTTGAAGGCCTTCACAAAATTCGAACCATTGTCTGTGACAGTAGCTGTGATTTTGTTAGAAATAGCAAAGGATGAGTGGATATTGTCCAGTTCAGTAGCAATGTGGTCATGCGTATGACGGCCCTGGAACTGTCTGCAGGCCAAGGCTGCTTTCTTTCGCTCTAGGCTGTTTGGATCTATCCACTGGGCGGTCACGCCGAGGTAGCTGCGGTTGTGAGCAGTCCAAATATCTGCAGTTGTAGACAAAAAGTCCAACTCTTCAAGAGTCTTTTTAAGCTCTATGTTCATTTTGGCGTAGTCAGCATCTAGGTATTTAGCAAACATCTTTGTGCAAGGCGTACAGGCCCCTCCTTTCTTAGGTATTTTAGCAATAATGGCTCGGAATGAATCGTCCTCCAGCGTCGATAATGTCAACATATTGTTAACCACATATCTACGGTTGACTTCAGCCTGCATCATAGGTTTTTGTTGTAGGGCACAAAAATCTAGCTTTTGCTGCTTGGACGGCTTTGCTCCGCGTCCTTCTTTGCTAGTGGATGACGAACTATCATCATCTGTGGTGGAGGTATCAGTGTTTTTGGCCACTAGCTTTGTTGATGCGTGTGTCATTGTGAGATGCTTCAATAAATTGGAGTTGCTCACAACGGATGTTGATAAAGTCTTCGCTCCTGGACATAATGTACACTTGACATTCACGTTTTTGCCCTTGACCTCAATGAATTGGAAGTAGTGCTTATATCGCCGCCTTGAAAATGCCAAATATTCACCAGATTGCTCCGGACTCACCATTTCTCCTGCTTCATCGAATGTTTGCTGTTTGTGTGTGGCGCTCGTGTCCTGGCTTATGTGTGTAAAAAGTTTAAACACTGGCTTCGATTGGCTACGATGAAACATGACCTTGCCTTAGCCAATCATAATCTATTATCTCGGACGTTAACCCACCCGATCTCCTCACTAGCAGTTTATGTGTGGAACGCCAGGGCTGCGTTTGGATTACGCAGTTTATTTAATCAATTTATAGTAACGCACCGCATTTTAGGGTCAGTAACGGTAACGGCGTTGTAACGACAGAAAAAGTAATTAGTTAGATTACCCCGTTACTGAAAAAATAACGGCGTTACCTAACGGCGTTACTTTAAACGGCGTTATTCCAAACACTACAAATCAATTATTTTCTGCAGGACACAAAGGATGGTAAACGTACGGAAATGTCCACCCCTGCAGATTTTCTTGATGGTAGATGTTTCAAGATAACAAGAGGTTACTGCTTAAAAACGCCATGGTAGTTAAACGTCTGTGCATGGTTTACAACAAACGTAGGGTATTTTATGATAACGCCACGCTTGCTTATAGATATTACCTATTAGGCTATCACCCGTAGTGATAAAGAAGGGGTACGAGTTTGTACAGACTAATTTTTTGGTTCATTGTTGTTTTTTATTTGTTTTTTGTATTATTTTTGTGCATTATATGTTGGTGTCATCAGTCTCTTTTGTAATGATGATTTGTATCTATACCTGATTAATGTGTTAATAAAGAATGTCATATATCGTATGTTAAATGTTGAATGTTTAATGGGTTTTTTTTGTCCCAAAGTATCCATCCCATCAGAGGGGGCAAGAAGGGCGGTAAGATGGCTTTGGGGAACAATATCTTTGACCCCAGGCTTCAACAACCGTTCAGCATGGTAGAATCAGGACCATCAAACACCGGCAAAACCTACTTTGTGAAAACAGTTATTGAAAATATGATCGTCTATTTTCAGAAAAGATTGACAATATAGTATACATTTATTCATGCTGCCACCTTTATATGACGAATTGGTTAAAATGAGGTTCATTTACGTTGTGGAAGGGATCCTTAAATCTCAGGGGCGATGAATCAATCTTACCATCCAGTACTAGATATCTGCTCATTATTGATGACTTCATGAATGATGCTTGCAATAATTTAGAGGTTCAGCATATTTTTACCAAATATGTACACCATCGTATCCTCAGTTGTATGTGGGTACAGAATTTATTCATGAGAGGTAAAACCAGTCGAACAATAAGCTTAAATACAAATTACATGGTTTTGTTGAAGAACCCTCGTGACAAATATCAGATTTTGTCGATAGCCAGACAGATGTTTCCGTGTAAGACAAAGTATGTTCTAGACTCCTTTAACGATGCTACTAGTAGGCCGTATGGATATCTGCTTGTAGACTTTGAAGCCACGACCCCTGACAATATGAGAATTAGAACAGCAATTTAATCAGACCGACAAGTTGTCTACCCCCAGAGAGCAAAGTGATTAGCCAGAGGCCATGTCGTCGCACATAAGCAGAAATACATGAGAGTTTGAGTCTGTGAACGTTAAAAGGGGTGTTTTATCTATGATATGAAACACTATAGTTATCCATATAGTAACATGCAAAATGAGTGTGGGGGGGAAAAGATGGGATGGTATATACAAGATATGTTCACTAATATATATATTAAAGTGTGTAGTATGTATGTAACCTATTTCGATGGCAGGCACTATGGTGTATCTGCCACCAGGACAGGCAATTAGAACGTTGGGTTCATGAATTACAGGTCCTGATGTCGACAGAGGAAAAGAGAGCTACAACTGCAACAATGTCCAAAACTTGTACCAGTGCACCAATACATGAAGATCACCTGAGCGATTCAAATCCATGCGAGCCTACAGACAATCTTAAATAGATAGATAGATAGATAGATAGATAGATAGATAGATAGATAGATAGATAGATAGATAGATAGATAGATAGATAGATAGATAGATATGGATTTATCAATTTTATTTGGATCCCCATTAGCTGATGCAGAAGACACCAACTACTCTTCCTGGGGTCCACACATAACATTTAACAAGACAAGATTCAACATACAAGACAACGGACAAAAACCAGGAAAAGAATGGATAACTAAACCATCAGCATGCATAACAAACAACAACAAAAATAAATAAAGGTCAATAGTAAATAAAAGTAAAATGATGCTGCTAGAGTTCTAACAAAGACCAACAAATGTGAACATTTTACATCCATTCTTAAATCGTAACATTGGCTTCCTGTAGGTCAGAGAATTGATTTTAACATCATGTTGCTACCCTATAAATCCCTACATAGTTTAGGGCCAAAATATTTAACTGATATGATTCCACTACATAAGCCTTCTAGACCACTAAGATCTTCTGAGACCAATCTGTTAATTATCCCCAGAGTAAACACAAAACATGGGAAGGCAGGATTTAGTTACTATACAACAAATAGCTGGATGAACTCCCTGAGGATTTAAGACTTGCCCCCCAACTCGGACCACTTCTAAAACAAGACTGAAGACTTTTATGTTTACTTTAGCTTTCTGCTAAATCTTAAGTACATTGCACTTGCTAAAAATAAAAGCCTTTTTACCTTTACCTTCATTTTCTATTTTTCTTTCTAAAATGCTTTTTTAACTTTGCCTTTTCTTTTCTTTCTATTTTACTAATTTTCTGCATATGTTTTCTTTTCTAGTAATTCATTTGTCATTGATTTTATTGTATGACAATGTTTATAGGTGAAGCACTTTGAGTCTGTCTTGTGTATGAAAAGTTCTATATAAATAAAGTTGCCTTGCCGTGCCTAAAATTTAGTAATACATACTAGGATTCAGTGCAAACAGCCATGAGGTGTCGCTTCACTTGTTTTTGAAGATAGCTTTGTTCTGGATTTTTGAAATATGATCTGGAAGGGAGTTCCATTCAACCATGGCTCTACATAGTACTGTGCGTTATTTTGAGTTTGTTTTGATTGATGGAATTGAGTAGTTACCACTGGGGGCATGTCTGGTGGGTATGTGTGCACATTAGAGCTAAGTGTGAGCTTAGAAACAGTCTGGGTTATTTAATGTATCAATGGTTTTTTTTATGAAAGAAATAAGGGATGCTTTCAACCTCACATCAACTATCAGCCAGGAGAGTTGGTCATGCATGTTTATTTATGGCTGCTCTCGGTGTGCATTTAAGGGTAAACCTAGTTGGTCTGTTTTGTACCCGTTGAAGCTTCCCTAGATTCATTTTTGTGGTACCTGACCAGACCACCGAGCAATAATCTAGGTGTGACAGTACCAGGGTTTGTAGGACCTCTTTGACCAGATGAGGTGTTAAAAAAGAAGAGCATCTTTTGACTATAGATATGTTCCTCCCCATCTTTTGCATCAGTAAATCTATGTCTTTACCATGATAATTTACAGTCTAAGGTTACCCCCAGAAGCTTAGTGTCCTATACTTGCTCAACAGCAACATTGTTCAGTACCCGATTCAGTGAGGGTTTAGAGCTTAATGTGTGTTTTGTTAGAACATGGTTTATTATCTGCCTAATAACATGGTTATTAAAGACGTGGTTTCACCAAAAAATCGGTTCCGGGTGGACGGGACCTGAAAGACATGTTAGATGTACTTTGGGAGATAAACCCGCGGATGAGCATAGATGCGAGGCGGATTCACGAGTGTCAGTGTTTAGGTGGATGTTGGAGGTTTACTTTCTGGTGGACGTTGATGGATATTGCACAGATGGATATTGCACATCTTATATTGATATATCTTTCTATGAAACTACTTCTTCAAGTTCAACTCCCTCTGCATCAGCAATCGGGTAGTCGGCGAACATCAGGGTGAGTAGAAAGAGACATTGGTGGAACTTGTTTACAGACCCGCCGTGGTTTAATTAGCAGCTTGGAAACATAGATCTGTGATATAGTCGCAGCGTAATAGTTTATACACTTTATGGTCGGAGTGATAGCTTGTGGAGATTGACATGACAGGGGCTATCGGAGGGTTAGCCAGTTTTAAGGCTGCCAGCCATGTATTAAGGGCTGGTTTCCTATTCAAAGGTAGCCTGTGGAAATGTGTGATCACCCCAGCTAACAAGGGACGTCCTGGGGACGTTCGGGGACGTCCCTGTTTGGTCCCCTATAGGTTATACCGTGAAGTTATCCTTAGGACGTTGTTTAGACGTTATTTAGACGTTATTTAAGTTCCTAAAATGTCACATTAGTAATTTAATTTTGAACTTTCAGGGGACGTTCCAGGAACGTCCCTAGTTGGTTATGATATGACATTATTTTTAAAAACTTTCGGGGGACATTCGGGACGTTCCAGCAACGTCCCTGGTTAGTTATGAAAATGACATTAAATTAAAAACTTTCGGGGGACATTCGGGACGTTCCAGCAACGTCCCTTTTTGGTTATGAAATTACATTATATTAAAAACTTTCGGGTGACATTCGGGACGTTCCAGCAACGTCCCTGGTTGGTTATGAAATATAAACACTTTCGGGGGACATTCGGGACGTTCCAGCAACGTCCCTGGTTGGTTATGAAATGACATTATGTTAGAAGTTTTCGAGGGACACTCGGACGTTCCAGAAACTTCCCTGGCTGCTCGTGACATCTGACATGACGTCTCGTGGACCTGCCTGGTTATTTGGTTGGGTCCCTAGGGACCCAATCAAATACAACGATTCACGGTTCACGAGCGTATATATACGCTCGTGAACCGTGAATCGTTGTAGAGTGAGACGTCGAGAGAGAGAGAGAGAGAGAGACAGCAATTTTTTGATCCCACATCCAGCTAGTAAAAGTACCGTTTTATAATCATTTTGTGTAAATATATATTTAACTATAATTATATATATAATATTTAATATTTAACTTAAGTTTTAGTATTGATAGTTTAGTTATTTAGTTGTTATTGTGTTATGTTATAGTGTAATTAGTGTTATTAGTATAGTGTATAGTGTTATAGTTGAATAGTTTAGATTAGTCTTTTGTGAAGGTGGGAAGGACAGACACCCGAAGGACATCATTTGAGGTAAATACATTTTAATACAAACTTACGTTCTACCTGTATCTATGTATTTGTATGTTTATCTAACGTGAAAATGCCATAGCTATGAATATCGATATTAATAACTGTACAACTAGCTCAAACTGAAGAGAAGTCGGCTAAATTGAGATGTCGTGACATACCCGTATAAACAATGTTATCGATAGCACTAAGTAGGAATATGCCTACACGCCAGTTGTGTTGCCCCATTAAGGATATATAAAATACAAAAACAGCTGAATTGGCTACTTTTGGACAGGTGAAGACTACTGCTATAGTCTAGTAGCTCAAAAGCTAGTTAGCCTACTTTTTGACAAGAGCCACAAACCAACTGTCATTCTGATGCTTTTCTCGCTTAACGTCGCTACGCGCGCCCTGCCTTGAGGTGATTATTCGGTTTATTCTACTTCGCGCCGGCCAACATAATAAAACAATTCAAATACTTTAATAATTAGCATTTTTCTTATTCGTATTGCATGCTTATTAAATGTATACTCTGTTTAAGTTCATCTCCCTCGAAAAGTAGTTCCCTTTAGAACTACGGTGAATAACGTTAGCTCAGCTGTAGGTAACTCGTTTCTATAGCAACCACACAAGGCTGGATCTGATCACTAGTTTAATAACGTAGCTGCTACATTCGTATCAAGTCAGCTTTAATGACGATCAATCAAACATGCACTCCTTGGTTTATTTTTAATATATGGACCTCATGTTACTACTTTTATCAAAATGACCCACAAGCTGTCCATTACAATTCCAATACTTTTGTATTATTGAAACTGCACTACATACGTCAACAATGCACAATTCAATATACATTTTAATATGGGATATTCTGTATAAAAACCACCAGGATATATATATATAGAAAATAATGTGTCAATTTACTCATATGGTTATATTGGCTTTTTGCTATGGTTTTGTTGCTTGAAAATGTATACATTATAGTTCTCAATGGCAAGAGTTTAACAATTTATGCTTTTTTTCATTTTGCAACTTCTGTATTTCCGGGTGGATGTACTTTCTGAAGATATGGCAAACAGTGCTGGAAGATCTGACGATCTTAAGATGTTCAAAAAAAAGGTAGGATAATACTAATATTATTTTGAAATTAGTACTGTCACTCTTCAATCAAATACAAAAAAATATAATGTGTTTTATAATGTGGGTCAAAATTTTCAAGGCACACCATTTTAGGGCTGTATCCACTGAGCAGATGTCGTCAGCTGATCAGAGGCGAGAATACAACCGGATCTGGGCAAGGGTGTCAAGAGCCCAGAAAAAGAAATTTGGCTGCCTGGACAACTGCAGTGCATTCCCCTTTGAGAATTATCTTCACCATTTAAAAAAACTGGTCCGCTCGGGAAGAAGTCCTCTGGTCCAAATTGTGAAAAGACTGAATGAGGGTGGAAGTCTCAGGAGGGAACTTACTGAGAAAGAAGGCAAAGTAAGTAGCAAACATCCAAACAACATTTACATGCTAAATGACAAAGCATGCTGTGAGGTATTGTCAACAACCCCAGAAAAAAATGATGGCGCACAAATGTTCCTTTGTAGGGTGTATAACCACCTTGAACCCTACACCTCAAGTCCCTGTGACTCTCGCCTTTATGGAGCAATACGGACAAACATCCAAAACACAAGCATGAAACTGATATCAGAGATATGCCTCAAACAAAGGGCAATCATGTTTGAGGAGGAATATGGCTCACGAGTGTTCTTTACCATTCTCCACTCCTTTTCATGAGACTCTACCTTGGCCGCAGCATCGCCCCAGTCTCCAGTCTCCATCACTGACACATCGCCTCAGTCACCATCACTGACATACCTGGCAGCAGCATCACCCCAGTCTCCGTCACTGACACATCACCTCAGTCTCCATCACTGACCGACCTGGCAGCAGCATCGCCCCAGTCTCCGTCACTGACACATCACCTCAGTCTCCATCACTGACCGACCTGGCAGCAGCATCGCCCCAGTCTCCATCACTGACAGACCTGGCCGCAGCATCGCCCCAGTCTCCATCACTGACACATCACCTCAGTCTCCATCACTGACCGACCTGGCAGCAGCATCGCCCCAGTCTCCATCACTGACAGACCTGGCAGCAGCATCGCCCCAGTCTCCATCACTGACGCATCGCCTTAGTCTCCATCACTGACAGACCTGGCAGCAGCATCGCCCCAGTATCCATCACTGACAGACCTGGCCGCAGCATCGCCTCTGTCTCCATCACTGACATACCTGCCAGCAGCATCGCCCCAGTTTCCATCAAAATGTCTTTGTACTTCAGGTTCATCGTCTGAAGTTTTCGGTGGTGCATTTTCTTGAGGAAAATGAGGTGGATGTGGCACCATCATTATGGTTGGAGAAGAGCAATGGGGTAAGGCAATTAATTGAAAATTGCATAAATTGCATGGTGTCATACAAAAAAAAGCATACACAACAATTGCAAATATCTTACAGGTTCTGAATTGCTATTGGCCGGCAAATAATGCCAGCGTTCTGGTAAGACGCTGTGCTCTGCCCGACAAGGTACTTTTGAAAAAGTACAAAGTTGGCGTTTTCTCTACAACAGGTAAGATGTGTTTCACCCCCATAATGACAAATACATTTGTTGTGCTCGAATGATAAATAAAATAAAAAAATTTAAACCTAGAATCGCCTTTGACTGATAGCATATCTGTAATTTACATTTAAATTCTAATTGTTGCACCTTTCCATTAACAGACAGCTACAGCCTGGCCAGGGAGAGGGCAAGAAAGGGGCAAGACACCTCTCAGGTGGAAACGGTGGAGAGAAATTCGAGGAGGATAAACGTTCCTGCCAGGTACCAGGAGCCTGATAGTGACGGTAATTATGTGTCTATACGTGTATATATATATATATATATATATATATATATATATGAGTTCTCTGTTGAATATATTGTTAATCTCATGTTTTAAATTTTTTTTTTTTCATACATGCCTCATGAAGATGAGGAAGAAGTAATAAAAAAAAAAAAAAAGAACAATAAAACCTGGAGTGTTGCCAAGAAGGCCTGCGTGTAAGTATTTGCAATAGTAGCTATGGTTGAAAAACAAAAAAGTTGTTAATTCTGTTTGCCAACTGTTTCTTTTTCTTGTTTTGCAGTCCCTTCACCACCTATCATCATACCTGTCAGGGTCGATGATGAAGGCATGGCTGGTGTATCAGCTGCTGGAATCCAACCACATAATAGTAATAGTTTGTTAGTTTGTCAAACTAGTTTGTTGGCAGTTATTCAGAGCTAGGCTACCTAGCCTACATCAGTTATTGTTCTTTGCATTTGCTCTGCAGTTACTCCATGTGAATCCTCCACCATCGGGGGAGAAACCTATGAGGCCTTTCAAGGTACCTTAATACAGACACATAGCTACACTATATAAACCTATTTGTACCTGTTCCCAGTTTAGCCCTGCATTTACATTTTCAATGACTTGATTATTGAAATAATTTGGTTTTAGGGAACCATCAAGATGGAACGGATAAAGTCTCCAAAGGTATCTTTGAAAAAGTCATCCCTTCCCATTGATTATTAAAACGACTGAGGAAGCATTTAATGAATCTCGATTGTAATGTTAATTATTATGCTTGTTTCCACAGAGATTTTCAGTTTCCTGGAGGGTATGGAGAGGAGGATTATGCTGAAGTTGGAAAGGATGCACGAGGACCTACGAAATGGCAATGGTAGAGTCATGGAGGCTGTGGAGTCCAGGCCAGGAAGGACATCTGAGGCAGCTGAAGAGGACATGTTAGAGGGTCCATGTCAAAACCTCGCAGACTTGGAGGACCTCTGCAAAAAGATTGCAGACCGCTCTTTTAAAAAGAAAATGGTATGTCCTGGAATATTAGAAATTAGACCAAGAAACCAATAGACCTACAGTCTAAGTTTATTTTTCTCTTTATATTGCTGGGACACATTCTTTAATAGAACATAAATATGTACAACTTGTTAAATGTGTCAAATATGTTGTTTGAAATGAAATGGTTTTAAGGTGATTTTTATTATTTTATTTCTTTAGATTCGGCACCTGAGCCTTCTTGGAGGCAGCAATGTCGGGGATGGGGTTCGAAGGATGCTGAGAAAAATCGGCACTAATGAGCTGTGGAAGGGGTTCAGTTTAAAGGGGAGAAAGGGGAAGAGACCCTTCCACAGTTTATTAATTTATGAGGTGGTGATACGTAAGTTAAATCTCACACACACACATATAGCCTTCATCAAAAAATATATTGCAGCACATTCAAGTGCTAAACATTCACTGTAGGCTATAATGCTTTAAATAGTACACTGTAGGGATCGACCGATATAGATTTTTTTAGGGCCGATACGATACCGATATTTTTTCATCAGCCTTAGCCGATACGCCGATACCGATATTTAGAGCCGATACTGCTTTTGCTCCCTCAATCATAAAAATTACACTGATAACAAATGTTACAAGTCTCAATTTAAAAAAAGGAACATTTATTGAACTTCAATATAAAAAACAATATTTAACAAATAGTAGAAACAGGTGAGGTAGAACAAGTAAGAACAAGTAGATGAACAAACAAAAGTAACAAAAAATATATATATATATCGGTCGATCCCTAGTACACTGTATAACAGTTTTTCCATTACTCTGCTGGCAAATACAGACAAACAAACAAACCACAATGAAAACATAACCTCCTTGGGCGGTAATGGAGATTTCCCTTGATTACACTTGTCCCACCATTACTAGGTCAGTCATATGAATATTTTTGTTTAGGTGCCTGCAGCCGTACCTTTCCGAATGTGGACTGCCAGAAGGTGGAGGAGGCCATTGCGGTTACCCTCAAACATGCTCCCCACCGCAGATCAACAAACCAGGTATATACACATATTATATACACTTATCCAAGCATATGATCAGCTGTCCATTACAATTTAAAATAACTTTTAATTATTTTAACTGCACTACATACGTCAACCATGCACAATTTAATATACATTTTAATATGGGATATTCTGTATGTAAACCACCAGGCAATACATACTGTCGCAGCCCAGCTCTCAGCACGACGCAACAAGGGAATTTCAAATCACGTTCTTTATTAATGCTTTGAATTTAACAAGTTAAAGTGGTCAAATGAACAGAAAATAGAAAATAAAGTGGTTCTGGGATGGACGGATGACCTATCAAGAGGTTTACTAGTTCATTCAGCAGAGAGGGTGGTTGTGGGGGGGTGATTGTGAGGGGGGTGATTGTGACCCCTGTCTCTCTCTCCCCATGACCACACCTCGGGCCGATCGCACGCCCTCGGCGGCGATGTGTCTTTCGAATCAACTTGAAATGGTACTTTCGGCGCCAACCATGGGTGGTGGGGGGTGATTGTGAGGGGGGTGGTGTGGGGGTGATTGTGAGGGGGGTGGTGTGGGGGGGTGATTGTGAGGGGAGTGGTGTGGGGGGTGATGGTGTGGGGGGGTGATTGTGAGGGGGGTGGTGTGCGGGGGTGATTGTGAGGGGGGTGGTGTGGGGGGTGATGGTGTGGGGGGGTGATTGTGAGGGGGGTGATTGTGAGGGGGGTGGTGTGGGGGGGTGATTGTGAGGGGGGTGGTGTGGGGAGAGATTGTGAGGGGTCAAATAGTTTTGAAGTGATGATAGCCCTGGGAGTGGAGGTGGATGTACCATCAGAGGATTCCTGTGATGGTGATGAGGACAGTGCATTTGCCTCTTCCTTTCCTTACTTGTGAGGGGGGGGGGGGGGGGGGGGGGGGGGTTCAGTTTCCTGGAGGGTATGGAGAGGAGGATAATGCTGAAGTTGGAAAGGATGCACGAGGACCTAAGAAATGGCAATGGTAGAGTCATGGAGGCTGTGGAGTCCAGGCCAGGAAGGACATCTGAGGGGGGGGGGGGGTGCATGCTCATTTCTCCAAGCCTGCGGCAAGCCCACTGGTCGTATGCACGTGACACGCCTCAGTCACCATCACTGACAAACCTGGCAGCAGCATCGCCCCAGTATCCATCACTGACCGACCTGGCAGCAGCAGCAAAAAATTGTTAAAAGACTAAATGAAACTGAAAAAAAAAAGGCAAAGTAGGTATCAAACATCCAAACAACATTTACATCGGGTGGGAAGCAGGCGGAGGTTGATGGGTGAGATGCAGGGGTGAGGATGGGGCTGGCATTCTGGGACCATGGTGCGGACTGGCAAAGTGGTCTGGAAAAGATAAAAAAAACGGTCATTGTTTGTGCATTTGTGTTGCAATGGCCCACATGAGCACATAAATGTAATTTGCCTCTTTTTACTAAAAAAAGGTTATGGGTTTCTTGAATCAAAAAGTTTCCTTTAGAAAACAATGACTGACTTAACACAGGTGTACACTTTGTCATTGAGCCTAACTTTCCCTCAATTCATTAGCAGCTTCAAAAGGTCATAGACTGGTATGTGATATCTGTGCACTTAAAAAACATAATTCAGCTCTTGAAAATAATTACTAACTTTACACAGTTGTTTACACTTTTTGTCATTTAGCTTTCCTCAAAATTCAATACTTAGAAATGATGAAATTATAGCGCATTGATTACAACCGTTAATTCAAAAATCTTATAATTCCAAACCAGGACGTTGACAATAACTATTTTTTGTTGCAGAGGAACAATTGCGAAATAAACCAATTTTTAATCAATAACTTCGTATTGAAATGTTAATTTGTTGACTGTAGAATTGTTTAAAAAAAAAGAAGCAATATAACACTCGTGGGAGTGGGGTAGGTTAGGATAATTCCACGTGTGTTGTTGCCTATACGCAACTCGGCCTCCGAACACCACCCGTGGGATTATCCCTTATCTACCCCACTCGTGCTATATTGCTTAAGTATGCATAAATAACATTAACACAAAGGCTTAATATATACATATCTCTGACACACAGCAAATAGGTAATAAAAGGAAATAGTGGTGATTACTATGTGACTATACTGCCATCTACATCGTCATTTAAATCCGTTTTGGTAATCTCTAATTATAATTTAATTACCATTAACGTGCGTCAGTTCAACTAAACTTCGTTTAGAGTAGCCAGACATACATCTCCACATATTAACTAACACTTACATATTAGCTGCTAACTAAACTAACGTCATTAAAGTACGGGATTATCGCGTACATTATATAAAAGGAAGAAAACAGACTTACGGTTCGCAGTGACGCAAAAACATGTCTAAGAATAATAAGTTACAGGACTAACTTCTACCAATTAAACTGTCAGTAACAAGCAAACTAAAACCGTGCAGACTCCTCTGGTGTTTTGCCGCGAACTGACCAGATCACAAGATGCTGCTGAGCAACGGATCTCTGCCCATGCGCAATCTGTTACGGTCTCTGCGTGGCCTTTCTAAAAATTACTGTTCGACATTTATCATGTCCCCAAAATCTAAACTATACTTTCTTGTACTTGAGATTGATTACATTAGGTTCACAAAGTAATGAGACATCTGTGCACTTAAAAAAAATCACCTTTCTTCTCGTTCACCTCATCTGAATAACTGTGGAATTGCGCTAAATAGGATGACTTGTTTGTTGAATGGACGGAATGAGACGTTCACTGTCTGAAGTATATTTTCACATTTATTTCACATCTCACTAGCTCTATTGGCCTACAATTTCGTTGGCATCGATTGTATTAACATTTTGTATTGTTTTGCATTCACAAGATTGCATTCACACGTGTCATATTTCAGATAGCTAGCACACGATTCATTGCATTCACACACGTGTCATATTTCAGCTAGCTAGCATACGATTTATTTGCATTCACACGTGATATTTCAGCTAGCAAGCTCTATTGACCTACAAACGGTTTGAGATCAATTGTTATAAGAAAATAACTAATAAGGCCACTTACCCTTTGTTGAATCCAAGTGAGGAAATTATCACATTTTTTGAGGGCGAGGCAGCGACAAATCCATGTGACTGGCTGTGTGTGACTGGCTGGTCACAAACTGCCACGACGTTATCTGGTTATCAAGGTTATCGTCGCTATTAACGTGCTCACGCACCAGTCGACCTACGTTGTTACGATGACGTCACACGGTTGAAGAGTACCGCTTGTTGATTCGTCTGAGATTTTGTACAATATTTTTAACGAATATATTGTAGCGACCCTGGGACAGTTAAATAGTTTGTGTGTTATGTGTTACATTATATTTCGTTGTCCGTTATGCCAGTTGTTCTATGTGCATGTATTGTAATGTTCTTCTTGTCAATCAGCGTGGGGGCGAATCATTAGGTCAGCTGGGGGAGGGCCTTGGAAGAACAGGAGGGTGGGGGCCTGCACGCGAGTGAGACCGTGTTGGGGGTTGCCGGGGTAACTGGGGTTTGTTTTGGTCCGGTTTTCCAGCTGTTGGTGACAATGTTGTTACAACGTTACGGGTTTCAGTGACCTGGTTTTTGGTTCATTAAAACTACCTTCAACTAATGGCTCGACATGATTATGTCACCGGCTAGGTCGTTACGTAAGGGATAATGTATAGTTCGGAGGTTGTTATGGAGAAATAAACCCCGACAGGTTGTATGGAACCCTGAAGGGGTTTATTTCTCCATAACAACCGACTAACTATACATTATCCCGCTTATTACACGGCTTTACGAGTGAAATAAATAATAAACAATAGATAATAACCCACAATGATTCAGCAGCGACAAGGATTCGTCGGTAAAGTAAAGTAGCGCGGTAAAGAGCGCTGTCCCTAGCAACGGTCCGTTATACATGACGACGGTCCGTTATACAGAAATAACAGACCGCAGAGCTGGACCAATAAGAGAGCAGCATTCAATAGAGCCGTGTAATAAAATGGGATAAAATGATAGCAGATCAGATCAGGCAAACTCTTCATAATAATGTTCTTGAAGCCTTAATGTTCGCATTTGCTCTGCAGTTACTCCATGTGAATCCTCCATTATCGGATGTTTTTATGTTAATATACTAATGCATTACATTACATTATAATTCTCACTAAAAGCAGGTAAAATTGCTCTGTTGTCTAACTGTAGCTAATTGTTGCAGGTATTGATTCCGGACGACCTGGTGGAGGACGAGGAGGAGGAGGAGGAGGGGGAGGATGAAGTGGAGGAATAGGAGGAGGAGGAGGGAGAGGAGTCAATCCAGGCTTTAACCCATAAATAAAGAATTTGTTTATACTTTAAACAGTGTTTTTTCTTCTATAAGCATATACATAATAAGTTACATACACAATACAGCCTGTTACACTGTAAGTAGATTTATTTTAAATAAAGAAGTTAAATAACAGTGTTGAGTACACATTTAGTTTAGTTTTTCACTATAGGCTACATTTTACTAGTTAATATGCATATATACTTTGTATACAGAAAAATATCCATTAAATGCATGTGACTAGGTTGAGAAATTGATCCTGCATTTTGGTATATGAAGGTCCAAAGCATGACCTGCTACAAAAATCTGGGGATGTCCCCTGAACGTCCCCTAAATGTTGTGAGGACGTTACATAGACGTCCCGGGGACGTTTGTTTGCGACGTCCCCGGGACCTTTAGGGAACCATACAAAAAGACGTCATGGGGACGTACCGGGGACGTCCCGGGGACGTTTGTTTGCGACGTCCCCGGAACCTTTAGGGAACCCTACAAAAAGACGTTGTGGGGACGTTCCCTTGTGACGTCCTTATAACTTTCGGGAACGTTCAGGGGACGTCCTAGGGACGTCATTTTGTTAGCTGGGACCCCAGCTGCCTTGACCCTATTGTCGTGTTCTTGAAGAAAGTAGTTCAATCCGGGTCGCTTTTAACTCACTTTATTTGTTTAAGTATTTCGGTATGGTAACTATGAAGCAAAAGGAGGGAATTGTATTTAACACGCGTGGAAAGAAATACCGCAGAGCTATCTTACAGCCCCGGAGGACTTTCTCCGTGGCTCTCAACGGGTCTGCCATATGTCTCTGACCTCATCTGACTCCCGCTCCCCGTTCGTATCAAGTAGGCGTGGCCTATTTGAAATAGGCCACGCCTATCTCTATGACGTATTGGCTCCGGCTTCCTCACCTGTCTAAAGGTGCTGCCATCTGTGGCTGGAGTGGTTATTGCAGCTTATATGTTGGTCCTGCTCCCCTTGTAGCTATGTATAGTAATCACAGCTTATATGTTTGATCCTGCTTCCTTGTGGCTATGTGGGGGCCGCTTATGTGCTTAAAATACGTAACAATCCCTCCTTGGTCATCTCAGATGACCATTCTATAAGATTTTAAGTCATAAGCACCATTTACCACACCGAAAACATAGTCAAAATAGGAAAAAAATCATCAACACCACCGACCGAGGTGGAAAAACTCCATAGGGGAGATAAAACCACAACGTGTCTCCCTAATTCTGAAATGGCATTCACCTAGGTGGGTCTACAACAATAAGCATATTCCCTGGTTGTCATACAATAATATAGTCATAAGGGCACATAAATAAATGCATTCATAGAAATCCAAACTAATACTTCTGGTTATATGTGACAAAGTTATACATCTTCAGCACGCATTAAAATGAAAGATGCAAAAATAAGTGACAGTTATAAATTTACAGCATGCATTAAAAGTGAAAAATACAAAAATAAATGACATAACAATAAAAATTTAAACATTTAAGATTGTCTGTAGGCTCGCATGGATTTGAATCGCTCAGGTGATCTTCATGTATTGGTGCGCTGGTACAAGTTTTGGACATTGTTGCAGTTGTAGCTCTCTTTTCCTCTGTCGACATCAGGACCTGTAATTCATGAACCCAACGTTCTTCCCTCCTTGTCAAGGGCGCGGCTCACATAGAGAGGTTACTAGCACATCCTGTGAGCCTCCTTCAGGGGTTCAGTTGTCTACTCGGTCGTGTTAACAGCAAGAAACATGTAAACAACTGGCTCAAAGAAATTCAACAGTCCCGTTATCAGTGCAGGGATACAGAAATAACAGGTTGCACTCGCAACCAAACAATACTACACAATAACATAACCCGCATTGGTCGTTTAATAATTCGTCATTCAAGTAAATCCAGGATATTGATTATCTTAGATACAGGCGTTACTACTGGTGTTGACTATTCTACTGCAGCTGCAGCGTGATAGGGTCGGGCCCCTCAGGTGATATCTCGTCCACGTTCACCGGATCATATCTGATCCCCATGTAAGCCTAAATGGCACCTGGCACTTCTGGAGCGCCCACTGCTGTGGTGATCACTCGATTCAGTAGCCCTCGTGCGCAGGGAATACAACAGCAGCCGACCACAATTAACACGGTTACTGCCGCTACTCCCGCGACGGGCACTGACTGGATCGTGCCCTTCCACCTACCAAACATGTTCTCCATCCATCCTTTGAAAGGGTCATTAATGCCGGAATTTTACGCCAATTCAAACCTGGGGGATTGTAATCTTGCCAGCGCCCTGGCCACCAACCTATCCGGAGCTGTGTTATTGGGGATAAAAGTACAACATGTTGTGCCTATCATCCCATACACCCCTCCTTGCTCTGCCAATAACATATCCACATCTATATAGTCCTTTAACCTTATCCGGGGAAAACTGTACAAACTGTTGCTGATTATGGTATATGTAATTTATCCGATCAACATTTTTGCGAATGGTGGACCACCAAAACAGAACTGATTCAAATCCTGCCGTTATTTGATTGCCTCATGTGGCTGTTGCTCCTTGCTCGGCTGGGTCTGATCTTGAAGTAGTTGGTAGGTTCCGGGTGTGTCTGCATCCGACTCTGGAACTTTGCGTTTCTCTTATTGGAATACAAACTTATGTACAGCAGTTAGTTGTTCAAGCATATTTTGGTTAATTCTATTTTAAATTGATCTAATGGAAGTCCCTCATGGGACCTTTGAAATGTAGGGGAAGGCATGAATCTAACTGTAAGCATTTCATGCAAGGTTAGCTGTGTCATTCTATTAGCTTGCATGTGATAACTCAGTTGTGCTATAGATAGTGCATCTACCTGATTCTATTAAGTGCTTGTACAGATTTTAGATTTTTGTTTTGAGTGTCCCGTGTCATATTCTGAGCTAATTTCCACCTTGGTATGACATTTCTAGTCAATTTTTTTTTATTACACCTTGATTTCATTTCACACTACTTCCCTCCTTGCGCATGGCATTGGCCATGCGCATTAAATGATGACCAAACCTAACAACGCCGTTGGTGCAACCAAGTTGAAGTTCATATTGGGAAAGGAAATCAAAGCCAGTATATCCAAAACCAAAGGTCGATATTGGTGGGTTTACCATCAACTGCCTTGAAACCACCCTGTTCCCAGTCATGCACTAAACCGAAAACGTTACATGCGTCAGTAGGCCTATAAACCGCAAAGGTCAAATAAACGAAAACATGACATGCCCCGTTCCAATTCCACCACTTCCGCTGCCTGAGCTGACATATCTGACTCCTGTTCCTCCTCCACCTTCCACCAACCGGCTCTTCCTATGATGGTTGCAGCTCGTCACTTCGTGATCAAGTGAGCCAGTGCTCACAGTGACTCTGCCAAGTAATCGTGACTGTGCCTGTCTTAGGTTGTCCCAGATGTCAAGGTGGGATCTTACCCGTCACTGGCCGGCCAGCCTTCCATACTGGCTTATTGTAGGAAGCCATGCCTGGGATACAATCAGTCCCCACCAGTGTTGGGCAAGTTACTTTAAATTAGTAACTTAGTAACAGTTACTAGTTACTTCTTTCAAAAGTAACTCAATCAATAATAGTGCAAAACTGATACAATTGTTTTTATACAATCAAAACAGCTAAACTCCACCAACTGGAGACCTCATCATCAATAATGATTGGCAAACTTAAAAGTATTTTCCGCCTCACAAAGAGAAACTAAATAAATAAAAAGTACTTTCAGCCTCACATAGTTAATGTTTAACAAAAATAATATTTCCTCCACTCTGGCCATTTAGATAGATATAACAACTGATGAAATCAATAATGGAGGATAATGTGCTTTAGTAGTCTATGTTAGTATGTCTATGTCTATATCAGTCTTTGTCCATACATTTCCATCATTTGTTTAGCTGTGTCTGGGTTATAGACTGTGCAACAGGCTTTGTAAAATCAAGCTTTCGTTGTTTGGCTGGAGTGGCTTCTCCTTTAGCGTCGGCGGAGCTGACGCTAGCAGCAGCATCACCTGTGTTACCTTCAGGGTCTTTTTCAACTAGCTTGGTAGATGCGTGTTGTTTCTGAAGATGTTTCATCAGATTAGAATTGCTAGTTTTTGATGTGGCTAGAGTTTTCGAACCTCCACATAGATGACAGGTCACCAAAATATTCCTTATGTCTTTTACCGTCAGAAAGGAAAAACAATGTGCATATTTCCATGAGAGAAATACAAAGGCTGAACTGTCGTCGACTGCCGCCATTTTTTTAATTCATTAACTAGCGCGTCGCTGCGTCACGTCCGCTTCACGTCCACCACGGAAACTGTACTACTGGGTTATGCACGTGAAGTAACGAGTAACGAGCCTGTTTAAATCGCAGTAACGATAAACGCGTTACTGATTTTGACAAAGTAATTAGTTACAGTGCTCGTTACCGCAAAAGTAACGTAGTTACTGTAACGCGTTACTTAATAACGCGTTAGTCCCAACACTGGTCCCCACCCATAAGGTGGTATGGATTGCAAAGTGGAGGGATGGAGACAGAGTCTTCAGTCCGAGTTACCTATGCAGCCAAGTGTGTGTGTAATGGATACACATCAGGGCGATTACCCTGTGTGTGCGTGGGGGCGGATGATGGGGCGAATCCAAAAGTAACTTATCAGAGTTAAAAATATCATAGTATCAAATGCTAACATTTTATCAAAGTGTTAGTTAGTTAGCAGTTGTAGTGGCATTTGAAGGGTAAACCCACTACGTCTGAATCTAAATTGAGAACCTAGCATGTAGGATCCCTTCCCAGCAGATGTAGCGCTAATCCATATGTTGTCCTTAACCAAAGAGAAGTAAAAAGAAAAATCACAATATTAAAATTTGCTTGTTCAATGACACTTCTGCGTTAACCGTGTCTCATAATATCAATTCCTTTCATTATTCTACCCGATTGTCCTACACTATTTAAATTGGATGGCTTAATCTTCTCTTATTCTATTTACTCCTGTACCCAACACGTCCCTCCGTGTTATCCTTATTCACTCTACCTTTTGCATACCACATCAAACGTGCATACGACTTGTTCTAGCAAAGTAAAACCCAGTTTTATCTTTAGGTATTCATAGCTATACATGTCCCATGTTCATTACTATTTCCAAAACTGCTTTTTTAGCTATGCAAGTCCCTGACCTGCCTATACCATTACATAAACAGTATTTATTATTATATTTACCTACTTTTTTGTTAGTCAACATCAAATCGATACATTATTTCCATTTTCATGACTGACTTGAATTCTCACCGTATGAACCCGTGATCGCCCACTCTCCCAGAGCCCCCCACGAGCCCCACCGTCACCTCTCCAGAACCCGCAGGAACAGTCGACGTGTGGCTCGAAGGCTCCCGAGGAGAGCCGCAATCCTACTTCTGACACCAAGTTTGTGGGGGGACTTCTGAGCCAGGTCAATCAAAACTGTCTAAACTAGGTAGAATAAAGAGTCATCCAAACTCACAACAATTACGCTCATACATCTGGGTATTAAAGGTACGGTGATATACAATAAACAAAACAAAAACTGAACCTAAAGAAAAAATTCAAAAGTTAGTCATTGGTCGACACAAATTTTATCGTAATCAATTATAATAAAGACTATTTCCTAATTAACCTTATTGTTTTATCTGAAGTATGCTTTCAATATCCCCTCGTGTAGTCCACCAGGGGAGTAACCTCCATTGTCTCAGTGGCCCTGACCCACACAAGAAGACATGCACACATGGTATATTTATCTTCCATGTGTTTTGTATTTTATTTTTATTTATTTTTATTTTATTTATTGATTTTTTTATTGATTTTTATTGATATTTTTTTGTATATATTTTTAATAAAAGTATGAAAAAAGATACATCACAAAATGCAACAACAAACATCAAAACAGGCATACAATCCAATAATCTTTGGTCTCAGGTGGGAGTTCGCCCTGCGTCTTACTTCATTCTCTAAAGGTTCGCATGGAGAAGTCCGCTGAGTGGCTAAGGTCAGGAGTTCTTATACTCGTTTTGGGTTCTTGAGGGCAGCTGTCCCCCAATAAACCAAAACCTTGTTAACCAGATTGTAATCTATCAATTTAGGTTCCTTAGGATGTCATAAATAAGTGGTCGCGGCTGTGCCATGTCACATGCATCTCTGTGCTCCCCAGGGGAAAGGAAAACAGGACCAAACCAACAGAAAATAACACAGGAACAGAGTGAGAACAGATTGCATCACCAACCACGAAGGTTTACATTTTAGATTACCCTGCAGAATAACAGGGTGACAAGACCATACACAGACCATCTGACCATCTTGTTATCCAAAATCCACTCAGGATGGATTTTGGATAACATTTTATCATACTTATTTAGTCTAATTGTAAGTTTTGCCTATTATCTCTAGATTATACAATCACTTTTAATAAAATGTCTGTTATTACAGTTATCCCTTAGGAAATCTAATATGTGTTGTCATTTTGGTAATCAAACCTCATCAGGTCTGTTGAACTGTGCATTTCTACCGCGCTTCCTCAGAGTCCCCTAAAGGGGGGGGTTCTTCCGGCCCCTTTTTTGTGAGGCAGGATTACTCCAGAATTCTTTAACAAGAATCCCCAGCGCTGGTTACCCCTGGACTTCTGTGGACAAGCGATATGCATGCTATGGACAACTCTAAAGGCTAATTTTTCATGTTATGGAGTCTAGATAATTGTCCCTAAATCCTGTGATCAGCATGTAACTCTAATACTCCAATACAGGGATCTCCCTTGATTTATTACCCCTGGGTCGGTCCCTCCCTTGGTAGGTCCTCTTCCGGTTCTGGAATCCGGCTGTTCTAATTATTGAATACAAGATCATGCATGCATATTGGTGGTACGATATTATATCTATTGCAATCGCTCCAACGGAGGCAATAGTTGACCCGTGAACATGTCATGCAGTGTTATTCTGTTTGTTTTGTATGCAGTAGATGATTAGTGCAGACATTTACCCAATTAGAATCAATATTTTCAAAGAATGTATTTTAATTGAATTATAGTAGTTGAGCTCCTGACTCCCTCCTTGTGCACCGGTGAAAACCATTCGCATTATTTATTAATTGAACTTCTTATTTTAACAGTTAATCCCCGTGTCTATTTTAACCATCCTGGTTCTCTAATAGTAATGATCATAGCACAACAATTTAATGGCATAAGGCCACCACTTAATCACAATTTACACCTTCAACACACTATCTGCTCCCTGAGCTGTGTGTATATTTATATATTCACAAATAGCCCTATGTGATCCTTGGACAAAAAGGGGTATTACAAACCGAATCTATCGTTAATAAAACCAGCCACAGAGAGAGATAGAGAGATCTGTAGAGAGAGAGGGTGGGGGGGGGGGTAGATTCACGAGGACGATCTGGCAAGAGGAGGGGTTATGGTGGGGGGGGGGGGGGGGGGGTCATGAAGAGGAAGAAGGTGAAGGGAAGATTTACGATCTGGGCCCGGATGGCGAGGAGAGGGGACTGAGAGGAGAGGGATGTGGGGAGGAGATATATGGGGTAAGGGATCAGGAGGGGGGGGAGAGGGGGGGGTTTATGAGCATAAAGGCTCTGGAGGGGGGAGACTCGTACTTTAGTAATTCATCGTCTTTAATAACAAAATTCCAATAGACCTGAACGTAAAATGTAAGCATACAGTCTGGTGTGGTATCAGCGGATTGGCAGATAAGATAATAGCCACTCTGACTGTCAGCTATGGAGCTACTGCTTAGGAATACAGACCGTGCTGGCCTCAGGAAAGGATGGAAGAATGGGAGAAAAGAAAGACAGAAAAAGTGAAAAGAACGCCTTGTTATTCTTCTATTGTGACCCGATCTACACAGAGACCTATAGTAAAGGCTCGCACTCAGTCCGAAGTACAATCGTACACGATGCGTACTCAAAAGAAAGTGGAGCATGAAAGAAAAGTGTGAGCCACTCTGTATGCATGTATATACACAAAAAATATTTACACATAATTCTATGTAAATATTATTCTCCCAAAGATGTCGAATGTTATACGTTGCAACATTATAGCCAAAATATTATATTATGCGCTCGATAATGTGTTACATTATCGAATGGGGTTTCCAACTTATTGCTATGGGTTTACTTAAAACTAGAGGTTGAGTGCGCACAATGAAAAGTGCGCGTGCTGAAAGTGTAGTCATGATAATAATCAAAATACATATTTAAAGCAAACTCAAACTAAATTTATATAGTTATGATGTACTTGCCTCTGAAGTTTATCTTTTACACGTTTTATTTAACTTTGTAAGAGCTTGCCATACACTATGAGTCTCACAAGGTCTTACGTGTGATGGGGGAGGGGGGGGGGGGGGGGGACACTAACAAAGTCCAGCCATGTCATTAATCCAGACCTCAAGAGTGGTGGTCTGGGTAATGTCATACAACCGACCTATAACAAACACATAAAAGTAGGGAACCAGGTATCTGGTAACATTGGCACAAAAAATATTGGAATGAATGAAATATACAAATTAAATATGATAATTCACCTGCTAATTTGTCAAATGCGATAATTATAGTTGCACTATTGGCTTAATAAGTTGCTGCCACTATGGCTTGAAACTGCAATGGATCTTTAGGAGAATATATCTATATAGAGACATATATACACAGAGAGGGAGAGGAAGAGAGGTAGAAAGAGAGAGAAAGAGAGAGTGAGAGGGAGAGAAATAGGGGAGAGAGAGGGAGAGGGAGAGAGATTGGGAGAGGGAGAGAGATAGGGAGAGGGAGAGGGAGGGGGGGATCGGGGTATCAACACCTCAACAAGGTTGTCTGTTTCTATTGTTCCAGATAAGAGACTATGCAGCCTTTACAGAAAACATTATGGCGCCTATGGACAAAACAGAGTACTTTGCAGATCTTTTCTAGTTAGCACTTAGATAAACACATTGCGTTGATTTCCTGTGGGGAAAATTATTATTATCCACAGAGCATCAGTGGGGCATGTACTGCAACTATAACCTGCAACTACAGGAAAAATTACTTGCGTGCAGCCTTCAGCCTTGCCTGAGGAAATAATGTTATTTACAAAAAGCGTTATGAATCATGCACATTGGCTTTCACCCTTGGTGTTAGAGGTTTATATTGCATTCACTACCTCCAGAGATGTGAATCTCATACTGATGCCAGAAGATACGACCAGGGATACAACGGGGAAGGCAATAGCCTATTTATTCTAGACCGGAGGCACTCAATTACAATTAGGGCATTTAGCAGACGCTTTTATCCAAAGCGACTTACATCGGTTAATATACACATTGACACACAGACGGCAGAGTCAGCCATGCAAGGCGACAGCCAGCTTGTCAGGAGCAGTTAGGGTTAAGTGTCTTGCTCAGGGACACATCAACAATCAGCTAGGAGGGGCTGGGGATCGAACTAGCGACCTTTCGGTTACAAGGCAACTGCTCTTCCTCCTGAGCTAAGCCGACCCCGCGAGTGGGCCTGCCCACTCGCGATCTGCCTTATCGTTTGGTAACGGCGTTTAACTTAAATGATCAGAGCAGTAATGCATTCGTGGTTCTATCTATTCACGATACAATATAGTCGTGGTTGTAATATCTCCTCACGATCGAAAAAATAACCATAAGTTTTATGTCTCCTCACGGTACAAACATTAGGCCTTTATGGGATGGATACAGTCTATCCACAATCCCATTAATACAATTCTGGCCTTTTGCTTCTTCAATATGATTATTTTAATTAAATCTCCTTCAGAGTTCTCCACGACCGTTTAACTACGTCTGTTACGCTTTTGTAATCCCAGGGCCGGGACTGCGGAGCGCCGCAACCAGACGGTGGCTCGAACAACTCTTACACCTAAACAGGGGCGGACTGGCCATCGGGAGGTTCGGGAGATTTCCCGAACGGCCGGACGATTTCAGGCCGAGCCGGCCGGCCGAAATTCTTTTAGATTTTTTTATTATTATTATTATTATTATTATTATTATTTTTTTTTTTTAAATTTTATATTTATATATATTTTTTTGTTGTAAAAGATGTTAAAAAAAATGAAAAAGTTAAGTATGCCGTGATTTGGGGTGGCCTGCTGCCGGATATTTGCTTACAGCGCGAAACGGAGGTCTTGCCTGACGGTGAAACGGGGCCGATGTATTCCTGTCAATTTAGAGGGGGGAGCACCCCCACAGTGTATGGGGGCAAAGCGAGCGGCCAAAGCGAGCGGCCGAACGGCCCCTCCCAACTTGGACTGCTCCGCGGTCTGTCATTTCTGATTGGCTGATTAGCCTGACGCACGGCCGGGTCACTTACTTCTCGTTGATCTCACAGAAGTTACACAGAAATACGAAAATGTCAAAAAGGAAAAAAGGTGGTGGAGAGGAAAAAGAATTGGGTGGCGCTCAGAAGTTGAGGTTGAAAAGGAAAAAAATGTTAGAGCAAGACGCAGCCAAATGTGCTAAATTAACCGACCTTTTCCGTGGAAAAGCCAAGGTTGACGGCGACGACCCTCCTGTCAGCGAGACCAACGGTGAGGCGGGAACAGGACACAGCAGCATAGCTATGACAGGCGCACTAGCGAGCATGTTTGGCAATATAATAATGACTTAAACTAATTATGGAAGTTCCAGAGACGCCGGAGAACTATTCATAATATTGTAATGACCACGGAAGAGGCAGTGAATGAAGTATTGATTAGAAAGCGATTTATTAGATACTGTTGGGAAAAACGGTCTGTCTAGTTACTGGACCAGATAAAATGAGACGGAGAGGTAATAAAGTCTATCGGCACGAGGACCTTGGATTTATTAAGTAAAGTGGCAATGGTTATACAGAGTCATAAGCGTGAGAAATCGAATATGTCTAAGTCCCTAATCAGCGCTGATGGTTCGTCCGGAGCTTCGCCTCCGTGGAAGGTCTGCTTCGGAAGAAGGTCAAGAGTCTCAGAGTGATACAGTCTTATGCTGTATCTCCTCGTGATGAGGTGTGTGCGTTTGAGATGTGTGTGGTTCTGTGTGTTTTTACTTGACCTTGGTTCCCAGGCACTAGTGTATGCATGTATATCTTCTTGTGTTCCTCCTTACGGGGGAGAGCTTCAGAGCATCACCTGTTGTGGTCCTCCCGTCCTTGAGGATGACTGGTGCATTGTCTGAGTGTCTACCATCTGCCGGGAGGAGATATGGGGCCCTGGCTCTGGCCCTGACCTGACTATATTCTCATGTATGTGTTATGTGTTAAAAGTTGACTATATTATAAGGTGACTGCCATGTGATGTGCTCATTAAGCTAAGGTAGGAGTTAGCTATGTTTATAATGTACATGTGATGTGCTCAGCAGGTTATTTTGCCCCAACATATCCCCCTCAAGTCGTCGCAAGACGACTTTTACTCATTAGGGGTACGAGGGATAGGACTCCAGCGCGGGACTACCATCATAACATTATTAAAACAATAACAATATAAATGCAACAATCACCCAAATACACTAACGATCACAGGAAAGAAATGTAACCACGAAACGTGTCCCTAAATAATAGCGAAGATAGCGAATGGCAATCCCCCTCAACCCATCCCCAGAGGACCACACACTAAGGATGTGAGGAGGAGTTGACTGGTCGTGTTACAACAAGCAATCACACGCATGGGGCATCCAGGGTAGGCCCGGGGCACGGGAACAACTGAAACCATGGAATAGTCCTGAGCGTCATCATGGGCAGGAGGTCGCAAGGCGCCACCTGAGCATTAGACCCTTTTATTCAACTGCGCTCAGGACCTCATCTGATAAACGGGCAATCAAGGCCCCTGGAATCTCGCCCGTGTGAATCCCCGAGCTCCATCTAGTGGGACAGCGATATAAACAACAACATTTACGTTCCCGGCGTCGGTTGCGTAGACGCGGGCATAGATATGGGAGCGGCTAAAAACAGTGAAGCGTACAGAAGCGAATACAGCCAGGGGTGCCCTCAAGCCGTAAGGGAGCGGGCCGCAGCCCCTGGTACCGGAACGCAGATCCCTGGTCCGGGCGTCGTGGGTGCTTCAGGTGGGAGGGGGGTGATGCCGTTGGCGGGGACGGGAATGGGGCAGCCCACCTGGAGAGGTTACTAGCACGTCACAGGCGGGGGGGGGGGAAGAGGGAAGGGGTGTTGCGGTGGGGTGTCAGCCGACGGTGATGGAAACAGGACGCCGGGGCCGTGCATCTGGAGAGGCCACTCGCACTCACGGGTAGATGTCCGGCTCGGCGGGGACACAGTCGTCGGCGGGGGCTGGGAGTGTCTCTTCGGAGGCGTAGGTTGGGAGTGTGTAGGGGAGCTCGTCCTCAAAGTCAGAGGCTGCAGGGCGAGGGAGGGTCCCTTGGAGGTCTGGTCGTGCTCGGAGTTCCGACAGGATGCGAGGCGCGCAGTTGTGGGGGGTGCCGTCTGTGTCTGCGGGATACTCTCCGGTCATATTTACTCCTTTTGTTGAGTAGCTCACCGAGGGATCTGTCAGGGCCTCGGTCAACCGGATCTGGGTAATGGCAGCCGACAGGGTGAAGAGTGAGCTCTCCACTGCAGCCTTGACTCCGTGGGTGGTGTGCACTACCGTGGGGTTGTTCATGGTGAGGAACTGTGTCTTCCGTAGGGCGATGGCGATGGCCATGAGATGTCTGGCACAGTGAGGGAGTCCTAGGCCCGGAGTGGGTAGGGCCGAGCTGTGATAGTGGAGGATCCTTCGGGTGCCGGGCTTTGCCTGCCAGAGGGTGGCCGCTACATTTCCGTTTCTCTGTGTGACGTCCAGATGGAAGGGGGCCGTATAGTCGGGGGCTTTGAGGGCGGCGGCTGAGTGGAGGGCCTGTTTCAGCTGATGGAAGGCGGTGTCTTTTCCTGAGTCCCACTCCAGCGGGGCCCGTAGGTTTCGGGCCCCGGCTGTGGTGACCATCTGGCGGAGTTCGGACGTTCGCTCTGTGAATTCCGGGAGGTACTGGCGGCTGTAGTTGCACAGGCCCAGGAAGGCCAACATTTGGCGAACCGTGGCGGGTTTTGGGTAATTCAGGATGGTTTCTCGGGTATCCTGGGTCATGTCTCTGGTATCTTCTCCGATCAGCCTCCCCAGGAATTTCACCCTGGGCCGGACAGCCTGTAGTTTGGGCCGCTTGACCTTGTACCCTGCTTTCCCTAGGGTTTCGAGCAGGGTCTTGGTAGCATCCACACAGGTTTGTCTGGTAGGCGCGGCGAGCAGGATGTCGTCTACATATTGAACCATAACCACTCCGTCGGGAAGTACAGTGTCCTTGAGGTCCTTCCGCACACAGTCGTTGAATATGGTGGGGGTCGATCGGTACCCCTGTGGCATTCGGGTGTAGGTGAGTTTTTCTCCCCTCCAGGTAAAAGAGAAGATGTCTTGTGAGTCTTTGTTCAGGGGGATGCAGAAGAAGGCGTTGGCCAGGTCTATTGCAGAGAACCAGAGGTGGTCGGGGTTAACCACGTGGAGCGCCACCTGCGGGTTTGGCACCCTCTCGGGGGGTCCTTCCGTGGCGTCGTTTATTAGGCGGAGATCATGGGCCATCCTCCACGTGAGTCCGTCCGCCTTCTTCACTGGGAGAATCGGGGTGTTCCAAAGGGACTGAGAGGGCCGGAGCACTCCTACCTCTTTGAGTCCCTGTATGGTGGCAGTGATCCCTGCTTCTGCCTCGGGTCTGACCTTGTATTGGGGCTGATGAATCGGGGTTTGATCGGGTTTGAGAGGTATTTGGATGTTGTGTTGGGGGGTAAACCCCATGTCGTAGGCGCCGGTGGCCCAGAGATTCTGAGGGAGGCCGTCTAGCATGATCTTTACGTCGGGGTCTTCGGCTTCCAGGGGGCTGGGTGTGTCGACCTCCTCAGGGGCGAGCGGTCGGTCGCACTCCACTCGTTCTGCCACCCCCCAGGAGGCCGTTTGGGGGAAGGAGACCCGGATCAAGCCTTTGTCAGGGGCTAGGTGAATGTGTGGGTTGTCGGTGGGGGCCCACTCTCGTACTTGAGTCGCTCGGCAGACCATGGGCCCCAGCTTCATAGCCGTGTGGTGCTTGGCTACTGCCAGGGTCACGTGTGGTCGGGACTCGGGTTTGAGGCGGTACCAATATTCTTGATCCGGGGTGAGAAGGGTGAGGGCCGCCACCCCCTCAGGTCCGATGAACATTGTTTCGTAGAGGCACTTCTGGCCGGTTCCCTCCATGGTGCGTCTCCATTGTTCGTCGTAGCTTTCGTCTGGGTCTCGAAGGACATTGAGGGTCGTGTGGAGGGGGTCGTGCGGTGGGTAGAAGTCCCCCTGTTGATGGATCCAGGGGGCCCACTCTCGGTATGTTTCTTCTAGGGGTTTGAATCCGTCCGGGGTAGTCATGTTCCGGATCCAATATACGTCTGACGGGGGGCTTCGGGGCGGGGGTTCATGCACCGGCATCATCTGGAGCGGTTGGTCGGCTTCTGTCGTCATTGTAGTCCCTTCGGGGGAACAGCTGATGAGGCAGTTGATTTTGCTCAGGATGTCTCTACCCATGAGGTTGGTGGGACACTTGGGGGCATATAGGAGGGAGTGGTAGAAGGTTTGTCCCAGGATGGTGAGCGGCAAGGGGGTGGTGAAGGGGTTGGTCTTTTCTATTCCTGAGAACCCCATGGTAGTCAGGGTTCGAGTGGAGAGGGGCGGGATTTCATGGTTCAGGTCCCCGATGGTGGATACTGTGGCTCCGGTGTCGACCATGAAACGAATTGGTGTTTGGTTTACGAGTCCGTCCACCATTGGGGCTCCCGTTCCCAGGTTCACCACCTGGGTCCCTCTCGAGGCTCTCGGGTCCCGTCAATATTGGCCGTTGTATCCCGGGTCCTCCCAGAGAGGGTACATCGGGGTCCCGGGGTTTGAGGCATGTGTCGGTCCATTTCCAGGGTTACCGTGGGTCGGGCCGGGTTGCTGCTGATGATCCTGTTGGTCGTGTTGCATCGCTGGCTGTCCCGTTTGGGGGCACTCCTTCGCCCAGTGTCCCATGAGCCCACAAATGAAGCAGGGGTAGGACCGGGGGTTTGTGTTTGGGGTCCGGCCTCTTCCTCTCCATTTGAATCCGCCTCTTTGTTTGGACTGTTGGTTCTGATACATCCCGGGTCCCGTCTGTGTTGCTGGGTTCGAGGGTGGGTGTGTGGGGTATGGATACGATGGGTTAGGGTACGGCGGGGGCTGGGGCCCCCATGCTTGAGCGGGAGGGGCTTGCATCTGGGTCGGAGGGGGTCCGCTGGGCTGTACCAAGGGGTTGGGGGCAGGCAGCGGGGCCGGAGGCGTGGCCACTTCGAGGGGCATGATCTCGGAGGCGTGGTCTTTGTTGGACTCCTTCTTGTCCCGGTTGTGTTCCTGGGTTGCTTTCTTGACGTCCATGCGCAAGAGTCGTTTCCTCAGGTCGCGGTCTTCTTTGACGTCCTCGTCCTCCCGTTCTTGCTCCAGGTTCACGTGGTGTGTAATGGCCTCCTCCCAGTCCATGGCGTTCATTCTTCTGAGTCCAATCACTGTTTTGAGGCCTTCGCGGGTCTTGGTGCAGAGACCCGTCTCAACCGCGATCCGGAACATGGCCTCGGTGGCGGCGGAGGCTCCTGGTCGGGTTCCGAATCCGTCTTTCCATCGTTCAGTGGCTCTTGTGAGGTATTCGCCCGCTGATTCACTGGGTTTTCTTTTCAGGCCGGTCATGCATGCTGCTGAGTTCTGAGGGGGGTATAGGCCCCTCAGGGCCTCCCACCATATGGGGCGGAAGGGGTCGAAAGGGGAGTCGTCCGGCTCTCTGGTGGTTCTGGCTGTGGTTTCCACGTCGTTGACTGCCCGGGGTCCTTCTCCTCTCATGAGGACCGCTCGGATGTCCCCCATGGTGAGCCGGTCAGCTGTGGTCAGTTGCTCGAGGTTTCTGATCCACTTGCCCGCCCCCTGTTTGATCGGGGGAAGGTCTTCCACTACTCCCTTGAGGTCGCGGTGGGTCCAGGGAACGTACATCGCTCGTCCTGCAGGGGTGTCCATTAGCGGGAACATCAGTCCTGGGCCCTCATCCAGGTCGCGGTTCGTCCGGTGGTCGAGGGCTTGGCTCCGTTGTGTCGGGGGGCCAGCTTGTGGAGTGCTGGTGATGGCCAGGGTCGCGATCGGGGTTGCGGTACTTCGGGCTTGTAATCTGCCCGGGCCAATTGTCCTGTGGATTGCGCCTCTTCCCCACCTCTGATCTCTGCCTTCGCTCCTTTCCCGCAGCTGTCGAGACAGGAGATGGACTTCTGTCTCGATGCCGAGGGACATTCTTTCCAGCGCTTCTTCTTTCCATCTCATTCCCACTGGGTCCCACTCCACGGTGTCTGCGTCTTCTTCACCTCTTTGGTCTCTTTCCTCGTGTCTTCCGTGTCTCCCCTGGGGAATCCCGGAGTGTCTTCTCATTTCTGTTGTTGCTACTGTCACTTCCGTTTCTTCTTCTTTAGACGATAGGTTGATCAGGAAGGAGGCCAAGTCCAATGTGTTGGCGCCAGGTACGCCGATCCGCGTACGCATCCTTTCTGCTTCCGGTTGGGCTTCCCCTGGTGTTGGTGGCCTGGTTTCGGGGGCCTGGGCTTGGCTGTAGCTGGAGGATGGGGGTGTCCAGTTCTCGGTGCTGGATGGTTCTTGCCCCAATGGCCCGGTCCTTCCTGGTATCATCGGGCATGGGGAGGGAGCTGTTGTCAGCTTCGGGCTTTCCTTGCTTTGTGGGTGGTTTGTCCTTGTGAAGTGGACCCCTTCTTTGGCTCGTTCCGGTTCCGGGGGGGGGGGGTCTTTGCCAGGTCACCGTGACCGGGGACTGAGATGTGGCGTGGGTTATTTCGATAACTGGGCACATGAGATGGGGGGACCCGGGGACCTGGAAGTCGGTCGGGGCATAGGGGAGGGAGTGGTTGTACGGAGGTGGGCGGGCCTGCTCATCGGCCTTCGGTAGGGAGGGATAAGGTGAAGCTGTCAGGCTCGGTTGGGTAGGGGTTACTTGGTCCGTTAGGAAGGGATTCCTGGAGGAGGGGGCTGGTTTTAGGGTGTGGGGCGGGAGGCAAGAGGCCAATGCTTTTAATACTAAGATTCTCTTTTGTCTTTTCCGGTCTTGGGTTTCGAGTGCATCCGTTCGTCCCGTCTTGGCTCCGGCGTTGTCGCGACGGACTTTTGCCCGCTCATACTGGCTGCCAATGTACGCGTGTATGGCGGCCCGGCCGGTGTGGTCGAGGGGTCCCATTCGGATCACGCCCTCTTTCTGCCAGGTTTTAATGTAGACATCACATCGGTTCTCCCATTTCTTCCGGTCTTGGCCTTTCAATATTTTTCCCGGTTCAGCGTTGAGGCACAACCAGCCCACGGCTCTGGTCCGTTGCTCGTCCGACATGGTGGGTGTGTTCGCCGTTCCTTAGCAGCCTGGTGTGGGGGTGGTCGGGGTCGTGGACGCCTTTGCACTGGAGGCCGGGTGCGAGGAGGTTTGTCTTTTTATCTTTATTAGTAACCGGGATAATTCTTCTAGCAGGGGGTGATCGAGAGTCGGGGTTGGATTGGTATTGATGTTGTCCAGCAGGGGGCGCTGTGGCTTGGGAAGGGTAAGGTTGGAGTGGTCCGGCAGGGGGCAGTCTAGTTGGGGAAGGGTAAGGTTGGAGTGGTCCAGCAGGGGGCGCTGTAGTTGGGGAAGGGTAGAGTTGGAGTTGTCCAGTGGGGGGCGCTGTGGTTGGGGAAGGGTAAGAGTTGGAGTGGTCCAGCAGGGGGCAGTCTAGTTGGGGAAGGGTAAGGTTGGAGTGGTCCAGTGGGGGGCGCTGTGGTTGGGGAAGGGTAAGGTTGGGGTGGTCCAGCAGGGGGCAGTCTAGTTGGGGAAGGGTAAGGTTGGAGTGGTCCAGTAGGGGGCGCGGTAGTTGGGGAAGGGTAGAGTTGGAGTTGTCCAGTGGGGGGCGCGGTAGTTGGGGAAGGGTAAGGTTGGAGTGGTCCAGTGGGGGGCGCGGTAGTTGGGGAAGGGTAAGGTTGGAGTGGTCCAGCAGGGGGCAGTCTAGTTGGGGAAGGGTAAGGTTGGAGTGGTCCAGCAGGGGCGCTGTAGTTGGGGAAGGGTAAGGTTGGAGTGGTCCGGCAGGGGGCGCGGTAGTTGGGGAAGGGTAGAGTTGGAGTTGTTCAGTGGGGGGGCGCGGTGGTTGGGGAAGGGTAAGGTTGGAGTTGTCCAGTGGGGGGGCGCGGTGGTTGGGGAAGGGTAAGGTTGGAGTTGTCCAGCAGGGGGCAGTCTAGTTGGGGAAGGGTAAGGTTGGAGTGGTCCAGCAGGGGCAGTCTAGTTGGGGAAGGGTAAGGTTGGAGTGGTCCAGCAGGGGCGCTGTAGTTGGGGAAGGGTAGAGTTGGAGTTGTCCAGTGGGGGGCGCTGTGGTTGGGGAAGGGTAAGAGTTGGAGTTGTCCAGTGGGGGGCGTGGTGGTTGGGGAAGGGTAAGGTTGGAGTGGTCCAGTAGGGGGCAGTCTAGTTGGGGAAGGGTACGGTTGGAGTGGTCCAGTAGGGGGCAGTCTAGTTGGGGAAGGGTAAAGTTGGAGTGGTCCAGTAGGGGGCAGTCTAGTTGGGGAAGGGTAAGGTTGGAGTGGTCCAGCAGGGGCAGTCTAGTTGGGGAAGGGTACGGTTGGAGTGGTCCAGTAGGGGGCAGTCTAGTTGGGGAAGGGTAAAGTTGGAGTGGTCCAGTAGGGGGCAGTCTAGTTGGGGAAGGGTAAGGTTTGAGTGGTCCAGTAGGGGGCAGTCTAGTTGGGGAAGGGTAAGGTTGGAGTGGCTAAACTTTTGGCGGAGGGGGAGGTGTGGCTTCGGACTGAGCGAGAGAACTCAAAAAATGGCGGCCCTGATGCTATAACTCTGTGTGGCCTGTCTAACACACAAGAGCGGATGAGAGACTAGGGGGTAACTTTTGTCACTCTTGGAGGAGGAGAACGAGAAAAAGGAGGAAAAAACAGGGGGGAGGGAAGCAAAAAACAACAACAGGGCCTATAGACGTTATTCAATACATCCAGATATTCTTTATAGCCAATAATCGTTATCTATCTTTATTGATTAATCTGCGTCAATCAGACTAAACCGTCAACCAACGCGGCAAAGAGATGTTGTTTAGTATTGTGGTTTATCTATGCGACAGGTCCGGCAGTAATTCAAAGAAACACAGTAAAAGAGATATCATTTATCCTTGTCAACTTGTCTAGGTCTAGTTTTAACGGTTCAAACAGTAAATTGAAGCGACACAGTAAAAAAGGTTATTTATCATTGTCAATTTATCTATTTCCGCTGGTTACGCCATAGAGCAACGCAATACGTCAGAGAGACATTTATTCATTATTATCAATCTATCTATTCCTAAATTTACCCGTTTTAACGGACAAAGATAGAGCGGATCACGCATACACACCCACTGATTCACTCACAGATTATCACGCATACACACCCACTGATTCACTCACAGATTCCCTCTTTCTCGCAGACGCACCCAGAAACATATCGACAGACTTCTCATTCTGTGTCCCGCACCCACAATCATCAGACACAGCAGAATAGCGTTAAGCATAGCAAAGCAAGCAAGCGTTGCACACATATTTCCATATTTTAGCCGGCCCAAAAATACGCTCGCTCTCTTTCTTTCTCTCTCTCTGGGCCTCTTACACACACACACACACACACACAGCCACTCCGTCTCTCTCTCTCTTATTCTCGCGCATACACACACTGTTTCCTTTGCAAAGGGACTTTAACCCTGATAAAGGACTCTAAACTTCTCACCACATAGAATTATTTAATACACAGATTATTCCATCTGGGTTCCGAACCCGGCCCAGGCATCCCTCTGAGTCCACTCAATGGCTCAGGCATATATTCCATCTGGGTTCCGAACCCGGCCCAGGCATCCCTCTGAGTCCACTCAATGGCTCAGGCATATATTCCATCTGGGTTCCGAACCCGGCCCAGGCATCCCTCTGAGTCCACTCAATGGCTCAGGCATATATTCCATCTGGGTTCCGAACCCGGCCCAGGCATCCCTCTGAGTCCACTCAATGGCTCAGGCATATATTCCATCTGGGTTCCGAACCCGGCCCAGGCATCCCTCTGAGTCCACTCAATGGCTCAGGCATATATTCCATCTGGGTTCCGAACCCGGCCCAGGCATCCCTCTGAGTCCACTCAATGGCTCAGGCATATATTCCATCTGGGTTCCGAACCCGGCCCAGGCATCCCTCTGAGTCCACTCAATGGCTCAGGCATATATTCCATCTGGGTTCCGAACCCGGCCCAGGCATCCCTCTGAGTCCACTCAATGGCTCAGGCATATATTCCATCTGGGTTCCGAACCCGGCCCAGGCATCCCTCTGAGTCCACTCAATGGCTCAGGCATGTATTATTTTGGCCATCGGTAGTCTTGTATCACTGACCGATTCTTATAGGCCCTATGGTCTTGAGGGTATTCTTTCACCATGCAACGAGCCGATATTCGATGTGTCACGCATTCGGGGTCAATCGGGTTTTACGGGGAAATGCTGGGGTGCAGTCCTATTAGTCCCCACGAGATATCCCGTAGCGAACCGTTCTCACAGTCTCATCTCCTAATGTGGTTCCTATATAACTATGCAGAGTTTGGATTTTATCAACAGGTTCTGCCTACCTTTTGTTGGGCGATCGCGAGGTGAGACTGCAGGAATCGGTCCGGTTCTCCGGGGTCCCGAGGCCGTGCCGCTCTCCGTCTCTCGTTTCCCAGTTGCGGTCCAATTCAGAAAAAATCACGTCGGGGTCACCAATTTGTTGGGAAAAACGGTCTGTCTAGTTACTGGACCAGATAAAATGAGACGGAGAGGTAATAAAGTCTATCGGCACGAGGACCTTGGATTTATTAAGTAAAGTGGCAACGGTTATACAGAGTCATAAGCGTGAGAAATCGAATATGTCTAAGTCCCTAATCAGCGCTGATGGTTCGTCCGGAGCTTCGCCTCCGTGGAAGGTCTGCTTCGGAAGAAGGTCAAGAGTCTCAGAGTGATACAGTCTTATGCTGTATCTCCTCGTGATGAGGTGTGTGCGTTTGAGATGTGTGTGGTTCTGTGTGTTTTTACTTGACCTTGGTTCCCAGGCACTAGTGTATGCATGTATATCTTCTTGTGTTCCTCCTTACGGGGGAGAGCTTCAGAGCATCACCTGTTGTGGTCCTCCCGTCCTTGAGGATGACTGGTGCATTGTCTGAGTGTCTACCATCTGCCGGGAGGAGATATGGGGCCCTGGCTCTGGCCCTGACCTGACTATATTCTCATGTATGTGTTATGTGTTAAAAGTTGACTATATTATAAGGTGACTGCCATGTGATGTGCTCATTAAGCTAAGGTAGGAGTTAGCTATGTTTATAATGTACATGTGATGTGCTCAGCAGGTTATTTTGCCCCAACAATACCACCGCTAACACTTCAACACCGGTAACCACAGCAATGCACAACAAACCCCGACCCGCCCCCATCTCCCAAACCCTGTGACGCTACAATATCATCTGGAGGCGCACACAGCTTTTTGCCGTGATATTATATATTATATTATATACTATTATATATAGAGCTAAAAGTAAGTTTAAGAATTATAGTCTCTTAACTTTTATTATTATTATTGTTATTAGTCAAGTCCAGTGAAAGCGGAGGTGATGCTGAGACACAGGGTGACTCCAGGCATGGTGGTGATGAGGAGGTGCAGGAGAAGGAGGAGTATGGAGCAGAAACCAGCAAAGAAACAGTGAAAGGTACAAGGGCAATTGTTTTATGAATATAAATAAAAACAAGATTATGTTTGAAATGATAAAAAACATAAATTAAAGAATATCCACTATTGCAGATGTAGCTCTACAGTCAACCCAGGCAGAGTCACGGTCCAGCAAAGGGGAAGTTGAGCTAGCTATTCACCCAGATGAGGTTGAGGGATTTCCTTTTTTTGACCGCCCAGCCTCAAAAGATTTTTCCACATTTTTTAACTTCCACCCTCAACAACCGCCCAGAAAAGGTGTGAGCATCTATGAGACGAAAGATGGCATTAACAGAAAGTGGCTCACATACTGTCAAAGAGACAACTCTCTGTACTGTTCAGTATGTTTGGCCTATGCAAAGCCATCTGCAAGTTACAGCACATTTATTAAGGGGGGGATGACAGCCTGGAAGCATGTTCATCAAAGAATAGAAGAGCATGAAAGAAACCAAGTCCATAGAGATAGTGCAGAGGCATATTTTATGAAAGCCAGCCAAGCAGACATAGCAAGCCTACTTTGTGGGTAACAAATCTCTCTGCACCGTGATCAGGTCAGGAAGAAACGCCAAGTCATGGATCGTGTAATAGAAGTGATCAAAGTTTTAGGGAAGTGTGGTCTAAGCTATAGAGGCACTGAATTTGAAGCAGCATACACCTGGGATAAGTTCACTGTTGACCATGGAAACTTCTTGGAAATTATCATTCTATTAAGCAAATTTGATGTCTCGCTCCAAGAACATGTGAAGGAATGTGTTCAAAAAAGCAAAAGCCTACATGACAGTGGTGCAAAAGGCAGAGGATCCCTGGTAACACTGCTCTCTAAAACCTCTGTCAACAAAGTCATTGACGTCATCAGTCACTTAATTAAGGAGAGCATATCTAGGGAGGTAAGAGCGGCAGGGATGTTTTCTGTGCAGATTGACACCACACAGGATGTTACTTCCACAGACCAGTGTGCTGTAATCCTCAGATATGTCAATGATGAAGTTCAGGAGAAGCTCATAGGTGTGGTTCAATGTGAGTCATCAACTGGAGAATATTTTGTGGAGCTACTTAAAGAAACTCTGTCAAAGGTGGATATTGATCTTCAGAACTGTGTAGGCAACTCAACTGATGGTGCAGCAAACATGCAACGCCAATACAAGGGGTTCTCTACCTTACTCTCATCAGAGTCTCCTAATCAGGTGCACATCTGGTGCTATGCACATGTGCTTAATCTGGTTTTGGGAGACACCACAGGCATTGTTATCGAAAGTGCAACTCTTTTTTCTATTATAAATGATGTAGCTGTATTTATTAAAGATTCATACAAGCGTATGAATGTCTGGGAGAAGGTGAGTGATGACAAGCGACACAAAAGGCTGTCTCCAATTGGAAAAACTAGGTGGTGGGCAAAGAACCAGGCTCTCAGCAAAATATTTGGCTATTTTGGTAACCCCGACAATGCCTTGTTCGTGGACTTAATCCTAACACTGAAGAGGATAGTGGAGGATAAATCAATGAAACCACCTGTCAGAGCAAAAGCAAAGGGTTACTTTGAGTCCTTTTTGAAGCATGAGACAATCCTGACTGCACAAATATTTCTTAGGATATTTGAGATCACCTCCCCACTCTCCAACTACCTGCAGACCAGTGGCATGGACCTAATCACTGCGCATCGCCTAGTAATGGGGGCCCAAGACAGCCTAAAAAAATGCACAAGGGACATGGATGCCGTGACAAAAGCCGCTAATGTCTTTGTTGAGTGGGCTAACGATAAGCTGGAGGAAAACAAATCTGAAGAGGTGGTACAGGCCGCTCTCCCTCAAAGAAAAATCAAAAAGAAAAAGACCATGCCAGGTGAAGAAGCAGAGGAAGAACACATATTGAGTGCAGAGGATCAGTACAGGATCAAGGTACACAACATCATTTTGGATACAGTGACTGAGAGCATCCAAACACGCTACTCTGCAAATGGAGCCCTTTATGATGATTTTGCCTGCCTCGACCCAAGGAACTTTGACACATTGAGAGTTAAGAACCTCCCATCTGAATCCCTGGAACAACTCAGTCGATGTCTCCTGAGATTTAACGACAGAGCCACACCTGGAAGGCTCAAGGCCGAGCTCTATAATCTGGCCAACCAATGGGAGAGAATAAAGTTGCCCCATTTGGAGTCCTACACTGTCAGGACTGCAGCAGAGCATACCAAAGATGGAGATGGCCTGGAGCTCACAGTCACCAGCTGCACCTCCTGTAAAGACTGTGCAATTTGTGTGTATCGGGTCCTTTCCAAATACAACCTTCTGACTGGTTCCTATCATGTCATTGGATTGGCCTACAAGTTCCTGCTGACACTCTCCTTCAGCCAAGTGGCCTGTGAGAGGACCTTCTCAACATTAAAGTTTGTGAAGAACAGACTGAGAACCACCTTGACACAGGATCGTCTTGAGGCCTTCATTATAATGTGCACCGAAAAAGAGATCCTGATGTCTCTAGACAACGATGAGGTCATTGACAAAGTTGCAGAGGCCAGTGAAGTGCTCCAGCGCTTGCTGATGATGTGAGGTAGGACAGTCTGTTTTTTTTTTTGTTTTATGAATAGGAATTAAAGCATAAGATTACGTTTGAAATTATAAAAAAACATAAATTAAGAGAATTTCCTCTATTGCCTTTAATGTATTGGCCTGCTAAATTAGAATTATTTGTTACTTGTCATTTTCATGCAGATGTAGCTCTACACCGGCAGATTCAGGGTCCAGCAGAGAGGAAGCAGAGCGAGTTCTACATCCAGATTATTTTGATGACCAGCTGTTTGTTTTCTCTAACTATATAAATCCAACTATATCAATTAAGGAAAGTCTGTCTGTCTGTGTGTGTGTCCTAATTTTTCTCCTAAATGGCTTGACCTATCACTCTGAAATGTTGCATAGCCCCTCAATATATACCTGGCCAGAGACTGACAGAGCCATTTTTCTAATTTGTCAATGCAAACGTTGGTTAAAAAAAAGCTTGATTAGTGATTTATGTGAAGCAGTAACCAGCAGACAATGTGTATGTGTATGACAATTTTTTTCCACTAAAATAATTGTATCTTGCACTATTTAGATCATTTTCAGCTTTGATTTACCTTTCTAGGCACATGCAATTTCTAATATTTTGTACATGGACAAGATTGCTTATAAAATATTTCACAATATTCTAAACACATGCACATCCCAACATTGACATGCAGTTGCAATGCACATATCCACGGATAAGGACTAGTTTTTATTATTTTACACCGTGGCAAAATTCTACGCACGCTATTCCCGCGGTCTCATAAAAGGCCTCTCCATCCCAAAGTCCCGGGCCAAATTTTTGTCCCAGTCCATCCCTGCACCTAAATATTCCTATATCTAATCCTATGCAGATTCAGTCTTTACGACAATAGGTTCTGCTTACCTGATTTATGTCGCCTGTGGAAGAGTTGTTGAGCGTAACGCTGGCCGCTCGGCCTTTCTCAGAATCACGTACGGGGTCACCAAATTGTCGTGTTCTTGATGAAAGTAGTTCAATCCGGGTCGCTTTTAACCCATTTGTGCCGGCTGCTGTGCGGCGCAACATTGTATCTAGTAGATACACCGCGCAGCAGACGCTGTGCGGCGCAACGTTGTATCTAGTAGATACAATGTGGCTCCGCGCAGCCGGTACAAATGGGTTAATGGTAAACACGCATTGATGCGCAATCCGGTCTTAAAGGTAAACACGCACAGATGCGTGATCCGGTCTGAATGGGTTAACTCACTTTATTTGTTAAAGTATTTCGGTATGGTAAGTATGAAGCAAAAGGAGGGAATTGTATTCACCACGCGGGTCTGGCATATGTCTCTGACCTCATCTGACTCCCGCTCCCAGTTTGTATCAAGTAGGCGTGGCCTATATGAAGTAGGCGCGGCCTATGTGACGTATTGGCTCCGGCTTCCTCAACTGTCTAAAGATGCTGCCATCTGTGGCTGGGGTTGTTATTGCAGCTTATATGTTGGTCCTGCTCTCCTTGTGGCTATGTATTTAATTACAGCTTATATGTTTGATCCTGCTTTCTTGTGGCTATGTGGGGGCAGCATATGTGCTTAAAATACGTAACACTATATAATTCAAGACTGCAGCCAGGGGCAATGCAGTATGATCCTCCTGTATACCTGGTTGTTTGTTTTTCCGTAGCCATTTCAGCAAACCTCAGAGTCTGACTCATTAACTGTTATGGCTGCTTGAGCCACAGAGTAGGAGTTCAATATTCGCTCGGTATCTCACTATGGGACATGCCCCTTGCGCTGTCCCCCAGAAGCAATTTTACACTACGCCAGTCGTGACTGGTGAACAGACGTGACGTCTGCTTGCAGAGGAGGGACGCCCTCCTACTACATAAGTCCCGTCGTCACGTCATCTCTTCAGTCTTTAACCTCTTCTCGCTCCTAGAAGCACCTCTCGGACAGAAGTTGTAGATGGCCTAGCATACTGTTCCCAGAGCGAGCTAACCCCTCGGTCACCAAACGCTAGCCTACATCGCTACATCTGACCTCTGTGAGGCTAAAAGCTAGACTGTCACCAAACAGTAGCTGCTAGTACCCATGTTAGCTGCTAGTACCCACACTAGCTGCAATCCACGTGTCCTAGCTGGCCTGTCACCAAACAGCGGCCGGTCATAAGCGGAAAGCGGTGACCATGCAGTCTGAGGTTGAACCTACCCTAACCGAGGGCTCGGGGAAACCTCCGACAAAGTCCTGCATGTGCGGGAACAAGATGTCGGGAGCAGATAGCCACACTTGCCACGCTTGCATTCGCTGCCTTGGGCTGGAACATGCGAAGGCTCCCCTTGCATTCCCGGCCACCTGCGAGCATTGCGTGTGGTTTTCTCATAAAACCCGCAAACTCCGGCTAAATAAGCAGGCAAAGCTCATCACGGAAGATCCGGTAATTTGGGTAACCGACCCACCACTACTGGAGCTAGCGGGAGGTTCCCGGGGGCTCACCGGCCCACCGGGCACCAGTTGGGGATCGGAGGTGGACCTCACCGGAGCTTCCGAGCCGCTGGAGTTGACTCCACCTGACGTTATCTATGCTAGCCTGCTGGCAGGGCCCGATGAAGTCGAGGGCGGTTACTCCGAGTCGGGGGAGGAATCTATTAGCCTTGGCTCTGATGACGACGAGGACGATGATCCCTTTTCCCCCCACACCGCGTCGCCTATGGTGGTAGGCGGCGCGTGCACCAGCTCCCTGAACCCGGCCGTCAGCTTGGACCTCCACGAGGCCTGCAAAAGGGCAGCTGCGAGGCTGAACATCGAGTGGCCTGAGCCCCCGGTGGAGACCGCCACATCTCGCTACAAGGGCAAGCGACCCCCAAAGGCGAAGGCCTCAACCAGCCTGCTAATTCCGGCCTTTCCTGAGTGCCTGGATGAAGCAACCCGGTCATGGAGCAAGCCTCTCTCAGCCAAGATCCCTGTCCAGGGTGGATCAGGGTTGGATTGGGCCGGTATGGAGGAAAAGGGGTTCTCCCACCTGCCTCCGGTTGAACCACTGCTGGCGTCGCACCTCCACCCCACGCAGAAGTCTGCCATGACTTTGGCGAACGCTACACTGCCGTCCAGAGCCGACTCCTTCCAGTCGTCAATAACCGAGAAGGGCTACAAGGCGATGGCCACGACGGTGGGGGCGCTCAACGCATCGTCGCTGCTGCTGTTTGGTCCAGAGTACGGCGTCATGCTAAAACGGTTGGAGGAGAAAAAGAGGGAGGGTGAGGCGCTGTGACTGTGTCTTCCCAGAATAGCGCCAGGTGTTCACCCAGCCCCGCACTCCTCCGCCGGCTTACCGCATCCAGAAGCGTCAGCCCCTCCCAACCCACGGTGCCGGCCGGGGCCAGAACAAGCCGCCGGAGCACAGTGGCGCGTGGGCGAGGAAACCAACCACGCCCGGGGCGGCGCCAGGTGGCCGTGCGGCCCCTTCGGCTACTCAGGGAGCCATGAAGAAACGGCGCGCTACCTGAGGCGCTGCGACCAGGGGGGCAGTCCGGCAGGCCCGGCAGGCCCGGCCAGACGCCGTCGCCGTCCCCCCTAAATGTTCTGTTCCAAACCCGGTTCCGAAAAGGGTTACAGAGGGCGTGTTCCAAGCCCTGCAAAAGGCGTGCAGGAGGCCGTTCGGCCTTCACAGTTCACGACGCGAAGGAGAGAAGGGTCGCACCTGTCTGGCCGGGCTCAACAGTGGAGTGCATGTGGTGCGTCAGATTGGGTTATAAAAACTGTAACCACCGGCTACAGGCTCCAATTTGCGTCCACTCCTCCCCTTTTCAACGGGATACTGCAGTCGCAGGCCCGTGGAGAGAAAGCTCATGTTTTACAGGAGGTAATCACCTTTCTAAAAAACAAAAGGGCAATTCAGATTGCCCAGTGCCACAGGAGAAAAACCAAAGCGGTTTTTACTCAAGGTACTTTCTAGTCCCGAAGAAGAGAGGGGGCCTCCGGCCGATATTAGATTTACGCGCTCTGAACAGATAAATGAGACAGTACAGTTTCAGGATGCTGACACACGCCGCTCTCATACGCTTCGTGCACCCGGGAGGCTGGTTCACAAGCATAGATCTGACGGACGCTTATTTCCATATCCCCATTTATCCCCCTCACAGGAAATATCTCAGGTTCGCCTTCCAGGGCGTAACGTACGAGTATATGGTTCTCCCGTTCGGCTTTTCGTTAAGTCCACGGGTGTTTGTGGAATGCACGGAGGCTGCTATCGCTCCCCTCAGGGTGAAGGGAATGCGTTAAGCAATGTACATAGACGAATGGCTTCTAGCCACACAGTCACCCCAGGAGGCTCAGGCGCAAACCAGCTTGCTCATATCGCACCTAATGTCCCTGGGTTTCACAATAACCGTGAAAAAGAGTGTTTTGGTCCCTACTCAAAGCATAACGTTCATAGGCTTGTGCCTCGATTCAGTGACGTTCAAAGCACGTCTATCCGCGGAGAGAGTGGAAGCCTTTCAGCCTTGTCTGGCACTTTTTTGCAGGGGGACGATGTTGAAGTTCAGAACGTGCCTCAGACTATTGGGTCTGAAGGCGTCGGCGCTGGTAGTAGTCCCACTTGGCCGCCTCCATATGAGGCCGGTTCAGCGATGGGTTGCATCACTCAGACTGAACCCGACGTGCCGTGGCTATCGCCGAGTTTTGATCTCCATGGCGTGCGTCTTGGCGCTGCGCCCTTGGGGACACCCGTCCTTTTTAACTACAGGCGTTACCATGGGCACTATCCTGGCAAGGAAGGTCCTTTCGACGGATGCCTCTCGGGCGGGATGGGGAGCCGTATATGAGGGCAGAACAATAAATGGCACGTGGAGTTCACATATGCAGTTTGTTCACATAAACTGCCTGGAACTTCAGGCGATGTCACTGGCGCTGAAACATTTTCTTCCCTTTGTGAGAGGGCAACATGTTCTAGTCAGGACGGACAATACCACGGTTGTGGCGTATATAAACCGTCAGGGGGGGCTACGCTCCCCTCAAATGCACACGTTGGCACACAGACTGACCATGTGGGGCAACGCCCACCTGTTGTCGCTGGGAGCAACACACGTGCCGGGCGAGCGGAACTGGGGATCAGATTTAATGTCCAGGGGCGACCCTCGCCACAAGGACTGGAAACTCCACATCGTGGTCGTGAACCAGATATGGGAGGGATACGGTCGAGCGGAGGTCGATCTCTTTGCTTCAGAGGAGAACACATCAGAGTGCCCTCTGTTCAATTCCCTAACCGGTCGGAGCGCCCCGATGGGGCTGGATGCTTTGGCATACGAGTGGCCGTGCGTCCTCCTGTACACTTTTCCCCCATTAGAACTGATCGTTCCTACTCTCGCCAGAGTGCGAGGGAAGGGTCATGCGCTGATCCTTATAGCCCCCTGTTGGCCGGGGAAATATTGGTAGGCGGAAATTGTCCAGTTGCTGTGTAGCCAGCCTTGGCCTCTGCGTTTAACGCAGGGATCTCCTGACACAAGCGCATGGGGAAATCTTCCATCCTCATCCGGAGCGCATGGCTTTGTGGGCCTGGCCCATAAAAGGATGAACCTAACGACGACTGAACTCCCATGGAATGTCATTATGACTATCCAGGGCCCCAGGGCTTCCTCTACGCGTTACGCATATGACGGGAAATGGCGTGCGAGGAGTGGTGCACTCAAGCTGGGGAAAGAGCTTTCCAGAGTCCCGTGCCTGTTATTCTGACGTTTCTACAGGACTTGCTGGATAAAGGCCGGGCTTTCTCCATTGTCAAAGTGTACTTGGCCGCTATATCAGCTTGTCACATAGGTTTTGGGGACAAAATGGCAGGCCAGCACCCTATCGTTTGCCGGTTTATGAAAGGTGCACACCGTCTTCGGCCGGTGTCGCGGAGCTAGGCTGATCCGTGGGACTTATCTACGGTGCTTGATGCACTGTCATGCCCACCGTTTGAGCCCTTACAACAGGTAGAGCGTAAGATGCTCTCGTTTAAGATGGCTTTGTTGCTCGCGTTGGCCTCGGCTAAACGTGCGAGTGACAGCCATGCGCTGTCGGTTAGCCCAGCATGCGGGGGAACCCATACGTTTTATTAAAGCCGAATCCTGCGTTTGTTCCCAAGGTATTCGACTCTGCGTTGTCATACCATCGTATTGAGCTGTTGGCTTTCCATTCTCCTCCTTTCTCCTCCCAGGAGCAGAAGCGGCTGAATGCGCTCTGCCCGGTGCGGGCTTTACGCGTCTATGTTGATAGGACTGCTGGATTCAGGAAATCTGAGCAACTGTTTGTATCATGTGCTACGTCACACCTGGGGAAGCCTCTCTTGAAGTAGCGTTTATCACACTGGATCGTGGAGGCTATAGCCATGGCTTATAATAGTGTGGGTTTGGAACCCCCTATATGCCTGCGCGCACATTCGACTCGCAGCCTGTCCGCATCCTGGGCACTGTTTCAGGGGGTCTCAGTGGAAGAGATATGTGCAGCTGCCAGTTGGGCGACGTCTAACACTTTCACTAGATTCTACATGTTGGATGTTACTGTGCCTAATCTGTCTCACACAGTCTTGAGCGTTGGATCAGTGAACATGCCTGTTTGATGGGTTTGCACTGGTACTTCTTTGGCAATACGGGAGTTACTATATCCCATAGTGAGATACAGAGCGAATATTAAAAGAAAACTTAAGGTTAAGAAATTAACCAAGGTTTTCTGATATATGAGTGAGGCATCTCACCAGACCACCCTCCTTGCCCGGAGCAAGGAAGAGGTGTTTGCCTATAGACTGAAGAGATGACGTGACAACGGGACTTATGTACTAGGAGGGAGTCCCTCCTCTGCAAGCAGACGTCACGTCTGTTGGCCAGTCACGACTGGCGTAGTGTAAAATTGCTTCTGGGGGACAGCGCGAGGGGCGTGTCCCATAGTGAGATACCTCACTCATATATCAGAAAACCTTGGTTAATTTCTTAACCTTAAGTTACCATGCCAGTGACGTAGCTGATTGTTGAAATCCAACATGGCTGCGCCCAGTAACATAAATAACACTTTCACCATACAAATTAATCCCTTTTAGCAAGTTCAGCCATTTTTAGTTATTGTACCAATAAGAAGGCAGACAATACATCTGTTATTTCAACTAAACTTCAAATTTCAGTTCAGTTCATCTTTAAATCAGGGACAACAAACAAGTTGTATCTTGAGCCAGGGATAAGATGTCTAATGTTAAACCAGGGACAACAAGTCATATCTTGAGCCAGGGACAACAAGTCTAATGTTAAACCAGGGACACTAAGTCATGTTAAAACACTAAGTCATGTTAAACCAGGGGCAACAAGTCTTATCTTGAGCCAAGGCCAACAAGCCTAACAATGGAACGCAGGTCATTATTGGAAAAATACGACCGACAGGGCGAACCGGACCCCGACGCGGCTACTTTCCAAAACAAAGAACTACCCATAACGTGTTAGTAAATGCATTTATTGCTGTTTTGCTTGGCCGAGAGTCAAGTTCGCCAAAAGCACTCAACTTGAATCCAACATTCTTTACAACGCATCTGAACAACGGTTTCCTAGACGTGAATCTCAAACACAAATCTGTCGCCTTGGCAGAGGTCATTAATAGTTTTATTTGCTTAACTTACCGTTTGCACGCACGCAAGCATGGCACGAGCAGAAAGTGCAGGAATTCAGAAATGCAGAATCGCTGGTAGGCACGAGGCCGCACTGCAACTGCAAGCTAGCTAACAGTTCTGGGAGGCGGGCGATGCAAAACGGTGTCATAACAGCACTCGCTGCTGTCGGTTTTGAGGTAACTGCTGATTTGGTGGTTGTGATGTTGGCCCAGGAGAAATGAATACTTGGCGATATCAAATTGTGCGTGAAGCACGCACTGATGCGGACTCACGGAAAGGGCTCGGTAAGTGTGGACTCAAACCCTCACGCCCTTTGGAATTCGACATTAGGACAGCCCTAAAGCCTTAATAATTTCGCGAGAACGCGCAATAAAGTCTGTGAGTCCGGACATTGGGATTGGGCCACACACACACACACGCACACACACACACACACACACACACACACACACACACGCACACACACACACACACGCACACACACACTTCAAACTTTGTTAGTGACTAATGCAGACAAAAATTTGGAATTGGTCCAATATTTAGCAAGAATGCTACAGCCGTAATCTGCAAAACAAGCTGCAATGCAATCCTTTGAGACACTTACACCCCGATAATAAACATCCTTGAAAGGTGCTTGTTTTGTTCCCTGACTGGCTCAGACCTTATTCTAACATTATGAATAGGATCCCTGAAGAAATACAACTTATTTCTTTACCTTTAGCTTAATGTGTTCTTATAATCCATAAGGCTATATAACAATATCCAAAATCCTAGGAGAGATCTAGTCTTATATCACAATGTATATATTATATAGATATATCACCCAGTCCTTTAATGAAAATAATGAACGATAAAGTACAGATGGAATCAAATATAAGTTGATAAAGGAAATGTATCCGCAACTGTAGGAGTGGGTTTGGGTGATTCTCACAAAATCTTGTTTTCAAAGATTTCAAACAGGAAATATCTAAAAAGGCTTGTATCTACAAATTTCCTTCTAAGGCATTAATAACAAGGTCTGAAGTGTTTGTGACCGCATATTCAAAAACATTGACAGTAAATGTAACACCTTTTTGAACCTTTTTTCCAAAACAAGTCCTTAAAAATCTCATTACTGCAACGGTCTGAAAACGTCAAGACAAATTGGAAAGCTAATACTTTTTTTTTTTTTAATCATTAAAGCTAGGGTGGGTAATTTTGGAGAAAACAGCCGTTGAGATTCCGTTGTGTTCTCTCTGGTCCCTCCCTGCCATGCTCTACCTGCTGTAGCTCCTCCCTCCGAACGTCAGTTATGCACGTTCATGTGAATTCAGTTACATTGATAGGAAGACGAAACACCATTGCAACAACGTTATAACAATACATGGAATATCATATGCTACACTTCCCTCACTGTGCTTATCTTGGCCGTTGTGTCAAAGTAGCTTTTACACAAACGTGACTCGGACATTATCCACAGTTGCGTTGAGGCCTAGGCGACGTGTGAGCACAATCTCTGTGTTATTCCGAGAGGTTAGTGTGACCATAACTAACGCATAAAACGGACCGGAAAAGAACCATGGGCCGATGCAAGACATCCTACGGAACCGTATTGAAACGGTTACATTACAGAACCGTAATGTAACAGTTACCGTGGCTCTGCCTAGTAAAAAAACATACCAGCCGACACTTTACATATTCTTCACAATATACCATGGAGAGATATCACTATTCCTTACCTGTCTATAAGAAATGTAGCCATCTCAGCGTCCGATTTTACGTTTCTCAGGTCACGTAACTCTCTCCGTCGCTCATAAGCCACGCCAATGTTTACTCTGGTTTTATTTCGAGCTCTCTCCGCCTCCCTTTTAGTAGCTGTCCTTTCAACAAGTGTCTTTCCTCTTTTTTTCCGCTGTCTTAGCGGTGTTAGTTGTTGGTATCCGGGGAATGGGAGATTTAGGGGCCGTTGATGAAGACATTGCTATTAATTTGTTGTCGCCGTAGTAGTGCAAAACTGTCAGACTGCTAGGCTCGTCAACGCTCACGCAGGGACGCACCAACGTCGTTGCGAAGGTGAACGGACAGTCCCACAGCCAATAAGAACGGAGAATCAGAGCCTCGCTCTGATTGGTCAAAGTGTACATGAGCGGTGGCAATTTTTGGGGGCGGCACACAGAGGCAGGGGAGAGCAAAGTAATGGGCAGATATTCTCAGAGCACTTCACCTACATATAGCTGACTGGCTATTATGACAGTTTTGCCAAATATAACAGTAAAAAAATGACCCACCCTAGCTTTAACAGTCATGCACAGTTAATTGAAACTTTGAAATAATTTTATTTTTTAATTTACATTTTTATTATATTTTGACTGATTTCTCTCATTACCGAAACCTCTTCCGCAATCTACAACCTAAGATTGTTGATATTTAATTGAAACCTGGCACATTTTCAAAATAATGTGGCAAACCTGAAAGAACAAAATGTATAGATTATGCACATGTATTTAAAAGCAAACTACTATTTTTCAATTAATTAAATTAACATGAAATGAACAGCTGTTGGGTTAAGGATACATGGGTTTCGGAAATGAGGTTGATTATTTCGGTAATGATAATAAGTATACTCAGACTGAGGTATAGTTAAAAACAAAGTAACATTTAATGTAGAAAATACATGTGATAACATTGGCTATAATAATATAATATATAATATAATCAGTTTAATTAATTTCATTTTGCACTTTTCATTAAATGTCATTACATTTCACTACATTTCATTACATTTCATTTTTCATATAATTAACAATATACAGTGGGGCAAAAAAGTATTTAGTCAGCCACCAATTGTGCAAGTTCTCCCACTTCAAAAGATGAGAGGCCTGTAATTCTCATCATAGGTATACCTCAGCCATGAGAGACAAAATGAAAAAAAAAAATCTAGAAAATCACATGATTTTTAAAGAATTTATTTGCAAATTATGGTGAAAAATAAGTATTTGGTCAATAACAAAAGGTCATCTCAATACTTTGTTACATGCCCTTTGTTGGCAATGACAGAGGTCAAACATTTTCTGTAAGTCTTTACAAGGTTTTCACACACTGCTGCTGGTATTTTGGCCCATTCCTCCATGCAGATCTCCTCTAGAGCAGTGATGTTTTTGGGCCACACAGACTTTCAACTCCCTCCAAAGATTTTCTATGGGGTTGAGATCTGGAGACTGGCTAGGCCACTCCAGGACCTTGAAATGCTTCTTACGAAGCCACTCCTTCGTTGCCCGGGCGGTGTGTTTGGGGTCATTGTCATGCTGAAAGACCCAGCCACGTTTCATCATCAGTGCCCTTGCTGATGGAAGGAGGTTTTCACTCAAAATCTCACGATACATGGCCCCATTCATTCTTTCCGTCACACGGATCAGACGTCCTGGTCCCTTGGCAGAAAAACAGCCCCAAAGCATGATGTTTCCACCCCCATGCTTCACTGTAGGTATGGTGTTCTTTGGATGCAACTCAGCATTCTTTCTCCTCCAAACACGACGAGTTGAGTTTTTACCAAAAAGTTATATTTTGGTTTCATCTGACCATATGACATTCTCCCAATCCTGTTCTGGATCATCCAAATGCTCTCTAGCAAACTTCAAACGGGCCCGGACATGCACTGGCTTTTGCAGGGGGACACGTCTGGCACTGCAGGATTTGAGTCCCTGGCGCCTGTACAGTTTCCCTTGGGGATGATGTTGCTATGACCCCAAGCTCGTACAGCTTCTTTATTTTGAGACTTAAGTTTTCATGTGTTTTGCATGCACATGTCTGAAGAATCTCTTGTCTGAGATTCTTCTCTGGCCAATCCAAAATGGTTTAAGTTTAAAGAATTGAGACTTGGAAAGGCTGTGCCTGCGATTTTCAGAAAGAAATCTGATATGAAGATTTGTCATTGTGTCGGTTAAGGCTCTGTTGCGGAATATCTGGCCCTTTTTTCAAATTTCGCCAGACTTCCCATTTATTATAGTAGACACTTCATCTTGGTGAAGGAAGCGGCTAACAATTGTGCGCATGAGGGTTCTCTGGCTGTTACTGGTTAGTTTTCTGATTATCTCTCTTTCTAGTTTTATTCGTGACCTCTCTACCTTCCATGTTGACCTTGGTAATCTGCTTCCTCTTGACCATGCTCTCAAGCCTTTTTAGTCTTTTCTTTAGGTTTACCATCTCTGGTCCTCTCCCGAAGTGTATTTTGTGTGTGGCGCAACTTTGAATTCAATTTTGATCGTCGTTCCTTTCTTCTCTTGCTCTTTCTGGGTGATTGGTTTGGGGTAGATGTCCTTGGTCCTGGTGTATGTAGAGTCTGTCTTTTTGGAGTTGCGTTGATGGCAGGGACATCTGAGTGCTGCTGAGGTGAGAATGGGATATTATATTATATTTGATGACATTTTCATCCTCGCAGCAGTGAGTTAAGGAGGGTCACAAGGACGTATGGGGGACGTAAACCCTGTGCGTTGCGTCGATGTGGTAGCATAACTTGGCCTTAATGCTTTATATTTTTTGTTTTACCGTTATTCCAGCCCACCCTAGTACATGCTAATAACTCTTGCTTTAGCTTATCTAACCCCTAACCTCTCTCTCTCCTTCCTTCTGTACTCTTCCAGCAGTTCTGGACTGTTGTACACCTTCTCTCTGAATTTTTTCAGACTAGCCTTCGCTAGAGCTTTCTTCTGGTCACTTGCTGACTGTCTGCAATGGAACACCACGTAAAGCAACAAATCAACAGTTAGCACATCATATTTAAATCTATAATTAATAATATATATTAAATAATGAAAAATATTGTCTGTATGATTCAATTCTCATTACCGATACAGAAGTTCTCTCTACCGCAACTGGCCTTAAATAGTAGCGGTAAGAGAGAATGGTGTTGCGGAGGATGAGGAACCTTAGCATGTTTTGCTAACAATTGAGATGATGTTAGCAAAACATCAAGGTTACTCAATGACCTTGATAAGACATTATTGAAGTATATTTTCACCGAAAATTTTTAATCATGTTTTTCTAAATGTGGAAAACTACCTGTTTCGGTAATGATAATCAATTTGTCGTCTATGCAGTCTGACAAGAGAATTCTTAACTTTTAACTGGAAGAATGTAAAGAGAACTGCTTACCATCTGCTGCTGCTTACTGTAGCCATCTTGAAGGTACTGGCAGATGTGTTGCTTCATTCAAAATCAAACTTTATTAACAACTCTGTGTGTGTCTGTGAACAGTCATTCATAAATGTTGCGGAGGTTGAGAACATCAGTCATGGACACTTCATTTTTCAATTTTTTTTCGTCATTATTATACATGAATATTCAGTTCATAATTTTTCAATAGTAGAACATCCAGTAGTAGAACATTAATTAGTTTTTTTTCTGAATATTTTAATTTTACTGTTTAAATTACAATATAAAGTACATTCAGACAGAGCGGACGCATTGCGGTAATGAGAATTTCAGCGGAAAATGCAATAAAATACAAAAATAATTAATTCCTTTGTTGAAATTAGTCTTTGTGCAAGGTAGAGAAAACTTATCTTCACTATATTTTGTTATATTACTAAATTGCATGTTTCATATTTAAAATCATTCATGCCATGGCATTTTCACGGTTTCGTGAGAATGACCCGTTTGTGTTCTGTTGTGGCTTTGAGCTTTTCATCATGTTCTCAGCCTGAAACAAAATTATCATGATGTTTAATTTCTTATTTAGTTAGTCGACCCTATATGAAGCTAATAATGAAAGTATAACACAGAAACACCACAGCAATGATCCTTTATTAGTCATTTAAAATAAATCCAGACATTTATTTTAAGGGCATTGATTTTTGAGGTCTGCTGTAAATCATGGCTTTTCAGAAGAACATTGTGAACCACAGTAGCCATCTTCTCCATGGTCCAGGCGTCTTCTTCCTCGAGTTCCTCAAGACACGCATAGAAAAGGAGCATTGCCGGCGAAGTCATGTCATTGTTTAAAATCTGAACTGTCAAAGCCTTCCTCCTCCATAAAATTATCAGAATAGTATTAACGCATAGGTTTCAGCAAATAACAAGTTGGTTAAACAGTCTAACAGTCTTTTTTAAACAGTTTAAATTGTTTCTTTAGTGAAACAAGTTTCTAGTAGTATTATTTACATTCATGATTGAGAGATAAAAGACTGCAGGTTCAAGTTTGGCTTCCAGATGTGTGTGTGTGTGTGTGTGTGTGTGTGTGTGTGTGTGTGTGTGTGTGTGTGTGTGTGTGTGTGTGTGTGTGTGTGTGTGTGTGTTTGGGGGAGGGGGGCTTTTTGGCACTTATTTTCCATTATGCATTGGACATGACATGAAAATAGTTTAACTACTAGATTAAGATTATGGTTGGGTGATTGTTTCAGGTCTAAAGTACGTTGAGGTGAAGGTTTGGTGTGTTAAAAGACAACGTAAGGATCTGGAGGGAATGCAATGCATCATGGTAAGCGACAACCGGAAAATCTATCTAGCTGCTTTAATTTAATATTCAGCACTTTCCCAAACCACAATCCCCCACAATTCTACTGGTCCTCCTCCGATCCAGGAAGTCCCTAAAAGGATTTGTTTTCAACGAAAGCTTTTCCCTTGCTATAGTTCTCCAAATAAAAAAACATTGTTACATTGTATATGATATTTAATACAACAAATCCGTATATATACAGGGCAAGGGTAGCAGTGGTAACAATGAAAGGCAATCTATAAATAATTGGTCCTATCTCAGATAAGATGTTTTTTCATCAATATGTTTTTGGGGAGCTTTACATTATTATTATCTTTTATCTTCCCAGGGGCATTGCCTTCTATAAAGAAACAGCTTGTTTTGGCGACTTCTATGAATATTATTGAGGTGATGGATGATAGTATTGCTTTTCCTAGCCCACTTCACATTGGTTTCTACGCAGACAATTATTCAGGCGCCTCAATCATTCCCTAGAAGTGCATGGTAATGTAAAATTGAAGATGTAGTTGATTGGTAAATTCAACCTGGTTGGGACATCACAACTGGGTTCTTATTTTGATACCCTTTAGTTTCGTCTTACTTGGTGATAGAAAAACCGCTCATGCCCAAACAAGACATATCCTATTTTTTATAATACCATCCAAGCCCACAAAGATAGACCCTGATAATAAAATGATATGGTCCAAAGCAGAATATCGTCACACTAGCAATTAAAACACACTACACCTCAAGAGGTGATCTCATATTCAGGTAGCCCTGGTTGGATGAAGACATCTAGTTGAACAAATTTGATCAAGGCTTAAATGCTCTAAAAGGCTTCCACTGTAAGTTGTTACTATCAATAAAGGTCTATTAATTGATTTTCACATTGATTTAGGTATAACGTAATGATTTAAGCCTAAGAAAACCTTTTATCTGGTATCAGTTATCAGATAATAAGCGGCACCTTTTTGCTACTACTGAGATGGCAAGATTAAACCACGGTGTTAATTGGGTCGTCAAACAGAGCAGTGATTGGTTGGCCGATGACCAATGGAGTGGTGTGACGACACCGTTGCCGGGGTAACTCCATTGTTTAGGGTCGTCATCATGATCGCTGCTTAAAGGTCCCATGACATGCCACCAGGTGTGGTGTGATTAGCCGTTACAAGCTGTTTTGGAAATCTGCCCCTTATGACATCACAGGGCGTGTCCACCTAGATGTCTGCTGGATAGATCAGTCTACCAGCCTACCCAGTAGACTGTAGCAAACGTTGCTCATCTATCCGTCACACAACTAAGTGGACACGCCTACCTGTGATATCATAAGGGGCAGATTTCCAAAACGGCTTCTAACGGCTAATCACACTACACCTGGTGGCATGTCATGGGACCTTTAAACGCAGTCCAACAAAAGTCCCAGCTCACAAGAACCTGAACCACGCCCAACAAGGTCCTAAAAAGCCGGATTAACTTGTCACTAGAGTCTGGACCTACCAGGCAATGAATCAACGCTACACCCGTACACGTGGCTCAAGTCCGGAGTCACACCTGGGTGCTAATGGCTCGTGTGTTGGTGTAGAACTGTGGCTGAGGCGCGCCTCCCCGCCGAGGCTCCCTTATCAGGGATCCAGGCAGGGCAGGCAGGGGTCCGGCCAGGGCCTGGTTCTCGTAGTGTGTGGGCACGTAGGTGACACGCTTGCCTCCGTTGAGCATCTCATCGCTGGTGCGGATGTAGAAGGGCAAGTCGTACGGTGAGCAGGTGGGGCAGTAGCCTTGGCGACGGGCCGCGGCCGTCGCAGCGAGTGAGGAGGAGGAGGAAGAGGAACAGGCCCCCGGGAGCTCACAGGGGGAGATGGGGGAGAGGGCGCTGCAGGGGAAAGGAGGCTGGGACGTTGAGCTGGTGTCTGAGCCGCCATTCTTCTTACAGCAGTAGTACTGAGAGAGAGAGAGAGAGAGAGAGAGAGAGAGAGAGAGAGAGAGAGAGAGAGAGAGAGAGAGAGAGAGAGAGAGAGAGAGATATAAGAGAAGCAGAGAGTGAGGGGAAGAGAAAATAGAGAGACATTGGGAGGGAAGGAGGGAGGGCGGAAGAGAGGGAAAGAAAGAGAGAGACAATGGTGAAAGAAGACAGCGAGGAAGAGAAAGCTTGAGGCTTTGTGTGTGTGTGTATATATATATGTGTGTGTGTGTGTGTGTGTGTGTGTGTGTGTGTATGTCTGTGTGTGCATTTGTGTGTGTGTCTTTTCGTGCGCAGGCAGCTGTGCAGGTGTGTGTGTGTGTGTGTGTGTGTGTGTGTGTGTGTGTGTGTGTGTGTGTGTGTGTGTGTGTGTGTGTGTGTGTTACCTGGAGTCGACAGTAGCAGAGCACAGCTATGATACACAGCAGTATCACTGTGGCCAGAATCCCTCCAGTTATAACAACAGTTCCAGCTGACATTCGACCAACTCTCCATCCAACTCTGGCACACAAGAAGTGACATCATCAACTGGCCTCACACCCAGCCCCACACATATAGTATAGGGTCCCACCCTCTCAAGGAACACACTTTATGTGTTCTTTACTAAACTAAAATAATTGCTAAACATCTTTAAACAGCACACATTTTGACATCAGACATATACAAAGTTATCAGAACAAACATGAATACATAACAATTAACAATACAATTGTAAATGTTTTAAAAAAACTTGCTTTCATACAGTGTAATCAACAACTTAAGAAGACAGACAGACAGACAGAAAGATAAATGGATAGATTACATCTGAAGAGTGTTGAAGGGCAGGTGTTAAAACCGAGGTCACTCAAGTGGTTAAAGGTCACAGGTCATACTGAGGTTAGACTGAGACACAGAGCACCATCTGTACAGCTCTGTCAGGAGAGAAGGAAGAGAGGAATGGTGGGGGGAGAAAGAAGAAAAAGCAAAGGTTTATTCAAGTACAAAGATTAAAAATGGCTCAAACTTTGTCTTCCACAAGATGGCGCTGCTCTATAAGTAAAGTAGTTTGACACTAAATAATTGTAGTATTGTGTACTTTAAAATGTGAATTACTGTATTGTGTTGTGTGGCTTAATGTTGTGTTGTATTGCTGTGCATGTAACCATTGCTGTGTTCTGTGATGTGTAGCTTAGAATAGTGTTGTTTGTGTAGCATTGTGTTGTTGTGCTCATGTTGTGTGCTACAGTTCTTTTGAGGTTATAACATGTGTTATATATTGTGTAGCTTGGGTTACGTATATTTGTGTTTTGCATGGTGGAAAGTGAAGCATGTGTATTATTTGTGTTTTTTGGTTGTATAATGTTGTGTAGCATTGTTTGGTTGTGTAATAATCTATGGTTGAATGGTGCAATGTAATCACGTTGAGTTGTTGTTTCGATGTGTAAAATTGATCAAAGTTGCAGTGTTGAGTTGTGTGGTGTGTTGTTGTGTAGTGTTGTACGGGGTTGTGCAAGGTTGTGCAGTGTTGTGTCATTTCATGTAGTCGTGTAGTTCTGTAGTAGTGTAGAGGAAGCTGTTAAAGTGATTTAATGCTGCTCTGCTCTACAGCCCCATGCTTTAATCACCAGGCCTTTAATCACCAGGCCACCAGGAAAACTTGAATATACAAAGCTAGAAATCATCTCTTCTGTAATGACAAAGGGGAGAGGCTCGAAGGGTAGGAAAATGGCGGTCAATCAGCCTACTAATACGGTGCAAGACGAAATTGAAAACGTGCTAGCTGACCTCGAGATGGAAGAAGATGGCGGCGATGAAACTAACCTGCACCCAGCCGACGGCGAGGCCGAAATGCGCTCAGGTCTGGCAAACATTAGCAAGGAAATAAGAGACTTGAAAACAGAAATGAAGGCCTCATTTCCCGCATTTGGTGAAGATTTGAGGAGGGACGTGAAATGAGACTTGGATGATTTCAAAAAAGGAATAAACCAGGAATTCACTAAACTTGGTACTGAACAGCAGCTGCAAAGCGGAAGGCTAAACCAGGCAGAGACGCGGCTGGAGAAGCTAGAATCTTGGGCTCTGGAGGCAAACAACACTCTCATTACCTCTTTGAAAGAACAGAAAACCCTGCAGGAAAAGTTAACTGTTTTGGAGTCGAGGTCGAGGAGAAATAATCTCTGCATCTACGGGGTCCCTGAGGGAGAAGAGGACGAATCGACAGCCAAGTTTTTGCAAGACATGCTCAGTCGTGAACCTCACCTGCCGGATGACTTAAATTTCAAAATACAAAGAGCGCACCGGTCCCTGGCACCCAGGCCAGCAGCCGGTGCTCAGCCGAGACCCATCATCGTGAATTTCCTGGAATTCACCACCAAAGAGCGAGGGAGGCATGGAAAACGAAAATCCAACTGAGGAACAAACTACTGTCATTCGACCACGATTATGCGACAGAGGTTGTTCACAAGAGAAAAGAATACAACGCTTCTAAAAGAGTCCTGAAGGAAAAAGGCATCCGGTTTCAGGCGCCATTCACCAGGATGAGAGTCCACAGGAGCACGGGTGCCCGAACCTACAACGACACAAGGGAAGTGAAGGAGGAATTGGTGAAACGCGGGCTCATTGAACCGACACCGGCTCTCGACACGGAGGAAACTGGGCTGGAGACGCGGCTCTCCACGGCGATGGAGTGGCAGCGCAGGGAGAGACCCCGGAGGAGCACCGCTTAAGCAACGACACGCGCAAAGGAAAAGCTACAAGAATTCAGAAGATCTGGAGATTAAAGTCGGATAGAAGACAACAAACATGATAACCTGTCCAGTAGGAATGTTCTGTTTGAAACTACGTCTAAAAAGGGCTGAATATTGACCAGCACATTTACCCTATGTAATTAGAAAAGACTATCGGGACTGTGATCATTTTATACACTTAAATATACACTTAGGTATGACAATATTCAGCCCCGTAGTCAAACCGACACACGAATCCACCTACACATGGTAGTAGGGCCGCTCCTCGGAGAGCGGCCAAGACCCACGCCTCCATAAGAGAGATACAGAACCAACCGACAGGACCATATATGGTCAAGAGACACAGTGATCACAAGGAACACAAACGTCCTTGCTAAACAGATGGCCAAGAGCCTACGCAACAAAAAGGAGGCAACCCATGACTCAGGGCGTCATCCCTGATAAACAACCCCGCCCTAGCGCGTACTATATTACCTCCTCCCTTCCACAACAGATCGGCTCAGAAAGGGCAGACCCATCTCGGTGGCGAAGCTCTCTCGGACCTCAGCGCTGTTAGGGACAGATTAGCAATCCAGTATCTCTCGCCGTCATACCCTGATCTGCTCGTAACTTACGAATAAACGTTTTGTTCTCGGCAACACGATTACTCTTTGGTCGTCAGCTCTCTCATTCCACGTGGGTCCGACCAGGGACCCCGGCCCACCGGGGGGTTCTCACTTAACGCAAACCAACAATTGGTGACCCCGACGTGATATTTTGCATATCCAGTTGGTACGAGAACCGCGGAGCCTGGGAACGGGCCTCGATGTAGAGAGCGCCGTCGGGCGGCCGGACGGCCGGGTAGATTGACATCAAATTCGGGCCCAACCTAAAAGGTAAGCAGAAGCCTGTTACAATCAAAATTCTGTTAACTTTACGGGACACGTAAAACGTCCCGCGTAGGAATTTGGTGTCACCAGCCCGGCTGCCCGGTTGTTAAACGGTAGAAATATTTGCTTAAACAGAGCCCCACCCCCCGCAGTCGGGTAGTATTGCGAGAAACCTGTGAAGAGACGGTGGATGTGATTCCTGACAGAACTCACAGTGTGGTTGCTGAGGGATAGCTGGGTTTTGGGCGGATTGGATCCGGTCCCGTAGAAGGAACAGTCGTTGGACGACTGGGTTAAAAAAAAAAATAAAAAAAAAAGAAGGTAAAAGAGAACGGCACAGGGTGCCTTAGGGAGCAGTCGGGTTTTTGGGGCGGATTGGATCCGGTCCCGTAGCAGTAACGATTGCCGGACGATTAGTTTTGGGAAGGATTGGATCCGGTCCCGTAGCAGTAACGATTGCCGGACGATTAGTTTTGGGACGGATTGGATCCGGTCCCGTAGCAGTAATGATCGCCGGACGATTAGTTTTGGGACGGATTGGATCCGGTCCCGTAGCAGTAGAGAACGGCACAGGGTGCCTTAGGGAGCAGTCTGGTTTTTGGGGCGGATTGGATCCGGTCCCGTAGCAGTAACGATCGCCGGACGATTAGTTTTGGGACGGATTGGATCCGGTCCCGTAGCAGTAGGTAGCAATAGCGATCTGGGACGGATTGGATCCGGTCCCATAGCAGTAGGTAGCAATAGCGATCTGGGACGGATTGGATCCGGTCCCGTAGCAGTAGGTAGCAATAGCGATCGTGTAAAAAAAAAAAGAAAAAGAACGCGGATTGAAGGAACATAGAAAGTAGGATGGCAGACTCACAGGCCCGCGACGGGAGGGAGCAAACTCGAGCGATTCTAGAATATTTGAGCATGCACTACCCGGGGCATGGCAAACGAACGTATGGGGGCGGATGGACCAAGCGCGTCGGTCCAGAGTCACCCCCCCTCCCGGTCCTGCCCGGGGAGTGGATCTGGTTGAAGAAACAGAAGTGGAAGTTTCCTGAGCCACGGTGGACGGGCCCGCACCAGGTTCTCCTTGCCACCTCCCACTCCGTTATGCTAGCGGACCCCAAAGGGGCAAAGGGGCACCATCTCTCCCACTGCAGGGTAGCCCGACATGATGACCCCGCCAGAGACCCCGCCCCGGCTGGGGCTCCCGCTGGCCCCGCCACCCCACGCGAAACCCCAGGGGACCTCTCAGCCCGGGACCAGTAGATGCGGGTCCTGCTGGCGGTTTGGAGCCATGGCCCTGAGTGTGGTAATTATGATCCTGCTGGCCGCTGCTATGTATGGAGTCTCCCCTACCACAGGAATCGAGAGGGAGCGGCGGACCTCCCGCACCCCCGGAGACCAGGGGCCCTGCGCGCCAGGACGGGCCCACGTTTCGATCCCCAGCGTTTGCCTCCCCCCCCCGGCACTGTGACTGAGGTGGTCATCCCGTACACCTCCCTTCGGACCGGGAGCGGACCACCCGCCTCCCAATGGGGTAACGGGTATCTTTGGTATATGGTCAACGACCCACTCGGCACTGGGTGGGGCTCTTTGGTGTCAGATCCCACGGGATACGACTGGTCCGCCTCCACAACCACCCCCTCTGCCAAGCGCCAGAGAAGCTGCCTCACTCTTACCGCCACAGCCACCTCGCTGGTTCTCCAGGTCGATCTGAGGGACCTCCGGACACTATGGACCTCAGCTAACTCCACCGGATGCTGGGGCTTTAAGGTCTATGCATGGACTTCTGGCAGAGACCCGGGGTGGCAACTCCAGCTATGCCCCACACGCCCCAACACCACGGCTCACACTAACTCCTCCACAGTTGATCCCGTCCTTAGCGCGGCCGCCGTGCAGTCTGGCCTGGTAGTAGCGGCGGACCCCACGCAGGATCTCATGTTCCAAATGGTAACCGGGATCCTGGCCTGGAACAACAATTGGCTAGCGCTCGTCCAACAGGCGGCCAACTCCTCCCAAATGGGGGATTGCGTGGTTTGCATGGGGCCGCGACCCCTGCTTCGCGTCGTCCCCGCTCCCCTCGACGACCACTGCGCGGTAAACCTTATGACGAGCGACAATCCCTGGACCAACTGCTCGCAATGGGATCCCGTGTATCCCGTTACCCGACCCGCTGTCACTAAGCCCCTGTTCTCTAGCCGCGTGGCTGCCAGCAATTTTACTTGCCTCAATTTCACTGGTTCAAGGAGGCCGCTGGGTTCCGTTCCAATAGGATATTGCAACCAGACCCTGAACCTCGCAGCCCTCAGTCCCCACCCTCGGGCAGATATATGGTTATGGTGCGGGAAAAATCAACTCTACGACCGTCTACCCACCAATAGCAGCGGCACATGCGCATTGGTCGCCCTTCTCCTTCCTGTTACTATCTTCCCTTCGTTCTCCCTGCTTCCCGAAGAGCTAGAACCGCCTCATACGCGCAGTCGCCGGTCACCCTCGAACACCCTCGCCGATTCCTGGCGCCTCGCAAACTAGCCGATCAGGTGGCCGCCGGTTTTGAAAACCTCCCACTTATATCCGCCCTCTTCCCCGTCACTCCCAACAAAAACGTTGACCGCATCAACTACGTTCACTATAACGTTCAGCGCCTCGGAAATTGGACGGTGGACGCGTTATCGGCCGTACACGCGCAGCTCGCAGCAACCTCCCTCGTAGCATACCAGAACCGGGTAGCCCTTGACATGCTACTCGCCGAGAAAGGTGGCGTCTGCTCCATGTTTGGCGCTCAATGCTGTTCGTTTATCCCCAACAACACTGCCGCAGATGGTAAGCTCACCAAGGCCTTGCAGGGCATGCGTCTCCTAAACAAAAAGATGAAAGAACACTCCGGGGTCGAAGGGATAATGTGGGATGGGTGGCTCAGCGTTTTCGGTCGTTATAAAACTGTAGTCTCCTCGGTTCTCGTCTCGATCGCCGTGTTCGCGGCTATCCTCACCCTCTGCGGGTGTTGCTGCATCCCATGTATACGCTCGCTAGTTAACCGACTAATAACCGCCGCTATATCCCCCTCACACCCCTCTCCCGATCACATGGCCCAGATGCACCCCCTCCTCGACCTGGGGGCGGCCGACGACGATGAGGGAGATGATTTTCATGTATAAACGTATAGCTACTAACCTCCATTTTGTATGACTATCCCGGGTGCACCTTGAATAAACGGGAATCTCCCCCTGCCTCATTGCAGGGGCCCCATGCCTGCACCCGGGACTAACCCTCGTCTGCGCTTGGACTATGTGTCATATGATTGTCCGTTCAACAGTATGTAAACGTTCGTACCAGGGTTGGCAGGCGAATTGCTGACCACCCCCGAAGGGAGGTCATGTGCTAGGTTTTCTCCCTTATAACCGACAAGTGTGTGATGACTTGCAGAGGAGAGTTTTTCCTACACACTGTCCCCTGGTGTTTTTATGTGTAAAAGTTCTCATGATTGCATGGGTGATGCTGGATTGGTTTCCCCTGTCCGGCGTACAAAGTTATAAGTTTATAACTTGAGAGGGAATTGTGATCATTTTATACACTTAAATATAAACTTAGGTATGACAATGTTCAGCCCCGTAGTCAAACCGACACACGAATCCACCTACACATGGTAGTAGGGCCGCTCCTTGGAGAGCGGCCAAGACCCACGCCTCCATAAGAGAGATACAGAACCAACCGACAGGACCATATATGGTCAAGAGACACAGTGATCACAAGGAACACAAACGTCCTTGCTAAACAGATGGCCAAGAGCCTACGCAACAAAAAGGAGGCAACCCATGACTCAGGGCGTCATCCCTGATAAACAACCCCGCCCTAGCGCGTACTATATTACCTCCTCCCTTCCACAACAGATCGGCTCAGAAAGGGCAGACCCATCTCGGTGGCGAAGCTCTCTCGGACCTCAGCGCTGTTAGGGACAGATTAGCAATCCAGTATCTCTCGCCGTCATACCCTGATCTGCTCGTAACTTACGAATAAACGCTTTATTCTCGGCAACACGATTACTCTTTGGTCGTCAGCTCTCTCATTCCACGTGGGTCCGACCAGGGACCCCGGCCCACCGGGGGGTTCTCACTCTCACGCAAACCAACAGGACCTGAGTGTTACCCTGTTTTTTTTTTAATCCGTTGGACTCATTTAGAATGACAAAAACATGTTCCGTAGGCCATTATGTCATTACTAAGTCAGGGCCCTCTCCGAGAAAGAGGCTTTCCCTTCGGCCCCCCAACGGGACCGAAATCCTGGAGGACGAGGAGGAGACCCTCCTTCTTTTGGAAGCTCAAGTGTTTTATTTGTTTAGTTTGTATTGTGCCACTGTTCAGTCACAGTTAGTGGGGCCACTGATGTTCTTATTTGTCTTTAAGTGATGCATGGTAGTGCTGTGAGGATAGCGTCCTTAAATGTGAATGGTTTAAATAATCCAATTAAAAGAAAAAAAGTAATCAGCAAAATGAAGGGGGAAAACATCCATGTGATATATGTACAAGAGACTCACCTCTCTCAGCAAGAGCATTCTAAGCTTGGGTCGTTGGATATAAAAATGCCTCTTATAGTACATTTAAGAATGGCCCCAAAAGAGGAGTTGCCATATTAATCTCTAATTATGTGAATTTTGAATTCGTTAAAGAAATAAGGGACAAAGAGGCGAGATATGTCATCGTAAAGGGAAAAATTAGCGATAATATAGTTACTTTGGTTAATTGTCTATGTGCCGCCCGGTAGTGATAAACTTGATACAACCAATGCTAAAAGAAATAAGACCCAATTATCAAAACTTGTCAATATCTCACTAATTGAACGGGGGATGTTTGATGTGTGGAGGGAACTCCACTCTTTAGAGAAGGACTACACACATTATTCTGCTCCTCATTCCGTTTACTCTCGAATAGAATACTTTTTTATGAAAACAGCAGACAGACATAGAATACAAGATTTTAGTATTGGGATAGCTGATCTGCCTGACCATAGTATAGTGTATCTTACCATTAAATTGGAGGCAAGGAAGAAAAATTCACTCTGGAAATTAAATGTAGGTATGAAAATATAGACAGCCCTGTTGATGATACCATTTTATGGGATATGGTTAAAGCGGTTATGAGAGGGAGATTGATATCAAGGGCAGCATACCAAAATCAAATTAGAGAGGAAGAATATAAAAATTTGGTGAATCAATCAGTGGCGTAGCATAGTTGTGCTAGGCCTCGGGACAAGATCACGCTGCCCCCCCCCCCCCCCCCCCCCCCCACACACACACACACACACGCGAATGCATCCACTCCCCCATTGGGCCTAAGCCAACAGCCGCCACAACGAGAGAACGCAAAATCATCATCAGAACCATGGACGGAGACTTAGCATCCCTTGATCACACGTCAAAATCGCGGAAACATTATTAGAACCACGTACACCGTATTTGCAACACACTGCCTACTATCAAAAACAAAACAGAAATACTCCATTCAGCTGACCACACAACTACATTTCCCAAACAGCACAACTATGGCCTAATCAAAATGGCCAATGGTAACATACTCCTACATGGCACAGCGGCCATAACCAATAATAAAATAACAACTGCTCTTACCCGTTCAGAAGTTAACTCTGCGTGCCTTCTGTTCAGCAAACTCGTTGATAATAGAGGTGAAATCCAATCTTCTTGCTCTTTCATTCTCGATGGAGAGTATGGCCAATCCACTCAATCTCTCCTGTGCCATGGCGCTCCTTAGGTAAGTCTTTATCAATTTGAGCTTGGAAAATGACCACTCTGCCGTAGCTACAGTCACTGGTATGGTGAGGTACAGGAAAAACGCTGTGCAAACATCACTGAATGATGCTGCCAAAGAGCTGTGATCAACAATGATTATTTTAGCCATATCCTTAATTGATGGTCCTTTTGCAAATTCAGCCTTAAAACAAGCTCTGAAGGCAATGAGTTGGCTCGGGAAACATGGGCTTAAGTCCCTGTTGTAGTGATCAGCAAGGCGCTGTGCGTGCTCATACAGGGCATCATCGGGGGCACTATTCAGTTCTGAGGGTTGGATAGCCTGGAAAAGTGCACTGGTTTCACGCAGGGAAACGAACCTCTGCAGTAGCTGGTTGATAATAGTGTCCAGGCTGGCATTAAATACATTGACCCTGAAGTGACTTTCAGGGTCACTGAGCCTCTCATCCTCGCAGAGCTCATCGTAATGCCGTCTCACTCTCCTTGCTCGAACTTGGGTGAACTCACATCATGCTCCCCACTTTTGTGCAACGGCTTGAGCGCTCCTTTTGACCTCGTGAAGTCCTCTCTGTAGGTGGTCAGGCCCGGTACAGCATTTTTTATGAGGCAAACAGCCTTTTGAATGTCCGCATCTTTTCGTTGCAACATCTGTGACACCGCATGAAGGTGTTCAAGTACTTTTGCTTGTTGAACAACGAGTAGCACAAAACCGAAATTTTCTAACTTTGCCTTTAAGGCTAAGGCCTCGTCCCGCACATCTTTCTTTTCATCCACCAAGGCGATTTTGGTTAGAGCTTTCAAAACATTCACCTAGCAGGGTTCCCAATATGCTCGGTCCAAGATGGGCGAATAAAACAGCCATGAACGTGGAAGTTTGATACCTGCCCTCGTTGTAGTTGTATAATTCAACTCAGAAAAAGACCTGTTTCCTTGCGTTGCGTCTCTAGGGAATGGTCCGCAGGGCTTGCATGAACCCGTGGCTACAACATAGCTCCTCACAGGAGTGTCCGGAACCTCCTGAGCACCATAGAGTCCCCTATCGGTCGACCGAACACTAGCAGCAGTAGCACCACTGGTCACGTTGCATTCCAAACCTTTGGGATGGAGGGAGGTCTCGGGCTGACCCGTTGACGGTTCTGGTTCAGTGGAGCTGGAGCAAGAGGGCACTGAGGTGGTGGCAGTAGGCTCCAAGTCGGACTCCTGAACATTGCTAACACTTCTGGCGCTAGTGCTAGAAGTGACCGCCGGAGGTGGTTTAAAAATAAATCTGTCTAATTTCGGCAATTTCGAATTGCGCGCATACAGGTCTTTCTTCTCTTTACGTTTTTAAGCACCACTTTTTAGCTTGCAAAACATTGCAATGGTATGGCTTAGCTTTTAACAATATGTTAGAGTTGGAGACACTCACTCTCAAGAAGACAACCCTAGCATTAATGTGCCAGCATGTAGACTATGATCAGAAACATCACGTTGATTGGTCGAACAGATTTCCCAGCAGGCCCTATTCTTTTGTAAATGTTGAAAATATAAGAAAAGAAATGAAGTAGCCTAATTGCGATTGTATATACTTTTTTATTCGCGGCCAAAATATCAGTACTGTAACCAAATTACATACATTAAGGAAGAGGAAAAGAAAATATATGAGCCACCCTGACTGTGATGTTATGAGAGAAGAGAGTCTATATAAACCGGTCAGTTCCTTGCTACATTTATTTGTAGACATTCCAAGCTGCCTTCACACCGCCGCCAGCGCGGTGTCCAAAAGGCGACCACCAGGCCCTCCCCGGACGCCCAGAGCCCCGGAAGCCCCGGCCCAAGCCGTGCCCCCGGAATCAATCAACAATACTGGAACGGAAACATAAAGACCATGAGGAGCCCTTCTACATCAAATAAACGTTATAAGAAGACAGATAGACGACACTTTAAATAATAAGATTGAGAAAAAACAGAGATTTACTAAACAAACATATTATGAATCTGGCCCCAAAGCTGCAAAATATTTAGCTAGAAGCCTTAAGGTGCAGCAAGCTGCTAATTCAATACACAAGATTAGAGACCCCTTGACAAAATACATTTTATTTAAACCAGAGGAAATAGAAAAGGTCTTCAAAGAATATTATGAAAACTTATACTCTCAGCCTCCAGCAAAATAAAAACACGAGATGAAAACATTTCTCAATTCATTGGACTTACCGGCTATTGGAGAAGATCGAAATTGAAAATTAATTTCAAAAATTACTAAAAAGGAATTAGGCAGTGCTATTAGCATACTAAAATTGAACAAATCACCAGGCAGTGATGGCTATCCGGGCGAGCGGTATAAAACATTTAAAGAGGAATTATCACAACTCCTTCTGAACTCTTTTAATGTAACTCTGACAGAGGGTAATGCTCCCCCCTCATGGAAAGAGGCTGTAATTTCAGTGATACTAAAGGGAGGTAAAGAAACGGAATTATGTGAATCTTATAGACCTATCTCAATTTTAAATGTAGATTATAATATTTTCACATCAATCATTTCGAAAAGGTTTGAAAATGTTATGTCTGATTTGATCGATGAGAACCAATCAGGATTTATTAAGGGGCGACAGACTCAGGACAATATTAGACAAACTCTACATATCATAGACCACATCCAGAAACAGGGACTGAAAGCAGTATTAGTGAGCCTTGATGCCGAGAAGGCTTTTGATTGTGTTAATTGGGGATTTTTATATCAGGTACTTGAGAAATTAGGTTTTCAGAAACAGTTAATATAATGTATTCAAAGTCTCCACAGCAAGGATAAAATCAACGGTCACTTAACCGATTGTTTTATTTTACAAAGAGGCACTCGCAACCAGGGATGCTGCCTTAGCCCCAGTCTGTTTGCCATATTTATAGAACCTTTGGCACAGCTGATCAGACAGAATAGCAGTCTGAAATGAATCCAAGTAGGAAAACAGGAACACATCATAGGACTTTTCGCCGATGATGTTATTGTGACTCTGATGCACCCAGATAAAACCTTTCCTAAACTGATGGCAATACTAGATGATTTTTGTAAATACTGGCTATAAATTAAACATGGCAAAAACACAAATTCTCACTTTCAATTAATCTCCTAAACAAGTAATCAGAGAAAAATACAAAATTAAATGGAAGGCTAAAGTATTAAAATATTTTGGAGTGACATTAACAAAAACTCTTGGCAACACGTCTGAAATCAATTATAAACAGGTCAACAAAAATGCTGAAACAGATGTCAGGAGGTGGTCAGCCTTTAATCTAGATATGAGGACATGTATTGATATAATCAAAATGAACATACTGCCAAGACTAATATATCTGTTTCAATCTATTCCACAGATGATCCCAGAAGCACAATTCAGGTTGTGGGACAAATTGATCTCAAGGTTTATTTGGGTCGGCAAGAGACCAAGGTAAGGTCAGGTATAAAACACTTCAAATGAATAAAGAGGAGGGCGGTGTGTCACTGCCTAACTTGAGGCAATATTTCTATGCAGCCCAAATAAGATTTGTAGTATGCGGAAGCTGCCCGCAATATGAAGCCAGATGGAAAGACATAGAAGTCAACATAGACACCTTTCCAATCCAAGCAATGTTGGGGGACATAGGGAATAAAATGCGTCAAGAAAGCAACAATGATATCATCAAACAGACCCTGGGTATTTGGAACAAGACGGTGAAAGATTACAATATGGAGGGAGACGCAAAGATTTTGACTTGGCCTGCCCTGGATCACGAATTTAAACCAGGAGATAATGATATTGGTTTCAGACGGTGGTGGGACAAGGGTATAACAGCTATATGTACACACACAGGTTGGGCACATCAAAAGTTTTGAACAATTACAAAAGGAATTTGATCTAGGAAATAAAGTTTTTTTCAGATATTTGAAAATTAGAGATTACTATGATAAGAAAATTAAACCAGAACTAGAGGGTAATGTGGTTGAAATCGTAGTTGAAGCTTATAAAAAAAAGAGGAATAAAATTATTCCCAAAATATATCAGGGCCTACAGAAAGAAAATGGGGATAACACAGGATATGTTGAAGAAAAATGGGAGAAGGAATTAAACATAGAAATATCACAGGAGGATTGGTGATCTATGTGGAAAGCAAAGCACTCATCCACAAGCTCAAAGCAGTGGAGAGAATTTGGTTGGAGGAATTTAATTTGTTATTTTATAACACCACATATTAAAAGTAAGCAAATTCAGTCAGAGGAGCAGTGCTGGAGGCTGTGCGGAAACACAAATGCCCATCACTCTCATGTTTTCTGGCTATGCCCAAACATTCAGATAGTTTTGGGGAAAATATGTCTTACTTTAAGTAAGATTCTGAGATATGAAGTCACGAACAATGTAAAGGTGCTTTACTTCTGTATTTGAAAGGATGTCATCTTAGGAGAAGATTTGTATCCGTGTAGAATATTGCTGATGGCCTGTAAGAAAACAATCATTTAGAACTGGTATCAACCGGACACACCAAACCTCAAATAACGGATGGACATAGTAAAACAGATCTATGCAACGGAAAAAATGAATTTTTGCCTAAGATCCAGAGGAGTGATCTTCTCAAGTAAATGGAAGAAATGGACTACCTTCATTAAAGAAATAGATGACCCTACACAATCAGGATAAGCTGTAAGCAATCAAAGAAAATGTGTATAAAACTGAATTTATACCGGTTTCCCCCCCTTCTATTGTTCATGTTATTGTACTTGTATTGTGTGTATGTCTTTAAAAAAGTGAAAAAAAAGTGAAAAAGTAAAAAAAAAGTGGGAGAGGAGAGAGAAGCAGAGAATTAGCAATAAGAACAGAGGAAAGGGAAAGGCAGATCAATTAAAAGAATGGAAGATAGCATGGTCAATTTGATGATTTTATTTCATGAACAAAATCGTTTTTTAATTTGTTTTGACAAGTAGGTTGACACTGACATGATGTTTTTTCTTTTTTTATCCATTTTGCACAAACATACACAAAATAAACAAGACACAAAAACAAACAAAACATATCAATGGCATGTAACTAGCAACCTAATTATAGCAGTGGCCAATGAGAATATACATGAAAAAGCTATACAAGAAGCAAAGGAAGAACCATACATACAAATTTGGTTGTATTAAGAGAAGAGTAACACAAAATAAAAATAAATAAAAAAGACAACAAAAACAAGAAAACAAACAGTAATGGTCATGTTAAATCAAATTAAAAAGCCCCCAAAAAATTACATGGCTAGCACAAGAAGGGCGGCAATAAAAAAAAATCAAACACTATGACACTAATCAACTCCTATCCTCCATGTAGGCATGATAGAGCCTCCACTTCTGATTATACTTTTCCACCCTATTAATCAGCCTAAATGACAACATTTCCAGTGCAGCTAATTTCCCCAATTGAGAAACCACAGGGATGGTGCAGGTAAAGTGGAAGCTTTCCAATTTGTTATTATAAGTTTTTTACCTAGCATAAGTGCTGTTTGCACCCATTCAGCCTTAGATGACGTTAAATCCTGTAATACCATGGGATCTCCCAAGATATGCAAACTTGGGGTGAAAGGGATATCATGACCAGTAATTGTTTTTATATAATCATGGACACTGGACCAGAACGACTGTACCTTTGGGCATCCCCATAGCATATGAACCAGGGTACCATTATTGACAGTGCACCTCCAACACCCTGCATCGTCCCTCAACCCTGCTCTGTGTAGCCTGGACGGGGTCCAATAAACTCTATGCAATGTTTTAAATTGAATTAGTCTTGTTTTAAGATCTTTCAGCATCTTTTTTGAGATTTTAAGGATCAGACTCCAGTTCTCCTCTGAGAGAGCAATATAAAGATCAGCTTCCCATGTCAATCTGAGGGCTGACAAATCGTCCTCAGAGTTAAAAAGCAGTATGGAATAATATGCTGCTGCCTCATGAAACTTTCCAAAAATATCTAATATGCAATGCCAGATGTCCAAACTAGGGGGAGCCACAGAGGCCAAGCCGAAGGTCTGTATCAGCAGTTGTCTCAGCTGCAAGAAACACCATAACAAATTTTGTGGGATATCAAATTGTCATTTTATATTTTCAAATGATCTAAGTATTCCCTCTTCATACAGATCACCTAGAACCTTGATTCCTTTTCAATACCACAGTTTCCAAAAGAAGGGTTCTTTGTCAATACGAAGTTTAGGATTAAACCAGATTCCTGCACGTAGATGAAGATGGGGGCTGACCCCATGAACCTGCGTGACCCTCCTCCAGGTCCATTGTAAATGTGAGACAACTGGATGCTTGTTTAGTTCTGAGGGTAACTTAGCTGTGATGAAATGCACTGGAGAGAGTGGGTCACATAACCTGCTCTCTAAGGCAAACAAGGGTGGGGTTCTTTCTGGGGGAAAAAAACAGTGTGCCATGTGTCTGAGACTGAATGCTAGGTGGTAAAATCTGAGGTTTGGGACTCCCAACCCACCATGATCCACTGGCCTCTGCAGTGTCCACAATTTTAGTCTTGGGCGTTTGTTATTCCATAGGAAAATGCTACAAATTCTGTCAAATTGTTTAAAATATGTTTGAGGAATTTTTACTGGGAGAGCTTGCAACAAATAGTTAAATTTAGGGGCACAAGTTATTTTTATTATATTGGCTTTCCCCCACAGAGATAGAAAAAGTGGAGCCCAGCGCTCGGTATCCGGTAGTCCGAAAGTTTGCCAATAGAGGTTCAGAATTACTCTAAATCAGACAGATTTGGAGGAAATGTTATCCCTAGTTATGTCAAGCCTTTTTCAGGCCAGGAGAAATTGCAAGAATGGAAGAGAGACTTAGGGCAATATGCTGTCAGGGGAGTGCCTCTGATTTTAGCCAATTAACCTTATATCCAGATATTCCTGAAAAACTGTCAACTATTCTGAGTAAAGAGGGCAAAGAGTGTTCTGGCTCGGACACAAACAGGAGAATATCATCTGCATATAAAATTAGCTTTTAGGCGGTTCGGCCTATCTGCATACCTTTGAAGTCTGGGTCCTTTCGGATTGCCTCAGCTAGAGCCAGCGCAAAAAGAAGCGGAGACAGCGGGCAGCCCTGTCTTGTGCCCCTACCAAGGTCGAATGAGGGAGAAAAAAAGTCATTTGTGGAAACTGATGCTTTGGGTTAGGCATATTGAAGTTTGATCCAGTTAACAAACTTACTGCCAAATCCAAAGGTCTCTAGGGTAGAGAAGAGATAACGCCACACCACCCTATGAAAAGCCTCGGCATCTAACGAGATAGCGGCGATAGGGGAGTAAGCATTCTGTTGAGCACACATGATGTCAATAAGGTGCCTAACGTCATCAGCAGAAGAGCGTGAGCTGTAAACCCGACTTGGTCGGTGTGAATCAAAGACGTTATGACCCTATCCAGTCTATTAGCAAGGATTTTGGATAATGTTTTGCTATGGCACAAAATCAGGCAAATAGGCCTATAGTTTTTACAGTCTAGTGGATCTTTGCCGTTTTTCAGGATGAGAGAAATAAGCGCCTCTGATAATGATGGGGGCAACCTACCCTTAGCCAAGGCTTCATTATACATATCCAAAAGAAACTGAGCTAGTTCTTCCGGATTGGCCTTATAGAACTCGACTGTAAACCCATCTAAGCCAGGGGCCTTGCCTGTTGGTAGATGTTTAATGACCCATAGTATTTCCTCTTTAGTAGTTGGAAGATCAAGATCTTCCATTTTATTCTCAGATAGCAAGGGAAGTTTGAGGGGGGCAAGAAATTACGTTATATTTTCTGTATCAGCTTGTGATTCAGAGGTGTAGAGTTCAACATATAAGTTTTTAAAGGCTTAATTTATCTCCCTAGTGTTTGAAAGCAAGTTGTCATTCTCATCTCTGATGGCTGGTATAGTACACATAATTTCTCTCTGTTTGATGCACCTTGCAAGAAGTTTGCCAGCCCTATCGCCTTCCTCAAAATATTTCTGTCTTGCCCTAAAAAGAGAAAATTCTGCTTTCAGAGAAAGTATAGTATTGAGCTCGTACTTCAACCTAGTCAGCTTTGTCAAGTTACCAGGGGACATGTTTGTTTAAATTGAGTGTCGGCTATCCTGATTTGTTTTTTTTAGGTCCAACTGTTTGGCCTTGCATTCCTTTTTCTTAAAGGAGGCTTGTTGGATTGCATGTCCTCTGATGAAAGCTTTAAAAGCGTCCCAAGCAACTCCTAGTGATGGTGTAGAATGCAAATATGTCTCTTTAAAAAGGTTAATTTGAGTTCTCAAAGATTCCCTGAAGTTAGGATCCATCAAGAGGGTAGAATTTAACCTCCATCTGGGTGATCTTTGTGATTTGCTAAAGGCAACCATGTGGAGAAATACAGGTGCATGGTCTGATATTATAATGTTTTCAATGTAACTAGATGTTGAGGAGGAGATCACAGAATTCGATACCAAAATGAAATCTATTCTAGAGAAACTTCTATGAGGTGAAGAATAAAATGTATAATCCTTGCTAGATGGGTTGTGTACGCACCAGATATCTACCAACCCATACGTTTTACACATATCCTGCAGGGCAATACAAGTCCTTGTATGACGTTGCATAGGTGTGCTGCAGTCTAATATCGGATCCAATACCTCAATAAAATCCCCACCCATAATTATTGGGAAGTCGTCCATGTCAATGAGCTAACTCTCCAGCAGACCAATAAATGATGGGTCAACTGTATTCGGGGCATATACATTAGCCAATATAACTTTATGTCCCTGAATTTCTGACAATATAAAAAACATTCTTCCCCCCTCATCTGAGAACTGCCTGAGGCATTTAAAAGTTAAATGTTTGTTGCCTAAAATGGCATCTTCCCTACTATGTTTACTTCCACAAGAGACAGCAACAAAACCGACCCAATCACACTGTAGTTTTTGTGATTCCTGGGCTAATAAGTGGGTCTCCTGTTGGACGACAATGTCACATTTTTATGATTTGACAAAACTCAATACTTTTTTCTTTTTAATTGGATGGTTAAGGCCCTTAACATTCCATGTCATAAAGTTCAAATTACTATTGCTGGCTGACGTAATTTTGGTGGGTGCTAAATGTATTTAAATGCTGCAACTCCATGGCTCACAAAAAAAAGGTGTGTCATTACCGTTAAAACAAACACACAGAAACAAAAAAACATAAAACAAAAATTAAACTTCAGATGACCTGTCGTCATCAACTGGCATCTCCTGAACATGATGCCAGAAACACAAATTATTCTTAGGACCGTGACCCTTTAACTTAACAACAAGAGAGGGAAAGTAAGCGAAAATCAGATTAACTAAACACAATGACTAAACGTAAAGCCATATAATGTTTAACAATTCTATTTCTCTAAAAAACAAAAACAAAGCCTTAAGCGTTTATCTGTCTAAAGTGAGGCTCAGACACCACTACAAAGAGTAGACTATTAGAGACTATATGCATGAAGGAAAAACTACATAAACGTCCACTTAATGTTCAAGGTCCCGTCCTCCTGCGTGATCCTGCGTGAAAATTATTCCATTTGTGAACAAAGTTCAACCTAGAACGAAAAGGAAGAATAAAAAATAAATCTGACTCATCCATAAGAAAGAATGTATTCTCCTCTCTTTTTGATGAGACAAATGAGATCCTTCTTATAAACGTTCAAGCATCTTATAACAATCGCAGGACAAGTAAAAAAGGGGGATAGAAAGAGTCCGTGGTGAAGTTGCAATAATGAGTCAAAGCAATAATCCAACCATTTCGGAAACTAAATTGGGGGGGAAAAAAACAGCAGGATCGCAGGAGGGAAGAAGGGTGAGTGAGCCAACTTGCAGGAAAAAATATTTCAAAACATCTTGTTAACGCCAAAATCCGACTTTACGACCGTCTGGCCATATGTGTAAAGAGGAGCGCATTGCGCTAACCCAGGGAATGGATGTCGGCGAGTGCCTTCTTTGGATCATCAAATTCACGGGTACCCTCCGGCGCCCGAATGACGAGCAAAGCAGGCAATATCAAGGAGAACCTCATCCGTCGATCATGGAGCAGTTTCTTGCATTCGTTGAAGCGCAGGCGTTTGTCAGTGACGATCTTTGAGTAATCGGGAAACACAATTATGTTATGCCCGTGCCAGGTAACCTTCCCTTTACAGGCTGCTTCCACGATGCGCTCTCTGTCTTGGAATCTCAAGAATCTGGCAATAAGGGCCCTCGGTCTCGGTGTCTGGCACGATTCCGACTGACGCCTTGCTCCCGTCCTATGCGCTCGGTCAATCTCCAGCCTCTCAGCGAAATCAATGTTCCATGTTTTTGGAATATTATCACAGAGGAAAGCCTGTGTATCGCCGCCCTCGCACTCCTCCGACAAAACATTGGTTATTCCACCTTTCCCTGTTCTCAATGTTATCCAGTTTTTGTCTGACAACTCTACCTCCTCTCTGGTAGCGGGGGGATTCTCTTTTAGCTCCAATTAGCTTCCTCTGTTAGCTTGTTTTGTACTGCAAATGTGGACCTCTTAATATCTTCCAGTTTCTTGTCTTGTGCTTCGGAGTTATCTTTGATAAGCCTGGACATGTTGGCAAGCTCTCGCGCCACTACCCTATCGGTGGCAGTGGGAGCGTTGCTAGCTGCTGGCTCCTGTTGTGTGGAAATGTCTGCATCGGCTTCATTACCTTGTTCGTTAGCTTTTCGGCTAGCCATGGCAAAACTCGACAGCAACTGCTGGTTACTATTCTTTTTGCAGCTGCCTTTGGGTCTTTCTGACCAATCGCACTTCAAGGCCCACCTGGGCTGTACCACTTCGGGAGGGGCCGCTCAGTTACTCCCCTCTAGACAAAACCGACTTGGTTGCGACATTGACAGATTGTTAGCGTTGCGGCTGTGTTGAGTGAGTGAGAGGTTGCGGGCGCAAAGCTCAGGCTGCCGGACGGCTCTGCAAGGAACTTTTATAAATGCAATATTGTTATCCCGCAGTAATCAGCCCGACAGCCCCGAAACGTTAACGGCCCACCGGGAATTCTCCCGACTCTCCCGATTACCACTCCGCCACGTGTGTGCATGTGTGTGTGTGTTTTGGCGTTATTCGATAGCCTGGTAATGTGTATAGGCCTACGTACGGTAGGAATATTCATACTGGTTTAAATAATAAATGTTAGTATTTCCCATCTTTGCTGAGCAAGAGCTTTGTTCGAAGGTTCAGTGATTGAAACAAATAAAAGCCTGGGCTGTTTTACGGTAGGCCTACCACTGTCATGCACCTACCCGATGTCAAGTGGACCGGGTTGAATTCACTGTAGGTCTCTCTTCTTATAGCCATCTAACCAAATATATTTTATTACTGTCCTTCTCAACACTCTCTGGTCTCACTTAAAGGCTAACAGCACGAAATTAAGGGATATCTAGAATAGAAAAAAATGTGTGATTAATCGCAAGTTAACTATGACATTAATGCGATTAAATATTTTAATCGCTTGACAGCACTAATATATATTCATTATATAGGAGAGGCCCTCTTATGCCCATCAGTTACTTGGCTCCGCAGTGCATCAGTGTCCCTCTCTATGGCTCCCTCTCTCTCTTTTCCAATGTGTTTCAAGAATTTATATCGCTATAAGGAGAAAGGATGTAATGACAACGGCAAGAAAATAAAGGCTCTATGGTCATAATAATTTAAATATAATTGAATTAAAGCGTGTAACAAAGAAATGAGACAATCTAGTTGTGGGCCAGCAGAGGCTGAATTTTAACCGAATTCGGCCCATAACCTTATTTTTTTACATTGTTTTATATTATGAATATTTTAATATTGTCTGGTATACCTGAACCACACTTGAACCACAAATTGGTGGAAGTGGATTTTCAACGGTCAGTGAGGCTACAGATCTTGTTATAACGATAATTGAATAAAAGCTACATGGCCCAAATATTATAGGCTAACTAAATATTTGTATATTTATATATACACACGTGGACAAAATTGTTGGTACCCCTCTGTTAATGAAAGAAAAACCCACAATGCTCACTGAAATAACTTGAAACTGACAAAAGTAATAATAAAAAAAAAATTACTGAAAATTAACCAATGAAAATCAGACATTGCTTTTGAATTGTGGTTCAACAGAATCATTTTAAAAAACAAACTAATTAAACAGGCCTGGACAAAAATGATGGTACCCTTAACTTAAAATTTTGTTGCACAACCTTTTGAGGCAATCACTGCAATCAAACGATATTTGTAACTGTCAATGAGACTTTTGCACCTGTCAACAGGTATTTTGGCTCACTCTTCATTAGCAAACTGCTCTAGTTGTCTCAGGTTTGAAGGGTGCCTTCTCCAGATGGCATGTTTCAGCTCCTTCCACAGATGTTCAATAGGATTTAGATCAGGGCTCATAGAAGGCCACTTCAGAATAGTCCAATGTCTTGCTCTTAGCCATTCTTGGGTGTTTTTAGCTGTGTGTTTTGGGTCATTATTTCTTGTTGGAGGACCCATGACCTGCGACTGAGACCAAGCTTTCTGACACTAGGCAGCACATTTCTCTCCAGAATGCCTTGATAGTCTTGAGATTTCATTGTACCCTGCACAGATTCAAGACACCCTGTGCCAGATGCAGCAAAGCAGCCCCAGAACATAACTGAGCCTCCTCAATGTTTCACAGTAGGAACAGTGTTCTTTTTCAAGGAGGACACCACAACAGTGGTGTCCTCCTTGGTCGTCTCCCATGAAGTCCACTTTGGCTCAAACAACGACGGATGGTGCGATCTGACACTGATGTACCTTGACCTTGGAGTTCACCTTTAATTTCTTTGGAGGTTGTTCTGGGCTCTTTGGTTACCATTCTTATTATCCATCTCTTCATTTTGTCATCAATTTTTCTCCTGCGGCCACGTCCAGGGAGGTTGGCTACAGTCCCATGGACCTTAAACTTTTGAATAATATGTGCAACTGTAGTCACAAGAACATCAAGCTGCATGGAGATGGTCTTATAGCCTTTACCATTTACATGCTTGTCTATAATTTTCTTTCTAATCTCCTGAGACAACTCTCTCCTTCTCTTCCTGTGGTCCATGTTCAGTGTGGTACACACCATGTCACCAAACAGCACAGTGACTACTTTTCACCCTTTAAATTGGCAGACTGACTTATTACAAGTTTGAAGACACCTGTGATGCTAATTAGAGGACACACCTTAATTTAACATTTCCCTATGGTCAAATTATTTTCAATCTTTTCTAGGGGTACCATCATTTTTGTCCAGGCCTGTTTCATTAGTTTGTTTTTTAAAATGATTCTGTTGAACCACAATTCAAAAGCAATGTCTGATTTTCATTGGTTAATTTTCAGTAAATTTTTATTTATTATTACTTTTGTCAGTTTCAAGTTATTTCAGTGACCATTGTGGGTTTTTCTTTCATTAACAGAGGGGTACCAACAATTTTGTCCACGTGTGTATATATATAATATATATTTAAATATTAAATTAATTCAATATTGAAGCAATGCATTTCTAGCATCATCTTGTTATAACGATAATTTAATAAAAGCTACGTCTACTTATAATATTATAACTAAGTCATTTTATATTTAATATATATATATATAGGCCTATATAATATCTATTTTAATATTTAATTAATTCAATATTAAACCAATGCATTTCAATCGGGAGATTTTTTTCGACTTCAGAAAGGCGGCGCAGTGCACGCTCTTGCCCCCCATATCGTTCTATTTCCCACAGTTTAGACTTGTAATTAATACGTTTCTTTTGTAATCAACGTTACTCTTTTTTTATCGCTTTCTGGTGGCTAGTAGGCTATAACGTCACTCTGAGAGAAGTGCACGGACACATTTAACGAGGCAGGGTTATTTTAAATAATTCATTAAATTATCATGTGTGAGAGGTCATTCCTCCTCCTGAGTGTGTAGGGTAGTGTATTGACAACACAGTCTCACTCCGAGAACGTATACCGACTGTTGGCAAGGGCACTTTAGCGTCGGCCGCTGACGGGAAAGGTACCCTTAGGCGTCATCTGCAGACGGAGAGGGGGTTCAATTCACTACAATGTTATGCCATCCCCGGCGATGTTTGATGTTCAGAGCGGGTGCTCCAGCAGCCAATTCACTCCTGTAGGCCTATTAACCCGACTACGGCTCTAAGACGCTGTGAGCATCTTTCCTATTGGATCATTGTTAGGATATTTATTTATTTATTATATAGGCTACAGAGACCACCAGACTTCCTTGAAGCAACGATAATGGTCTATTTAATTCCAGATGGGTGTGCGAGAATAGGGATATAGTGCCATACCGTCAATATGTATTTCATTCAGGCTGGTCAATGGTCATGATACAGATCTTGTTATAACGATAATTGAATAAAAGCTATGGTCTACTTATATTATTATAACTAAATAATTGTATATTTCTATATATATATATATGAATATATTTTAATATTTAATTAATTAAATACAATAACGGCTTTAAACATGTGACATGACTACGTTTTTTTGGCCTTTTCTTTTCAATGGGCCTGCGTCAATGTCACGTGATTCAGCGTCATGTGAACTAGGGTCCGCTGGTTTAGACTTGTAATTAATAAGTTACTTTTCTAATGAACTTAACTCGTTTTTTTTAAATCGCTGTCTGGTGGTTTGTTACGTCATTCTGAGAGACGCGCATGGACAGATTTTATAGTGACACAGCCTATAACCTTTTCTTGATAGCAAAACACCAAGCTCATTGATTTAACGAGGCAGGGTTATTTGAAACAATTAATTGAATATGTGTGAGAGGTCATTCCTCCTCTTGAGTGTGCTTCCTATTTATTTCTAGTGTACACCCCTACTGTCCACAAGCACCCCCCCACCCCCCTCCCCATATGGATTTGGAGAATTGTTGCCACGTCCCAGTGGTGGTGGTATCATATATATGAAAGAGGGCATTCAATTATACTACAACGATCAATTAGGATGCCGAAGCCCTAAGGGAAGTGATGCAATAGGTGACAAGGACATTAACAAGTAAGCTATAGACCTGGGGTCTCTTTTATATCAAAGGGGGTCTCAAAGGACGCATACGCATCCACTTGTGGCTCCAGCCCTACAGGAAATCACTCAGCAAGTGCTCCATCTCTTTGCACCTCACCCAGCGGCTCGCTTGCAAGATTTTGGCCTGAAGTTCTTCCCAGACCTACAGCCTAGCCATCCAACATGCATATCTGAGAATCGGGGAAGGGGGTCTCAAAGGACGCATACCACTATCAACTTGTGGGCCCCAGCCCTACAGGAAAGGCTCACACAGCATCATCAAATGCTCCATTGAAACGCATTGGCGACAAGGCGTTGCTAGAAATTAATCTACATTAGTTGACAAGTGATAGAAACTTGTCCATTAGACCTTCAACCAGGGTGCATCTTGGGATTACTCTGTGAAAATTGTGGGTCTTTGGGAAAAAGCCGGCCCTAACCCTAACCCTAACCCGAAACCTCAGACCCCCCTCCCTGCCCTCAAGGTCAGACCTGCACTGTAAACCTGAACGTTCAAAGTAATTAAATAGATTAAGTAGTGCATACTCAAAGAAAATAAAAAGTTATACTAACTTAATTATGTCAAGTTGGTGTAACATGTTCTTCCTTTTTGAGTAATTGTAACTAATATTTTTTGATTAAATTGAATTCATTACATTTTTCATTATTTTTGCGGTGGACACTATAGTAGCAATGAATGCCCTGTGAGTCCCGTCTGGTGCTCCTGTTTCACGCTGTTCTAGTGTGGTGGAGGAGGTGGGCGGGGAGGAACGATTTTGGCTCTTTCATTTAGACTGAGGCGGCTCTTCTTGTATTCAATCACCGTTGGCTTTTGAATACAAGAAGCTCTGTGGCTTGCGACGGCCCATGGCAAGATTTATTTATTTATTTTTTATTAAGAAGATCATTTTTTAATTAACATTAACTTTTTTCCGGATTATCTAACCACATCTTATAAATGTAAGGGTATTTACAAGTCTACAGTTTCAATGTCAATTTGTCTGACGTCACCCGCAACGTGAGGCGCAACGTGGGTTTCGGTGGGAGCAAGAAAGAGGAAAAGGAGCTTCGAACTTGAACGTCAACCCAATCTATACTCATCTATACCAGTCTACTACTTATTTCCCCAACTATCAGCGCCATTTGATGAATTGTAAGTATTCAACATAAAATGAAGACTTATTAAAATATTTGTTTGGAATTTCAACGTGTTTTTCATACACGTACAACGCAATTCATATAAGCCATGCACAGTAACTTCACACGCATGGTTAGCTTGCTAACAGAGCAAGTCGGGGGCTTAGATAATGCTGACGTTTTTCCATATTTCTTAATTTTCCCCAACTTTCAGTGCCATTTGATTGTACGAATTCAATTTAAGATTAATTAAAATATATAATTTCAACGTGTTTTTCATGCACGTACAACGCAATTCATATAAGCCATGCAGAGTAACTTCACACGCATGGTTAGCTTGCTAACAGAGCAAGTCGGGGGCTTAGATAATGCTGACGTTTTTCCATACTTCTTCATTTTTCCCAACTATCAGTGCCATTTGATTGTACAAATTCAATTTAAGATTAATTAAAATATGGAATTTCAACGTGTTTTTTATACAAGCACAACGCAAGTCATATTAGCCATGTAACGTGACACGCATGGCTAGCTTGCTAACAGAGCAAGTCGCGGTCTTAGATAATGCTGACGTTTTTCCATACTTCTTCATTTTCCCCAACTATCGGTGCCATTTGATTGTACAAATTCAATTTAAGATTAATTAAAATATGGAATTTCAACGTGTTTTTCATACACGTACAACGCAAGTCATATTAGCCATGTAACTTGACACCGCATGGTTAGCTTGCTAACAGAGCAAGTCGGGGGTTTAGATAATGCTGACGTTTTCCCATACTTCTTAATTTTCCCCAACTATCAGTGCCATTTGATTTATTGTACGAATTCAACATAAAATGAAGATTAATTAAAATATGGAATTTCAACGTGTTTTTCATACACGTACAACACAAATCATATTATACTACTCCGTATCCGTAATCCGACTCTTGACACCGCATGGTTACCTTGCTAACAAGGCAAGTCGGGAGCTTTAATACTGAAATCCATGCGTTGTTTGCATTATGTAATAGCATTAAACAGTTTAATATGTACACTCGGGGATCGCATGATAGGAATATATATATATTCCGATAATCGGATCAGAAGTGTCCATGTAAACGCGGCTAGTGTCTCAAAATGAAGACCATAAATTGTCATTGGACTAGACAAATAGGACATGCCTTTTTATATTGGATTTCAGTGATTCTTGTATTTAATGTGAGTATCTTTATTATCTAAAGAAATGGCTTTATTGTTGATTAACCATGCAGTAAAGTTCAAGCGCTGCTGCTTTTCTTTACAGCAATGTTAGTTTTGCTTGATGGCTTCAGTAGCTTGACACTTTGGGGATCAAATGAAAAGATGATTAACATGGACAATTTATAAATGCAAGTATTTATAATGGGACACTTTTTGAATAGTTTTAATTGTTCAGTTGTAGATCAGTTTATGCCTTTGCATCGATGTTCCAGTTTCAAGAGGTTAAAACAGAGTTAAGGAAGATAACTGGAGATTTGATAAAGATACCAGGTAATCCAATTAATGTGAATTCTTCTGTCCCCCTCCCCCATTTTTTTAACGTTTTAGATCGTGGTCTAAACTTTGTCATTTTTTATCTTTGCCTTTTAGGTTGCTGGTTCAAGAATGATCTGGAACTGTAAGTTGTGCGCAGCTTCTTTCACCTCCAGATTACAGTTATTTAGACACTACAGGCTGCAGCACAGCCACTATTCCAGAATCAGCTCTCTTCCATGCCTCTACACTGATTGCATTTGTACATTTCTGACACTTAATGCACTGAGTACTCATCTGTCAAGATATCATACAGCACAATCTAGCAGTTGTGCAGAGCAAAGTCAGGGGACTGTGTTATTTAAATGCTTTTTATGCACATATCAGCAACCCTTTTCTAAATCAGACGTTTTCAGTCATCTCAGAAAGCATTTGAAAAATCATGAAACAGTGACGTGCCCATATAAGTATTGTAGCTATCGCACAAATGTGTACTCCTCATTTAATTCCCATAAAAGTAGAGATCACCAAGAAGGTCTTGCATCAGACTTTCAAACTGATATTGTCAGTGAGGATCCCCATAATCTTCAAGCCAGTATTTCTGAGGGAGCTAGTGATTTGCATGAAGAATGCCCAGGCCCGAGCAGAGAAGTGGGGAATGATGATCAGTGTGACACTGGCGGACTAAGAAATCAACTTAAAAAAAACGTATCTTCCTTATTCCTTAAGATGCAGGCTATCCTCCATGTCTCAAGCACAGCTACTCAGGAAATAGTAGACCACTTGAATGACATCTTCTCCTTACCTGAGCCATTGATCAAAGAGGCAGTTAGTGACATACTGCAAAGAAATGGTCACATTATTACAGAACCTACACTTAGTGAAGTTGTTGCGGCTGTCATGGACTGCAATGTTCTGTCTACATCAACCTCTAAAGGTGCCGAGTTGAGTTCACACAAGCGTAGAAAAGCCTTTATTGAGCGCAACTATCCTTGTGTTATGCCAGTGGAGTATCAGTTGGAGGAACCTGGACATACCAGCATGTATGTTCCTATCCTTTCAATGATTCAAGAGTTGTTTAAAAACACAGACATTCTTAACAAGATTACTGAAAAAAATACTGCATCTGGTCAATATGTATCATGCTCCAATGGCTCTCATTTCCTTGAAAATGAGTTGCTGTCAACAGGGGATCTCATCCTACCACTCCAGCTATATATTGATGATCTTGAAATTTGCAATCCGCTTGGCACATCACGCAAAATTCACAAATTTTGCACTGTATATTGGGTCCTCGCTAATGTGCCACCAAAACACAGGTCAGCATTACATGCTATACAGCTAGCAATACTGGTAAAAGTGACAGACATCCGTAAGTATGGATATGCAGCTGTACTTGCTCCATTGCTGCGTGATGTTCATACCCTGGAAAATGACGGTGTCTTCATCGAAAGCGTTGGTCAGAATGTCAAAGGCACTGTCTTTTGTGTTTCTGCTGACAATTTGTCTGCTCATGGATTAGCTGGCTTTGTAGAGTCATTTAGAACAGGCCATGTTAGCAGATTCTGTATGGGCTCAGTTGAACAGTTTCAAGTAACTGAAGTCAGAGAGAGAAAGTTTCCTCAGCGAACCAAAGCTAGCCATGACCTACATGTGCAAACTGTGAAAGAAAGTGACACGTTGAGCAGCCACTTTGGTGTTAAAGGTGGCTGTGCCTTGTGAGAATCCCTGAATTACTTCCATACAATCACAGGGTTTCCTCCTGATATACTCCACGATCTTCTGGAAGGTATCGTTCCCATGGAGCTTTCTCTTTGTATTAAAGAGATGATCCGGCGGAAGTACTTCACTTTGGAGTATTTGAACAACAAGATTACATCATTCCCATATCAGCACACTGATAAAGTGGATAGACCTCAGCCACCTCCCAAAACGTTGCTTTCTCGAGGAACGATTGGAGGTAATGCACATGAAAATGCCACTCTGCTCCAACTTCTTCCATTGCTTGTTGGCAGTGTAGTACCAGAAGGTGATAAGGCATGGGCAGTTTTGATGGAGCTGAAAGAGGTGGTAGAGTTAGCATTGTGCCGATAATTTACAGATGAAACCTTAGACTATTTTGAGTGCAAAATCAGTGATCATAGACAGGCACTGCTAGAGGTTTTCCCTGAGTTTAGGCTCCGTCCTAAACATCATTATGTGGAGCACTATCCTGCTCTTGTCAAGTGCTTTGGGCCCCTGCTGCACGTTTGGACCATGTGGTTTGAGGCCAAGCACCACTTTTTCAAAAGAGTGGTGCATGACGCTCAAAACTTCAAAAATATTTTGAAGACAATGGCAATCAGACGCCAACACATGATGGCATATCATCTTGCTGCACCATCATTTTTCAAGCCAAAAACTCAGGCATCCAGGATTGAATCTGTTCTGGTTTCAGCTCTACCAGAGGTTGCTCAAGTACACATTAGAGAACAAACAACTAGTGACACTATCTACAAGACATCAAATGTGACCATTGATGGCACAGACTATGTCTGTGGAATGTTTCTGTCTGTAGGAGTCAGCGGTGGACTGTCCAAATTTTGCAAAATAGAACAGATCTTCCTTGTAAATCCTAATGTATCTTTTCTGTGTCTTGATTATGACTGCTGGTATGTAGACCATCTACTGTCTTATGAGCTGTCAACTGCAAATACAAGCCTGTCGATCCACCTGCAGTCTTGTCTGAATGATACAGTTCCTCTCTCAGCATACAAAATAGACGGCTCGCTGCTGCTGACCCTCAAACGCTTCATTGAAGTGAGACAGAACTGAGTTCAGGTAATAATGGTTATTTTATTTATCAGTTATTGGTCTTTATTCACTCTGTGGAATTATCCCATTGTATGGTACTCTTTAACGACCTGATTTTGTCTTTTCATTAACACAATGGCAGCTGCATCCCCACAAATGATTCTTCGTGTTGTTGAGCAAAACCAGGCTAGAAAATCAAAACTCAGCTCACGACCAGCCAGTGTTGATGCACTGATCAACATTATAAAAGAACAGCTGGACATCGACCTTGATTTTGATTTGCTTTATGAAGATCCAGACTTCGACGGGAAACGTGCTTCCCTTGCAGACATTGAGGAATTGCCACAAAAAGCTGTTGTGCACATCTCACTTTCACAAGACTCCAGCTCTATTGCATCTACTGTTCTACTTTCAGATGTGTCATCTCCAGAGCGTCTCAGCAGGTGGCCTCCAGGTCCTTTTCCAGTTCCAACATTTGCATTTGATGTAGAACTGAAACTTAGAGATGGAAATGCGGAATATGAGAAGCACAACACACACCTTAAGCTGACAAGAGACCTAAAGCACAACATTTTAGACAAGCTTGCATCTATTGTGTATGGTTTTAAGGCTTACCCAAGCGATAAAGAGATCGCAATGGTTGCTGAGGCTCTTGTAGCCAAACATCCCTGCTTGAAGGAAGCAGGATCTGAGACTGGCTGGAATGGATGGAAATACAGCATCAAGTTTAAGATGGGCAATTATAGGAACAAGATGAGGCGGGCAGGATGTCAAGAGGTCACTGTAAATTCTGGAAAAAGAAGTAGCACTAATCCTGAAAATGAACCTTAACATTCCAACATTAAATGACCCAAGAGAGCAGAAGTCAACTTCCTACCTAACTTTGCCCAAGGAAAGGATCCTTCAAGCCTTGAGCAGTTGAGGCAGACAATTGTTGAAGAAGTCAAGAAGACTGAGAAGAACCTGCCCCTCATTAGAAAGATGATGGAGACCACATTTCCCCTACGCCGACAGACCATAGTGATGTCCTCCCCACCAGTCAACGAGCTTATGGACCTCTGGCCTGCTCTCAAAATAGAGTCTGAGGTAATATGGATCAGCTCTCTTTTAAAGTGAAAATTGTGATTCTTACTCATTTTGCAATTCTTCCAATTTTTAAGTTGTGTTGCTGTATTCTCCTCCTGCTGTTATTTCAATGAAGTTGTATGCAGAGTTCCAGCGGATTACGAATCAGAACCTGCCAAACATTCTATGCGGAGCTTGATCGCCATCTTCCTCAACTGATGACCTTATTCAGACAGAAGGCATCAAAAACTGGGAAGACAGCAGATGCTCTGGCTGAAATTTTAAAAATCCACGATGAACAGGTTAATAGATTATTACACATTTCCTAGGTTGAACCAGTGGAACATTGAACAGGTTCAATGATTTAAATGAGCTTTGTGAATTTTGCAATTATTAGTCCACTTTGTGTTTACCATTTGTCTGATTGCATTAAAGATGTGAACAGGTTATTTGTGGACATATGTTCTGATTGGACTGTTTAAAATCAGTTTTGTTCAGTGAACTCTTCTGTATATACAATTCTGTTTTTATCTGAGTAGGAAATCCATGACATCCACACCAAGCGCACTACGGTTCTCCACTGCCTTCCTGTGTATCTGCGCGAGGACGTTTCTGGATTTTTCAGAACCTGCACAGTAAGTCTCCTTAAGTCACTAACAGATTTTACTGTGTATTATACAAACAGTTAATCAAAATACTAACATGTTTTAGGACTTACCTTTTTATAGTCTACCCATACAGTTTTAGTGTGTGGTTTTCTTTCTCCTCACTATAAAGGAACTGTTTTTTTATTCAAAGTAATAAGAATGATATAATAAATATACTAAAAATAATTTCCTGTAAATGTCATTGAGCTTGGTTTCAGTCTCTCACACCGCTTAGATTTATGTGTGCAGAACATGGATCTATTGCTTTTCAACTCTTACAATGAGACCCAGGTCTCCCTTATTGGATTTCATTGGGACTTGGTTAAAGAAAGATAAATTATGTTATCTGTTCTGTTCCATGTGTTAGTTTGTGATTAGTATCTCTTTTTCATTCATTAAGGACGAGTCTGATGAGCCGGAGCTTGAAAGTGTTGCAGTGGGCCTCCTACCGTCATCAGTGACCATGCCACAGTCCAAAGTCCAGTTCACTACCACCCTGTGAGAATCTCTGTCATCATTGAAAGTGATGCCATGGTCAGCCTCCCCAGACTAGGCGACGCCTTCCTGGTAATCTTTGGACTGATCTATGCACTACACCTGAGCTATCCGAAAGCACTGACCAACACTTTTGAATTCACTCAAAAGATTTTACTTGGTCTAGAAGATGGTAAACTGTCACCCAGGTTGCAGACCCTCAAGAATGACTTGATGATGTAGAAATTCATCTGAAAGAACACTGCAGGCTTACCAGGCATTATAAAAGTTCAAAGTTTTCATTTTGTCTAAATAATGCCTCAAAAAGTTACTGCACTTTGCAGGTGTTCAGCCAATAGGCCCAAACTACACAATATGCCTGTTTTCATTAAAGTGTAATTTCGGCGAAAATTGAACCCAGGGTCTTTTTCGACATGAAAACACATAAAATAAGCCCTCCAAACACTTTTTTTCATTGATTATCGAGTATAGAGCTTGCCCGGAGCAACGTTGTTCTGGCACCTGAGCGCGTAGCGATGCACACATCACCAGACAGCTAAACACTTTTCCCCACAAAACTTGAAGACAGGAGCAATAATGGAAGTCCGTAAAGGATGTTGTCGACATTCACTTGTATGTCCATTTATTGATAGTCGTTGAACGAGTTGTTGCAGGTTTAGAAGTGTGAAACTGGAAATGAACCAATATGCAAATTGGTTATAAAAATGTACTTATAAGTTGTGAAATACAATGAAATATGAACGTAAATTATTACATAAGACATGGATGAATTAAGTTACTTACAAACAAAGCTTCTCCAAGGCTTACACGGATGGATGACGTGAGATACAAGAAAGATATGTTTCACCGTGTGGATCGCTGGCTCAAAAGACAGATCAAAATGGCTGCCGAAATAATGACCGATCACGTGACTAAAACAATGTGACTCTTGTCAGCCAATGAGAATGAACACATATTAAGAAACTACAAAAGGACTGCATACAAGTAATGGCCTGCAGGGGGCTCTAAAATGCCTAATACGAACTCGAAACGTGTAACGTAACACTCCCCGCCTGGTATTGAACACAATAACACCTTAAATGACTAAACATCTAGGGGTCAATCAAGAGTCTGTGTGGCCCTAAGGGGTCATCAGCACCACCACTTCAGTGATAGGGCGAAGAAAGGTCTTGGAAGTGCCTCCTCTAGTTATCTTGAGCTCCAACTTCCTGATCTTTCCGTCACTTCCAGGGAAAGTTTTAGTCACCAATGCCATGGGCCACTGGTTTCTCTTCAGCTGAGTATCGCAAAGAAGCACTAAGTCTCCCTCCCTGATGTTGGGCTGGCTCTTCTGCCACTTAGAACGACTCTGGAGGGTTGAGACATACTCACACACCTTTCCCAAAAGGTGTTGGCCAAGTGCTGGACTCTTCTCCATTGCTGACGGTGTAAGTCTGCGTCGACGAAGCAGCCTGAAGGAGGATGTGGACGGCAAATCTTCTGGGTAAGAATCGTGTTGGGAGTCAGAAGCAACGGAGCGTCTGCATCAGTAGAGATGGTTGTCAGAGGTCTGGCGTTGATAATGGCGGCCACCTCTGCCATCGTAGTAGACAGAACTTCGTGGGTGAGTAGGGAAGGTTGAGTCTGACTTAGCATGGAATCCAGAATCCTTCTTGAGATGCCAATCATCCTCTCCCACACACCGCCCATGTGTGATGAATGAGGCGGGTTAAAGATCCATGTACAACCCTCTGCACTGAGGAACTTAGAGATGTTGGGCTCCTGGTCGTCTTGCAAGAGTACTTGCAGCTCTTTACAGGCTCCCTTGAAATTTGTGCCACAGTCTGAACGAATAAGCTTCACAGGACCCCGGATGGCAAGAAATCTACGCAGAGCGTTGATAAAGCTTGATGTGTCCATGGCTTCAATGAGCTCTATGTGAACAGCACGTACACTGAGACAGGTGAAGATAACTGCCCACCTTTTGCTGTTGGCAGCGCCTCCACGGGTGCGTCGAGTAGAGATACTCCAAGGACCAAAAACATCAATGCCTACGTTGGTGAAAGGAGGCTCTGTACTTAGGCGGTCTGGAGGGAGGTCGGCCATCTTTTGCTCTGCTGTTTTGCCTCTGAGCTTGTTACATGTGACACACTTGTGTAGAAGCTTTGCGATGCACCTCTTGGCTCCGACCATCCAAATGCCGTCTGCACGCATAGCTCTCTCCGTGAAGATCCGGCCCTGGTGTTCGACTCTCCTGTGGTAGTAGCTGGTAAGTAGAGCGCCGACGTGGCTGCGACCAGGGACAATGAGAGGGTGTTTCTCCTCCGCAGTAAGACTTGAGCGTTGAAGCCGGCCACTGATTCTCAAGAGTCCGTCACAATCGAGAACAGGATCCAACTTCCTCAGTGGACTGTCGTTAGGAATGCTTATCCCTTGCTGCAGACAGGACATCTCAGTGCGATAGGTTTCCTTTTGAACACATCGAATGACGACCTGTTTTGCCTTCAACAGATTGTCGGATGTGTGTGCTTTTGAACATTGATGCCAGCCTTTACATTCTTTGTTTCCCGTTGTAGTGCTGGATCCGATGACCTCTGTGATGTGGATGAGTGTGGCTATGGCTCTAATGAGAGACTGCCATGTTGAAAACCGTTCAAACCGCTGAGAGCCCAGGTTTGGGCTGGTGCATGTGGTGAGGTGAGATCGCACTTCTGCATCAGTCTGGGTCCACAAGGCTTAAAGGTGTTTCCAGTGGGATGTCTTCTTTAGACGGTAGCAGCAGAAAGTCAGGCCCGGTTAACCAGCTCGTGTTGGTGAGCAGTGCTGCATGTACTGGTCTGGTTGCTACGTCTGCTGGGTTCTGGCCGGTGGGTACGTAGTGCCACTGGCTGGGGCTTGAGAACTTCCTGATGCGTTCTACCCTGTTACTGACATACACGTAGAACCGGCGGGTTGCGTTGTAAATGTACCCAAGCACAACCTTGCTGTCTGTATAGAACCGTACATCATCAAACTTCAGATCCAACTCTCTTGAAGCCAATTCTGCTATCTCAACCGCCAGGACTGCTGCTCCCAGTTCAAGCCGCGGGACTGTATGGACTGACATCGGAGCTAACTTTGTCTTTCCTATGACGAATCCTACATGGACCTCGCCGCTGTCGTCTACCACCTTGAGGTAAGCTACTGCAGCAATGGCCTTCGCGGAAGCGTCTGAAAAGATGTGTAGCTCCACGCGCTGGGCGTTGGAAACAGATGTGCTTGTGTAGCAACGAGGCGTCTCAAAGCTTTCAAGGGCTTGTAGTGAATCCCTCCAAGCAATCCACTCTGTTTCCTTTTCAACAGGGAGCGGCTCGTCCCAATCAACGGTGTTATGGGTGAGTTCTCTCAGAAGGAGCTTTCCTTGTATGGAGATCGGTGCCACCAGGCCAAGTGGATCGAACAGACTTGCTTCACACAAGCAAGCACACCTCTGCGTGTGAAGGGCCTATTGGTGTTGGCGACCCGAAAAGTGAACGTATCTCTGCTCAGGTCCCAATTTAATCCCAGGCTGCGCTGCATCGGTGGAGAGTCAGTTTCCAGGTCGAGGTCCTTCAAGTCCTTGGCATACTCAGAGGATGGAAACGCTTGCATAACTGCTGGACAGTTGGACGCAATCTTGTGGAGACGTAGGTTGGACATTGCTAGCATACCTCGTGCTGCAGTAAGTAGGTCGATTGCTTGAGACACAGAGGGCAGAGATTTGAGGCCATCGTCTACATAGAACTCTCTATGTACAAACTTTTTCGCTGCGTGACCAAACTCCTCTTCTCCATGCAGAGCAGCTCGTCTGAGGCCGTAGGTCGCTACCGCTGGAGACGGGCTGTTGCCAAACACATGGACCCGCATTCGGTATTCTACAACCACGTCCGTAGGGTCGTTGTTCCTGAACCATAGGAACCTAAGAAAGTTCCTGTGATCTTCTCTCACGATGAAACTATGGAACATCTGTTCGATGTCGGCGTGGGGGCAACCTGTTCACATCGAAAACACATCAGAACTCCCAGCAAACTGTTGTTAAGATCTGGTCCGGTCAACAACACGTCGTTCAGAGACGCTCCAAGATGTTTGGCGCTGGAGTCGAAGACAACTCTGATTTGACCTGGTTTGTGGGGGTGATACACTCCGAATGTGGGGAGGTACCAGCACTCCTCTCTGTTAGCCAACGGAGGAGCGAGCTCTGCATGATCTTGATCGAAGATACGTTGCATGAAGGTGACAAAATGTTCCTTCATCTCTGGCTTTCTTCCAAGCGTGCGACAAAGAGAGTTGAAACGATTCAGAGCTTGCTCTCTATTGTTAGGCAGACGTGGTCTTGACGGGCGGAACGGAAGTGGGGCTACCCAGCTGTTACCGTCGTCGATGTAGCTCTCCTTATCCATTAACTCGATGAACAGCTTGTCTTCAATGGAGGGAGCGACCTTGTTGTCATCTTCGGTGCGTTGGAATATCTTGCTTCCCAAGGAGTCATCGTAACCGCATCTCTCTGCTTCGCGAGTCAGTGGTGAGCTTGACAGTTCACAGAGGCAGTTGGTGCTTTGGGTCTTCACAGTGAGTTTCTCCTTAACTGTGAGATGGTTTGGACAGGGTGAGAAGTGTGAATGGCGGCCGTTCTCCAGAACGTGAGTGCGGAACACACTTGGATCTTTGGGTTTGTGAGCTGTGCCTAGGCAGACCTCACCGATGATGACCCAACCAAGATCCAAGCGTTGGGCATATGGTGCGTTATTAGGTCCATTGCGCTGGTCTCATACCTTGTGAGCCTGTAGGACATCACGCCCAAGGAGAAGAAGGATCTGAGCCTCTGGGTCAAGCGGAGGAATGTGCTCAACAATGGAATTGAGGTGAGTGTGATATTTTGCTACTTCTGGAGTAGGTATCTCGGACCTGTCTTCAGGAATGTAGTTGCATTCAATGAGTGTCGGAAGATCTATACTGAGATTTCCATCCAAAGGTTGTGCGACAAAGCCTCTGCCTCTCCTACCTGACATTTCAGTGAGACCGGCAAACGTACGTAATGTGTAGGGAGCCTCTGAGTTTTCAAGGTTAAAGAGGTTGAAGAACTCTGGCCTGGCGAGTGACCGGTTGCTCTGGTCATCAAGAATGGCGTAGAGTCTCACTGACCTGTTTGGTTCTCCCTTAGGATGCACTGTGATGAGGCAGATTTTAGAGCAGGAGCTAGGTCCGTTGTTTCCGCCACAGATCTCGGTGCACATGGAGTTCACTGTAGGAGGAGGTTCCGACTCCCCGCCGTTCTCTGCCTGAGGGGGCTGGTTAGCCCAAGGAGCTGGCCCAGCGTGAAGAGCCGATATATGCCTGTCGCTGTTGCACTCCTTACAGTGCACTTCTGTTTTGCAATCTTTGGCAACGTGTTTGCTTGAAGAACAACATCGAAAACATATACCAGCTTCTTTGAGAAATGCCTTGCGTTCTTCGATATGTTTGGATCGAAAGCCTCTACAATGTTTGAGGGGGTGAGGCTTTTGGTGGATGGGGCACTGTTTACTGACATCAGGCCTAGCACTGGAAGTCTCTGTTGTGTCGGAGTCAGAAACCGGAGAGACATCCGTTATATGAGTGGATACGAAGTTTCTTGTCTTCTTATCTGTAGCGTCTGGCTTGGTTGTTGTAGCAGCTGAACTGGCAAAAAGGAAGCTTGGGTCGTTGCGGATGTAGGCCTCTCTGGAGACGAAGTCAGCAAAGTAGGTGAAAGGTGGGAAGAGCACGTTGTGCTCTAACTTGTAGTTACTCCCCTTAGAAATCCACTTTTCTTGGAGGTTCCATGGTAATTTTTCCACTATGGGGTTCAGACCTCTAGCTGTGTCCAAGCAAGCAAGTCCAGGTAAGTAGCCCTCGCGCTTAGCCGATGCTAGCTCCTGTAGCAGGTCTCCAAGCTCTCTGAGTTTAGGATAATCCCTGTTGTTGATTTTGGGAAACTTCTCCACTCGGTCAAAGAGAGCCTTTTCGATCATCTCTGGTGAGCCGTAACACTCCTCAAGACGAGACCATGCCATTCTCAGGCCTTGAGTTGAGTCGTTGACGTGGACAGCTCTTATCCTCTTGATGTGCGCTGAAGACTGCGGGCCTAACCATTTAGTGAGCAGATCGAGCTCTTCGCTGGAGGTGAGATCAGTTCCTCTAATGGAGTTTAGGAAGCTCGACCTCCATGCCCGGTAGCTCTCAGGTTGATCATCGAATTTGGTAAGACTGGAGCTCAATAGTTCACGCCGAACAAGGAATTGAGCTACCTCACCGAACCCTGTATGGTCACCATTGTGAGTATGAGGAGCCTGTCTGGGGTGAGTGGACGAGAGTGGCTGATGTGTCCCCATTGGGTAGGGGATGTGAGCTTTATCATCAGGAGCAGGCCTTGGTGCCTGGTTGGTTAAAGCAGGTTGCCTAGACCTGTTGAGGTCTCCATCGAAGGAGTCTTGATTATATTGCCTTGTGCTATTAACGTTAGCAGGGTTACGTCGTTGAAGCCGACGTGTTGGGTCAGTGGAGGTAGACTCAGAGGCTGCATTTGAATGACGCTCAACGTAGTTAAACGTTCTTTCACGTGGAGATTGAGTTGGAAGAGAAATTATAGTTCTGGAGCCTCTCTCCAATTCTGCTGCAGTTGACTCAAGGGCTTCGGCTTCTGCTTCTGCTGATGCAATCTCTTTGTCTAGCTTTAGGGTAGCAAGAGCAGCGTCCATATGAGCGTCCATACAAGCTTTTTCTATTAGTAGATCATTTTCTTTTTGAACAAACGTGATGCGGGCACGTGCAGCTGATACTTTAGCCCTTGCTTTAGCTGCAGCTAGGCTAGCGGAAGAAGACCTTGAGCTTGAGCTGGAGTCACCAGACACAGACTTTGTAGCATCTGCTAACGTAGTGTCTTTTTGTTCTTCCGTTCGTGAAGCAGCTTCCATCTTAGAGTAGTGAGATCACACTGATGCACCGGAACGGCTAACGGAGAATGTCTCTCTTGATCACGGTAGGTATCCGTTGTTTAGAGCCCGCTGTGATGCTGTTTTTTCACTGTTCTGGCACCTGAGCGCGTAGCGATGCACACATCACCAGACAGCTAAACACTTTTCCCCACAAAACTTGAAGACAGGAGCAATAATGGAAGTCCGTAAAGGATGTTGTCGACATTCACTTGTATGTCCATTTATTGATAGTCGTTGAACGAGTTGTTGCAGGTTTAGAAGTGTGAAACTGGAAATGAACCAATATGCAAATTGGTTATAAAAATGTACTTATAAGTTGTGAAATACAATGAAATATGAACGTAAATTATTACATAAGACATGGATGAATTAAGTTACTTACAAACAAAGCTTCTCCAAGGCTTACACGGATGGATGACGTGAGATACAAGAAAGATATGTTTCACCGTGTGGATCGCTGGCTCAAAAGACAGATCAAAATGGCTGCCGAAATAATGACCGATCACGTGACTAAAACAATGTGACTCTTGTCAGCCAATGAGAATGAACACATATTAAGAAACTACAAAAGGACTGCATACAAGTAATGGCCTGCAGGGGGCTCTAAAATGCCTAATACGAACTCGAAACGTGTAACGTAACAAACGCTAACAGCCCAAATGGCTTCTATGTTATGAGGGGCAGTGCGAACGCTTCCAAATCAGCATTTTCTAACCACTAATATTGCTCAAAATAGCACCAAACCTCTGCAGTAGCATGACTAGGGTCCCTACACATAAAACGAAGCATCAACAACTTAGCGTACCGGGAATTTATTAAAAAATACTGTTTTACAAGTCTGCATTACCGGTAGGTCCAAGTTTACCAGAAGTCCATACTCACTGCGCGCTCCCACGTAAATAATATAATAGAATCATATAACACTCGCTGTCACAAACCGTAAAGTATCAAGAGGGGCCGGTCTATTATATTATTTACGGTAGCCATTTACGTGGGAGCGCACAGTTGACCATGACATTCTTCTAAACCGCCTCCACCTCACCACTGGACTCACTGGAACTCCCCTCAGTTGGTTCCAGTCATACCTCACAAACCGGATAGAATGCATCTCCATCAAACCCACACAGTCACTTGTGGTGTCCCCCAGGGGTCAGTCCTTGTCCCCATCCTCTTCATCCTCTACCTCATCCCCCTTGGTCAGGTCATCAGCCACCATGGTTTTTCATTCCACTGCTACGCCGACAACACACAGCTCTATGTCAATGCCACAGCTGCCACCCCACCTTCAACATCACCGCCATCCCCATCAGAACTCACCACGTGTCTGGAGGAGATAAAGGTATGGATGGAGCACAATTTCCGCCAACTCAACAGCTCCAAAACCGAAGTCATCCTGGTCGGCACCTCTCACCAGACCAAATCATCATCCATAACCAGCATCACCTTTTCAGGCTCAAATATCCCTCTCTCATCAACAGTCACAAATCTAGGTGTAAAAATGGACCCCCAACTCACTTTTCAATCCCATATCAACCACCTCTGCACAACCACCTCCTTCTATCACCTCCGCAACATTTCCAAACTCTGCCCCATTCTCTCCCTCTCAGACTCGGAAAAAACTAGCTCATACCTTTATCTCCTCCAGACTGGACTACTGTAACGCACTACTCATCGGGATCCCTAGCAAGAGCCTGCAGAGGTTCCAATACATACAAAACTCTGCAGCTAGGATCCTGATGAGAGTGCGCAAGCCTGATGAGCACATTACCCCCATCCTCCACTCACTCCACTGGCTTCTGGTTTCCACCAGGATTGAGTACAAGGTTTCCCTCCTCACTCACCAATGTATCCATGGACATGCCCCCCCCCTGCCTCAAAGAACTTCTCAACCACCATAACACAACACGCTCCCTCCACTCCACTCACTCTAACCTCCTCCACAGAACCAAACTTAGGACCATGGGAGATAGGGCCTTCAGTGCTGCCGCCCCACGCCTGTGGAATGCCCTCCCTGACACCTTGAGGGCACCACAATCCACTGATTGTTTTAAAAAAGGTCTTAAAACATTTATTTTTAAGACAACCTTTGGCTCCCACTCTTAGATGTTTTTAAACCCCTTTTATTTTTGTTTTTAAAATAAATATACATATATTTATGTATTTATGCTTTTAACCTGTAGCCCTTTGAGATCTTCAAATGAAAAAGGCACTATAAATTAAATGTATTATTATTAGTATTATTATTATTATTATTATTATTATTATTATAACAGAGTAAATGTACATAAGACAGAGGTTAGTTTCTTGTCCCCATTTTTTGTGGGATGGAGGTGTGCATTTGCGGCTTAAGGTGTGTAGACACAGCTGGCCTGTGGCCAAGTTTTTGAAGTCTGGGGTCAAAAGGTCAAAAGGAGCCGGCACCACGCCGCTTATGAGATAACAAAAAGTGAATGTGCATTTCTCTCATAACTTTTTTTCATTATTAAAGAGAGGCCTGATTTTCAGATATGCATGTTGGATGGCTAGGGTGTAGGTCTGGGAAGAACTTCAGGCCAAAATCTTGCAAGCGAGCCGCTGGGTGAGGTGCAACGAGATGGAGCACTTGCTGAGTCATTTCCTGTAGGGCTGGAGCCACAAGTGGATGTGTATATGTCCATTGAGACCCCCTTTGATATAAAAGAGACCCTAGGTCTATAGCTTACTTGTAAGCTATAGACCTAGGGTTACATTACATTTTGTCTTTAAGAAGGTCGTCTCATATCTAGCTGGGGTGAGTCTTGAAACTAAGAATTATAGTGTTTGGCATTGCAATTGGTTGTACTAACTTTAACCCTAGTACCTGCAGTGTTGGTTTTTGCTGTGTTGTTGTTGATAGTAAGGCTGTTGAGTGTAGTTTCGGTCACAAGGTGTGAACAATAGGCTTGATTGACTGGGCGTAGCTAAGGCTGCCTGAGCTACCATGTGCATTTAAAGGCTAAGTGTTAGCAGCGTCAGGACCCAGCAAACAAAGACCAAGGGAGTCTCTCTGTGGGAGTCCCTCGAGGAAGACCTTAGAGGCCACGGTATAGTAGCTATGTGTCGTAATTCAATTATCGTTAGAATCTCTACTCATAGACGACGCCGCAATAGATCCTCTGCTCGGCGTCACAACCCATCCAATCTATGCCATTTACCCACCCTCGCCATCACTGACCTTGAAGTGATGGGAGGACTCTGGAATTGCCAGTCAGCGGTCAAAAAGGCGGACTCTATTTCGGCCTACGCGTCCCTCAATACCCTCCATTTCCTGGCCCTGACAGAGACTTGGATCACTCCAGAGAACTCTGCCACTCCTGCTGCCCTTTCCACTGTTTACTCTTTCTCACACACCCCTAGACCTTCGGGGTGAGGAGGAGGGACCGGACTCCTCATCTCTCCGTTGTGGACCTATCAGGTCCTTCCACTAGAACACTTGGCCAGATCTGCATTTGAACTCCACCCTGTCACTGTCACCCTTCCTATTAATCTCTTCATTGTGGTAATCTACCGTCCCCCTGGTCCTCTTCGTGACTTCTATGGCGAAATGGATGCCCTTCTCAGCAGCTTTCCTGAAAATGGCACACCACTCGTTATACTTGGCGACTTTAACATCCTGCCAGAGAAGTTGCACTCACCTGAATTAACCAACTTTTTTGCCACCTTTGACTTAACACTATCCCCTTCTCCTCCCACACACAGGGCAGGGAACCAGCTTGACCTGATATTCACAAGGTCCTGTGGCACCTCTGCTCTCTCTGTTACCCCACTCCCCGTGTCTGACCATCATTTTGTTGCTTTTTCTCTCCCCTTAAAGTCCTCTCCCCTTAAAGTCCTCTCCCCCCCTCCTTTCTAGTCCCCACATTGTCAACACCCGCCGCAACCTCAAAACTCTCTCTCCCTCTACGTTTGCCTCAACTGTTCTGTCTTCACTACCTCCTATTGAACAATTCTCTCAACTATCCACAGAGGATTCCTCTGACACCCTGCTATCCTCCCTCTCCTCCTCTTTGGACTCCCTCTGTCCCTTCCACTCCAGACCGGCACGATCTTCACCCCCCCCCTCCTTGGCTGTCTGAATCTCTGCTGACCCATAGAGCAGAGTTGCGGGCAGCTGAGAGGAAATGGAAGAAATCAGACTGTCCTAATGATCTATCTCACTATCTCCTTCTTCTCTCAGGTTTCACCTCCACTGTGTCAACAGCCAAAACTGCCTTCTACCGGACCAAAATTAACTCCTCCGCCTCAAACCCCAGGAAACTGTTTTCCTTGTTCTCTTCCCTCCTCAACCCTCCCTCCCCTCCTCCTCCTTCCTGCCTCACTGCTGATGACTTTGTTACCTACTTTACCCAGAAAGTAAAGGACATTAGCTCCTCTTTTATCACTGCCACCATCCTCCCTCCCCCGACCCCCACCTCTGTCTTTACCCAATTCATCCCTCTCACCTCAGACGAGGTCAACAGAATTATAACATCTAACCATGCCACCACCTGCCCCCTTGACACTATCCCTTCCTCCCTCCTCCAGGCTGTGTCAAACGACATCCTGCCATTTCTAACCGCACTTATTAACTCCTCCCTCACCTCTGGCATTGTTCCAACGTCTTTCAAGACTGCCAGAATAAAGCCTCTCCTCAAAAAACCAACGCTTGATACCACTGACATCCAGAATTACAGACCGGTATCTCTTCTTTCATTCCTCTCTAAAACATTGGAACGTGCCGTCGCTAACCAACTGTCCTCCTATCTCTCATCTAGCAACCTGCTTGACCCTCACCAGTCAGGCTTCAAAAAAGCACACTCCACTGAGACGGCTCTCCTCGCGGTGACTGAGTCCCTCCGGGCGGCCAGAGCCTCGTCCCTCTCATCGGTTCTCATTCTCCTTGACTTGTCTGCAGCATTTGACACTGTGAACCACCAGATCCTCCTCGCCACTCTCGCCGAGCTTGGCATAGCTGAATCTGCCCTTTCCTGGTTCACGTCCTACCTGATGAATCGCACTTATCAGGTAACATGGAATGGCTCCTTGTCCAAACCTTGCACGCTTGATACAGGTGTCCCTCAAGGCTCGGTGCTGGGGCCTCTTCTGTTCTCCCTCTACACCAGATCTCTGGGCTCTGTAATTACATCCCACGGCTTTTCCTATCACTGCTATGCTGACGACACTCAGCTATTTCTCTCCTTTCCCTCATCTGGCAAAGCCCTGATTACAACACGCATATCTGAATGTCTGGCAGAAGTCAGCACCTGGACAACTGCTCATCACCTGAGGCTTAACCTCAACAAGACTGAGCTCCTCCTAATACCAGGGAAAGAATGCCCACACATGGACTTACTGGTCACTGTTGAGAACATCACTGTATCTCCTTCTCCAACTGCCAAAAACCTTGGTGTAGTGTTGGACAATCAGTTGTGCTGCACCGCAAACATCACTGCGGTGGCCCGGTCCTGCAGATTTGCACTTTACATCATCCGCAGGATCTGGCCCTTCCTCACAAGGGAAGCAGCTCAGCTTCTAGTCCAATCACTGGTCATCTCCCGCCTCGACTACTGCAACTCGCTCCTGGCTGGACTCCCTGCCTCTTAAACCCTTGCAGCGCATCCAGAATGCAGCAGCGCGCCTAGTGTTCAACCTACCAAAGTTCTCACATGTAACCCCCCTCTTCCGAGACCTCCACTGGCTCCCTGTAATAGCTCGCATCAGATTCAAGATGATGGTACTGGCATACAAGGCAGTCGATGGAACTGCCCCTGCCTACCTCCAAGCATTAGTAAAGCCACACACCCCAGCTCGATCCCTCCGCTCAACTACCTCAGCTGGACGTCTGGTACCGCCATCGCTAAGAGCAAGCAAAGGTCGATCAGCAAAGTCACAAATTTTCTCTGTTTTGGGACCTCAGTGGTGGAACGAGCTCCCTACCGAAGTCAGGACCGCAGAGTCGCTCACCAGCTTCCGCAAAAGACTCAAAACTCACCTGTTCAGAGTTCATCTCGACTCTGCATAGAAACAAATGCACAGCCACCATTGAATGTTGTACGTCCTGGCACTTGTACATTACACTTATTCAAGGTACTTAATTGTGTAGCATCTACAGTAGCTGCTATCGCTGCTTTACACAGGGAATGGGTTAGCCTAGCGATTGTAATACTTGCACTTGGTTCTATGAACGTCTTTACTGTACAGACAGCGATATATTGTTTCACTTCTTATGACAAATGTACTTATTGTAACAAATGCACTTATTGTAAGTTGCTTTGGATAAAAGCGTCTGCTAAATGCCCTAAATGTAAATGAAAATGTAAATGTCCTCGACTCAGTCACATATTGCATTACTTCCTTTAGGGCTTCGGCCTCCTAATTGATCATTGTAGTATAATTGAATGCCCTCTTTCATATATATGATACCACCACCACTGGGACGTGGGAACAATTCTCCAAATCCATATGGGGAGGGGGGGTGCTTGTGGACAGTAGGGGTGTACACAAGACATGAATAGGAAGCACACTCAGGAGGAGGAATGACCTCTCACACATATTTAATTAATTGTTTCAAATAACCCTGCCTCGTTAAATCAATGAGCTTGGTGTTTTGCTTTCAAGAATAGGTTATGCGCGTCTCTCAGAGTGACGTAACAAGCCACCAGACAAAGATTAAAAAAAAACGAGTCAAGTTAATTAAAAAAGTAATTTATTAATTACAAGTCTAAACTTCAGAAAATAGAAACATCCGAGGTGCCTATTGAAGGAAACCTTGGAATATCTATCTATTTCCTAACCAGCAGATCCTAGTTTATGACAAAAACAACACAATTGACGGCAGCTCCGTTGCCGCGTGGTTTTTGGAGCCATGTAAGGAGCAGAGCAACCATGACAGTCAAGTGACGTAGACGCAGCCCCATTGAAAAGAATAGGGCATGTCATGATTAGAGCTGTTAATGTAATGCGTTTTCCGCGGTGGACCAACGTAGTTATACTGCATTCTGGTGTGAGACTGGGTTTAAGGGACGTGGTTAGTTTCAGTTTTTGAGGGGGTCTGCTGCAAAAATCGGTTGTTGCTTTGACCAATCCATAACTAGAGCGTGCACTGCGCCGCCCTTCTGAAGTCGAAAGAAATCTCCCGATTGAAATCCATTGGTTTAATATTGAATTAATTACATATTTAAATACATGTTATATTTAAATATAAATAGAAAATTATGTAGTTATAATATTATAATTAGACCATGAAGCTTTTATTCAATTATCATTATAGCAAGATCTGTTAGAGCGTGCCCTGTGCAGCCCGCCCCCCCCTTCTGAAGTCGAAAAGAATCACCCGATTGAAATGCATTGGTTTAATATTGAATTAATTAAATATTAAAATATAGGTTATATATCCTATATAAATATACAATTATTTAGTTATAATATTATAAGTAGACCATGTAGCTTTTATTCAATTATCATTATAAAAAAATCTGTATGCTAGAGCGTGCACTACGCAGCCCGCCCCCCCTTCTGAAGCCCAAAAAAATCACCAGATTGAAAAGCATTGGTTTAATATTGAATTAATTAAATATTAAAATATATATATTATATATAAATCTAAATTTATTATTTAGTTATAATATAAGTAGACATGTAGCTTTTATTCAATTATCGTTATAACAAGATCTGTAGCCTATCTGCGCTTCCACCAATGTGTAGGCCTAAGTTTGGTTCAGGTATACCAGACAATATTAAAATATTCATAATATAGAAACGATGTAAAAAATAAGGTTATGGGCCGAATTCGGTTAAAATTCAGCCTCTGCTGGCCCACAACTAGATTGTCTCATTTACTTGTGACACGCTTTAATTTAATTATATTTAAATTATTATGACCATAGAGCAGGGGTCAGCAACCTTTTCAACTTTCAGTGCCAGTTTTACATTTTCTTGTTGATGAGTGTGCCTTAAGCAACAATATCTTAAAAATTAAGCTGAATTATGACGCAGCGACCTAAAACATTTCCAGAAGACCTGGAATTGTACTATTTCCATATAGTCCACAATCATGCGTCAACATTTTAAATGTTTTTTTGGTTGTTATATTTGCAACATGGGCTTACAAATTATATTTACATATGTCCCATCTTAAAACAACACTTTCAGAAACTCATTCAAAAACATATTTGCAGAAAAAATGAGAAATGTAAAAAACGAGAATATATGAGAATGTTGGAACCATTCACATCAATATCTTTAAGACATGTACAGCTTTGCAAAACCATGTGAAGGCGATGCATAAAGGCCACAATATTTTAAATATTTTCTTCTCTATTACTCACAACTTAGGTTAAAAAACTAATAATTGATCCCATTTCAGAACACTGATTTCTGTAACTAATTTAAACATATTTGCACTGGGAGGAAATGCCCAAAACAGAATAAAGTGCAAAAAAGATCGGTAGTAATGATTATGCTGCCGCATTGTGCTGTGATTTTTTTTAATAATAATAAAATAAAATTAAAAAAATATATATATTTTTTTTTAAGTGTGCCAATGATTATGCTGCCCCGTGCCAGTGGTGGCACGCGTGCCTAGGGTTACGGTCCCCTGCCATAGAGCCTTCATTTTCTTGCCGTTATCATTACATCCTTTCTCCTTATATCGATATAAATTCTCAAAACACATTGGAAAAGAGAGAGGGAGCCATAGAGAGGGACACTGATGCACTGCGGAGCCAAATAACTGATGGGCATAAGAGGGCCTCTCCTATATAATGAATATATATATATACCTGAGTATATTCTGAGACATGCTCCAATCCAAAATGCATGGGTTTACATTTCACTCACAGTTTTGGATATGCTGAGCCTCTGCCTTTCTATATATAAAATATATGTATATATATAGTATATGTGTATTATTATTATTTTTTTATATTTATTGACTACTATTTATTGATTGTATAGTGTTTTTTTATTGTGTGTGTGTGTGATTGTGCGTGACTTGGATTTGTATACTATCTACTGCACAACAAATTGCCCCATTGGGGGACAATAAAGTATTTTGAACTTGAACTGCATTGTACTTTCTGTGCAGACCCCTTCTGAAGCCTTTCTCTCTCTCTCTTTCTCTCACTCTCTCGTTTCGTTTTGTGGAGCACGATAATTGTCAGAGAAATGCACATTCTGTGGTCGTTTCAGTTTTTGAGGAGGTCTGCTTAAAAAATCGGAAATCTTGACATATATATAACTAGAGGGTGCACTGTACTGTCAGCGCACACTCTCTCTATCTCTCGTCTGAAAAACGCTCCCATTCAAAATGCATTGGTTTACATTTCGTTCTGTGTAGCACGGAAACATCGGAGAAATGCTTCCATTCAGAATACATTGGTTTACATTTCGTTCTGTGTAGCACGAAAAAAGTCGGACAATCGTGATCTGGGACACGATTTAATAGATAAACGTTTGTGCGCATGACCACGAAATCGTGTGATACCGGGTTGAAATTTCAGGGCGAGTGCTCTAACCACTCAGCCATTTAACCCTTGCACACAATTGGGGAGAAAAGTAATTTATTTACTTATCCATATCAATATCCTAATTTCTCACCAAATTCATTGTTTGAATTATCTTTTTTCCATAAACGTATAAACCGTTTGCAGCAACTATATTGAATAGCATAGATAGTGCCTATGCTGATGAATTTGCCAGTGTCATTAAACATTTGTGTGACGTTTTTTCCAAACAAACAATTATTTCCGAAATTGTTTCTAATGTTGATAAAAAGGATAGGCTATACACAATCAAGTTGGTGAATATTTACCACAACTGTATAACAATTATGTAGTCTAAATATCAAAGTTTGTGAGGCTTCCACCTGTGAATGATTGAATGCCTCAGAGCAACTCCGAACTCCGCCTTCAGAAAACATCAGTTCACTATGTATTAGCTGATAAGTACGCAGCTAATCAACGAAGAGGTCAGCTATGTATTGCTATGTTAGCTGGAGATTTTTGGGAAACACTCTTAGTTCGACTGCTGCAAAGTACAACTGGGCTTAGTAATAGGTCGGCAAAATGCTAACATCCTGACTGTTTTGGGAAACGCACCCCTGAATAGGTTGATTGTTTATGTGGTCCAAAATGACCCACCTGAACATTTTAGCCCCCATTAACGATTGAAGAAAATAGTTATCTTATAATTTTGGAGCATGGTTCTGTCTGCCAAAACAAAACAGATGACATTAATTATTCTGTGGAAAATGCAACCATTTAAGATAGTTTCAAAATGAAAATGCGTTTTGATATCATTTTTAGCGACAAATTTGATTTTATATGATTTTTATTATGTTAATTAACGGTGACATATTATACCACCAGGTGTGAGTGTGATTAGCCGTTACAAGCCGTTTTGATCTGCCTTCTGACATCACAAGTGTCCACCTAGATTCTACCAGTCTACCAGCCGACCCATAGTCAAGTCATTTTAAGCCAAAATGGCGGTAAACCTAGAACAAATTGCAACAGAAGCAAACTCAACTGATTGTGTATCCTCAATATGTCCTGAGTAAGGAAATAAAAACTCAGAAGACTCCCATTTGGCGAAAGTTTAGGAAAATACCCAAATATAGCCTATTCAAAGGCCTATTCATTATTTTCCTCATGTGAATAGCGTAAAAAATATCACCATGAAAATCATTGAGTTGATACTAACATCAAGATAAACAAAAAATCTATTTCAAAAGTTTTTTGAAATTGTTTGTTAACATGGGCAAACGGTGCATAATATAATTACATATGTGCTAATTTGCATAAATACCACAACAGATCTAAACATTGGGTATAGCCAGGTGAAAATATCTTGTTGAATCTTGTTGACATATAACAGCAAAATTACTTACGGCAAATTCTAATCTTATAGACAATAATACAGTTTTTCTCCTTTTCGGATGGGATCCGGTTAAAACATAACCCGGCTTCACTCCTCGGCAGTTAATACTCTCCTCATGGTGGACTCTCCTCATGGTTAACCGGCCAGCACCACATAACCAATTTAACATCAAGATGTTAAGGTCTGAATGGAACCCATTTAGGCTACCCATGAGCACTAATACATAGAGGCAGGAAGAAGCCTTTATTAATTATTATGCATAGATGGGGTTTTGGGGCTTGGTACGTGGGACTATTTCTGGGGGATGAGTCTGAGGGAAGAACAGCAGACAAGGGTAAGGAGAATGCAGAAGACAAAAGGTAGGTAAATTAAGAAAGTTGCAGTTGTGTGACACGTTGATTGACAGTTGAGTGGACCTGATCATTTCTTATAGTCCTTCTAGGTCCCTCCAGTCTTCGGGAGCTGGCCTTCTTTCACCACTGAAGTTAAAAGGAAATCGGCTGGACAGAGAGCGTTTGCCTATCGAGCCCCCTTCCTATGGAATAGGCTGCCACCGGTGATCAGGGAAGCTGATTCTGTGGAGCTATTCAAAGGAGAGCTCAAAACGCACCTCTCGAATCTTGCATTTGGAACATAGGAGTGTGAAAACGACACAGATGCAATGGGAAGACCACTCTGTGTTTGTTTGTGCTTTTGTTAATACAGTATACATTTCCATCATGTACTTTTCCTAATTCACTAATCTGTCTGTTCTAGCGTGTTGCAGTGACTGGACTGGATGCCTGGACTCTCCTCATGGTTAACCGGCCAGCACCACATCACCAATTTAATATGATGTGCATGTATTTACCTGTATGTCAATTATGGCACTCATTGCACTCCTGACCATTCCTGTAAGAAGGGATCCCCTACTCCCCTACCGTTTCTTCTCAAGATTTGGATAATTTCCTTGCTAATTTCAAGGGAGTTTTTTCTTGCCCTTGTGGGGGCTTGGGTAAAGGGTTAGGGGGGGGTGTCATAATATTTGGCCTGTTAAGCCCTTTGAGACTGTAATGGTGATTAAGGGCTATACAAATAAAATTGAATTGAATTTAACCTTGAATGAATGACTGAAAAGAGAATCTCTTCCCCTTATGGTGACATTTGTTTGCCTCTACAGTATTTTACTGTAAGATGTCAACAAGATTCAACAAGAAATTTTCACCTGGCAATACCCAATGTTTAGATCGGTTTTGGTATTTATGGGACATTCCAGAATTGGAGGACATTTTCTGTCCCACCCATGAAATTTCCAATAATCCATGCACAAAATACTAAAACATGCACTTGTTGTGTAAATTATACTTGTCCTGAGACAAAATGTAAATATAGTTGTAGAAAAAGTGGTTCCAAAATATTACTTAAAATACCAAATAGCTCTCGAGCACCCCCTAAAATGGCATTTTTCTCTTGTCCCACCTTCTTGATGACCAACTTGCATGTCAAATGTAACAGTTAAAATAAGTTTTAAATCTACTTTTTAGTATGATTTTGTTGATATATGTCTTTTGTAATCGTTAAAGTAATTTGTTTAATCATCAACATAATTTAAATAATAGTAATTATGCACTGAAGTTGTGTCCCACAACATTCGTGCAACCCTGTTACATAAACCAATTTAGCCTGACAGTGGAAAAGAAAAAAACAGTGAGTCACATGACACAGAGGAAATGACATCATTACACCATTTGCTAGCACCATGGGTAGACCAAAGTTACGTAATTTCTTATATTTTTCATATTTTTCCAATCTTTTCAGCCTTGATTGAGTGTGTCACTCTGACCAACGCAACCCTGTTAATCATATTATCAAAATAAGACAAATTAATTTCAAGTTTTCTTTCTTTATTTATATAACTAAGTTTTTCCTTGACCTAGACAGTAACATCACATTCCACAGCTAGCATCTATTCCTGAGAAAAAGCTAACATTAGCATTGATTTGCAACCCTGTTACTTGCAACCCTGTTACTGTAATTAGAGTAACAGGGTTGCACTACAGTAACAGGGTTGCATCTCCTTCAGTTCACTCAGAAGGGACAATCTATTATCTATAGTAAAATTGTATAATTGTATATGTATAATTGTGTATGTATAATTTAGCATGATGATCGTCATCATCAGCACACGGTGACAAAAGAAAAGAAGAAAATGCAGAAAAGATTACTGGTGGATTCAATGAAGAACTTCCATTTGAAGTTCCTGGCTGAGCAGACCATCCTCCGTCTATCATACTCACTGTTCTGCACACTTCGCCCCTACTGGGTTGTGCATCCAACATTGGCAGATCGTGAAACATGCATGTGCAAACAACATGAAAATCTAGGCTTTATTGCCAAAAAGCTTCAGCAGATGCACATCATCGACACATCCAATTTGGAGTGCCTGACACAAGCCATCACGTGTGACACCACAAGCAAGCAATATATGTATGGGGAATGTGAGGAATGCAGCAATAATACCTATGCACCGATCGTGTCTCCTACCTTCAGTGGGCCACTGAGGACAAAGAGCACAAAAATGATCCTGGAGCAGCCTCAAAGATCATTTTGAAAAATAATTTGAATGCTCCCAAGAACAGCTGGTGGAAACTTTTGTCATTTTGCTCCAGAAGTTCAGGCTCCATCTCTTTAACATCAGGCTGCTTTCTCACGGGCCCTGAAGCTGAACCTCCCTGCAAATGAATGTGCAGTCCATATTGACTTCTCAGAGAACTACGGCTGCAAGTACAGCGCTGAAGTACAAGCTGTCCATTTTGGTGCATCCACCAACAGGCCACTTTGCACACTGGGGTTTACTATGTGGGGGGGGGGGGACATCTGCCCCTACCTCCTTTTGCACTGTATCTGCATCCAGACTGAAGAGACCACCTGCCATATGGCAACACCTGGAGCCCATCCTGAGGGAAATCCGAGAGAGATTCCCGGATGTGACAACCATCCATTTTTTTATTGACGGCCCCTGCACACAGTACAAGCAGCGTGTTAATTTTTACCTCTTTTGTACTGATATGTTCAAAAAGGGGTTTACAAGAGGAACCAGGATCTACTTCGAAGCCAGCCATGGCAAAGGTGCCCCAGATGGTGTGGGTGGCACATTGAAGAGGAGGACCGACAGGCTTGTCAGCCAAGGAGTTGATATTCCCATAGCATTGTCCATGTACCAAGCTCTGAGTGAGGGACAATCGAAGTTGAAATTGTTTTACATTCAGGTGCAAGCTGTGGAGGATGCAGTAAAAGAAATGCCAGCTGACCTTCCAGCTGTACCGTCCACAATGAGGCTCCACCAGGTGGTCACTCTTTCACCTGGGACAATTCTCTACCGTGACGTCAGCTGCATGTGTTCGGCAACAGGGAATCTGGAGTGTGATTGCCAAAAAACAAAGTGCTTCAGTTTTAATCCCACAGATGACCACACAGAAGACCCCATATACAGCACACCAGAAGAGGGGGAGTGGCACAGTCCAGAGGCTGTGGGGAAAAGGTTTGCCCTGGTGTACGACCACACCATCTACCCAGGGATTCCCAAGAGGTGAATGACACCCACTGCCAGCTGAAATGTATGCATAGAGTGGGGGAAAACCGTTTTTTCTGGCCGTTGAGGGAAGATCTCCATTGGTATCCCTTGGAGGATGTGCTGACCCTCATTCCTCCCCCAGAGAACGTTACCTCACGCCACATGGCCATCGCAAGAGAGGTATGGGATACTCTGGCCAGCCACGAAAATTAAATCTGAACATTATAACATCAGCTTTTTAAAATATCGATCAGTTCATGACTATTTTTGATAAGGCTCATTCATTTTAATGCCAGGTTGTCAGCCTACTTTAATATGACTATTTTTTATGTTTGTCCATTGAATATTTGATCAGATCCAGTTTGTGGTCTTGTTGACATGTTTATTTTTTTTTTATCATTCCTACTAATCCTGTTGATCCTTCATCGAAACGATATATAAAATATTATTAAACAAAATTCCTGTGGTCCTGAGTATTTATTTGTCACATTTATGTCATGATCTACAATCAAAATGAATGTATCCATTCAACCGTTACTTTGCGCAACCCTGTTACCCTAATTTCAACCCTGTTACCATATCATATTTATTAAAATAATCTTAAATTATTTTCTCAGCTCACAAGGGTTTAACCTATTGTCCTTTTAATAGTTTGAATGATTATATGCATAATGTATTTGAGCAAATATTTGAAAATAAATACTGAAATTAGTAAAAAACAACAACATGTGACTATTGAAAAGTTGGGCAAGATAGATTTCAAAAGTTGCTTAAATTAATATAAGTCAACCCTTATCTGAAATTAAATGAGTATTTAATGTGAATGTGACTTTCTTTACTTAATGGTAAAGGATTTATTCAACAATATTTTAAAATATACTTTTTTCAGGTTCCTGAGTATTCGTAACAGTGTTGCGCCAAGCATAGCACACAACAAATAAAACATCTCATAAAAAGTGTACCTTTGATGCCTGAGCTGGACGAATCAAATTATTTGATGGTTTATTACCTGTTTTTCTTAAATACATAACAGAAAATTATAAAATAAAGGGTCAATTTTTCAAAAGTGTTGATGCCTAAATTGTCCTCCAATTCTGGAATGACCCTTATGCAAATTAGCACATACGTTATTAGTTTATGTGAACGTTTGCACATGTTAACAAACAATTTAAAAACACTTGCTATATATTTTTTGTTTGTCTTCATGTAAGTAATCAACTCAGTAATTTTCATGGTGATATCTAAATGTTAACATTTTTACCCTATTCACGTGAAAAAAATAATGAATAGGCGTATTAATTCATACTTTGCACGTGACATCACGACGACTGGCTGGCGGGCAAGAACACACACACACACAGACATTCTCACGCACACACATACGCCACTCTCGTAACACCGGGTTATGTTTTAACCGGATCCCATCCGAAAAGGAGAAAAACTGTATTATTGTCTATAAGATTAGAATTTGCCGTAAGTAATATATATTGTTTAATTGCAGATTATAATTCCGATCATTTCAAAATGAAAATAACCCTCCCTCTGCCGTCATGGGGATAGCCCGTGTTGCCAGATTGGGCGGGAAATCTGCCCAATCTGGCAATACTACCGGTGGCGTCACTAAACAATCCAAAGCAGTTTTATTTTGTTTTGAGTGCAGCAAAAAGCTCCGCTGCGCTGGAACTTCAGAAATGTTTGAGAAAATGTAACTTGTGTGGACGCTACCGCATTACTTGGTCAATAAAAGAGCTACTTAAAAGTTATTTGATTCAGAAAAAAGCTATTTGTTGATCGTGTTGCGGGTAGTACTCACTCAACTTTGCTTTGATTATGAAAATATTCCTGTTTTTCACCTCCCATACGACAACGTTGTTAATCCACCCACTCTTGAAAAAGAGTTAGCCATCCGTACTTTTGTAGGCTTTCATTTTTTGTGTGGTATAAGGTGACGGATAAGATAAATGTAAATATCTCCAAACTCCACGTCTGGTCGAGATGTTGCAAACTTCAAAGCAATGAACACATCAGCGAGTGCTGTGTATGGATCACAAGTTTTGAGTATGTTTATCTTTTCTTGATATCTAATTTGAACATTTATGGTCTAAATAGTTGATTGATTGTAGTATTGGAAATCGGCAAGGCTGCAATTTCCCTGGCTGGCCGCTATTCGTCGGCATTTTGTCGGCGTCTGTTGCTCTTCAGGTAGCCATGGTAGTCACGTGACTGCAAAGTATGAATAGGTTATCTTGGATCATTTTCTTTTTTTGTAATTCAAGTTTTTTTATTGAATTTTCGCTTGGATGATGGTACAATGTTACACATACAGAGACATTTGTTATAACGGTACAAATAAAGTCTTTGCCATAAAAAAAAATCAAATTAATAATAAAAATATCAACCGTGTTCACGTTACAGGTTTATCGGTCAGTGTGATATATGTCCCGAAACTATCCCATGCTGGTGCTTTATCCTTGTTAACAGTATTCAGCTTATTAAGCATGTGTTCATATGAGGCTGTTTTTATCATGGCGTTAGCCCATTCTTTAAACCCGGGAGTTGTAGGTGTTTTCCAGTGTTTAAGAATCGTCCTTGCAGCCACTGTAATGCCAACCCTGATGACAGAAAACTCTTTACTTGACATGTTACGTAGTTGACTTCTGTCACCTAACAAGCAAAGTCTTGGAGAGACTGGTATTTTTCTCCCGGCCCATTTGCCAAGGTACTCCAAAACAAATCTCCAAAAGGGCTGGATAGATGGGCATTGCCAAATACAGTGTGATAACGTGCCAGCTGCTTTCTGACATTTCCAACATAAATTGTTATTCATTACTCCCATTCTATATAGTCTTAGTGGTGTAAAGTAGTACCTGTGTATTATTTTATATTGGGTGAATTTCCCTTTTGCTTCCCTTATGTACTTTCCATTGTCAGATATAATTTTCAACCATGTACTGTCCTCCATTATACATCCTAAATCTTTCTCCCATATTACTTTTAGGTTATGACAGTCATAGCTAAGCAATTGGTTGGTTTTCCTATAAAAAAAATAGAAGCTTGTTTGCACTCCCGAGGTAGTTTGAAGTAATCCATGATGTGGTTCCCATCTCTGTATTGAATCTTAGAGGTAATACAGCTCCTGATTTGAAGGTACTTCCAAAAATGGTCTTTTCCCTTGAGCTTATATTTTCTCACCAAGTCTGAGTATGATATAAACACATGATCTTCAAATAGAACAGCAATGTTACATTTACCACTACTATGCCACTTCCTCCAAAATACTGATGTCCTTCCAATTTTAATCTTTGAGTTATACACAGCGTTGGGAACGTTACTTTAAAAAAGTAATTAGTTATAGTTACTCACTACTTGTTCCAAAAAGCAACTGAGTTAGTAACTGAATTACTCTATAATAAAAGTAACTAGTTACCAGGGAAAGTAACTATTTGCGTTACTGTAAAAAAGAAAGTTGCTATATGTCAAAGAATTTGGATTTTTCTGAGGAGTTTTCATTTGGCCTTAATGTGTTAAATGGTTGATCTGCCCATTCAAAGCCCTGATATACTTCCAACTGAATTTTAAGTTCCACAGCAAAGGCTGTGGAACATCTGCCGAATACTACAGAAAATGCCAACTTTTCATCAGATTGCTCCGGACTCGCCATTTCTGCTTCATCAAATCCATTTGGTGTGTGCGTGTGCGTGTGTGTGTGTGTGGCTTGCATGTCCTGGCTTGTGTGTAAAAGCACTGGCTCCGATTGGCTACCATGAAACATGACTGCCTTAGCCAATCATAATTGCTTATCTCGTTGTTAACCCACCCTGTTGCAACTTATAATGTAATAAAGACTCATAATGTAATAACGGCTCATAACGGCTCATAACGTAATAATTTCAATGTAATAAAAGTTCATAATGTAATAATCGGCTCATAATGTAATAAAATCACGGATGCATAATGTAATAAGGGCTTTGCACATAATGTAATACTGTAATAACTTATTACATTAAGAACCTTATTGATACCGCTCATAATGTTATAACAGTTCATAATGTTATAATAGCACATATAGTGAGAAAAGTGTTGCATTATGATAATTTAACCTCTCAAACAAAGCTGAAATTAAAAGCAAAAGGCATGGGCTTCAGTGCATTAGTAAACTAAATTTGTGAAACCAAGTATTATTTAATAGTAATTGCACTCTCACATTTTATTGATGTGAACTAAAAGTTGAGCCACTAGTTGGGATTCTGAGTACGCCGTTCTCACTTCTACTGTGACTTTTGCAGGTAAGCAGCCCTATTTGTGACCTTTAAAGTTCAATTAATATCTTTGTTAAACCAAGCCATAGACCTTATCTGTTTAAATTATGTGTACTAAGATGTTTGTAGGATAATGTGTATGTTTAAGCTAGCAGCTATTTTTTGTGTTTCAGCTAGCAGCTATTTCTTGAGTTTTAGCTAGCACTCAGCTATTTCTTGTGTTTTAGCTAGCAGCTATTTCTTGTGTATTAAGATGTTTGTTAGAATAGTGTTGTATGTTTTAGCTGGGGCGGCTTTAGCTCAGTCCGTAGGGACTTGGCTAGGGGACTTAAAGGTCACCGATTCAAGTCCCACTTGGACCATAAAAGTATGATGTGGACTGGCGGTTGAGAAGTCGTTTTGTTATCAAATTATTTGTAGGGGTACACAACATCCTAAAATGTATGTACATAAATGATTTGTTAAAAATAAATATTTACATTAATCTAGTGATGCTGAATATAAAGAGTTTCTGCATACCCCACCTCAATGTCTACTGATTCAGTGAATTTTGTTTTATTCACAGAAAAGTAACAATGAAACTGGGCATGACAATCTTGGTCCTATTCACACTGGCCCTTTTGGTTACTGACATTCAAGGCCATGGAAGTCGAGAAATGGATGATGAGACATATGATGTCATTGTGAAAGCACTGAGAGGAGAGTTTTGCATTCCTGTTAAAGAAAGGACAAGGGTCCAACGCACTGCCCTTGTTCGTCTCTGGAGAAATAAGCACTTGTTTGGGCGACGGACGATTGGACGATTGGAAGACGGCGAGACGTTGATATATGATGGGAAATTGGTGGCAAAAAAGACAAGCTTTAAAGGCATTGTGAAGACAGGGCTTGAAGAGACCAATGGTTGTGGTGCCAGAAAACTTAACGTATACCTAAAGGATAAGTATTCCGGCATCAGTACACAAAATGTGCAAAAGGTTTTGGACTGGTCCAGGCGCTATCAACTTCGCAGAGCTACTTTTCAAAACAAGGCCATTCCCAAGCCGATCAGGGCTAAAACAGTTCAAGAGCGTCATCAAATCTACCTTCTCGACATGGGGAGATGGGCTGTCAAGCATAGAAACGTTAGATATAGGTACATTCTAAACATCCTTGATGTGTGTAGCAGATACATATGGCTACGCCCTCTGAAGAGCAAAGAGAGCAAAGAGATTGCTAAACATCTCATTGAAATCTACACTGAACATGGCCCACCCAACATTTTGCAGCATGATCAAGGCAAAGAATTCAAAGGTGCAGTCCAGCAGCTGATGGAATCATATCAGGTCAAAGTCATTCAGAGCTCTTCATTCCATCCCCAGAGCCAAGGTAAAGTTGAGAGAACACACCAGGTGCTACGTCGAAAAATCATGTATGACTTTGTGAATTTCAAACGAGGAGGTGTTAACCCATTTGTGGCACAAATGGGTTAACTGGGCAGCACATATGCCAAATTATGCAAGAGTTATGAATCTGGACAAAAAAGAGGTTCTCAACTGGATGTCTCCATTTGAAGTGTATTATGGGCGGAAGAATAACATCAGGACTCTTCACTTATCCAGCAATACAGGTGATGCTAGCCCCGGCTCAGTTTCTGATGCAGTTCCAGAAGACTTAGAACAGAACATGAGTAAGTTTGAGCAAAGCCGCAGGAAGATACGAAGGAGGGCATTAAAGGCTACGGAGCGTTGCATGAAACGTGTGACTAAATCAAGGGGAAATCCACCACCATCAGTTTACAACTTACAGGACAAAGTGTTGGTGAGGGTCAGCACAGGTCCCAGATTTTCAAAACGATACACTGTGATACCAGGTATAGTTGTCAAAAGAAATGCAGATCTGTCAAAATACAAAGTCAAGTTCCGAATGCTAGGCAACCCAGGACATCAACATATCAAATGGTTTGCAGTATGTGATGTGACAAGTATCACAAGGGAGCGGGAGAAGCAACGTTCTGAGCACAAGGCCAGAAAACATTTTTCGGTCTGCAACATCTTTAAGGCAAGAAATTGTATCAGACCTAATGCTTCACCCACATGCCATGAATGGAATACATCTTTCTAATTTTGTGGAAAGGCAATGGCATGACTATGTGCAAAGCATGCAGCACAGTGGTACATATGGTGATCATTTGACTCTACAAAGAACATCAACCATATTCAATGTACAGTTTAATGATTGTGTCAACGCTTGGAGTTGATGCAACAGCCAGGGGCGTAGGAATGAGTAACATTGGGGGGGACACATATCGGAAACCTGACAGATCCGGTATAATTTTTACGCCTGTCTCTGATATTGGAGGGGACACGTCCCCTCCATCCCCCCCGGTTCCTACGCCCTTGGCAACAGCAATAGTATCCCCACATGGTCACTACGATGAAAGTCTGCCATTGCTGATTCTAGGCCATTGTGGGGACCATCTGTTAGTCTTGATGGACCAGTCAGACCATTCATTCGAAAATTCCGAGAGCGGAGAAGCAGAGGGTGCTTCTTTATAATACTGGCTCTGATGCTGTCCCTGACTCTGACCACCATTCAAACCCTGACTCTGACCATCACTCTGACCCCAACAATTACCCTCCTGGAGATTCCAGTGATGTCCTACATGGTGACCCATCATGATTCGACTTATATCCTTTGGATGGTTCCATATTAAAGACATTCATTGGAAGAAATAAAGTGATTTGAGTGATCACTGGCACAGTCACTGACCACTGACTGAAATGGAGCCCCCTTGACTTTATTTTTGTTGGCAACTATAATTTATGATCATGTTTATAGGCATATTGTTTAGTTAGATTTATTTGGACTTATATTTTTACTTTTGTGTCCTGACAGGGTGTGTTTACATTTAAAGAGCCTTTGAGCTGGTTCATGTTTTCTATGACATCCCTATGTCTGTTATAGACTCACATACTGTATATGCCTGGTATATATTGTGAGACTAATTTGATGTTCAGATCTCCAACGTTTTTGATGACTTTTTTGTTATTGTTCAAAAGTTCCAAAGTAAAATAAGTTTGAATTAATTGTTATGCTGCTTGTATCATGTAGTTCACGTAAGAAGTAGGAAAATAATGTTTAAAAGCCTTTATTAAATTGGCATTAAAGACCAACAAAAAAAAATGGCTACATTTTTATTGGAAGGTTACTTTTTTAAAAAGTACAATTTTAAATGTGTTTTCATTGCAGGAGTTATTAGTTATTGTAGCAAAGAACATTAAACTACATAACCTACAGTCCCCCTCCTTCTTCCCTAATCCAACCTCTTCTCCTGACAGCTTTTAAGTTGGTTAATGTAGCGCAACCTATGTACAAATCATAGTCAATCTCAAAAACAAACCTCTGCCCAAAAGTGCATTAGTTGTCAGTGTTTGCAGTTGTTGCCTTTATACCACTGATTTTACCTATGGAGGATGATGCGTTAAAGAATAAGGCTTCTCTTCCTTTTTATGAGGCCTGCCCAGGGCCGGCCCAAGGCATAAGCGAACTAAGCAGCTGCTTAGGGCCCCGTGACCACTAAGGGGCCCCCAAGAGCAACTAACTTAAAAAATAAAAAAGCTTTTTTTTTTTTTCACGTGTGCGTGATGATGATTCATATATTATCAAATGACCGTTCTTGTACAAAAAAAAACAAAAAAAAACCAACAACAGTATCATGTTAACAGAGTCTGTTAACATGATATCAAGCACAGTATAGTTTCCTACTACCTCGCTGCTTGACATTTGACCTCCGCTAGAAACGTGTGCAGTGCACCCAACTGTGCGGTGCGCACTCAGCATCTAGGAGCTAGGAGCAGGTGAAAGATGTCGCAAAAAAGAATTTACTCCTCAGGGGCAGAAAAGAGAAAAAAGAAGAAAGATGAAGAGGAGAATGTAACATTTGGTGTCAAGGAGATTTTGAAAAGTTCCCTGAAATTAGGAAAGTCCCTAATTATTGTTGACATTTCGTTTCAAATACGTTAGCCTATAATAGCAAATTTGCTAGCTAACATTAGTTCAAAATGTCTTACTACTTCTCTCTTGTGGGTAGGTTAGATAGCTTAGCTTACTATTCAAGCTAACGTTTTTGTGTTTGTGTAATACTTTGAATAAGTTAATTCTCAGTGTATATATATTATTCTGGGTCGCTTTTTGGCATCAAAACAACGTTTCTGATAACGTTTGATAGTAAATTTTTAATAACTAACGTTAATTACAAACGCGGTGACGTTTGCTAGCAATATGGTTTTGCATTAATGAATTAATATATTCCTTTTACATCAACTCCCTGTTATGCTGATACGTTATATGAAGCTTCCCCAGGAGCACTGTTAAAGTATTTTGGAGGAGGCAGTGACTCAGCCCAGGAGCAATCCACCTCCTCAGGAGCAGCCCAGGCTGATGGATCAGGTAATCGAAAAACTGTCACCATATATATTTAATTTCTAGTCAAATTATCTCATTAAGATGTAATAATATAAGATATAATCATATGACAAGGGACATTTTTTTCATCTCAGATCCATCGCCATCCTCTGCTACATCCACTGTACCCACTGTCCTCTCTGCAACCTCAGCTGTACCTGGTAAGTTAACAACAAAACAGCCTTTGATGCTCAGTGCACTGCAGAACATTCTGAGATGAATATTTTTATAATATAAGATATAATATATAATCATATGACAAGGGACATGTTTTTCATCCCAGGTCCATATCTATCCTCTGCTACATCCACTGTACCCACTGTACCCACTGTCCTCTCTGCAACCTCAGCTGTACCTGGTAAGTTAACTACAAAACAGCCTTTAATGCTCAGTGCACTGCAGAACATACTGAGATGAATATTTTTATAATATAAGATATAATATATAATCATATGACAAGGGACATGTTTTTCATCTCAGGTCCATATCTATCCTCTGCTACATCCACTGTACCCACTGTACCCACTGTCCTCTCTGCAACCTCACCTGTTCCTGGTAAGTTAACTATAAAACAGCCTTTAATGCTCAGTGCACTGCAGAACATACTGAGATGAATATTTTTATAATATAAGATATAATATATAATCATATGACAAGGGACATGTTTTTCATCTCAGGTCCATCTCTATCCTCTGCTACATCCACTGTACCCACTGTTCTCTCTGCAACCTCAGCTGTACCTGGTAAGTTAACAACAAAACAGCCTTTATAATTGCTCAGTGTACTGCAGAATATTCTGAGATTAATAATTTTGTCCAAAAATATTATTTTAATTTCCCTATAGGTCCTTCATCTTTGGTCATGGAGATTGATGTGTCTTCTTCAGCATCCAGTTTGCAGCAGGGGTCAGCAGCTCCGCCAGTGGACCCAGCTGAGTGTCCCTCTTTCCTGACGGACTCAGAAAGGACTGAACAGGTATTAAGAGGGCCACTGCCTATAAAGGACACATTCATATTCCCGAAGAGACACGATGGCCGAAGCTTCCACCATCATTACACATACAGACAACTAGTAAATGGGGAAAAAGTCAAGCGGAGCTGGCTCACATATTCAAAAAGTAAAGATGCGGTCTATTGCTTTTGCTGCAAATTATTTTCAAAAAAGTCCATAAAACTGGCAACTGAGGGACAGCAGGATTGGGTCAACATAGGTGCACTGTTGAAACAGCATGAAAACAGTGGAGATCACTCTAACAACCTGGTTAAATGGAAGGGGAAAACTATCGATGAAACAGAAATGGGCCTCTTAGAGGCAGAAAAGAATCGCTGGAGAGATGTCCTCACACGTCTAATCAGCATTATCCAGTCATTGGCAGAAAGGAACCTGGCACTCAGAGGATCTGTAGACACATTACATCAGGCCAACAATGGGAACTTTCTAAAAGAAGTGGAACTCATGGCTACATTTGATCCAGTGTTGAAAGATCACGTGAGACGAATTGACAGTGGAGCTGAGCATATCACATATTTGGGGAAAACATTTCAAAATGAGTTGATAACCTGTGTAAGTGATAAAATACTGGACACAATGGTTTCAGAAATAAAGGAATCTAAATATTATGCAATAATATTGGATTGCACCCCAGATGTAAGTCATCAAGAACAGATGTCTGTTGTTGTCCGCACTCTAAGTCTTGTCAAAACACCAGAGATAAAGGAACACTTCTTGGGGTTTCTTGTAGCTCCTGAATCAGGTCAAGGCTTGTCTGAACTTATTCTTCAGAGGCTTGAAGAATTGAACATCCCCTTTGAGGACTGTAGGGGACAATCATATGACAACGGTGCAAACATGAAAGGGGCAAATAAAGGTGTGCAGGCTAGGCTTTTTAAAAAAAATCCACAAGCTTTTTATGTGCCTTGTGGAGCCCATACCTTAAATCATGTGGTTTCAGATGCTGCCAAAGTGTCCGTGGATGCCACTTGTTTTTTTGGAAATGTGGAAAAAATCTACAAACTCTTCTCAGGTTCCCCTCAAAGGTGGGCCATCTTGAAGAAGCATGTGAACGTCACACTCAAGTCCTGGAGTGAAACACGATGGGAGAGCCGGATTAAAAGTATATAACCATTACGCTACCAAGCAGACAAGGTGAGAGAAGCTTTGCTTGAAGTCAGGGAAAAAACTACTGACTCTATAATGAAAGTTGAGACCCACTCTCTTGCTGAAGAAATCGGATCATTCAGATTTCAAATTTGCTGCGTGGTTTGGCATGACATTCTCTCCCAGATTAACACCACAAGCAAACTACTTCAGTCGCCCAACATGCAGATTGATGTTGCAGTGAGCCTCATTCAGAAAAACAAGCAAAATTTAATCAGTTACAGGGCAACTGGTTTTAAAGATGCACAGGTCTCAGCAAAAGACATGTGTGAACAAATGAACACTGAAGCAGTGCTGAAGCAGAAAAGGTTGCGAACCACAAAAAGGCACTTTGCCTATAAGATGCCTGATGAGCCACAAGCTGATGCAATGAAGAGGCTGGAAGTGTCCTTAAACAATAATGGGGATAAAGGGCAGCCCTGACGAGTTCCTCTGGTAAGGTTGAATAGAGGTGGTATTATCCCGTTAGTTATCACAGCTGCCTTTGGGCTTTTATACAGGGTTTTAATCCAGCTAATAAATGTTTGTCCGAATCCAAAATGTGATAAAGCTGCAAGCAAGAATTCCCATTGAACCCGGTCGAATGCCTTCTCAGCATCAAGTGAGAGGCCAACGACCGGGTCTTTTCCTGTCCTGTTGGACCATATCAAGTGTAATAGTCTTCTCATGTTGTCTGTAGACAACCTATTTTTCATAAATCCCACTTGGTCAGGGTGTATGATGCTTGGTAATGCACTTTCCAGATGTAAGGCCAAGATCTTAGTTAAAATTTTACAATCAAGGTTTATCAAACTCAAAGGTCTATAATTAGCAGGGTCTGTTGGATCTCTGTCTTTTTTAGGTATAACGGATATCATTATATACCTCTTTTAATATTGGGGCAAAGATATCTATATATTGCTTATAGTACTCGACCGGAAATCTATCCATGCCAGGTGATTTACCTGCTTTCATGCATGAAACAGCCTTCCTAATTTCATTCTCTGATATGGGGCTATCCATCCCTTCCATCTGATCAGTTGACAATTTAGGCATATTTAAGTTAGTTAAGAAGTCTGTCAGTTCGTCCTGTTGGGGATTATTGTCCAATGTGTATAATTCTTTATAATACTGTTGTAAAACATCATTTATTTCCCTTGTTGAGGAGACTATACTATTGCCTTTCTTAATAGCTGCTATCACATTATATGAGTCTTGTTTCTTTAGTTGCCTGGCCAGTAACTTGCCTGTTTCCTCTCCTCCTTCATAGAACGTTGTCCCAAGCCTAAATAAAGCATATTCAACTTTTTTATTGTAGAGTTCCTGCAGCTGGAACTTAAGCTTACATATATCTTGATATAACTTATCTGAAAATTGTTTTGATGGTTCAATCTCCTGATTTTTTATCGCAATTTCCAATTCCTTTATCTTTTTTATATTCTCTTTTTTCTTTTTAGATGAATGTGCTATCATTTTCCCTCTAACATAAGCCTTAGATACTTCCCATTCCACTGCTCTTGTATTAGTACTGCCAGCATTAATTTCGAAAAATTTAATATCCTCCTTCAACAGTTGTTCAAAGTTCTCATCTTGTAGTAATGACGTGTTTATAAGCCATCTACCTTTTTTCTCTTGATCAGTATTTATATCAATGCCAAGCTCTACTGGCGCGTGATCAGAGAGGGCCATTGCATTTATTTTACACTTCACAACTTGTTTTATAATGGTGTTCGAAATCAGAAACATATCAATCGTAGAGTAAGATTTATGGCAGTGTGAATAGAAAGTATATTCCCTTCCAGTAGGATTTATCAATCGCCATATATCGACCAAGCCCACATCCTCGTTTATCATTGCAGCTCTATCCTTAGGCATTACAGGGGCACTAAATTTGCTTCTGTCTACGCGGACATCTAAGACTTGGTTAAAGTCTCCTGCCAATATTATTTGACCCTCCATCTCCCCCAGTGTCTTATTCACATTGTGAAAAAAGTGTGGATCACCTTTATTTGGTGCGTAAATATTGCACAGTATCATCTTAGACCCTTTAATCAGTGCCTGTATACACACCATTCAACCTTCTTTATCCTTGATCTCTTTAAGTAAAATAAAACTTAATTTTTTTGTTTATCAATATGATTACTTCATTCTGCTTACTGGAGATGGAGCTATGAAAAATATGTCCAACCCAGCTCTGTTTCAATTTCAGTGCTTCTCCTTCTGTAAAAGGAAGGAAAGATATGTCTGTCTTATTATGCTTCAGATAAGTCAATACCTTATCTGGTAGCCAGTGTTTAAACTTTTTACACACCTAAGCCAGGACACGAGCGCCACACACAAACAGCAAACATTCGATGAAGCAGGAGAAATGGCGAGTCCGGAGCAATCTGGTGAAAATTTGGCATTTTCAAGGTGGCGATATAAGCACTACTTCCAATTCATTGAGGTCAAGGACAAAAACGTGAATGTCAAGTGTACATTATGTCCAGGACCAAGAGCGAAGGGTTTATCAACATCCGTTGTGAGCAACTCCAATTTAATGAAGCATCTCACAACAACAAACGCATCAACAAAGCTAGTGGCCAAAAACACCAATACCACCACCACAGATGATAGTTCGTCATCCACTAGCAAAGAAGGACGCGGAGCAAAGTCGTCCAAGCAGCAAAAGCTAGATTTTTCTGCCCTACAACAAAAACCTATGATGCAGGCTGAAGTCAACCGTATGATAGCCAGGTATGTGGTTAAAAATATGTTGCCATTATCGACGCTGGAGGATGATTCATTCCGAGCCATTATTGCTAAAATACCTAAGAAAGGAGGGGCCTGTACACCTTGCACAAAGACGTTTGCTAAATACCTAGATGCCGACTACGCCAAAATGAACACAGAGCTTAAAAAGAGTTTTGAAGAGTTGGACTTTTTGTCTACAACTGCAGAGTTGGACTGCTCACAACCACAGCTACCTCGGCGTGACCGCCCACTGGATAGATCCAAGCAGCCTAGAGCGAAAGAAAGCAGCCTTGGCCTGCAGACGGTTCAAGGACCGTCATACGTATGACCGCATTGCTACTGAACTGGACAATATCCACTCATCCTTTTCTATTTCTAACAAAATCACAGCTACTGTCACAGACAATGGTTCGAATTTTGTGAAGGCCTTCAAAGTTTACCAGCCCGTTCAGGGTGATGACTCTGGGGAGGAGGAAGCTGATGATGTGACTTTTGTAGACCTTTATGATGCCTTACAAGACATGAATGTGGATGAGGATGTGGTAGAGGATGTTGTGACTTTGCCACCACACCACAGATGTGCATCGCACACAGCAAACCTTGTTTCATGCTGTGATGTGGACTGTGGCTGTGATGTGGATATAAAGTGGTTACTCTCAAGGCCAGACATAAAATCTGTGTACAGAAGTGCTACCTCAAAATGCACAGCTTTGTGGAATAAGGCTAGCCGTTCCACAGTGGCTGCAGAGACTGTGGATGAAGTCCTTGAAAGGAAGCTCCTTGTCCCATGTACGACCAGATGGAACTCCTTTCATGATGCCGTTGCTCATGTCTGTGAATTCCCAATCGCCGAGCTGAACAACATCTTCTACAATTTTGGGTTAGCGGCCATCACAGATCGGGAGTACCAGTTCCTCAGAGAATACTGCCCAGGGATGAAGCCACTAACAGTAGCTCTCGACATTCTTCAGGGCGAAGACAACTGTTTCTATGGCACACTCCTACCCACACTGGAGACATTGATCTCCAAGACCCTGGACTTGAAGAGTGGCCTGCAAATCCTTGGTCACCTTCCAGAGGCTGTTGTCAAGGTAAGAGATAGTATCTCTTCAATTAAAAGCATTAAATACATACTCCCATACATTAATTATGTGTTAATTATGAATCATGATATCAACGTAGGGCTGGGCGATATAGCGGTAGTAAAATTTTTACCGGTATATTTTTGAAAGAGATATGTAGTTGAGACAATTTCGCCATACCGGTATATTATATATTATTTTGATGTTGCCTTGCGAGCGCTATTTTATAAGGCCGACCGCTGCTCTCTGAGCCTACAAGCCATGTTCAGCTGCTCAATCCCGCCCCTTACATGTACGCAGTGTTCTCCCACCCACGTTACGCATCACAACTAACTTTGAATAAACACATGGTGGTAGAGAGTACGGAACCCGCAAAGGGACATGGGGTAAAAAAAATGTTTTTGATGTTTCTCGTGCTCACGAGAAAGTATCTCGTGAGCACGAGAAAGTATTGAATGCATATCACTGGCAGTGTACGTGTGTGTGTGTGTGTGTGTGTGTGTGTGTGTGTGTGTTTGTGTGTGTGTGTGTGTGTGTGTGTGTGTGTGTGTGTGTCTCATTTCAGGCGATCAAAACCAGATTTGCAGAGGTGCTGGAATGTGAGTCTGCAGTCTTGGCTGCAGTGACACTGCCCAGGTTTAAACTATGTTGGCTGCGGACACAGGAAAGGAAGGACAACGCCAAGGCAAGTCTGCTGGCGGAGTGCCGGAAAAGTGCCCAAGATGAACACCAGCTAATGGGTACCAACGCACCAACACGCAACGTCAGCACCAACTCAGCCATAGAGGATGAATTATTTTCCTTTGAGGATGAGGAGGACACCTCTGCTTCCGTGGAAAGCCAAGTCGCTGACTATTTAAAATCAGGAGCACAAGGGATGGACACTCTTAACGGATTCCCACTAATAAAGAAAATGTCACTCAAATACAATGCAGCTGTCACACCAAATTTGTACCGGGTGCCAAATTTGTACCGGGTACGTAATCCATACGTAATCCATTCCAAACCTGCCTGGCAACAGATGATCGCGGACGATCGCGTCGATTGACGTCGGAAGGTTCAAGAACATTGGCGAAGTCGTTCATTGAGTTCAAGAACATTCGCGAAGTCGTTCATTGAGCGCGACAAGACAGATAGCCCTAACTTTACAAATTACATTTATTAGCGTTCCTAACTTTATATTTGTATTGCATTTAATTGTTTAATCGAATTTAGCTAGTAACCTCTGTGTTTAATGTGTAGTAAACCGAGTGTTTAACGTTCTCATAGTCTAGCTAGCTAGCTTGTGTTCATTTAAGATAGATAGATAGATAGATAGATAGATAGATAGATAGATAGATAGATAGATAGATAGATAGATAGATAGATAGATTTTAGGTGTATAGATCCGGAGGGATGCAAAGAAATTCACTCTTAAAGGTATTCTGTAATTAAATAAATAATATTTTATGCAGTCAATCTTAATTCATCTTCCATTTTAACAAATTAGTAGGCCCTGCAAGGGAATTGCATGTACTACCTTGGGGAGAATGGCGATTCAATGAGGAGGGTGATCCTCACTAAGAAAGAGAAGGTTGAGGTGCTGACAGAAGTCCATGCTGGCCACTTTGGAATCAAGAGGATGCTGGACAAGATCAACCAACGCTTCTACTGGAAGGCAATTACCAAAGATATTCATGAATGGGCAAGTGACCAATTTGTTGAAGTTGTGTTTGATCCAGATGAGCTCCAATATTTCCTGTGATACGCTGAGGCACATGAGATTTAAAGAATAATTTATAGTGATTGCCTTATATAAGTAATTGTTCATTCAAACTACTGTGACACGCAAAGAAAATCACCTCTACTCTAGAGCATATTATTAAATCTGTTGTGTTTAATTTCCTTGTGTTGTAAAGGTGAAAACCTGTATGTCATGCCAGAGGTTTGAGCGAGTGAAAACGGAGGCACCAGAGTTGAAGCCCATCAAACCAAAGTCACCATGGCATATGATTGGTGGGATATCTTGCTTTTGGGTTCTGTGAAATGGCTACAACCTCTTGAAGTCATAGTTTAATTTGTATTATTTTCTTAATGTACTGTATTGCCCTTTCTATCTCTTTAACATCACGGCCTGTGGGCATGTGTTTATATCTGTCCTTACCCTAGGTGTTGACCTAATTGAACCATTCAAAGCCTCAAAGAATAGGAACCGCTTCTGCCTGACAGCAACTGACTTCTTCACCAAGTGGGTGGAGGCTAGGCCCATCAAGGACAAGACTGCAACTGCCACATCAAAGGTGTGTAAATCATAGCAACATTTGCAGCGTAGCCACATTCTGTGAATGCAGAATGTTGTTACAACCGACAGAAAAGTTTGGTTTCTTTTTTTTGGGGGGGGGGCTATGATGGACATGATCTACAGGCTATGATGGACATTTTCTACACCCATGGTGCTCCTGAGGTCATCTTGACAGACCAGGGTCGTGAATTCTGGAACAAGGTGAAGTATTTACACATATAGATGTGTCATTTAACAGTGATTGATTAACACTGGCAAACAAGAAATCTAATAACTGTTGAATTCCTTAATTCAGGTAAACAAGTCCCTTTTTGAGGAGTTTGGTGTCACGCACCGAATCACATCAGCATACCATCCTCAGGTATAGTGTATATTATGTATGGGATAATGTACAGTGAGACGGTCATTATTGAGAAATAAACGCCAACAGGGTTATGCAGGACCCTGACGCGAATATGATCAGAATGGCGTCCATAGCAAAAGTCATAGCAGCGGTCTGCTATACAGAAATAACAGTCCGTAGAATGCCCTAATTGACCAATCAGAATAGAGTATTCAACAAAGCTGTGTAATAAAGAAATATAACTGACATAAAAGAAAGATCGATAAGCTTCTAAATAAATAATGTACTATTAACTTATACATATTTGTGACACTCTTCCAATTCTCTATTCCCCTTGCTTGTACTTTGCTGTTTTTACAGACCAACGGACTGGATGAGAGGACCAATCAGACACTGAAGAGGTCCATTGGCAAGACCCTTGATGGACAACAGGAGAGGTGGGAAGACAAATTAAAAGAAATAGTTTTTTAAAATAACTGTTGTGTCCAAGCCTCTTCCAGGTATTCGCCCTTTCGTCTGATGTATGGACGGGAGCCACGTCTGTTTTCAGAGGTGTGTAGTGGTTGACTTTCTCATATTACCATGTTAACAATTTCTAAATCAACATTTTTACTCTTCAGGGAGGAAGTTACACTTTGTATGGTATGAGGAGACAACTTAACAGTGGGGAATCAACATGAAAAGTATATGTGTCAAAATAATAGTTTCTATGAGGCTGATTGGAGCATACTTTTATTGCTTGTCCTTTGCTTTTCTTTTTCCTGTTACGTAAGACCACTGGAGATCTTCCAGATGATGTGGACATTGCGATCTGTTGCCAGGCAGGTTTGGACGGATTACGTATGGATTACGTACCCGTTTGATACAAGTTTGGCACCCGGTACAATTTGGTGTGACACAGCCACTCCATCCAGTGCCCTAGTTGAGAGACTATTTAGCCAAAGAGGAACAGGCTGTCTGACAAGAGGTTTGAAATGCTGCTGCTTCTTAGATGCAATCAGTGGTTTGAAGGGTAGGATGGTTAGGCTACATGGGTTAGCTGGATACATGACGGATACATGAATAGATGAGTGTTTTGGAAGGAGTGTATGGATGGGTAGATTAATATCTAGAAGTTAAAGTTCAATCTTTAAAAGCACTCCATGTTGTTCAACTGTTTACTTTTTTAATGAAGAAATTACTTGAAATACAGTAGCCTATGTCTTTATATTGTTTAACGGTTTACTTTTGAGAATATACTTAAAGAATGTCTAACAGACCAGTTGTCTCAGGTTGTGAGTTTGATTTATTTAATTTGCTACAGTTGTTGTTTAAATGTTTACTATTGTTGTCTCGGGTTGTGAGAGTTAGATTTAATTTGCTACAGTTATTGCAAATTTGGTTTAACTGTTTGTTACAAAGATACTAATACTTGAAGTGCAGGATAAACCTCTTGCTATCTGTTGATGTGCAATAAATATTGAAGGTTATGTACAAGTACCTGTCTTTTCTACTCATTTCAACTGACTTGTGAAAACTGCTCAGAAAAATCCAAAAATCTTTGACACAGTATAGCAACTTTTTGTTAAAGTAACGCAAATAGTTACTTTCCCTGGTAACTAGTTAATTTTATTATAGAGTAATTCAGTTACTAACTCAGTTACTTTTTGGAACAAGTAGTGAGTAACTATAACTAATTACTTTTTTAAAGTAATGTTCCCAACACTGCTCATTTGTACTTTTATCTGTCATCACCAAGCGCAGCTTAATCAACATCTTATGTGTAACAATGGTAACCTTAACATCTCTGAGAACATAATCATATAGAGAAAAAAACCTTAACTTAAAAAACCTTAAACTTAACACCTGGGGCCTCTGGCTTTTCTCCAGCCATAAAAAACAAAACAGAAAATAAAAACAAAAAATAAAATAAACCTAACCTCTTGGTCTGTGAGGTATGTACACCTAACCAGTAGAGACTCACTCCCCGGCTTTGTTGCTCAGGCAGTACAATATCAAGCTCACTCACCGACCTCTTTGTCCAGTTCCTCGCCTTCCATGCGAATCGCAGGGATGCTGGATGCGCCAGGGTGTATCTCACGTTGAGCCGTTGCAGCGACCTCTTCTCGGAAGTGAAAGTTTTTCTTCAAGCTCCTGTGTCATGTCAGGAAACACGGACAGTCATGAGACTGTCCGTGTTCAATCCCACGCTTTTCTCTGGCCGCTCTCACTACTTTATCCCTTGCCGACTGTCGCAGTAATCTGATCAGCACTGGTCTGGGCGGTTGTCCGTCATTGGGCACGGGAGCGAGCGAGCGATGCGCTATTTCGATTTCAAATTCACCGTCAACTTCAATCCCGAGCCCCTAGCCAAGAACTCTCTTTACACAACTCTCCATAGTGCCGTTCGTCCCGTAGGTTTATTTAAGCCCCACCAGTCGCACATAATGTCTCTTACTGTTATTTTCAAGCACCTGCGGGCGGTTCCACATAGCGTCCATCTTTTTCTCATCGCTCTCTCTGTTGCTCTTTAGACGCTTGGTTGTCCTCTACTTCTTCCAGCTTTTCCTGTATCCCTTCCACTGTGTTCTTCAGCTCAGAGATTGTGTGCTTGATGGTTAAAATATCTCCTGCAATCCCCTGCAGCATGGTGCTCATTTTGACAATCTCGGCATAAAGATTATCCATGTTCGGTGTAGTTTGGTTGCTCTGTTGTGTTAAGCTAGCAGTTCCCGCATGTCATTCGGAGACGGACTATTCCTGGTCGACCTGTGGCCCGCAGCCTGGTCTTTGAAATATTCTGAAGTAGCCATTGGGGTTCAGGTGAACTCAGTTACTTAGGAAGCTGTTTTTACAAAAATTAGTGGACTATGATATATGATAATTAAGTAAATATATTGGTGGGCTAGCACCAATATTACGCAACTCACAGGTGGTTGAATCAATGTCTTTGCATCATCTGAGCTGATGTGTTTAGTGCTATTTTATGCAATTACGATACGATATGGTAAAAATGAAACGTTATTACCGAGGTTTGAATTTAATTCTATAAAGGCTCCCAGGCACAAAGGGGAAACAAAATAGTTGTCCCATTGATAATGGTTGCTCACGCTCAAACTTCTATCCATTCATATTTATGGACGTATATCCCAATTGGTATAATTTTAGGAAAAAAATTGTCGGAATGGTTGATAGTTTGATACTTTCTCTTAATATTTATCAGATATCAAATAATGCATAGTGAGAAAGAAAATCGGTGGGTGGAAAAAAACCTGCGAGGTGAAAATAAGCGCAAATATTTTGCGAGATATACTTAAAAAAAAAACGTTGCTCCAACAAACGAGAGATCAACATAACGACATAAATTGCTTGGCCTCAAATATAAACATATTTGAGGCCAACATCAACTCAGCAGCTCTTATTGAAGAGGATATGGCCACATGTGAGTTCTGAGTTGTAAGCTGCGTTCACACCAAAAGCGACGGGGCGACGCGACTCCATACAAAGTCAACGTAGAGACACGTATCAGGCGACTTTTGTCACTAGAAAAACCTGCGGTGCGACTTCATGAATGGCGCGGCATGAATGCGCTGGTACGGGCGAGCGCGTTCACGTGGATTTAGTAACGCGACACGATGCGACACGTCGCTCGAGTTTAAATATTTTAACTTTGACGCGCATTCGCGTAATGACAGCCAATCAGCGTTCACTCCCTGAGTGATGACATGTAACAGCCAATCAGCGTTCAACCGGCCAACCGTTCCCTGCAGTCCGGAGTGAACCGCAGCATGGAAGTAAAAGTGATTGTTGCCATTTGCGACTCCTGAAGCTCTATATATAATATGATATAGCATGAGATAATATTATATATAAACAGTGTTGGGCAAGTTACTTTAAATTAGTAACTTAGTTACAGTTACTAGTTACTTCTTTCAATAGTAACTCAGTTACTTTAAGTTACTCGTTACTTTCAAAGTAACTAGTTACTACTACTTTTTTCTAAATTATCTTATTGTGTTAATGTGGCAAAGGACCTCCCTAACTGGATAGCTAGGGAGGCTGCCAGTCCTCTGGCTTGCTTACACGTAAGTCCTATCCTACCACAAGCGCAATGCGCCACATAGTGACCTGAACGTGCCATAGCAGTGTAGTAGTGTGAGTGCAGATAAATGAAATATTTCCATTGTTTCCAACTGTTTCCAACCCTCTACAAATGCACACACATTATTTTGGGGTTGATGTGGCATAGTGTTCGACAAAACAACTGTAAAATTTGATCATTGTACCCAGTATCACTACGATAAAGCAGTGGATCAACAAAACACAACATACAGTATGTTTTGAAACTTTTGATAGGCATATTTATCGTAGCCATTGAAGCAGGTACAAAGTATAGTTTTGGCAGTGCAAAAATTAAACTGTGCCTCAGACCATTTAGCAACTGTAGGAATCAATAGTGCAAAACTGATACAATAGATGTTTTCTATGTAAACACAGTGAGGTTTATCCGTTCTTTGTAAGTTAACCTTAACTCAAAACAGCTAAACTCCACCAACCGGAGACCTCATCATCAATAATGATGGGCAAACTTAAAAGTATTTTCAGCATCACAAAGAGAAACTAAATAAATAAAAAGTACTTTCAGCCTCACAAACATAGTTAATGTTTAACAAAAATAATATTTCCTCCACTCTGGCCGTTTAGATAAATAAAACAACTGATGAAATCAATAATGGTGGATAAAGTGCTTTAGTAGTCTTTGTTAGTATGTCTATGTCTATATCAGTCTTTGTCCATACATCTCCATCATTTGTTTAGCTGTGTCTGGGTTATAGACTGTGCAAAAGGCTTTGTAAAATCAAGCTTTTGTTGTTTGGCTGGAGTGGCTTCTCCTTCAGCGTCGGCGGAGCTGACGTTAGCACCAGCATCACCTGTGTTACATTCAGGGTCTTTTTCAACTAGCTTGGTAGATGCCTGTTGTTTCTGAAGATGTTTCATCAGATTAGAATTGCTAGTTTTTGATGTGGCTAGAGTTTTCGAACCTCCACAAAGATGACAGGTCACCAAAATATTCCTTATGTCTTTTACTGTCAGAAAGGAAAAATAATGTGCATCTTTCCATAAGAAAAATGCCGCCATTGTTTTAATTAATTTACTTGCGCGTCGCTGCGTCACGTGACTCACGTCCGTTTCACGTCCACCACGGAAACTGTAGTCCTAGGTTATTCACGTGAAGTAACGAGTAACGAGCCTGTTTAAATCGCAGTAACGATAACGCGTTACTGATTTTAACAAAGTAATTAGTTACAGTGCTCGTTACCGCAAAAGTAACGTAGTTACTGTAACGCCTTACTTAATAACGCGTTAGTCCCAACACTGTATATAAATATCTATATAATATAATATATAATATCATGACTTAAAGCTGTGTACGCCTCCGGATGATATTATGAACTGACTGTGTCAGGTGCTTCGACATCTCTGGTACTTCCACAACAACTCAACTTCCTCATACACATATAAAACTTGCACAAATCACTAGGCTACAACTCGACCAGGCGACCAAATTCGCGTTTGGTGTGAACGCAGAGTTAGGGTTAAGGTTCAGAATTCTGACATAAAGTCATAATTCTGAGATTAAAGTCATAATTCTGAAATGAAAGTCATATTCTGGCTTTTTCAGAATTGCCAATTTCCCTCCCATAAGGGGACATACTTAGTGTATTTGCAATAAGATACAACTCTAAAAGGTCTTGGTCCATCTTTCTAGGACTGACACAGTTCACCTAGCCAGTCATATGTGGAAAAATACAGTTTGTTTTTGTACCCTGCATTATTTTTCTCAGGTTGCAAAATAAAAATTTGCACTCTGCAGTAAAGAGGTTTTTTTTCTCGATTTCTTGGCTGGCTTTTCTTTCACTCCACAGTTTTTGCCTTAACCCCACTTTATTTTTATATTTTTATACTTTTTTCTTCTTCTTTGCAGGTCCCTGGAGCTCCGTAGTGACATTTCTCTCTCTCTCTCTCTCTCTCTCTCTCTCTCTCTGGTTCATCAGTCTTTAAGACAGCAGAAAGTCCTTGGCACAGAATGTTAGATTGATTCCCGAGAAACACAGGCACACACAAACACACACACACACACACACACACACACACACACACACACACACACACACACACACACACACACACACACACACACACACACATAAACAAATGAATGTAAAAGAGGCTGTGGCCTAAATTCATGATGTGGATATATTCAGTAAACAGAATGTTGTACTCAGTGATTTTGCGTTGGGAGGCAGAGTAGTCCCAAACAGACGCATGACTCCAACTCAAAAAGGTTCGGGGTTCAAACCTCAATGTCAAAAGTCCACCTGCAGACTTCATGATCCAAGATGTCTAACCCCCATTATTCATGATATGTACCTAAAATTCACAGTTAGTATCTTTGATTAAAACGTCTGCTAAATTACTAATTAGTTTATGGGTCAGGAACTATTCACGGTTTTCGAGAACACTAGAAACCTGGTAACCTGGGAGAGAGATCTGCGTCCAAACCATTTCATAATAGGGATGTGAATAACTCACAACTTTCATGGTTGAAAAATCAGTGGGTGGTATGAACGAATAATCGATTATTCGATGTGCGTCGACATTCTCAAAGGCAGCCATGGATCATCGGCAAGAAATCACTTAATATCTTTAACACAAAAAACAACTACCTGCTAGTTCCAGTCAAATTGTCTGTTGTGAAAAATGCATTAAACTGTAATCAGAAAATGTGGTTATATGCTATAGACCCTATAGTATCTGTGGTATAAAGGCTTGGACGAATTCCAAATTATAAATATTTGCACTTTATGTTGAAAGTATAGACTGTCGCGAATCCCATTGAAACAAATGGCGCGGTGATTCGGCCTTCAAAACGTGAGCTGGTAAATTGTGAAAAATGAATTAAACTGTAATCAGACAACGCGGTTATATACTATAGACCCTAGAGTATCTGTTGTATAAAGGCTCGAATTTCAAATTATAAATATGTACAATGCATAACGTTATCTCTCTGGCTCATAGCTGAGCGGACTAGAATACCTCCCGTTGCCAAGTCGTAGCTAAGGTCCGTCCTATTTACTGGAGGATTGAACAACGTTTCCGTTGCATAGGAACCTTACGGGAAGGTAATGATAGAGTACTAAAGTGTGACGTCACGTTTCCATAGCAATCGATATTCGGTTCTACACAAACCAAATTAAGAAGGGGAAATCCTATGCCACACAAACGTTTTATAGAAAATGAACGATCTTTTTGCGAATTGATTTGCGGGTTTGCTTTACCAATGATGTAAGTAATATTGACAATAGATTGATAAAAAAAAAAACTAAAGTAACGTCATCAAACTTAATACCCCAGGGGAATACATGAAAGCCTCGACATGTTTCGATTGGTAGTGATTTTCACCTCTTGAAATTGATTTATTTTCATTTTGAAAGAAACAACACATGGCAGCAATTGAAAACGCCATCTCTCGTTCGGTTGTTTAGAACTGAAAATCTGGTTGCCAGGACGTGACGTTTTCGCTTTAGTACTCTATTGTTCCAGGTATTAGTGAAACCCCAGGGAAACAAAGTTATGGTTTATGAAAAACTCTGAATGGGAAAAAATGTTAACGGTCCAAATGTTAAAAATCGATTTTGACCCTCAGGAACGAATAATCAAATAATCCAATATTCTAAACCATCCATATCTCAAAATATGTATTTTTTTCAGTTTGCTCTGATCTACAAGCACATTTTTCCTGCTGGCGTTCCGAACTTTAACTGTCACCCTTGGCCATTCTCAATTTGGTCTCACCAGGATGGGGAACTCAAACCAACTAGCAGGATCTAGCTGTAATCTCATCTAATCCATGCGTTCTAATCCACATTGTCTCAGGAGGACGTATCTTTTGCGAGAGCAGCAGAGCTGGCCGCTGGTTGATTGGTTGGTGGCTGTTCAATGCAGAGAGATAGAGAAAGAGAACGCACCAAAAGCACAGCTCGCTACCAACACAGACAGCATGGTCCCAGTGGAAATGTAATAAGGCTAATTCTGTTATCTAACATTACATGGCCTCTCTCTCTCATTCTCAGACTCTCTCTCTGACAGAAAAACTGTACGTATGGTCTCAATTATTTTTTCAATGTCTGTCTGTCTATCTGTCTTTCTGTCTGTCTGTCTGTCTGTCTGTCTGTCTGTCTGTCTGTCTGTCTGTCTGTCTGTCTCTCTCATCAATTCAATTCAAAAAAGCTTTATTGGCATGAGAGACAAAATGTAAATGTAAATAAACTCACTGTGTGATAATCAGTAAGATTATCTGACATTGCAAACATTGGGGCTACAGTAAGGGAAGCCGCGTAAACGTGTAAATGTGAGGGGTAGGGGTGAGAGTTTGGGCGAAGAGGTGTATTTGGATTGACCATAAGAGTAAGGTAAGTACCTTCAGAAAATAGTACTTTGGTCATTCTTAAATACTCTAGTCCCTATCGGAGATTATACTCAATTACTTCATATGAATTGTATTCAAGTATCAAAAGCAAAATTGGTTCACTAAATAAACCTGTTGGTACCACAAACAGAAGATGTGTTTACCTCCTATTTTTAAAGTGACTCCATCATGGTTATTTCCATGACGGAGAACAATTTGTGACATCACAAGTGCGTATGCAAATGCCTGCCTACTTCACAGCAGGTGAGCCTGACTTGACTTGTCCAGTTGGTTAAGGGGTTAATCAATGCGCAGGGCGACGTTATGGGCTGAACGTACAGTAAATTTAAGGACCAATCACAGGAAATGAGCCACTCAGCTCCTATTAAATCACATAATCAATACCTACTGCAAAGACCCTACCGTGCATTTATGGATCGTGTGTGTGTGTGTGTGTGTGTGTGTGTGTGTGTGTGTGTGTGTGTGTGTGTGTGTGTGTGTGTGTGCGTGTGCGTGTGTGTGTGTGTGCCAACCAGCTCATCATAGGCAGTTAGTCAGGCACAGCCAAGGATAGAGCCAGCAACCATTTGGGTGAGTCAACAAGTGAAGGAATGATGGAATGAAGGAGTATGGCGTGTGAGTGAGCAATTGAATGAGTGACTCGATGAATTTCTGAATTAGTAGAGTCTGACTGAGTGTGAATCAGTGAGCTTACTGAATCAGATAAGTGAACTTAGTGAATTTAGATAAGTAGTGAATCAGTGAGCTTATCGTGTGAGTGAGTGTGAATAGTGAATTAATGAATCAATTAGTAAATCTGTGGAAAAAGTAGATTGTGTGGATGAATAATTGAGTGAATAGGTGTGTGAAAGAATAAAAGTGAGTTAGTAGAACGAGTGAGAGAGAATATCAGTTAATGAGTGAGTGTGTTCATTTTCTGAATGCTTCATTTTCTTCAGCTGTGCTAGCTAAAACATTCATAACCTCCAGTCCATAATTCATGTTTAAACCCTGCAAATGTGATATGTTTCTCTTACTATAAAAAATTAAACACCTCACCCGACTTCATGACAGGCGGCTCCACAGGAGAAGACTATGGTTGCACTGGGAAGCTCCAAGTGCAGAAAGCGAGTGCATGTTGCGGAATTCAACATTCAGTTCCCCCACACATCAAGCATTTAGAACTAGGATGGAAGTACCACACATTTCATCAGGAAAAATGACATACAGCCTGATGAATCTAACACAACAGTATATGCGTGTGTGCATTGGTATATAGTTTTATGTATGTACACGTACATCCAACAAGTATGCACCAACATGCTTGTACTCACCTTACTACAACATATATTCGTATGGACATGGACTTCAAAATGTCATGCCTAGCCCAAACACTACTTTCTATTAATGTGTACCAATCTGCCAATCCAAATTTCCAGGTTGAAATCGATATTTTTTAATTAAGTGTGCAAAGCAAGCATAATTTTTACATGGATGTGTTTGTGTAGAAGTGTATTTAAGTATGTTCCTTTTCAGAAGTGGATCTATTCCATGAATTCTTCAAAGGCATTTCAAATGTTTTATTAGTATCTTTGATGATTGAATAAGACGTACATTTTGTCTTTGTTTCTGACGTGGCACGGTCTAAGTTTTCACATTTTCACATCACATAATGGCAAACCATTATCACAGTGGTAATTTACCTTTTAGGTTTGATTAGGATTATTTATCCAATCAAATACAGACCACAGGAGTGTCTTGTTTGGGAAGCGGTCTAGGAGGGACCTAATGTGTTGGTGGCCTGATGGTTTTCTGAGAACTATGTGTACACTTCGGTACACTCCTGTCCTTCCGTCTGGTGTGTGTGTGTGTGTGTGTGTGTGTGTGTGTGTGTGTGTGTGTGTGTGTGTGTGTGTGTGTGTGTATCTTTTATCTGGTAACACTTCTTTGGGATGAGCATTAGGTGTATCACTCTTTCTTTCGCTCTGTCTTTCTCTCATCTTGTCCTTTGGTCTGTCTCTCTATATCTCCTTCTTGTGGGAAAACCGCTGCAGTAGTTATGTGCCAAACAGTATGAACATGACACCATGAAAGGTTCTTCCATCTAAGGCCCGCCAGAACTAATCAGAAGTTGACCCTGTTTTTACTCATGTTTTAGATATAGTTCAATAGTGCACAGGTGAGAGCTACAAAGTCAAACAAATATAGAGCACACACTCAGACAGAAGGGCTAAAAGACAGGCAGATAGACAGAGAAACAGAACAGACATAGATATAGAGAGACAGTGAGACGGAAACAGAAAGATGGACAGACAGAAACCGATAGGGAGAGGGACCGAGAGGAAAGGAGAGAAAGACAGAAAGAGAGAGAGGATGTATAAGAGAGACACACAAATCTGTTTTTCAACAACACAAACAGATTAGTATCAGCTACTCCACTTGGAGTGACTTCATGTTGATATTACTACATCCAGGCACAGCTGACAAGAGTCCAGGATCTACAGATGGAAGACCAGATCAAAATATCCTGAGGTCTACCTCAATTGGTGGATCAATACTTCTGCTTTCTCTCGTCTGATTGGCTTATAGAAAAAAATCCAAATAACGGCGTAGGCCGTTAGTCTTTGCTAGTGAATGTAGACTTTCATAGACGGATAGAGAGATTGGAGAAGTCTCTGTTGACCCAGTTGCCTTTGTGTATACTAAACTACCGCAGGAGCCAGACTGTCCTACTCCAGCTAACCTAGCTGTCTAGTTAACTAAGCTTTTTTCAATTAGATTTGCTGCTTCAGCTATCTTAGATTTTCCCTTCACGTTGCTGACAATCACAGGCCAAACTTCTACAGGAGTCTGAAATTCTCCATCTACAGAAGCAACTGAGATGAAATCTTTGTTAGTTCGTCAATAATTCAACCTCATTTTTCGTGAATACTCCTCCAAAGAGGTATTTATACATCCGTGATTCAGTGAACCATATATCAGTGGTTCTCAACTGGTGGGTCGTGATCCAAAAGTGGGTCGCAGACCCGTTCTGGATGGGTTGCGGACAGCTGGTGAAAAAAAGTAAATAATATTTAATGCGTATCTGGGGCCTCATTACAGAAATAATCCTGACCTCTCATCCTAACATAAATTAGGTTCTCAAAGATAGGAAAAATCCTAACTTCCTATTACAGAAGCTAACCTGTCGGCCGTTTCCTATCTTATCTTAAAATCCTAACTGTTCTGTCAATCAGATTTTTCGATGGTTATGTCTGGTTCTGCACATAATGTGCACGAGATTGATATAAGGCTTTAATAATGGTTAATAATAACGGCAAGCTTGTAGCAGTACTACAGTCATGGCAGGGATTGCTACGGAAAACAAGAAGAGGAGGGCTTTCAACTTTACCAACGACGAGCTGGAGGCATTAGTTATGGCGGTGGACAAAAGGAAAAGTCATTTATTCGGCAAATTTTCCCCCGAATTTAACGTCGCGGATCAAAGAAAATAGATGGCAAGAGGTGTCGGACGCTGTCTCAGTGGTTTGTGGGGTACTGAGGACAGTGGACAGCATAAAGAAAAAGTGGTCAACCATAGCGAGTGATGCCAAGACCAGAGGGACGCTACAGAAGAGGGACCAGGCAAAGACTGGGGCTGGTATGCCAGAAGTGAAGCCCATAACTACGCTAGAGGAGAAGATCCTGGCCGTCATGGGTCAAGTTTACACCCAAGGTAAGTTTAGTTCAATGCTTCTATCGCTAGCCAACTATCTTAGCAATCGCGGATTATGTTTAAGTTTGACTTCACCAATACATAAGGCAAGAAAGCTAGTGCTAAGGTTAGATTTTGGCATAAACCTAACGAGTGGACGACAGATTCACAGAATTTGTATAAACTAGTGTCAGTGTCCACATTTTTGGGGCGGTGTACTGCTAGTGCTACAGTGTAGCACTAGCAGTAGCAACTAACAGTTTTAATCTAAAATGTAACAACTAGACGTGCTATCGATAAGTGGTTTTGAGGAGTGGCTCCATAGTAACCCTAGCTAGAATAGGGCGACCAGGCATCCCCGATTTTAACTGCCTGTCCCATTGGATATTTCAATCACATTAATATCCAAACTGGAATGTCCCCGGTGTTTCTGCCTCATCGGGACCATGGCCTCGTTTTGATTTCTGACGTCTGGTCACTTTAAACTAGAAGCTAGATAGACAAAGATAGTTACTTGTGTTGGATCACAAAATACAGAATATGGACCAGTCAACAGCAAAAGAAAAGCCAACGCTGACAACCCCCCTAACATGAAATAATTTGTGTATAGGCATTTCAACCGGCACAGAGATGGGCCTGCCTGAGGAGGTGCTTGAGAAAGACAGTGTCGAGGTGTCTGAATCAACTGTGGTTGTGTTGCCTTTCACGCATAAATCTGAATGGACTTTGTTTTGAAAGAGCTCTTATTTTGAAGGGCAGTTTTCACCCTAATGTTCCCGGGTCATGGGTTTGTTTTGGTTTAGTAGTCTGAGGAGGCTAAACGAATTTGCATAGCTACATTTCTGTGTTCATCCGCATGATTGTATCACTGTTAACGTCACAGAGACATCGTCGTAAGTTGATACATGAAAAATGCATGCAATATATTTGTGGTTAAAAACGTTTTATTTACATTTATTTACATGTGGAAAGCACCTGTTACAGAGCTTAATGGTAATTTTCGTATTTGTCTTGTTACAGTTTTCAGTCTGACCTTGTACAATGAGAAAAAGAGCCACAGTAAAGAGCAACTAAAGCTTACTACGACTCACGTCATCATTTATAAGGAAGAGTTTAACTAGTTGTATAGCTGCAGTTGCTACACCGCAGTGAGGACAACACAGTGAAAAGACATTAAAAAGCTGGTGTTGTACATCGTGGTAAGATGGAAGCTAAACAAAGCGACAAGATTTCGGTGGCCGGTAAAAGAAGTTCACGGTCATCTACGGCATCAAGTAGCTCATTAATACGTGCACGAGCTAAAGCAGAGGCAGCTAGAACACATCTTGCATTCGCTGAACAAGAAGCCAAAGCTAAAATAGAGAGGGCTGCTAAGGACGCAGAGCACCAGAAAGAAAAGGCTAACAGAGAAGCTACATATCAGCTGGAAAAGGCAAAGAAAGACGCTGAGCTAGAAGCGCTCACCATTCGCAGAGAGGCAGCAATGGCTGAGGCTGAAGCAGCTGTGTGGGAAGCAGCAGACGGTGTGGAAAGTTATATGCTGGTAGATGAAGCAGACCCATCAGAAGAGGATAAAATGGGATGGACAGAAGAATACATTACGTCTCACTTTGACCCACACTCATATAAAGGCCATCCTTCTACCGACCCCCCGGCTCAGCCAGCCACTAAAGCTACTCAGTCAACATGTCAGCCTCCTGATCTATATGTCCCACCAGGGGTTAAGATAGAAAACCAAGCTCCGCATGGAGAATCCGACCAACAGAGAGGCTCAAAGGTGAGCCACACCGACTCGAACAGGTCAGCACAGCCCTTCTATCCCCAGAGAGCACCGACAGCCCCCTACACTGGACCCATGGCCGAACACCTGGCGCAGTATTTGGCTCGACGGGACCTGGTGAGTTCAAGTTTATATCAGTTTGGTGATCAGCCTGAACATTATTGTGCTTGGCAGTCGTCATACATCAGCGCCACTCAAGGGCTAGGCCTCACAGCTACTGAGGAATTGGACTTAATGACAAAATGGCTTGGTAAAGAATCCGGCAACCACGTCAAACGTCTATGGTCAGTGTACATATCAAACCCAGTCATAGCACTCACAAAGGCCTGGGAACGCCTCCAGGAACGTTATGCAGCACCTGAAATAATTGAAAAAGCTCTTTTCGACCGGCTCAATAATTTCCCAAGAGTCTCAGCAAAAGAACAGACGAAGCTACGGGAACTAGCAGACTTGTTAATGGAAGTGCAGTGCGCTAAGGAGGATGGCTACCTCCCAGCTCTCTCCTACCTGGATACCGCACGCGGCATCGAACCCATAGTTGGGAAACTGCCCTATGGGCTTCAAGAAAAATGGATTTCGGTTGGTTCAAAACACAAGGAAGAAAATAGAGGAAGATTTCCACCATTTCAGTTCTTCAGCAAGTTTGTGTGCAGCGAAGCTCCTAAAAGGAATGACCCTAGCTTTGCCATCCCAAGTACTAGTGGCTCACCTGCAAAGTCTGAAAAAACCTTCTTTAAAGGCACGAAGTACCCAATTTCAGTCCACAAGACGGACATCGCCCCAACAAGCCTAAGTATAAACAAAGGAGTCAGCGACCTGAACAAAGGCTGTCCAATACATGGCAAGCCACATCCTCTCAAACGCTGCAAAGCCTTCAGAGCCATGAAGCTGGAGGAAAGAAAGGCCTTTCTCAAAGAAAAAGGAATCTGCTTTAAGTGCTGTGGCTCAACTACTCACCTTGCTAAGGACTGTCTGAATGCAGTTAAGTGTTTGGAGTGTGATAGCACCTATCACGACTCTGCCATGCACCCTGGACCTGCACCTCAAGACAAGGCCCCTTCAACTCCACCACACAACGGCGGGGAGGAGGAAGAGAGCAGCACCATTAAAGCTGTTGTTAACTCAAACTGCACAGACGTCTGTGGCACAGGAAACGTTGGCTGGTCATGTTCCAAGATTTGTCTTGTAAAGCTATATCCTAAAGGTCAACCAGACAAAGCTATCAAGGCCTACGTCATCCTAGATGACCAAAGCAACCGGTCGCTAGCAAGGTCCAGCCTTTTTGAGCTGTATAACATTGAGTGTAAACCATGCTCTTACTATCTGAAGACATGCTCTGGTGTAGTGGAAACATCTGGGCGCAGGGCTGAAGACGTCGTGGTTGAGTCACTCGACGGAAACGCCACAATCCCTCTCCCACCACTCATCGAGTGCAACGACATACTTGACAACCGCTCTGAAATCCCAACCCCAAATGCAGCTCGTCATCATTCACATCTTGTCAATCCCAGAGGTCGACCCAACTGCTGAGATCCTCCTGTTACTTGGTAGAGACATAATAAGAGTGCACAAAGTTAGGGAACAAGTCAATGGCCCCCACAATGCCCCCTTTGCCCAACGCTTGGACCTAGGATGGGTGCTGGTTGGAGAAGTCTGCTTGGGGAAAGCGCATATACCAACAGTCAACACCTTTAAGACAACCGTGCTTGACAACGGCCGGCCCTCCCTACTCGAACCCTGTACAAACTTCTTGCACATCAAAGAAATGGTTCACCAAGGAAAAGGATTTCAGAGACTAGCAAGTCCGTGGAAGAAACATTGGGCCAAACTGTTTTCAGTCACACCAAACATGACAACAAGCTAGCATCTTCTATTGAAGATAGCATATTCTTGAAACTAATGGACAAAGAGGTCTACAGAAATGAATCAAACAGCTGGGTGGCTCCACTCCCATTCAAGCATCCCAGACAACGCTTGTCTAACAATTGAGAACAAGCAGTCAGACGCTTTGCATCACTCCAGCAAAGCTTGAAAAAGAAGCCAGAGGTGCAACAGCAATACGTTGCTTTCATGGGGAAAATATTGGAGAACGACCATGCAGAGGTCTCTCCAGTACTAGAAGAGGACGAAGAATGCTCGTACCTGCCAACCTTTGGAGTGTACCACCCTCAAAAGCCAGGCCAAATCAGGGTGGTGTTTGACTCTAGTGCCAAACACTTAGGTGTTTCACTCAATGACGTATTGCTTACAGGCCCCGACCTCAACAATTCTCTCCTCGGAGTTCTGATGCGGTTCCGTAAGGAAAAGGTTGCCATCTTGGCAGACATACAGCAGATGTTTCACTGCTTTTTGGTGCAAGAGGACCACAGAAATTATCTGAGATTCCTGTGGTACCGGGACAATGACGTGACAAAAGAAATCATAGATTACAGAATGAAAGTTCATGTTTTCGGCAACAGTCTGTCCCCAGCTGTAGCCATCTACGGACTCAGGAGAGCAATTAGAGAGGGTGCACGAGAACATGGGTCCGACACAGTCAACTTCGTGAAACGCCACTTCTATGTGGACGACGGCCTTCGTTCTGCGTCGACCAATGCCGAAGCCATCAGCTTGTTGAGCAGAACACAGAGGTCACTGGCTGAGTCAAACCTCAGGCTCCACAAGTTTGCAGCCAGACAGTCCTGGAAGCCTTTTCATCCGAAGACTGTGCTGCAGTTGCGAAGGATGTGGACTTAAGCGGAGAGGCTGCGTGCACTCAACGCAGTCTGGGTCTCCTGTGGGAGACGGCAAGTGACACATTCACTTTCTCTGTAGCAAACACCATCAAGCCGTTCACTCGCCGTGATGTCCTCTCCACGGTGAACAGCGTTTTTGACTCCTTGGGTTTTCTGGCCCCAGTCATAATCCAAGGAAGGCTCCTCCTTCGGGAACTCACCGCTGAGCAGTCCGAGTGGGACGTACCACTGGCTGAAGACAAATTCAGCAAGTGGAAAGCTTGGCAAGAATCACTTCAGGAGCTGAGACACCTTCATGTACCACAGACATACACATCAGCTTCACTAGACACGGCAGTGCATACAGAGCTCTGTGTGTTTTCTGATGCATCTATCAAAGCCATCGGTGCTGTGGCATATTTGAAGGCCGTACAAGAAGATGGACAAACTCACATAGGGTTTGTCATGGCCAAGTCAAAACTTGCACCTCAGTCTGAACCAACTATTCCAAGGCTCGAACTCTGTGCGGCAGTCTTAGCAGTGGAAATGGCAGACTTAATCCATGATGAATTGGACTTGAAGCTGGATTCCACAAAGTTCTATACTGACAGCAAAGTGGTCCTTGGTTATATCCGTAATGAATCCAGACGATTCTATGTCTACGTCCATAATAGAGTTCAGCGCATTCGCCAAACCACAAAACCTGAGCAATGGCACTATGTGCGCACAGAGGTTAATCCTGCAGACCATGCATCAAGGTCTGTTCCTGCCTCACTCTTGGCACAGACTGCATGGTTACAAGGCCCTAACTTCTTGCTCGACTCCCCCAACGAACCAGATCCAGTTCAGTCCTTTGACCTGATCAAACCAGAATTGGACGTGGATATCCGCCCCCAAGTGAGGAGCTATGCCACAAAGCTGCAAGAGAAAAGCCTCAGAGCAGAACGCTTCCTAAGGTTCTCCAGCTTCAACTCTCTTGTCCGAGCTATAGCACTCTTAATTCACATTGTAAGGTCCTTTAAGCTCTCTAAAGACATGGACAAGTGTAAAGGGTGGCACAGGTGTGATCTGTCTCGAACCCCAGATGAACTATCCCTAGCAAAGGAAGTCATTATTGCAGCTGTTCAGAGGAGAGCATTTTCAAAGGAATTTGAGGCTTTGATCACGAATAAGCCAGTCCCGATAAACAGCAGACTTCATCACCTCAGTCCAACCTTGGAGAACAATCTCATTTGTGTTGGAGGACGACTAAAGAACGCTAACCTGGGCGCTGGAGAGAAGAACCCCATAATCCTCCCAAAGGATAACCACATCGCCTTGTTGCTTGTCAGACACCATCACGCCCAAGTCAAACACCAAGGCCGTCACCTGACAGAAGGAGCTGTCAGAGCAGCAGGTCTATGGCTCTTGGGGGGGAAGAGGCTTATCAATTCAGTCTTACACAAATGTATAACTTGTCGCAAACTCAGAGGCAAAATGCAAGAGCAACGCAGGGCAAATTTGCCTCCAGAACGCCTTCAAACCTGCCCTCCATTTACATATGTGGGATTGGATGTCTTTGGACCCTGGTGTATTACTGCCAGATGAACAAGAGGAGGAGAAGCTGAGAGCAAACGGTGGGCTATGATGTTCTGCTGTATGAGCTCCAGAGCCATCCACATTGAGGTCATTGAGTCAATGGACACTTCAAGCTGTATTAACGCTTTGAGGCGTTTCTTTGCCATAAGAGGACCTGCCAAACAGCTAATATCCGACTGCGGCACAAATTTCATAGGAGCATGTAAGGAACTTGGGATGAGCCAAAACCAACCAGACGCCACGGTGCAGAGGTACCTAAACCAACAAGGGTGCTCATGGGAATTCAACCCCCCACACGCCTCACACATGGGCGGTTCTTGGGAACGTCTGATTGGGGTGGCCCGAAGAATCCTGGACTCAATGCTTCTCGAACAGCACAATCGCCTAACCCATGAGGTTTCGTGTACACTAATGGCAGAAGTGACAGCTATTGTAAATGCAAGGCCACTAATCCCAGTTTCTAATGATCCTGACGATCCATTCATTCTGTCGCCATCAATGCTCCTAACTCAAAAAACTGGAGTCCCACCTCCACCAGGAGACTTTACAGATAAAGATCTCTTCACCAAGCAGTGGAGACAAGTACAGGCTCTTGCCAACAGATTCTGGAGTCGTTGGAGTCGAGAGTACTTGCCAACCTTGCAGTGCCGCAAGAAATGAACCAAATCTTACCAAAACCTGCAAATAGGAGACGTTGTCCTTCTCAAAGACAGTCAAGCTACCCGCAACAACTGGCCCATGGCTACCATCACAAAGGCCTTCCCTGGAGAAGACGGAAGGGTGAGGAAGGTGGAATTGAGGACCACAAATCAGGGACATTCAAAAACTTTCTTCAGACCAGTCTCAGAAGTTGTCTTACTTCTTACTAAAGACTGATGTTCAGAGACTCATGTAGTCCATCGGGGTCAATTAATGACCTCTCAGAGGTCAGACGGGGAGTGTGTTGCCTTTCAAGCATAAATCTGAATGGACTTTTGTTTTGAAAGAGCTCTTATTTTGAAGGGCAGTTTTCACCCTAATGTTCCCGGGTCATAGGTTCGTTTTGGTTTAGTAGTCTGAGGAGGCTAAACGAATTTGCATAGCTACATTTCTGTGTTCATCCGCATGATTGTATCACTGTAAAAGTCACAGAGGCAACGTCGTAAGTTGATAATTTCATAATTACATTTATAAGTTAACGTTAGAAAGTACTATTTACATGAAAAATGCATGCAATATATTTGTGGTTAAAAACGTTTTATTTACATTTATTTACATGTGGAAAGCACCTGTTACAGAGCTTAATGGTAATTTTCGTATTTGTCTTGTTACAGTTTTCACTCTGACCTTGTACAATGAGAAAAAGAGCCACAGGAAAGAGCAACTAAAGCTTACTACGACTCACGTCTTCATTTATAAGGAAGAGTTTAACTAGTTGTATAGCTGCAGTTGCTACACCGCAGTGAGGACAACACAGTGGTTATACTGACATTGATGGATTCAGAGTGTGACAGCAGGACTCTGCCAACAGCAAGAATTATCCCATCACCTGGTAAGTTGATGCTCACTGTTTAAATATTGAAATAAACATGAGGGGCATTTTTACAATGACGCTGTCTCAACTATACTCCATTTATGAACAGTTGAGGTTTATAATTTCAAGGTTTGCTGTTCAAGGAAAATTGTCCCGATTCATAGTTTAAATTCTTCTCTACAGCTAAAAAGAAGAAACACATAAGCCTACAAGAGGAGCTTCTGGAGTTGGAGAAGGGGAAGCTGTTGGTGATGCGAGAGAAATTAAATGTTGAGAAGGAAAGACTGAAATTGGATAAAGAAAAAATTGAATTCATGAAGGAGTATTTTATTTACCACGGGAACAATATTGTGAACTTATTTGAACAATGAAATGGAATAATTTGTACACTTATTTAAATTTCATTGAGTTAAACTGTTAATTAATTTTTTTATATTGTTGAATTAAATATTTTACATCAAATGGGTATGTTTTATTTTTAATTATCTTATCTAAAATAATGTGCAATTAGGTTGTTTCTGGCAGTTCTACCAGTCTGTGCACCATCATGTATGCCATCATGGCCTTCCTCCTCATCTTCAACCATGGCCGGGATGTCCTCAGGGTCCGGGAGATTAGCAATCCTGCATATGTTGTGCAACACAGCAGTGGCCTTCACGAACATCACTGCTCTCTCAGGGGAATATTGAAGATATCCCCCACTCATATCATGGCATCTCCATCTACAACAACAAAAATTAACCAGCAGTGCACCAATTAACCAGTTTGTTTGCTTACAATGCTTTACTTATCTCCTTTTTTGGTGTGATGTTATAATCCATATTAATATTATTAAATCATTTTAAATTAATACATTTGCTACATTGGTTTTGAAGTATATAGTGTAACACTATATCTTCTTAGGGGTTACGACACACTCCTTATCTACGTTATTGAATGCATCAAAGCAGTATATGTCTCACCTTCCTTTCCATATACCATAGCCTCTCCTGACGGCTACGGCACCTTTTGTGTGCCACATTGTACCTCCTCTCTGCCTCTGTATGCTCATTCGTGACTGGTGTCATTAGGTAGGGTTTCAAGGGATATCCCGAGTCCCCCAAAAGCCATCCACTTCCCCTGCCCTCACTCAGGTATGCATTGATATCATTGTAAATGCACATATTGCATATATTAAAGAGTATTTGAGTGAAGCCTAATAATAAAGCAGGTAAAACAATTATTTATGTTAGTGTCTATGGGACCCACCTGGTGTTGAATATAAAAGAGTCATGGGTGGATCCAGGCCACTTTGCCAACAAATGCAGTGTAACCATATTTTGGTCCCCTATGGCCTGAACATTGGCATGATATCCCTTACGGCACACATAAGCCGGCTCAGTTGGGCCACTTGGAGCTTTGATGGGGAAAAGTGACCCATCAATAAGCCCAATTACCCCTGGCATCCCACTCTGTCTTAAAAAAGCCTCCTTAATCTGCTGCAGCTCTTCTCCACAAGGAAACTGAATGTAGTTCTGTGCAAGATTGCAGATGGCATTGGTGACCTCCCTGAGATTGCGTGAAATACATAGCTGTGAAACCGAAGACAGGCTTGCAACCTCAGTCTGGAAGGCAACCTTGGCAAAAAACGCAGAGCATTTGTTACCTGCACAACCATTGGCAAGGCTCCATGTCTCCTTGTAGGCCTCTCCAGAGCAGGACGTATTTCTTCCACCAAATTCAAAATTAACTGTCTTGGCAGGCGATAATATGAAATTAAAATATGGTCCGGAAAATGTAACACGTCATTATGCGGTCTCAGTAGCCTTTCAGTCATCATGTTTCTGTTGTTATGTTCGTCCTCGTCTTCATTGTCACACAGCAGACCCACTAGCAGTGCTGCTGCCATTTTTTTCAGTTATTGACAGTTATTTTGAATTTAGGACAGGGTGTATGACCTCCTTACTTAGGATAGTTCTGTAATGGTTAAATTCCTATCTTTAGATAAGATAGGATTTCTTCCTAAACCTCCTTCTGTAATATCAAATCCCCTAAATGTCTTCCTATCTTAAGATAGGATAGGTTTTCAGAGTTAGGAAGTTTCTGTAATGAGGCCCCTGATGTTTGACATGTCTTTTATTTTGAAAAATGATTTCTTTTGAAAGGCACGCGTCAGACACGTGCAGCCGCTTAGGCGCGGTAGCCATGGTAACTTCCATTTGATTGACGCTCACTTTAAGTTTGTGTTGCGTAAATATGCCCGGTGTATTTAAAATGCGGATTTTCGTTCATTGAGAATAATAAAGGACAGAAACCCCAGTGTGTTATATGTAGTGAAGTGCTTGCAAATGAGAGCATGAAACCATCAATACTGAAGCGCCATTTGGATACTAAACATCCTGCATGTAAAGACAAGCCGGTGGCGTTTTTTCAAAGACACCTCCAGAAGCTGAGGACTTCACAGAAGTGTCTGACAGCGTCTTTCTCCAAACAAGAGGAAGCTCTCCGTGCCTCTTACCACGTAGCTCACCAATTTTTTTTTTATTGTGAAGGCTAAATAACCCCACACAATAGCCGAAGAGCTTATTTTACCTGCAGCCATGGATATGGTGAGAGAGGTGCTGGGTCAATCAGCGGCAGACAGGCTGAAAGCCATACCGCTGTCCAATGATACTGTAGCTCGACGTATTCAGGACATGTCTGGTAATATTAAAGAACAGACCACAGCCCGCGTACAGATGGACTAATCCATCGATATAGCTAACCATGCTATTTTATTGGTTTATGTGAGACACGTATGGGATGTTGATCTGCAAGAACAGTTTCTCTGCAGCAGAGCTCTTTCTGCCACTACAAAGGCAGAGGACATTTTCAACACTGTGGATTTGTATTTGAGCTCAATGGGCCTGAGCTGGGAATACTGCGTGGGAATCACAACTGATGGCGCTGCTGCCATGACCGGGAAGCATTCCGGTGCGGTGAAGGAAAATCTGGAGAGAGCACCTAATGCGACGTGGAACCACTGCTTTTTGCACCGTGAAGCGCTGGCGGCCAAGGATATGGTGCCGGTGTTACACCGAATTCTGCGACCCACCGAAAAGTGTGACCCCAGGGGGCGCTGTTGCATATTTTTTGCAATATGCACGAGTTTGAAGCGTAGACAGGCATGACAAAAAGATAAATAAAACATTAGAACTCCCCCAACCAATTACCTTTTTATTAAAGGTGCTTAATAAATACATTTGTTTTGATTTGATTAGAATTTTACAGATCCATACAATGATAGGACGTTTAGTACGGTCCTTCACCGTTGCTTCTTTACCCATAAAAAGCTACAGTCAGTGTTAAATTATGCTGATTTACCTTTGAGAATTTCCTATTAAAGGCTACTGTGTAAAATGCTGTTTAGAATTAATGTTGGTATCAAGAAAAGAAGGACCCACCGGTGGGGGGAGATCTTATGTTTTATTTATGTTTTGGTAATAATCCAAACGTGCATGTTGCAGAAAATGTGCAACAGCGCCCCCTGGGGTCACACATTTCGGCGGGTCGCAGAATTCGGTGTAACACCGGTGCTCGACGAGGCCATGAAAGATGTAATCAAAGTGGTGAACCACATAAAACGGAGTGCAAAAAACAGCCGCTGCTTCTCAAAGCTGTGTAAAGATTTGGGCTCCGAGCACATGCAAGTGTTGAATCACTCAGAAGTCCGCTGGCTATTGCGGGGTAAGGTGTTGTCACGTTTTTATGAACTTAAAACAGAAATCGCCACCTTCCTCTCAGAGAATAACTCCCCATTTGCTGAACTGAAATCTGGTCAAATACAGCAGCTGGACACCGCGGCCAATAGTGACTTAAAAAACCCTCAGTGCGCATCTTACTAAACTTCAAGCTCGGTTTGACCACTACTTCCCTGAGAAATACAGAGATATTGATGCTTGGATACGCGACCCCTTCCGCATCGACATGGAAAGCATCACGTTGCCGAGCAATGAAGACCATCAGCTGGTGGAGCTGTCATGTGACCAGACGATGAAAAAGAGATTTGGCGAGGTAGCCCTTTCCCACTTCTGGTGCAGCGATGTGATGAGTGAGTATCCATCCCTCGCGACTCTTGCAGTCAAAACTCTCCTACCATTCAGCACAACCTATCTGTGTGAAAGTGGCTTTTCCACCTTGTTGCAGCTCAAGTCAAAGCAGAGAAACGGACTGGACACTGAGCATGATCTGAGGGTAGCTCTGTCTACTGTCCTCCCAGACTTTGAAACTCTCATTAAGAATAAACCACATACCCAGCTGTCTCACTGACTTCCTCAAATGACAGGTTAGGGGAACAGATCTTGTTTTGTAGATCTTAATTGTTTTTGATATTTATTTTATTATACTTTTTGTCCGTGCAGTTGTAATGGTCCTCCTAAGTTCCTTTTTATTTCTGAATAGGCCTACATAGAAGTGAAATATATTATTTTGTGGCCATAATTACTTTGTGCACTTTTGATTATTTTATTCACTTGTCATGGTACTCCTCAGTTTCGTATTACTCATTTTGTTGGTCTCCATTTTGTTACTTCATGTTTGATACTCATTTCATTCACTTCTGTACGCAAATGTCATGGTTCTCTGGTGCTCTGAAATGCACTTTGCTCAATAAAAAATAGTATATTTATGTTAAAGACTTGAGTTTTCAAAGCCTTTAAAAAAATACATTTGCTTGGTTTGAAGGACTATAAAAGTGGGTCGCGATTTAATCACCATGGGAAATGTGGGTCCCAGAGTGAGACCAGTTGGGAACCCCTGCCATATATAACAATGGAACAGCAAAGAAATGGCCACCATTGGAATTGTTTGTTAAGACTAAATTATAATCACCAACATCTTAGTGAGGCCCTAGCCCCTGTCCGGGTCAGAAAGGCGTGGCAGCCTCCTCCACTACTCAACAATCACACATCACACAACATTGTCTGTGTTGACTCCAGTGTTTCCCATAGATAGACCAACGTCTGGCGCAGCGCCACAGAATCAACACCGAGCGCCACAAATTGATTCTGCTTTTCTCTTCTTTTTTTTAAGCGATTTTTAAATATAAATATTGTTCCGTTCATTCATCTCCGCATAGCACTCTTTCTCACTGTCATTCTCGTTCACACACGCACACAGAGACAAGCGCACATACATGCCAATGGTGCGCAGGTACACTACCACTTATAACTACCGGATAAACCCGCGTATCATACATGCACACGCACTGACAGCGGATTCGCCCGCTTCTCCTCTCAACGCGCCTACAAAGGCAAACCCGAAGCAGCGGGATATGTAAGGGATAATGTATGGAGCAGGGGTTTTCAAAGTATGAGAGAGCGAGCCCCCCCTCAGAGAACAAATTTCAGCTGAGCCCCCCCCCCCCCCCAAAAAAAAAAAAGTTCTAAATCCCTGTGTTTTGAAAGATCTTTTAATTATTTTACACATTTTAAACATCTCTGATCATATCTTTCATATGATCAGAGATGTTTCAAAAATGATCATTTTTGAAACATATTTTTGAGACATTCTAATCATCTTTGTGCGTTTTTAAACACATTTCTTAACACATTTTAACATCTTTATCTAAGCATGTTTTTGCTTAACTTTTTTTAAATACATTTGAAAAGCTTAATCTGTAAACTGCCAGTTTAGCCTCCTTTTTAGCTCACCTCTACTTTAGTGGGAGCAATGAGTTTGCGTCTTTAGCTGTGTTCGAAATCGTTCCCCATCACGGATATAGTGCACTGATATGGTGCTCGCCATTTTGTTCTGGTGTTCGAATTCTCAGTGGTAAATTTCATTCACTATATAATGGACTTAAAATACCCAACATTTGAGTGAACATACGATGTTCCCTACATGTTACTCCCGTATACCACAATGCAATGCAGTCGTGTTTTTCCGGGGAAGAAGCTGAATAACCGCGAAAAAGTATATATTTAATGATGGAGTCTACGGCTTTCGTTTAGAAATGTCAACAATTTATTTGGGATTTAACATAGAAAATGTTACATTCAAAATTAATTTAAAAAAAAAAACTTCATCAAGGAAATGTTACACTCAACATCAATACAACCTCCAGCTTTCCTCGTGAGTGCCCGGTTTGTTTACATGATGTTGGCGCATCTGTCTGCGTCACACAAATACCCGGCGCATTTACTGACGCAAATTACATTTAGAAATGCGTACTGTCCGAATTCTCGTTTGTTCGCTCCCTATATAGTGCACTATATCATAAACACTATATAGGGAATAGTGAGTGAGTGAATAGAAACGATTTCGAACACAGCTTTTAACTTTGGGTCTTCGCGTTTTTTTTCTGTTACTTTTTCTGGTTTATTTTTTCTCACGTCGCGCCCCCCCCCTGAAGAACTCTGGTACCCCCCAGGGGAGGCGCGCCTCACAGTTTGACAACCACTGGTATAGCGGGATTATCAGCCTACGTCACTCTAAATCACTCTGCGCTCTACGCGCATGTCGTTGGCAGAAAGAGACGAGAGCGACAAGAGCCGCAATCATGTCTTTTTGTGCGGTTGGTTGTACAAACCCTTTTAATAAGACTGATTTTCCCATTTATTCTACTTCTTGCTTGCCAACATTATAAAACTATTCAAATACTTTAATAATTACCCTCTTTCTTATTCGTATTGCATGCTTGTTAAATGAATAGCCTACTCTGAGTTCATCTCCCTCAAAAATGAATCCCCTTTTATTACGATCGATGTTTTTGACACCTCGAAGGGCATTATCCCACTTATACCATGGCCACTTGCCAAGGAAAAGAAATTAAGATCATTCATTTATATTTTAATGCGTTTTACAATCCAAATATAACGTTTTTCACATAAATAGGACGGACTTCCGTCAAGTTGGAATGAAATTGGCAGATTCGGAGTTTGCGGTTCAATAGATTATCAGTGAAACATCGTTGCGACACAAATAACACCTCTAGCTAAATGTAGTAACCTAGAGAACCAGCTACAACCTTGTTTTCATCCAAACGAGCCGTCTTTAGAGAACGGTGAATTGCATTGGCTTCTATGAGCTGTCGGCTTTCAGCCGAGAGTTTAGGGACCGTCTGCAAGGTGCAAAACAGAAAACGACCACAATGGTCAAATCAATAGCGTCGCCATTATTGACTGGTCTTGCTACAACCTTGAGTTTTGAAAAATATATCTCCTCTTGTTTTTGAGGAATTTGTATTTAGCAACAATTTCAATAGTTTAGCCAAAAAAAAAATCCTTTAAAATAAGAGGATATATATTTTTCCAAAATAAAGGTTGTAGTAAGACCATATAGAGGCCATGCCTATATGGAACAAGTTTTGGGGCTCTAGAGTCAATAATGGCAACGCTATTAAAATTTGACCATTGTGGTCGTTTTCAGTTTTGCACTTTGCAGACGGTCCCTAAACTCGCTGCTGAAAGCCGACAGCTCATAGAAGCCAATGCAATTCACCGTTCTCTAAAGACGGCTCGTTTGGATGAAAACAAGGTGGTAGCTGGTTCTTTAGGTTACTACATTTAGCGAGAGGTGTCATTTGTGTCGCAACGATGTTTCAGCGATGATCTATTGAACCGCAAGAATCTGCCAATTTCTTTCCAACTTGACGGAAGTATAGGACGGACCGTAGCTACGACTCGGCAACGGGAGGTATTCTAGTCCGCTGAGCTATGAGCCAGAGAGCTAACATTATGGATTGTACATATTTATAATTCGAAGTGTGTCCCAGCCTTTATACCACAGCTACTCTAGGGTCTATAGCATATAACCGCGTTGTCTGAGTACAGTTTAATTCATTTTCACAATTTACCAGTTCTCGTTTACAAGAATAATCACAGCGCCATTTGTTTCAATGGGAATCGCGACGGTCTATACTTTCAACATAAAGTGTACATATTTATAATTCGAAATTCGTCTCAGCCTTTATAGCACAGATACTCTAGGGTCTATAGCATATAACCGCCTTGTCTGTGTTGAATTAGGTGTTCTCATAATGTTATTTCATTTGTTAATAATATACCTCTATATTATGTGGATTACGACCTATTTTTGTATCCAACTTTATTGTACACCGATGTGATTGGTCGTTTTATTTTGTTTCTGTATAGAAGTACATTCTGGGTCATTGACCGTTAGTTAAGACTAAGCACATGCCATGGCTGCTGATGATGTACCGGAGCTGTGAAGAAATTAATAAACAGAAAAAGGAAAAAGATGTAAGACGTGATTCTTTATCAACATGACAAACAAACATGAAAACGGTTATGGGCCTAAACGTGATACAAGAGGAGGAAGATGGCAAAGGTTAGTCTTCAACGGAAAGGAAAATAACTTTGAACTGTGGCAAGCAAAGTTTCTCGGCCACAAGCGAATGCTCGGCTTGAAGGACACAATACTCTCAACGGATGATCCAGATCCAGAAAAGAATGAAGAATGCTATGCAGAACTAAATAAATTCCTGGATGATAAAAGCCTATCGTTGGTGATGAGAGAGGCGGCCGATGACGGCAGTAAAGCCTTGCAAATATTAAGGAGCCATTACGCCCGTCAGGGTAAGCCCAGAATTATTGCCCTATACACAGAACTAACTTCATTAAAGAAGGAGTCAGGAGAAACTGTGACAGACTACATCATCCGAACTGAAAAGACGGTCACTTCCCTAAGAAATGCAAAAGAAGTGATAAGTGACGGGCTGATAATAGCCATGATTCTGAAGGGACTTCCAGAATCATATAAACCGTTCGCCATTAATACGACGCAGAGCAGCGAGGAATTAACGTTTATCCAGTTTAAAAGTAAACTACGAAGCTATGAAGAGACAGAAAAGTTCGACACTAAAACAAAATCGGACAATGTAATGAAAGCAGACATGTCGTCTATCGTTTGCTATGGATGTGGAAACCGTGGCCATATGTCAAAAGAGTGCCGCCAAAGAAGTGTGCCAAAATGGTGCAACTACCACAGAAGCTCCACACACAGTGACGAGACATGCAGGAGAAAAACAAATCACAATGATGATGTCAAACAAATCGCTGGACAAAAAGACCAAGAGGAAGAACAAACATTCGTATTCAAGGTCAGTCAAAAATTCTTCCCGGACAATATTAAAAGTAACGGACTAATGGTAGATTGTGGAGCAACATCACACATCATCACTGAGGAAGACGCATTCGCAAAATTTGACGAGATTGACAGAGAAGGAAGATGCAGCAAGGTCACACTGAAGAAGGCCTTATTCATACCGTCATATCCACAGAGCATATTCTCTGTGAAAGCAGCTTCTACTAATGGAGCCACGGTGACATTCCAAGAGGGAGGGGATGAACTGATTCACAAAGATGGGACTGTTTTCCGCATAGAGGTGCATGAGAGACTGTACTACTTGAAAACGGTAAATAACAAACGATGTGTTACATATACAGTAAATGATATGATGTCAACTGACAAAGTGAGTTTATCTTGTGATGTCAAAACATGGCATGAGATTTTGGGACACTGCAATATTAATGATGTGTTAAAATTACCAAATGTGGTAGAGGGTATGAAGATCACAGGTAACACCAAGATAGACTGCAATGTGGGCACTGAGGGAAAATTCAGCAAAAGCAAAAATAAGAGAGCCGATGCAAAAGCTAGTGCGCCCCTGGAGCTGGTACATACAGACTTAGCAGGCCCCATTGAAACAACTTCCTGAGATGGATATAAGTATGCTATTTCATTCACAGATGATTTTTCACGAGCTGTGTCTGTTAACTTCTTTAAAACCAAAAGTGACCCTAGCTACAAAGAAATTCCTTGCAGACAGTGCGCCATATGGCAGGGTCAAGTGTATAAGATCAGATAATGGCACTGAATACACAAGCAATATTTTTCAGTCACTGTTAAGGGAAAAGGGTATAAGACATGAAACATCATCCCCATACTCTCCCCACCAAAACAGTACAGCCGAGAGACAGTGGACAACCCTGTTTGAGATGGGGAGATGTCTCTTATTAGAGAAAGGGTTACCGAAAGTATTATGGCCTTATGCTGTACAACATGCCTCTCATGTTCGAAATAGGTGTTACAATGACAGAACTGAAAACACCCCATATTTCATGTTAACAGGGAGAAAAACAAATCTGTCCAAATTGTGGGTGTTTGGATCTGATTGTTATGCTTACAAACATGACCATAAGAAACTAGACCCGAGAGGTGAAAGAGGGATATTTGTTGGACACAGTAAAAACAGCCCGGCATACCTGATCTACAACCCACACCCAGAGAAAGTGTCAAAACACAGACTGGTGAAGTTCATTAAAAGAAACAGTATTGAACAACAAACACAGACTGAATACGATTCAGAAGTCCAGAGTTACGAAGCCAAAAACCCCAGTACTGAGAATAATACTGATATGACACATTAGGAAAATCTGAGCACAGATTATACAGATAAGTCACATTGTGATGAAACAACAGAGAACGTAGTTCTAGATGAAAACAGTGCAGACCCCGAACCTTGTGATAGTCAAAAATCTTCACCAAAAGAGAGAAAGAAAACCACCAAAATATTTAGAGGACTACATTACAGATGTTGATAATACAGATGTATCCCATGTAAGTATTGATTATTGTTACAGGGCAGTACATGGAATCCCCCAGAGATACAGTGATGCCCTGAGGTTACCCGAGGGGCCAGGATGGGAACGGGCTATAAAAGAAGAGCTCAACTCACTTAAAGAAAATGACACATTTGAACTGACTTCTCTACCAAAGGGTAAAAATACTGGGGGGGAAATGGGTCTATGCTGTTAAAGAAAATGTTGAATTGGGAAAAATATTTAAAGCAAGATACGTTGCAAAGGGGTACAGCCAAACAGAGGGCATAGACTACCATGAGACATTTGCTCCAACAGCAAATCTTACTTCAGTGAGAGCCTTAATGCAGGTAGCAGTTCAAAACGACTTAATAGTCCATCAGATGGATGTGAAAACTGCCTACTTGCATGCTCCAATAGATGAAGAGATTTTCTTAGAACAACCACAGGGTTTTGAAAAGACATCTGAGATGGGAGAAAAATTAGTTTACAAACTAAAGAAATCCATTTACGGACTAAAACAGTCCGGAAGAAACTGGTACAAACTTCTAAATGATCATTTAGAAGAAAACAACTTTGTGAGAAATGTATCTGACCACTGTGTGTACAGAAAGCAAACAGATAGTGAAACTATCATTGTGTTAATCTGGGTGGATGATTTTATCATCGCAGCTAGCAATAATGATCTGCTCAACAGGTTCAAAGACACTATGCAATCCCACTTCAAAATGAAGGATTTGGGGAAAATATCATGCTTCTTGGGCATTGATTTTGAACCAGAGGGAAAGGAAATAAAAATGAGTCAGAAAAGGTACATCCTAAAAATGTTGGACAAGTGTGGAATTTCAGACTGTAAACCTAGATCTACCCCATGTGAGCTAAAGGTGGAGAGTGACAGCAAATAGGAGGACAGCAACAATGAAGTGTTAAATCCGAAAGAAAACAGGGAAATTGTAGGCAGTCTGATTTATGCCATGACCTGTACGAGACCAGATATAAGCTGGATAGTAAGTAAACTTTCACAAACACTGGCAAAGCCAAAATCAGAGAACTTAGTGGCTTCCAAACATGTTTTGAGATACCTAAAAGGTACTTATGACTATGAATTATGTTTCACTAAAACAGATGAGGACTTAAAACTAATAGCCTTCAGTGATTCAGACTGGGCATCTTCTGTGGAAGATAGACTAGCACTACAGGATACTGTTTTAGCTCAACCAAGCAAGGCCCTGCCATCTCGTGGAAATCAAAGAAACAACCCACAGTGGCATTATCAACGTGTGAAGCTGAATACATCGGCATGGCAAACACTACTCAGGAAAGCATGTATCTAACCCAACTGTTAAATGGTATGGATAATTAATTTTTCAATTTTTTCAATTTGTTTTATTTTGTTTCTGTATAGAAGTGCATTCTGGGTCATTGACCGTTAGTTAAGACTAAGTACATGCCATGGCTGCTGATGATGTACCGGAGCTGTGAAGAAATTAATAAACAGAAAAAGGAAAGAGATGTAAGACGTGATTCTTTATCAACATGACAGGCGAACATGAAAACGCAACTGAACGCAGTCTGATTACAGTATAATTCATTTTTCACAATTTACCAGCTCTCGTTTTGAGGAATGATCACCGCGCCATTCGTTTCAATGGGAATCGTGACGGTCTATACTTTCAACATAAAGTGTACATATTTATAATTCGAAATTCGTCCCAACCTTTATACCACAGATACTCTAGGGTCTATAGCATATAACAGCGTATTCTGATTACCGTTTGATTCATTTTTCACAATTTACCAGCTCTCGTTTTGAAGAATAATCACTGCGCACTTCGTTTCAATGGGAGTCGCGACGCCTATACTTTCAACATAAAGTGTACATATTTATAATTCGAAATTCGTCCCAGCCTTTATACCACAGATACTCTAGGGCAGTGTTTCTTTAACTTTTTCAGAACAAGGACCACTTTACCCATAAAAAAACACTCAAGAACAACCTAACTAACTCAAAATAGCCCCAAAACAATATGCAAACTTCAGTTCACAAATTACAACATAAAATGACAGTTTTACCAAAGATACAGGTACTTTATTTTTGTCACACTGTTTGTACAGTGACATTCTTTGTATTTAACCCATCCCTCAAGGAAGCAACATCTTACTTAATGAGAAGAATGGTGCTGCTTTTTTTTCTGGGCCATGAGTGAAGCAATGTCTTGCTCCAAACTGGACAGTTTAAGTCTCATATCATAGTCCACATTAATCCGGTTGCGCTGCTTTGTTTTCAGACCAACAAGGGAGGAAAATCCAACTTCCCAGTTGTAGGTGGTTGGAAACGGCATCAACAATTTCAGAGCGGAGTCAGCCAGCTCAAGGTGCTCAGGCTGGATGTGGAGCCAAAAGTCGGTCAATCCTTTCTCCCTGAAAGTTGTTCTCAGTGTCCCATCTGATGCAATGTCCACAAGGCTGTCAACCTCTTTGGGTGAAAGTTTGGAACTGACTTGCTCAATGTGCGTTTTGTCCCCAAATGGATTTCTGATCCACTCAAAGCTTGTGTCTAATTCTGGGAAATATATTCCCAGCTGGGAGCGGAGGTCTTGCAGATGTTGCTTGAAGGATGCAACTGTGCTCCTATCCATGTCCTCTCCAGCAGTGAGGAGAAAATCAGCAAGTGTGGGAAAACTGTCGAATTCTCCGCGATCGAGACGGCCTTCGGCCATAATTCCATTTTCATGCGTGTGGTTTTAATTTTGTCTTGGACATTGAAGATGGTGACGGTCTTCCCTTGCAGCGCCACATTCAAAGTATTGAGAGCGCTGAAAACATCAGCCAAGTATGCCAACTTTGCGAGCCACTGGAAATCATGCATTCTGTCAGTTCATCGCTGTGGTGCATTAATAACATTACCTCGTCTCGCAGTTCAAATAGACGGGTGAGAACTTTGCCACGCGACAGCCAGCGAACTTCAGTGTGGAACAGGAGTTTTGTGTGTTTGCTCCCCATTTCTTCACACAGAGCTCTTAAAAGACGTGTGTTCAGTGCTTTACCTTTGATCTTGTTGACTATTTTCACCGATTCGTCCAGTACTGATTTTAGGCACTGTGGCATTTTTTTTCACAGCCAGTTATTCTCTGTGGATGCAACAGGGGTGTTGCTGCTGCAGACGGCGCAACTGCGCGAACGCGCGCCACAAGTCCTTTATGCTTTCCTGTCATTGCAGTTGCACCATCGGTGCAAATGCCGACACATTTTGATCAGTCCAGATTAGTCATAATGAAATCATTGAGTGAGTGAAAAACTGCTTCACCTGTGGTGTGGGTCGGCAGGGAACGGCAGAAGAGAAAGTCATCATGCACTTCACCGGCATAAATGTATCTCACAAAACACAGCAGATTTGCCGGTGGATTCATCCAGCTGTAGTGAGAAGAACTGGCTTTGGCGCCAACGTGTCACCAGCTGATCTTCCACACTTTCAGCCATAGATTTGATGCGCCGCTGGACGGTGTCATTGGAAAGAGGAATCCTGTTAATTTCGTCGCTGGCTTTTCCCCCAAACAATATGTTAGTCATCACCTTTGCAGCTGGTTTAACTAAATTGTCACTTATTGAATGAGGTTTTCCAGCTTTAGCGATCAAGAGGGATATCTTGTATGAAGCCTCAGTAGCCTTAGCATTTTCTCCGGGTGCAAAAAACTGCAGCCTCTTTCATCATATGCTGCGTGAGTTCGTCGCGTTTCCGTTCCAAAGATCCAGTAGGTTTCCCCCATGTACTCCTTGTGTTTAGTTTCCATGTGTCGCTTCAACTTTGCAGGTTTCATTCCCTCGTTAGCTAACGTTTCATAGCACAATACCCAGTGTGGTTTAGGATCCTCCTCGTCGCCAATCCAAAAAAACCCAAACTGTATGTAGTCGCTGTGGTTAGCGGTGGATTTTTCACGTTAATGATGAGCTGGCGGCGGGATCTGCTTTGACGACGTTGCGAGCGTTGGACCAACATCCTGAAACTCAACTACTTTTCCTGTCGAGTCAGAATTTTCATCTGCTTTTTTATTTTACATGACCCGGTCCTAATCCACGGATCCATTTGTAACTTGTTCGCACCATACATCCAGGCTTTACACCGCTTTGCACAGTCACATTCCCACAGTTACTGTGGTAACTGTTACAGGGTCACACTTCATTTGACGTAAACCGGTTGCGGTGTCGCAAACGGTCCACTGCACTGAAACACTGAAATTTTAAATTATTATTTTTTTAAATTTAATTTAATTTATATTTTTTTAATTTTTCACCTGTCACCTCGAGGACCACTAGGGTTCGCTCACGGACCACCAGTGGTCCGGTGACCACACTTTGAGAAAGTCTGCGTAGGGTCTATATTTTTTTAATTTTATTAATATAGATATATATTTTTAATATTTCACTATACAAAGCATGATTATGTTAATAAAGACATTTCTCACTGAAATACAAATTGAAAGGCAGAATAGTCCTTAGTACAGCATAAAAACAGCAAAAAATAATGATCTTCACAGAGCGAAGATCATGCACTCGCCGAACTCCCCCCCCCCTCCCTCCTTCTGTCACGGCATGTGCGTAATAGCGTCACTCAAAATATAGCCAATCAAATCGTTTGTTTACCGGAAGAGCGATTTGGAACGAGAAAATGGCTTGCTCGAAAATTAGGAAAGTGGACCACAAAAACAGACGTTTTAAAGATTAATGGACTGACCAATACATGTTCATTCTCCCGCAAGGCAGTACTAAACCTTTGTTGTGTCTTTTATGTGTTGAAACCGTGGCGCTGATTAAAAGCGGGAATATTAAGCGGCATTACGAATCCAAACACAGATCCTTCGAGGAAAAGTATCCTCAGAAGTCAGAAGTAAGAGCATGGAAAATATCCGAGCTGAGAGCTCAGTATGAGAGGTCTACACGAGTCTTCACACACTCATTTACAGGCCAGCAACGTGCAAATGAATGCTCACTTAAGATTGCATGGATTTTTGCAACATAAAATAACTTTCAGTGACCGACTGTTGTGAAAGAGTGCTTGAACGCCGCTGGCGAGACGTTACTTGAAGGTAAACAAAGGGATGAATTGTGTGAAAAAATAAAGCAAATCCCAATGTCAGCTGCAACGACAACCAGAAAATCCGAAATGTTATCAGATGACGCACTGTCACAGCTTGATGCGGCTGTTCAGAGTGCCCCATCCTTAGCCATTGATGAGTTTTCAGATGTAACGGATAATGCCCAGCTTTTGGTTTATGTGCGATTTTTTCATCAAGACAAGAAAGAGATCTGTGAAGACCTATTGGGTCTAACACCACTTGAGACACACACAAGACGAGAAGATATTTATGAGGCTATTAAGGAGATGCTGTGAAAGAGGGGGATTGATCTAACAAAGGTTGTCTCAGTCACTACAGATCTGGTACCTGTTTTCTTACTTGAAATGTAGGCCTAGTGTACCTGTTTTGCTTACTTGAAATGTAGGCCTAGTGTACCTGTTTTGCTTACTTGAAATGTAGGCCTAATGCTCTTTTTGTGTTTATTTGAAATGTAGGCCTGGTGTACCTGTTTTGCTTACTTGAAATGTAGGCCTAATGCACTTTGTGTTTATTTGAAATGTAGGCCTAGTGTTCCTGTTCTGCTTACTTGACATGTAGGCCTTATGGACTTTTTATGTTTACTTGAAATGCAGGCCTAATGTACCTGTTTTGTTTACTTGAAATGTTAATATGCGTTACTTTATCTTACTTGTTTTTCATGGTTAAAAGTAAGCTATTTGGAAATTGAAAATAAATACATCTGAAATTATAAGGAAATAAGCCGTGATGATTTTATTTGACAAAAGTAGGCTATTAGGATGTGGTAGGTTAGACGTTCGGACCTTTCTTGGAAGGAATTTTTAGTAACTTGACCTTGTTCGATTTTAATTGAAGACCCCTGGTCTATAGCATATAACCACTTTGTCTGAGTAAAGTTTAATTCATTTTTCACAATTTACCAGCTCTCGTTTTGAAGAATAATCACCGCGCCATTCATTTTAATGGAAATCGCGACGGCCTATAGTTTCAACATAAAGTGTACATATTTAGAATTCGAAATTCTTCCCAGCCTTTATACCACAGATACTATAGGGCCTATAGCATATAGCCACGTTGTCTGATTACAGTTTAATTCATTTTTCACAATTTACCAGCTCTTGTTTTGAAGAATAATCACCGCGCCATTCGTTTCAATGGGAATCGTGAAGGTCTATACTTTCAACATAAAGTGTACATATTTATAATTTGAAATTCGTCCCAGCCTTTAATGTCACAGTTAGCGGACTAAATCGCTAATTAACAACGCAACTGCAAATTAACCACACGGAGATAACCATGGCAGCCGGTCAAACAAATTTTCTTTCTGCCACCTTTCTGCGCGCGCATCCGCCGTGTTGATAAACAAATAATCCCCCTACAGTACGCCGGTCATTATCAAGAAAATAAGCCCCGACAGGGCGAACAGGACACCAACGCGCAGGGAGGTGTCTTGCTTCGCCCTGAAAGGGCTTATTTTCGATAATGACCGGCGATGTTCTATACATTATCCCGCTTATTACACGGCTACTTGCCAAAACGAAAAAATAACTTAACTTGGTGTGTCTTTTTACAATTTATTTGTTACCAGCATTCGTAGTGTTGATCAGCAGAGAAATAGTCCACCAAAGACGTTTACGTCGCTTAGCAACCGAAGACCCTGGGGTTGACAAGTTACCGGTACTTGCGGAGTGATACCAAAGACGTCATCAGACGTCTTTGGTATCACTTTGTTTTCCATGACAGCGGTCAATTGTACTCATGATTATACTTAGCAACGGTGAATTATCAAATTATCAAATATAATTCACCGCCGGAAGTTGTGAAGGGCGCATGCAAGTGAACGGAACGTTCCATGGCATTGAGAAGACCCTTGTAATAATTGAGATTAATGTGAAATGCGGTTATAGTTCATATATATTACGGTGTTAGACCCCCAGGCCGTTCTGCCGGCGATTTTAATTCGCTCTGCAGCAAAGGCTGGAGATCGGGAAGATCGGGAGGTCTCCCGGTGGGCCGGTTCCCCCCGTTAGGACTCCCCCCCCCCCCCCCCCCCCCCTCCCCCCACCGCCACCACCACCACCACCACCACACATTGCTACCTGGGCTGTGGGAAACACTGGACTCCATTCAAAACGAAACCCCACTTTTTTTGCAGCAGCATTTCCAAACTTTATACTACGGGTATAGTGATCAAAGAAGGCAGAGGAAATAAATAAACTCAAACTCAAAAAGTGAGCGCCAGCGTCTACTGTCAGGGCTGTGATGTCTGCTGCTGGATGAAGTGGCGGTGTGTTAATTCATTTCCCCTGCTGCATGTGGTCTGTTACGGGGACAGCCATGACTCCACGCTCTCCTGGGAAATCACAGCATTTCCTGCTGCCTCCCTCCAGAGAAGGGGGGGGAGTGGTTCTGTAGCCACCCCCCAGAGCAGAGCAGAGCAGAGCAGAGCAGAGCAAGAGAGAGAGAGAGAGAGAGAGAGAGAGAGAGAGAGAGAGAGATGAGTTATCGAGCAATGGAGGAAAGAGGAACCGAGAGAGCTGAATGGAGGGATGGAGAGGGGGAGGGAAGGAGGGAGAGATGGTGGAGGAGGACATATAGAAGCCAGCTCTTAAGTCAAGCTGCCCCCCCCCCAACACAAACACACAAATACACACACAAACACTTCTTGAACCCCCTCATCCAAGAATGGATCAAAACAATGAATGCCCACACACACAAACACAGATAGAGCTATGATTGCAGTTGATTTAGGTACCAATGACCCAGGCAGGAATAGACAACCCCCCAACCCCCCCCGCTCCCCCTCCCTTGGGAAGATTAGCCTATATATTGTTTTTTGCTCACCAACAGATATAATATACAACATTAAACATCACTTTACCTGCTATTTGAGAGACAGAGCCAGGACCGTTAGCTTCTATTCGACCCTTTCTTCTTCTCACCCAGCCAGCCCATCATTTATCATCATAATGGGATGCTACTTCACTGTGGCATCCCATGTTCCCATTCATTCAACCCCAGGGAGGTTATCATTGGTTCAAAATGCTGACTCAAAATAAAGAGAAAGGTCTCTGTACGACAGTTACGTATAGCCTGATTCTAAACCAAACGGAATCTACCTCAGATCCCCATCCCTTGCATGTCCGAAACACATACCTGTTGGTTACATCATCATCACCAACACCCGCGTCTTGAATTCATGGTAATCCTGTAGAGTTTGGCCGGGAAAGTCGCCAGCATCCTCTTTGCTTCACGGGCGAAGTGAGAGAGAGTCGGAGAGCGCGAGAGTCAGAAGGATAGAGCTGGGGGAGAGAGAGAGAGAGAGAGAGAGAGAGAGAGAGAGAGAGAGAGAGAGAGAGAGAGAGAGAGAGAGAGAGAGAGAGAGAGAGAGCGAGAGAGAGGCTTGCATATGGGATTGCGGCGGCGAAACTATCCGAAGGAGATGTATAGCGGGCTGGTATCAGAGGGTGGAAAAACAACTGGCCATCACCACCACTGGTGTCCCGCAGGGAGCTGAGGAGCAGCCCAGAGGTCAATAAGAAGAAGCTGAGACGAGAAACTCCCGCGACGACAAGAACATCACTAGCTGTACATTGACTTCCGCAGTCCCGGTACAGGAAAAAACAGCCTCATGTAGTAGGAGCGAAAATTCATTAAACATTTTTTTTTTATTATTATTCGTTCAAGTCAAGTCAATGCGAGCGGTGAGAAAAACATGGTCTACTTCAACAATAATTCAAGTTTTTCTTTTAAGCATCCTATAGTGCAACCCGAGTCTGCCGTTCGGTATCCCTGCAGACAAGAGAAGGAGGTGACGACGCCAACAAGTGGAGCGTCTGGACCAGGATGGAGCTGATGCTGTCTGAATGAAACGCAGGCGGACGCTGACGCCGCCCAGCCCGGCAGCACCGGACAATAACGACAGAGAATTTATCACACGCGATTAAAACCACCGATTCTTGTACATCAAGCACACTAATAATTCGGGAAACAAGAAAAAAAGTTTTAAATGAAGCGTTACAATAATTTTCGGAGCATACACACAAAAGTGCCTGCTTTGTGTCTACTTATTGTAATCGATTTCACCCCTAAAAGTTGTGGTGAAAGCCTCAGTACATAATCGACGGTTATGGAGTCGAAACGGCCAGGGGGCTTTCCGTCGTGCTGAAAGGGTTTTGGCAGCAGCGGTTTCTCACTAGCGTTCTCCTCTCCATGACTTGCTGAGTTAATGCAGCTAATTCATGCCAAGAATACACGGTCGTACTTTAAAGGAGACATATTATGATGTTTGGGACTTGTTTCCCAAAACGTAAACATAGTATTTGAGTTCCAGAAAACATGTTTTTGAAGCTGTTTGCTCAAAATAGCTTTTAGGAAAAAAAATCTCGCCTACCTCTCGTGGGAATTTTCTTAACTCAAAGTTGTCCTGAGGGCAGAAACATTTTTGATCGGTTCAATCTGACAACCAATCGCAAGACAGGAGAGAATTGTGGAGGCGGGGCCGCCGAACTTCAAACTCAACAACGGAAAGAGCCACCATTTGAATCCACCGTCATTAAGTTTGGAGCAAGGTGAGCAATCTTCTGTGAAATGGAGCATAGTATGTGCAGCTATGTGTGATAGTATGTGCAGCTATGTGAGATTACATGTGTGCTAGCTTAAATTTGTGATACATGTTAAGATAGCTGAGCACATGTGTGCTAGCTTAAATGTGTGATAAATGTTAAGATAGCTAGACTGCTAGTAAAAAAAATTAAGGCTGAAGTAACATTCTCCTGCCCTCAGGGCTGAGTGGCCTAAATCATTATTTGTCTGGGGGCAGACAAACATTTTAATACTTTAATTTTAAAAAGACAGATTTGCCATTGAAATGTATCATTAAGGTTCCTCTCAACATTTTTCCAAATTTAATTATGCTATTGTATTTTTGCAGAGGAATGTGTTATGCTGGCTGATATCGGCTACATGGCCTATAAATTCCTCCCAGTCAGCCGAATCGCCACGGAATGTTCAGAGGAGAATGTGGAAAAAAATGAAGCCATACTTAAGGCTGATAATTGCAGGTACTTGTTGTTATGTACCAGGTCAGATCAGAGATGAGGTTTGTGTCTTTGTGTACAAAGAAAGGATTACGCAACTTCCCCAGTGCACACAAGCAATGCACTGTATTGTAATTCTCACACATTCCTTCTTTCTCCCTCTTTTGATTCCTCTTTCTTCAAGAAGATGAAGGCTAACTGGGCCGAATTTAACCTTGCCACTCATGGCCTTGGCCCATATGTGCTCGAGACAACGTGTGTGCTCATCGACGCATGTCTGGCCAAGAAATTGAAGTTGCTCAAAATTGATAAATTAAGTGAGATTTATTGTACACATTTAGAATTATGTCTGTTCATTTATACAGTCTGTTTATTACATTTAATCATATTCTTTGTATCCTTCTTTCACAGTTCAGACTAAGGATCGACCGATATGGATTTTTTTAGGGCCAATACCGATACAGATTTTTTTCATCAGCCTTAGCCGATAACCAATACGCTGATACCGATTTTCTTGAGCCGATATTTGGAGCCGATAATACCCTGGAAATCCAGGGTTCTCGCGAGAGCACAATTTGAATTTGCTAAGCGAGTCACTCTGGGAACGAGCAATATACTGTATATTCTGGGCCTCCCCTGGCCAAGAACATTAATCAATCACATTGATGTATCGATGTAGGCAGGCCAAAAGCGTTGCTGTTTTACAGACCGGATACGGCAAGATTCTTATCTATTGGTTTGCTCCACTGGTCTGGATACGTCACCCCTTGTATTCATCTTATTGGTCGTAGTGTTATCCAGTGATATTTTCAAATGCATGCTTAGTGCCGCCCCTCGGGTTGGGCCATTTTCATTACTCGTTGCCAGACCCTACAGCTTTCAAGATGTGAGTCTGGATTTCCAGGCTAAGCCTCCCTCAATTTACATCATAAAAATGACACAATGATGATAACAAATGTTGCAATGTCTCAATTAAAAAAAAAAGAACATTTATTGAAGTCTAAATTGAACTAAATCTAAATCATGCCAAAAAAATTAAAACAAAATAAAATCGGCTGATACTCAAAAAAATATCTGCTGATACGATACACGTAAAAACCGCAAATATCGGCCGATCGGTCGATCACTAGTTCAGACTCCATTTACATTTAGGGCATTTAGCAGACGCTTTTATTCAAAGCGACTCACATTAAGTACACTTGTCATAAGAAGTATAACAAGATATCGCTGTCAGTACAGTAAAGATGTTCAAGTGCAAGTACTAACAAATGCTAGGCTAACCCATTCCCTGTGTACAGCAATGCAAGCAGCTACTGCAGATGTTACACAATTAAGTACTGTGAATAAGTGCAATGTAGATTAAATGCGTACAATAAGTGTGTACATTAAGTGCCAGGACGCACAACATACAATGGTGACCGGAAGGGGCTGGGTAGCTATGCAGAGTTGAGGTGAACTCTGAACAGGTGAGTTTTGAGTCTTTTGCAGAAGCTTGTGAGCGACTCTGCAATCCTGACATCGGCAGGTACCAGACGTCCAGCTGAGGTAGTTGAGCGGAGGGATCGAGCTGGGGTGTGTGGCTTTACCAATGCTTGGAGGTAGGCAGGGGCAGTTCCATCGACTGCCTTGTATGCCAGTACCATCATCTTGAATCTGATGCAAGCTACTACAGGGAGTCAGTGGAGGTCCCGGAAGATGGGGGTCACATGGGAGAACTTCGGTAGGTTGTACACAAGGCGCGCTGCCGCATTCTGGATGCGCTGCAAAGGTTAAATCACAGAGGCAGGGAGTCCAGCCAGGAGCGAGTTGCAGTAGTCGAGGCGGGAGATGACCAGTGATTGGACTAGAAGCTGAGCTGCTTCCCTTGTGAGGAAAAGCCGGATGCTGCGGATGTTGTAAATTGCAAATCTGCAGGATTGGGCCACCGCAGTGATGTGATGGTGCAGCATAACTGATTGTCCAGTACCACACCGAGGTTTCTGGCAGTTGGAGAAGGAGATACAGTGATGTTCTCAACAGTGACCAGTAAGTCCATGTGACCATCTTTCCCTGGCATTAGGAGGAGCTTAGTCTTGTTGAGGTTAAGCCTCAGGTGAATGGCAGTTGTCCAAGTGCTGAAGTCTGCCAGACATTCAGATATGCGTGTTGCTATGAGGGCTTTGTCAGATGAGGGGAAAGAGAGAGATAGCTGAGTGTCATCAGCATAGCAGTGATAGGAAAAGCTGTGTGATGTAATTACAGAGCTCAGGGATCTGGTATAGAGGGAGAAGAGAAGAGGCCCCAGTACCGAGCCTTGAGGGACACCAGTTTCAAGCGTGCAAGGTTTGGACAAGGAGCCCTTCCATGTTACCTGATAAGTGTGATTCGTCAGGTAGGATGTGAACCAGGAAAGGGCAGATTCAGCAATGCCAAGTTCAGCGAGAGTGGTAAGGAGGATCTGGTGGTTCACCGTGTCAAATTCTGCGGACAGGTCGAGGAGAATGAGAACCGATGAGAGGGACGAGGCTCTGGTAGCACGGAGGGACTCAGTCACCGCAAGGAGAGCCGTCTCAGTGGAGTGTGCCTTCTTGAAGCCTGACTGGTGAGGGTCAAGCAGGTTGTTAGATGAGAGATAGGACAGTTGGTTAGCGATGGCACATTCCAGTGTTTTAGAGAGGAAAGAATGAAGAGATACCGGTCTGTAGTTCTGGATGTCGGTGGTATCAGGGGTTGGTTTTTTGAGGAGAGGCTTTATTCTGGCAGTCTTGAAAGTCGCTAGAACAATGCCTGAAGTGAGGGAGGAGTTAAATAGTGCAGTGAGAAATGGCAGGATGTCACTTGAGACAGCCTGGAGGAGAGAGGAATGGATAGTGTCAAGGGGGCAGGTGGTGGCATGGTTAGATGATATTATTCTGTTGACTTCGTCGGAGTTGAGAGGGATAATTGGGTAAAGACAGAGGTGGGGATGGGAGGAGGGAGGATGGAGGCAGGGATAAAAGAGGAGCTAATGTCCTTTACCTTCTGGGTAAAGTAGGTAACGAAGTCATCAGCAGTGAGGCAGGAAGGAGGTGGAGGGGAGGGAGGGTTGAGGAGGGAAGAGAACAAGGATAACAGTTTCCTGGGGTTTGAGGCGGAGGAGTTGATTTTGGTGCGGTAGAAGGCAGATTTGGCTGTTGACACAGTGGAGGTGAAATCAGAGAGAAGGAAAAGATAGTGAGATAGATCATTAGGACAGTCATCAGTGTCGGATGATTCCTCGGTGGATAGTTGAGAGAATCGTTCGACAGAAGGTAGTGAAGACAGAACAGTTGAGGAAAATGTAGAGAGAAAGAGAGCTTTGAGGTTACGGCGGTGGTGACAATGTGGGTACTAGAGAGGAGGAGGGGAGAGAAAACGCAACAAAGTGATGGTCAGACACGGGGAGCGGGGTAACAGAGAGCAGATGGGCCGCAGGACCTTGTGAATATCAGGTCAAGTTGGTTCCCGGCCCTGTGTGTGGGAGGAGATGGGGAGATTGTTAAGTCAAAGGTGGCGAAAAAATTGGTTAATTTAGGTGAGTGCAACTTCTCTGGCAGGATGTTGAAGTCGCCAAGGATAACGAGTGGTGTGCCATTTTCAGGAAAGCAGCTGAGAAGGGCATCCATCTCGTCATAGAAGTCACAAAGGGGACCTGGAGGACGGTAGATCACCACAATGAAGAGCTTGATAGGAAGGGTGACAGTGACAGAGTGGAGTTCAAATGCAGATCTAGCCAAGTGTTCTAGTGGAAGGACCTGGTAGGACCAAATCGGCGAGATGAGGAATCCGATCCCTCCTCCTCACCCTGATGGTCTTGGGGTTTGTGAGAATGAGACACCACCACTGGTTCTTATCAATAACCAAGGAAAAACACCACCACTGGTTTATATAAATAAAGTTCAGTTTGAGTGAAGTCTGCTCTGTGTTCTTCCTCTTTTTAGTTGGAAGTTCTCATGATTTGACACATTGTCTGTTGTGGCTATTTGCTTTACACGTGCATAAAGTTTGAGTTTTATGACTGACAATACAAATTCTCCCATGAAGACTCATTCACAGATAAACACGAATAAAGATTTATTTTGAATGATAACATAAGAGAGAATATTTTGCATGATAAGTCTTTGGCGTAAGCCCCGTCACGGATCCAGGATGACATGTGGAATCGGCATATCCTGCCAGGACTAGCAGGGGCAGAGCCTTCCCCTGGAATGGTAGACTGGGGCAGACCTAGTGGTGGTGGGGTGGAAGGGGGAGCATCGAACGAAATACCTATGCAGCAAGAAACGTGTGTTAGACTACTCTTTATAAAGCAGGTTTAGGCAGGCTATTGGTGATTGGCAAACTGGCGTGCGTGAGTTTGAGTCCTCCTGGTAGAACTTGCGCTTAAGCTTACATTACTTCCATCCAGCTTCTGTGAGGTCATCCATGTAACTGCAGTATACTGTAGATTTAAAAAAAAGATTACATATACAAGATACAAGGGTATGAAATACTAGAACAGAACCATGATACTGAAGTAAAATAACAGGTAAAGACAAAAGATAAAAATTAAAAGCATGCATTTCTCCTGAAGCAGAAAATTGGATACTTATGACTACCTATGACTATGATACTTACATATCTGTGGCAAAACCTAAATGGAGGAAATGACACTGCCCTCAAACTAATTCTAAGACTGGGCAGGGCAGCCTGAGACCAGGGCAGACATGAGAGGCCTGAAGAAAAATCTAGAAATATCTTTCTGCCCTTAGACCAGGAGACATTCACCTGCCCTCTGACAACATCAGTCTGGAACAAATGTAGCCCTGGGACCAGAGGAGACTAAACTGCCCAGACAATAATGATTCAGGCTACTCTGCCTGGGGGCAGGAGAATGTTACTTCAGTCCTAGGACCAGAAGAGACTAAACTGCCCCCGGACAAATAATGATTTAGGCCACTCAGCCCTGGGACCAGGAGAGACTAAACTGCCCCCAGACAAATAATGATTCAGGCCACTCAGCCCTGGGGGCAGGAGAATGTTACTTCAGCCCTGGGACCAGGAGAGATTAAACTGCCCCCAGACAAATAATTATTTAGGCCACTCAGCCCTGAGGGCAGGAAAATGTTACTTCAGCCCTGGGACCAGAAGAGACTAAACTGCCCCCAGACAAATAATGATTTAAGCCACTCAGCCCTGGGACCAGGAGAATGTTACTTCAGCCCTAGGACCAGAAGAGACTAAACTGCCCCCAGACAAATAATGATTTAGGCCACTCAGCCCTGAGGGCAGGAGAATGTTACTTCAGCCCTGGGACCAGAAGAGACTAAACTGCCCTCAGACAAATAATGATTTAGGCCACTCAGCCCTGAGGGCAGGAGAATGTTACTTCAGCCCTGGGACCAGAAGAGACTAAACTGCCCCCACACAAATAATGATTTAGGCCACTCAGCCCTGAGGGCAGGAGAATGTTACTTCAGCCATGGGACCAGGAGAGACAAAACTGCCCCCAGACAAATAATGATTTAGGCCACTCAGCCCTGAGGGCAGGAGAATGTTACTTCAGCCCTGGGACCAGAAGAGACTAAACTGCCCCCAGACAAATAATGATTTAAGCCACTCAGCCCTGGGACCAGGAGAATGTTACTTCAGCCCTAGGACCAGAAGGGACTAAACTGCCCCCAGACAAATAATGATTTAGGCCACTCAGCCCTGAGGGCAGGAGAATGTTACTTCAGCCCTGGGACCAGAAGAGACTAAACTGCCCCCAAACAAATAATGATTTAGGCCACTCAGCCCTGAGGGCAGGAGAATATTACTTCAGCCCTGGGACCAGAAGAGACTAAACTGCCCCCAGACAAATAATGATTATGGTTAGGGTTAGCCTAGGGTTACCGTAACCCTAAATAACCATTGTTTTTTAATATAAGTACAGTAAAGCTTAATTAGCTTTACTAGCAGTCTAGCTATCTTAACATGTATCACACATTTAAGCTAGCACACATGTGCTCCGCTATCTTAACATGTATAACACATTTAAGCTAGCACACATGTAATCTCACATAGCTGCACATACTATGACACATAGCTGCACATACTATGCTCCATTTCACAGAAAATTGCTCACCTTGCTCCAAACTTAATGATGGTGGATTCAAATGGTGGCTTGTTCCGTTGTTGAGTTTGAAATTCGGCGGCCCCGCCGAATTTACAATGCTCTCCTGTCTTGCGATTGGTTGTCAGATTGAACCAATCAAAAACGTTTCTGCCCTCAGGACAACTTTGAGTTAAGAAAATTCCCACAAGCCTCTGGCTCGGTCCCTTCAGAATGCGCTGTTTCTGGTGTCTGTAGCTTTAATGCAAATGAGCTGCTGCCCATTGACCAATGAGCTGTCAGACTGAACTAAAGCATGGAGGAGAAGGGATTGTTGCCGTTTGCGGACTCCTGGAGCTCTATATCTATATAATTTAATAATAATAATAATAATAATAATAATAATAATATTATACATGGGTATTTATATAATATTATATCTAATATCACGGCCAAAATCTATGTGTGCCTCGGATGATATTATGAATCATAAAGACTGCGTCTGACGTCTCTGGCACTTCCACAACAAGTAAAGACTCGTAGTGGGGGATATATCGGCCATGGTTGAGAAGAATTGGGGGAAAGGATCTTTGGCCTTGACTCTCTGAAGTCCATGAACCGTGACATGGAGGAGAAAGGGATTGTACTCTGGGAACTGAGCTGCCAGACTGCCGCCGAGCTCCCCGCGCCGGAGCTGCCGGACTGCCTCTGAAGCTTCGGCGGCAGTCTGGCCACTGTCGAAGCCGTCCGGCCGCCGCCGAAGCTTCAGCGGCAGTCCGGCAGCTCTGGCGGTGTAATTCCTGGAGCTGAACTGCCGCCGAAGCTTTCCGGCTGCTCCGGCGGGGGTCCTCCGGGAGCTGAAAAGTCCGGCGGGGGTAGCTCGGTGGCAGTCCGGCAGCTCAGCTCCCAGAGTACAATCCCTTTCTCCTCCATGTCTCCTCCTCCGGACTGGCAGTCCGGCAGCTCCGGCAGGGGTGAGCTCGGCGGCAGTCCGGCAAAGAAAGGGACTGTACTCCCGGAGCTGAGCTGCCACCGAGTTCTCCCCGCCGGAGCTTCTCGTCGGCTGGTCCACAAAATCGTAGCCATGCTCTGATTGGAGGGGAGTGGGGAAGTGGGAGGTAATATTCAACTGTGCCCCCTTCCTACGTAGGAGGGGGCACCGAAACTGACTCGCTCATTTGGTAACTGTAGGTGGGGTACTTTCAGAAATGCACATCTCACTCAAAAAATCATGTACAGACTTTTTCCAAAGTTTGTATGCGTGTGGGAGCACCAGAGACCAAAAACAACACTCCAAATCCCCGGAAAAGTGTTCATAATATGTCCCCTTTAAACTTGGATAATACATACACATTAATTGGTGACACTTCTATTTTACTATTTATTGTTACTGTCATTTGACGACTGGAGGGAACTCAGACATATGTCATTCAGGGGCAGCCAGCATATGGCATTTTGCTTGAGGATGCCTTCATCAGGCTGTGGACATTGGGGATTGGACCCATTTTGACCCTTTCCGTACATCCAGCTGTTCCTGGTGCTACACTAGGCAGAGAGCTAACGTATGGATTGTACATATTTATAATTCGAAAATCGTCTCAGCCTTTATACCACAGATACTCTAGGGTCTATAGCATATAACCGCGTTGTCTGATTACAGTTTAATTCATTTATCACAATTTAACAGCTCTCGTTTTGAAGAATAATCACCGCGCCATTCTTTTCAATGGGAATCGCGACGGTCTATACTTTCAACATAAAGTGTACATATTGATATTGAAATTGATATTGTTTTCTGATTACAGTTTAATGTAACAGTAAGCTGACAACACTGCAACTGCAAATTAACCACACGGAGATAACCATGGCAACCGGTCAAACAACACAGCGTTCTGCGCGCGCATCCGCCGTGTTGATAAACAAATAACCCCACTATTGAACGAAGTTAAACCGAGTGAGCATAGCGTTCACAGACACCAGAATGAACGAGTTCACAGTAATGTTCATCAGGCAGTTATACAGTATGTTCAGTTCACGTTCGCCCAAAATATGAACGCGTTCAGGCACAACACTGATTAACAGTATATTGATATAAAAAAACAACAACATTCTAGTAGAGCAAGGTCTAACGACAGCAATACACAAACAGTGATACCGACGACACATTTGATGTTAACAACATTTTGGTTTCTTCCAAGTCACAAACAATCCAAGGCACAGTCGAGGGCCAAGTAGCTGCCAGAACCACTCTTCTTATCCCACAGGCAGAACACGAGAGTCCTGCAGAACAAGCAAAGAACCTTACCGGATAATTTGGACTGAACCCCTCCATTATTCCCTCTGGGCTCAGCAAAGAACTGCTGCACCTGCAGAACGGTCAAGGTCACACAAGGTCAAAGAAACTCCCAATCCTCAATATACATATCTGTCTTTCCATCCATATAGATACAGCAAAATAACAGCTCACTCAACTGGTTGTTGCGTGAGCTCAGTGAAAACACACAGATATCAGTGGGATTTCATTCACATAAAAAGGTTATGTCTTATGGGTGGAAGAACTTAAATTACAATCAGCTGATATGAAACAGGAGCAGAGGTCACTGCTATCGAGTCGGATGGGCGTTGGATATGACGGGGTGTATCGATTGAGAGGGGAGGTGCAGGTGTGAAACCGGATAGTCAGTGTAAACTGCTGGGTCAGTCGGTTTGACAACAGTCACCTTGGGTCCCCTGTTGTCAAACACACACACACAAATATAAAACGTGGAAAATACATTTACCGATAACATCAAACACAACTCCGTAACCCCTCAAACATACACAACCAAACATAAAACATATATAAGGTCACAGCATAATACAGCACCACGTCACCTCAAACACATCACAAAGTGACCTCAAACACTAATTTTTATTTTAGCACAAACTATGAATGCCGTTAGTTGTACCTACATGTTTCACCAAAATACACAAAAACTCTAATACACATACACACACACACACACACACACACACACACACACACACACACACATAAATAAATACACAGGTAAGCATGGAGTCTGCTGGGCAAGGAATATCTCTATAGAAACCAATTGCTTTCTAGATTGGAGAAACTCACAAAAAAAAAACACAACTGACTGTGTAGTTTGTGTGTGTGTGTATCAAAACAAGTCTAATGTTATTTTGTGTTCTGTGAGGCAGCTCTTACTCAATGTTTATCTAGTTCAGCACCCCTCCCTCTAACCCACACCCTCTCTCTCTCTGCCACCCCTCCCAGTTCTCTCTAGCCCCTATTCATATCCTTCACTCTTGTCTTTCTGTGCCCCTTGCCCAGCTCTCTCTAACCCCTCCCCATATCCCCAACTGCTTTCTCTAACAAACTTCCCCCTCATCAACCTCACCCCCGTGTGCGTCTATGTATATGTGTTTGTGTGTGTCTATCTTTCTGTGTCTTTGTGTGTGTGTGCGTGTGTGTGTCTAGTACCGCATTTTTTATTAGTCAGCTATGATATCATCAAAAACCAGTGGCTGGTTATCATGGTTTTGAATGTCACCACTATCATTTACAATTCTTTATTGAATAAGTTTAGCAAATATGCAACTTCAACAATTTAAATGTCTATAAAAAAACTCAGCTCACCACTTGTTATATGTTCAATAGTTATGTGTTCTTGCAGGGCCTGTACAAGCTTACACTGCATATACAGACCTACCTTGCAATTTGACCTATGGGTTTTATTCTGATATTGTGGGTCAAATAGCGCCTCATAATCAGAACACAACACACAAAATTGAAAATGAAGAGTTTTGGGGCAGAATATATTCAAAAAGTAGGCACATTTAATGAAAATATAATGCAGAACACAACACACAGTTTTGGGGCAGAATATATTAAAATTAAATTTTCGCCGGAATTACACTTTAAACTAGACCAGTGTCCACTACTTGTAAAGAAATGTAGCCCTCCTATCTTTCTGACTTGCAAATTTGTCAATGACTTTCTGATTAAAGTCGGTCATCTCCATCACAAGTTTTTTCTCCATGGATAGGATCGCTAAGGCATTCAGCCTGTCCTGAGTCATGGTGTTCCTGAGGAAGGTTTTGATCCTCTTCACTGTTGAAAAACACCTCTCAGCCTCTGCAGTGGACATGGGTGTTGTGATCAAAATTTTTAGTAGTGTGACAGTCTCTGAAAATACCTCTGACAGGTTATTGTCCATAAATAACTGAAAAAGGTCCACAGCACCAAACTTGAATTCCTCCTTCCCGTAGATGAGACTCAGCTCCGTCCTCAGCTTGCTTCCATTCAGCATTGGATATGCCTTTAAGGTGGCTCAGTGCAACTTCAGGGAATGAGTTGTGGTACTCTCCATACCTATTGACCTGCAGCAAGGTGGCACTGATGAGGTGGTCTGTGAAGGCGAAACGTTCCTTGGAGTGTCCCATTATTGTATCACACACCTACATAAACAGATAAGAGACAGAGATTTCAAGAAAAATATGTTAAGGTAACATGGCCTAGTCACTAGGCCAGTATTACTCATTGCGCGGCTCGCAAGCCACATGCGGCTCGCCAAGCCTCTGTTTGCAGCTCGCATGGCGGTAAAAATATACAGTGATATGATCATGCAGTGAATACAGATATTTAAAAAAACAATACAAACAATTATTTAAAAAATAAATCAACAGCGGCATTAAAAGGTGGAAATATAGCCTTGTCTAGAAAATATTTTTAAACTTGCTTGGCTCTACGCTGACAGCGGGGTTGCCAGATTGGCGGTTTTCCTGCATAACAAGAGAGAATGTGCTCTTTGGATGGACTTATTCTTATAAACTTATTCTTCAATAGCTTCCATGTTATGTCACCCAGTGTCTCCACATTATTCCAGAAAATAGCACACAGTCACACAAGTCTTAATTTTCCTCTCGAAGTGCACCAGATTGATGCATTCCAGGTTAAAAGGTACCAAATTTTCTTCCGGGGGAGCATGCCCCCGGACCCCGCTAAGGACCGGGTTCCCTCCACAGTTTCACAAAATTCTGTGGGAAACACTGCTTCAGGGAGGACATATTATTAAGCAGGCATACTTATTTATGACTGGATTTATAGCTTTCGATACTTTGCGGTAAAAATGGCTCTCCTGTTGACGTCGTCCTGTCAGTGCGGCTCTCCTGAAAAAAATAGTGAATACCACTGCACTAGGCCCTAGTGAAAAGACCTTCACCTGAAATAAAAGTGTATACATATTATTACTCAAGACAACCTCATAATTCTGCTGTGATAATATAAGAAATCAATTGATGTTTTATATTTACTATTAAAAGCCACTACATGGCAGCTGTTTATAATGAATGAAAGTGAAATACGTAAACATGGGATCATAACAAATACACAGACAACTACATAATAGGGGTGATAATAGTGTTTCTAATGTTTTGAGGAGTAATATAGAAGACTGCATTGTCAAGGACAACAACTCATTTCTATATCACAGACTCACCTCTGCAGCAATCCGACTGAGGTCTTCTTCCCCGAGAGCATAGCGCTTCCTCGGCGGCTCAGAGCCACCGCTTTGTTCCGCCACCATTGCGTGGATCGAATCTCTTAATAAAAATATTTTCATTAGTCTTATTATTACTATAAATGACTATTATAGAAGATAATAATAATAATAACAATAATAATAATAATCATAATAATAATAATAATAATAATAATAATCATAGAAACACTGCTAATACCTTATTTTTTGTATCTCCTGTTGAAACTGCTGAATGCATCCATTGATGTGAACTGCATCTGTGTTTCTCTTCTGGAGCTTGGCATAGAGGAATTCCACATGGGGCATGATGTGATGGAACAGTTAAAGGAAAAAATTAAAGTCAGGATCCTCCAGTAGCCTAATGTGACTGCCTGCTTCTTTGTTGGTTTTGTCGTCAAAGCCAATTGTTGATCGAATCCTACTAAAGCATGCAATTAGGTCTTCTCTGTGTTCAAACACGGTATTGACCGCCCGGCTGTGAAAGTTCCATCTCACGATAATGGCTGTTGGCATTCTGTGAACCACTGTTTCATCAAGGACACCGGTCCGCTTGGGAGACCTTGTAAAAAAAACTGGAAAATCTACCATGGTCAGAAAAAAAATTCTTCACCTTAGAAAGGTGAGAGGTTGCCTGTTGCATTATCAGGTTTAGTTGATGTGCATAGCAGTGGATGTAGTGGGCATTTGGGTACTCATCCTGAATTCTCCACTGAACACCTGAAGTGGCACCCCTCATAACACTGGCTCCATCATATGCCTGGCGGATGAGTTTACCTTTCTGTTGATTAGGAATGATTCCAGCGAGAAGCTCACTCAGTGCTGTAGCAATGGCCTCAGCTCTTGCTGCAGCAGAGGGATGACCTCAAAAAACCTTTCCTGCATTGTGTTTCTTTCATCGATGTAGCGAAGCACAAGCACAAGTTGGTTCTGGGTGCTGATGTCCATCGTCTCATCTGCCTGGATTGACAGAAAATCGCTCTTCTGGGCTTCTTTGATGATCTGTTCCCTCACAACAGCATACAATCAAGGAGCTCATTCTGGATCGTCTTTGACGTCCCAAGGTACTCTTTCAAAGCAATGTCAAGTGAGGAAACAAAGTCCACCAAGCCACGGAATATCACTGGGTTATCGGAGCTCTCACTCTCATCATGGCCACGCAAAGCCAACTCAAAAGCGGCGCAGAATTTCACACAATCTATAATTCTTGAGAGGATGTGTCTATTTCTTGTTACCTCTTCGTTGTGTTTTCTGATACCGATTCTATAGCCTTCGTTGAGCTGCTCTGCAATGCTAAGCCTTCCGAAAAAATTAAGCTTCAAGCTATTGTCAAGGTCGCTTCGGCTGGATCCATGTTTCTTACACTTTTCAGTGAAATGTTTCAAGTCCTTCATCCCCATTATGGTCCACGACATTTCAGTGCCAGAACTTTGAAACAACGGGCAGGGGAAACAAAAAAAGGCATTAGCTACTGGACATCTAGCCAATTCCGATTCACATAAATGTTTGAGGAGAAGCTCCGAGTATGCTCTCCCACGATCAGTGGTCTGCTGAGAGATCGTTAAATCCGAACAGTCAGGTCCCAAGTCCTTCACCCTCTTCTTTTCCACATCTGACAGACGGAAAAATGGTGATTGCCGTAAAGAAACGAAAGAGTTTTCTGTGACTGTGGTTTCCATATTTGTTTTCGAGTAACTGCTAGTTAGGTTTCTCTCTTCACTGAAAGTCGTTGTTTTGGCGTGAATGCTGCCGATGGCGGCAGGCTGGTGGTAGCCTATTTGATTGATTTGCTGAATTGTCCAATAATGTGGTGATAACAAAAAAGAAAAGCGATACCATTGTCTGGGGCGCACTCTGGTGTGAACCGAGGGCAAATTTTCTTGCGCCAATGAAAAGTTGTCTCTGCTTGACATACAGCAAAACAGCTTACATTGACCTCAACGTGGCCGGCGCCCCTGACTTGGAGGAGGGCTTTATTTCGAAAAACCAATAACTAGCCTAGCCCAGCGGAGTGTCCCAAAGGCCTGGTTGGCTGCCTCGGACCAGATGATCCGATCCGGCAGGGCCTTCCGGGTCAGGTCGTTCAGTGGGCTGGCCAGCGTGGCAAACCCGGGTATAAACCGCTGGTAATACCCGACTAGTCCTAAAAACGACTTCACCTGCTTCTTGGTGCGGGGTTGGGGCCAGTCCCGGATGGCGGCCACCTTGCTCTCCTGTGGCCGGACGGTACCCCGCCCTACCTGGTACCCCAGGTACACCGTCTCCTCCAGCCCGAGACGACACTTGGCCGGGTTGGCAGTGAGGCCCGCCTTCCGCAGCTCCCCCAGCATGGCCCTCAGCTGGCGGATGTGGACATCCCAGCTGTGACTGTAGATGATGATGTCATCTATGTAGGCCGCTGCGTAGGCCTGGTGGGGCCTCAGGAGCTGGTCCATCATGCGCTGGAAGGTGGCCGGAGCGTCATGTACTCCGAAGGGGAGGATTGTGTACTGGTACAGCCCCCCTGGGGTTGAGAACGCCGTCTTCTCCCGGGCAGCCCAGGTCAACGGTACCTGCCAATACCCCTTGGTCAGGTCCAAGGTCGTGAGGTAACGGGCAGATCCAAGGCTTTCGATTAGCTCGTCCACCCGGGGCATGGGGTAGGCGTTGAACTCGGACGCCTCGTTCAGTCTCCGGAAGTCATTACAAAAGCGATTCCATCTTGCTTTGGTACGAGGACTACCGGGCTGGACCAGGCACTGCGGGACTCCTCGATGACCCAGAGCTGTAGCATCCGGCGTACCTTGGCCTGGATGGCCTCCCTCCGTGCCTCCGGGATCCTATAGGGGTGAACTCTCACCTTCACTCCCAGCGCCGTCCGGATATCATGATGGGCGATCGTGGTCCTCCCTGGAAGCTCGGAAAACACGTCCCGGTGCTGCATGACGATCTCGTTGAGGTCTTGCTTCTGGGTCGGGCTGAGGTCCTCCCCCACCTCTGGGATCTCGCGTCGGTCCGCAAGCGCCAGGGGAGCAGGGTCAGGGGGTTCCCCTCCCCCTCTCCACTGCTTCAAAATGTTAATGGGGTATATTTGGGTAGGATTTCGCCTCCCTGGTTGTCTAACCGGGTAATTTACCTCCCCCACACATTCAACCACCTCATAGGGTCCCTGCAACTTGGCAAGGAACTTACATTCTGCCGTGGGGACCAGGACCAGAACCAGGTCCCCAGGCTGGAAGGTTCGCAGCTGGGCTCCCCAGTTGTAGACCCTCGCCTGAGCCTGCTGGGCTTGCCGGAGGTGTTCCCGGACGATGGGCCACACCTGGTCCATGCGGCCCCTCACCTGTTCTACATGGTCCAGGGTGGTGCGGTGGGGGGGCGGCTGGCTCTCCCATGCCTCCTTGGCTATGTCCAGGATGCCGCGGGGCCTTCGTCCGTACAACAGCTCGAACGGTGAGAACCCGGTGGACGCCTGGGGCACCTCCCGTACGGCAAACAGGACATGTGGTAATAGCTGGTCCCAGTTCTTACCATCCATGTCCATGGCCTTTTAAAGCATCTGCTTCAGAGTCTTGTTGAACCGTTCCACCAGGCCATCCGTCTGGGGGTGGTAGACCGAGGTCCGGAGCTGCTTCACCTGCAGGAGTCTAAGTAATTCCTTCATTACGCGAGACATGAAGCATGAGCCCTGATCGGTTAGCACCTCCATCGCTATCCCTACCCAGCTAAACAGTAGCATTAGTTCCCGGGCGACCGCCTTCGCGGTGGCTGCGCGCAGGGGTAGAGCCTCGGGGTACCGGGTGGCGTAGTCCACCAGTACCAGGATGTATCATGTCTCCGGCTGGTCTTGGGAAGGGGCCCCACAATGTCCAGAGCTATTCGGTCAAAGGGGGTTTCTATAATCAGCATGGGGATAAGGGGGTTCCTGACTGTGGCCCTAGGCGCTACCCTCTGGCACTCGGCACACCCCTGACAGTGACGCTCGACATCCCTCTTTACACCCGGCCAATAAAATCTCACGAGGACCCGTTCCCGGGTCTTGTCCATGCCCAGATGGGCTCCCAGGAGGTGGGTGTGGGCCATAAACAGCACCTTGCTTACGTACGTTCGGGGAACTACTAACTGTTCCCTTACTCCCCCCTCTCCTTCCACTACTCTGTATAACAGTCCCCCCTTAGTGCTGAAGTGTGGGTGCGGCTGGTGACTCACCGAGTCCCGGGTCTGTCCGTCGTGGGCCAAAACGTGGCTCCAGACATGTTTTAGCGCCTCGTCTTGGAGCTGGGCGCTGGCGAACTGGCCAGGTCGGGCCGAGCCTTCCCCCCTCCCCAGTAAGAAGTCCGAGAACTCGGTGAGGGGGAACTCTCCGGCTCCTCCGGGGGGTCGTGTTGCTCGGGTGCCGTGAGGGTTTCCGGGCTGTCGGGTTGGGGTCCCGGCGACCCGGACCGGACGGGCCCTCTCCCCGTGTGGATCGGGGACACCGGTGGAGAGGGTCCGTTCCCCTCGGACTCCTGGTCCTCTGCGGTCGACTCCCGGGGGACGACGGGAACCGTGTGGCCCCGTAGGCCTGCCGAGCTCCCCTCGCCCCTCTGCGGGGAGGCTCTCTCCTGCTCCGGGATTCTCGTGCCGGGTCCCAAAGCCGGTGGAATATCGGGCAATCCCGCCCGATCAGGAGCGGCACCGGGAGGTGGGGTACAATCCCCGCCCGAGCCGTGAACACCCCGTGTGGTGTCCGGACGACCATGTGGCAGGTCTTGTAGGTTCGGGTGTCCCCGTGCACGCAGGCCACCTCCATGGGTCTCCCCTCCCTTCCTCCCGCCAAGTCGGGGCGGAGGAGGGTGACCACGCTGCCGGTGTCCAGTAGGGCCTGCGTGTCCTGGTTCATGACCCGCGCTGTTATGGTCAGGCTCCCGGACGTCCCCTGCGCCCAACAGGTGCCAGCATGCAGGGCCAGCCCATCCCCTTGTCCGCGTAGGCCGACGGCATCGACACGTCCCGGTCTCCAGGGCAGTAGCGGGCTATGTGGCCGGGCTGGCCGCACTCGTAGCAGCGCCTCCCCTCGCGACTCTCCTGGGTCAAGATCGGGGGGTAAAGTGAGGGTGCCGAGGCCCCGGTCGTGGGCCCCCGTTGGTCTCCGCGGGTCGTGGGGTGGTCCCGGTACTGGCGCTCAGTTGCTGGGCCACCTGCCAGTTCTCCAGCTGTCTGACTGGTGGGCCAGTACCCGTCGGGCGCCCAGCGGGAGCTGTCGTACAGTATTGTCTATTAGAACCCGGTCGATAGGGTTGGGTCCTTCTCCGGTCGCTAGCCACCTCTTCACTAACCGACAGTGCTGTGCGATCTGCGTCCGTACCGCACCCCGGACGTTGAATCGCCAGTCGTGGAAGCGTTGAGCGCGGGCCGTGAGGTTGTGTCCGTAGTAGGCCAGGATCGCCTGCTTGAGGACGGGGTACTGTCGGGCGGTCACCGCTGGTAGGTCTTGGCTCGCCTGCTGGGCGGGACCGGTGAGGAACAGTGCCACGATGTGGGCCCACTGCTCATCTGGCCAGTTCTCCCTCTGGGTGGTTCGCTCGAAGACTTCCAGGTATGCCTCCACGTCGTCGTCGGGCCCACGCTTGGTGAGCCGGCTGGTCGGGGCGGCAGTCGGGGCGTCGCGGACGGCGTGTTGGGTGAGCCGTAGCATGGCTTCGCGGAGCAGGGCAATGCTCTCCGTAGTCTCCCGCTGTAGTGTTAAGGCTTGCACCTTCTGTTGACACGGGGCGGCGGCGGCCGCGGTTCCATCCGTGTTCTGCATGCCGGATTGGTGGGTAGTTTTACCGGGGTATTGTAATGGGTTCTTCACTTGCCCGCATCCTCCACCATATGAGGTAACCCGCTCCTCGATGTCTCGGGGTTCAAGGTACGTATCACGCTTCAGAGTCGGGGTTAAGCCACACTCGGCATTTATTACAATGATCTCTCACAACAGGGAACACATGCACTATACATAGGGTCTCCGTGAGCCTCTATTCTGTTGTGGTCTCGAGCGCTTCCCCCGTGCAAATCTGCCCCATATGACATCACTATCTGTGCTGGATAGATGAGCAACTTTACTTCCGTCCACTGGGTAGGCTGGTAGACTGATTTATCCAGCACAGATCTAGGTGGACACGCCCACTAGGTATGTCATATGGGGCAGATTTTCGAAACGGCTTGTAAGGCTAATCACACTCACACCTGGTGGTATAATATGTCCCCTTTAAAGGAGAATTTCACCGGTGGAGACATGAATCTGTATTGAAAGTGGGTCATATATGTAGTTGACTAGTAACATATATTTCAAATTGTGTGCTTTCTTGACAGAGAAAAGGCTATTACATACAAAAGGCTATAAAGTGACTATTTGGCGCTTGTGGATTGAAGAAGACAACTCCCACAATGCCAATCAGCGTTCACTCCCTGAGGGACGTAACATAACAGCCAATCAGCGTTCACTCAGTGCAGTCCAGTGTGAACAAAATCATGGTGGAGGAGAGATTGTTGCCGTTTGTGGACTCCCGGAGCTCTATACCTAAATAATATATTATATAATATATAGGTATCTATATAATATTATATAATTTATAATATCACGGCCAAAAGCTGTGTGCGCCTCCGGATGATATTATGAATTAAAGACTGCGTCAAGTTCTCGGACGTCTCTGGTACTTCCACAACAAGTAAAGACTCGTAGTAGGGGTTATCTTGGCCAGAGTCCTGCACAGGTTCGGGTACCCGACGGGTGACCCGCACAATTTAGATGAAACGGGGGAAAAATCATGTACTGTGTTAGACACGGATGCTGGTTAGGTCAGACGCCTGAGACTTCTCCGGTGCTGGATATGTTATTCAGCAGCGGAGGAGTCAACTAAAACCGTCCACAGTGGATGATTTGCCTTTTTTGCACAGAAGTCTAAAGCACCACTGCCACCACGCAAAACCAGGTAGTGTAATTCCCTGGCGTTCCAGGCGTGTGTTATTTTCCTCCGGGTGCGGGTCGGACGTTGATATCAATTTATAGCAGGTCTGGTCGGGTGTCGAATGTAATTTGCGGTTGCGGGTTTGCAAAACAAGACCTGTGTATTGATTGTCGGCCATGGTGGAGAAGGAATTGGGGGAAGAAACGTTGGCTTTGACCCTCTGAAGTCCAGATTGAACCACGACTTCAGATAGATGTGGAGACATTGGAGAACCCGACCCAGTCGTTTATTCATAATATCATCCAGAGGCGCTTTTTTTATCACGCTCCCGTGATATTATATTATTATAGATGTCTATATATTATGTTTCAGAATTTAGATAAAGAGCTCCAGGTCTCCCGCCGGAGCTCCCGGAGTATTCTAAAATATCTTACAGAACACGGCCAAAAGCTGTGTGCGCTGGATGATATTATGAATAAACGACTGCGTCTCTTGTACTACATAATTGCTTCTTTAGCACTCCTGTGATCTACTGGTCACATCGGTCACATCAAAATCCATATGTAGCACAAATTCACACCGGTGTAGGCCTACTCTCTATACCGTTAATACCATACACCACCAGGTCCCACCAACTGGCACTGATCTTTAATAAGTCTGTAGCATCAGTGGGTCTCACCCCCTAGGCGGGTTTGACAATGAGGAGTGCTTGGTAGTTTTTTAGGGTTAACCCTAAACCTCACCCTAACCATAACCCATCGGAGGAGAGCCATTCTAACCAATCAGAGGTGAATCAGTGGTGAAAAAGGCGGTACTTTCCCCTACCATCCTACGGAAAAAAGATTTGCCTCCCGTCTCGGGAAAATGATGGAATGGTGCAAGACCATTAACAAATATAAACAATTTACAATGTGTTACTAATTCTTTATAAACACACAAATAATGCTGCGATTCATGATAAGGTCAGGTAGCTAGAAAGCAAAAGTAGATATCTTATGTGAGGGCTATCTATGGCTTACTAAGCATTTATAAATGACTTGTAATGGCTGGAAACACCTCAAGTTGCATTGAAGCAGTACCCAGTAATAAGTAGTAATTAGAAGAAAGGCAAAGTCCTCATTTTAGATGAGCCACCGCATAAGATTTAGCTAATGGTTTATAAATACCTGCGGCCGTATTCACAAAGGATCTTAGGGCTAAAAGTAGGTCCTAACTGGCGAATTTAGGAGTAACTCCTAAAAATAATGGGCGTGTCACTCTTAAATTTAGGACTCCTAACTTTTTTCACTAAGAGCAATTCACAAAGTATTTTAGGCCTAAAAGTAGCACCTAAGTCTAGGAGAGCTTAAAAGTCCTCAAGAGGACTCCTAACTCACTAAGACCTATTCACAAAGAATCGTAAAATGGCTGCGAGACGAAATGTTTTGGAGACAATGGAAGACTGTGAGTTAATGAAGAGATATAGGCTAAATCGTGAGGGTATTAAACTTGTTGTGGAGTTAGTGCGGGATGCAATAACATCCCCGACTAACAGGAATAATCAGATTAGTCCCGAAATAAAATGTTTGGCAACACTACGTTATTTAGCAACAGGGAAAATGCAACTTTGCAATGCAGACGACTTCGGAATATCGCAACCATCAGTCAGCCGTGCCATAAACCACACTATCAACGCGCTCTCTAGACCACATATCATCCAACAGTTTATCCGGTTACCTTTGGACAGTCAACAATTACACAGGATCAAAGCCAACTTCATGGCAATTGCAGGTATGCCCGGTGTGGTCGGTGCTATTGACGGGACGCATATAAAAATAATTGCGCCATCAAAAGATGAGGACGTGTTTGTCAATAGGAAGAAAGTGCATTCCATCAACACACAGGTTGTTTTTGATGCAAATTTTAACATACTGGATGTTGTTGCAAAGTGGCCTGGATCTACCCATGATTCGCGCATTTTAATGGAGAGCGGTCTGAGGCAGCTTTTTGAGAGGCACCATGTACCAGTTGGATGTCACTTGCTGGGTGACAGTGGCTATCCCTGCAAGACGTGGCTCTTGACACCCTACCTCAATCCACAACCGGGAGCACAGTTAAAGTAAAACATGTAAGTGATTACGCAGATTACGCTTAGTCCTATGTGTAAAACACATCGTATTGGCTCTTCGACGCCTTTTATTTGTTGAATCCATATTTATTATTGTTAACTGTTTTCCTCCATATATGTTAGAGCACACAAACATACCCGAAATGTTGTGGAGAGAGGAATTTGGCAGACGAAACGTCGGTTTCATGTCCTCCACGGTGAAATACGCCTCACCCCAGAGAGAGCAGACGATGATGATGATGATGACGACGATGAAGAGGACGATGACCACGATGATGATGATGATGATGATGATGATGGCGATCAACATGACAATGAATTTGGCCGTGTGGAACTGAGTGGACTGGCATTTAGGGATCACTTTGTGAATACACATTTTAGGTAAACACCTTGGCACAAATCAGTCAACACACATTTGTGTAGTTCATAACATTTATTTTCTTTCAATTTTTCTATCTTAAGACTGTAATATTCTGTCTTCATTTTTATAAGCCACTCTTTCGCTTTGAGGACCTTTCTTTGCCTTTTAAAACCCTCATTTCCATCCTCAATTTATTCTCCAAAAGTGAACTGGCACCAGCAGCAGGAGGGAGAGGAGAGGCAGTGGGTGCACCAAGAGGGAGAGTTGGAAGAGGAAGAGCAGGGAGAGAAAGAGCTGTGAAAGGAGGTGCAGCTGGAAGAGGAAGAGCTGTGAGAGGAGGTGCAGCTGGAAGAGGAAGAGCTGGCAGAGGAAGGGCTAGGAGGGGGAGAAGAGGAAGAGCTGTGTGATGTGATGCTGCAGCTGCAGCTGGACTTTGATCTTCATTCCTCCTGTGGGGAATAAATATATATATATATAATTTGTAACACAATTTTGGGAAGTGGGTTGACCAGTTGCACATTGTAATTCTTCTGTAAATATTAAACAGAAAGGTTTTTCATGTAGCCTATTGCAATCATTGCATGCATACCCCTCAATCTCCTTTAGCAACTCGACTGCAGGATCAGCTGCACCCTCAAGGCCAGTTATGCTTGTGTCCGAGCCTAGGACGCCGTACACCACCGATGCGACCGGGGACAACGGCTTTGGTGCAGATCCTCCTCCAACAAATTAAATTTCAGTTTCATTCATGTTTCATATCACTGTAGCCTTTGTTAATTGTAAATTTAAGACATGCAAATGCATTTCCCAAATGAATGCAAGCAATGTTAATAATGGACTTACCTGTAGCTGCGACAGCTCTTTTATAGTCGGCAATCTCCAACCTACACTGTGACTGCAGGGCATACCAACGTTTTTCGCAATCGTCGGTAGAGCGACACACAGCAGGGAAGGAAGCATTTAGGTTCACGCATATTTCTAAGTAGTAACAATTGGTCCTAGGACCAATTGGCCTTTCGCTTGCGTTTCACGTTTTCATCATCCATCACGATAAGGGGACTTGAACAGCGGTATGGGCTGTTATTTAAAGTGTTTAAGTGCTGAAATATGCTCATTGGATAATAGTTTGCAGGGTGTTTTTTTTTTTATTGCCTCCTTGATTTAATGCAATTTACGTATTTTTATTGTTTGCTTTCTCTCTCTCTCTCTCTCTTGAACGTGCAGGCTACAACGTCATTATCGTGGTCTGCATAAACTTGTCAACATGCGTGTATTCTGCTAACTGCACTGTCCATAACTACTTAATAGGAATTAATTTCTAGCCTAGGCTATTTCCTTGTTTTTCGGTGATTTAGTGGGCTCGTCTGAACAACCAATCACCGCACTGAGCCCTTCTAAACTCGTGCACGAGAATCGACGTAATCCATAGCAACGGCGCGTCACTCTTAGTGGTTCATCCTTAGTAAGAGTAGGTCTCAGCGGCTTTGTGAATAACTTTTAAGAAAAAACTTACACGTAAAATATTTTCGCGCGAGTTAGGAGCACTCCTAGCGGTAAGATAAAATGCTTTGTGAATACGGCCCCTGAACTCTGATTTTAACCTGATTTTACCTGATCATAAATTATTAGCCTTATTAAGGGTATTTAGAGCATTATTAACACATCAATTATTTGTAAATAATGAACTTATGAATAATTATCGTATTAACCATTTTCTCATTATGTTAATAAACTTAACAGATTGTTAATTCATGAGTAATAATTTAGGAACAATGCTTTGTAAATGCTGAATTCAGTAAGAATTCACCCAATATTAATACTTGATTAATGCTTAATGTTGCTGTAATTCTTAAGTCCTACCTATGTGTCCGAAATTGTGCCCCACACTATTTAGGAGTAACCATTTTGCGTTTTGGTTGCCTGCATAAGGTACTACTTTATACCCATAATGAACCGTTACAAAATTGAACGACTGATAAGCAATTGTTTCCACACTATAACCCATGATGCATAGAAGATTGTCATTGGATTCATCCAATAGAGATTGCTGCACCTATGTTCATACCACCAATACACCTGCGACTGATGCTTTTGGCGTAGTATTCCGCCTATACTTGTTTGTTGTGTAATAATAATAATATAATAACATTGTGTAATATAGTGTACTACTATAGTGTACTTCTAGTGTTCACTATATACAAATTAGGGAATGGATCCAACTAAGTTTGATCCTGATCGGAGATTTGAGTCTGAGAAAATGGTTAAACATCAGTAAATCATTAATATATTGGTTAAACTATTCACATTGTTGTAGAGGGTTCTATATTAGTCCTATATATCCTGAGAAACCTGATAAAAAAAAAAAAAAAATCAACTCAGGATCTACCATTAATTCGTGCAGGAAGAGGAAGAGAGGTCAGAGGTCATACATCCATTACAAATGTTTAGGAAGCAGGAAAGAGGTATATTAGAAACAGGCTTTTGTTTTCTAAATGGATGTGCAGGCCTATATTAGGGACTTTCTGGAAGTGTGTCCCGAGTTGCTGATAAATGATCAGCAGACACCTGACATTTAACAAAAAGATGACAAAAAATGGACAGATGCATTCATCATACATTCATGTTTGGCGGTGTTTGTTTTTGAGGTTTCACAGTCATTACTTCACAGTCATGTAATCAAAAGAAACCAATATTCACGTACCATGGAGTATTGTACCGCAGACTGCTATCAAGATGAATGATCAAAACATGAAACAGTTAGCGATACTTATGTCTATGAATTGAGTTTACCACTATGGTATAAGAGGACTGCGTTGAGAAACACACAGGCTGTCACCTCTGCCATGTCCTACAACATGTACAGTGTCCATGGTGACTATGAAAAAGATCTGAGATTTAAACTGATTACGGCTAGAGCCGTAAATAAATCAATATAAATAAATAGACCTTGCAGTGAATTATTTTTGTCGTCTTGCTGAGCAAAATGTGAAAAGTCCCATTAAGCTCCCATGTTTTGTAAGGATCTTTTGTAATGTAATCGCCATCAATCTCATCAATAACATTCAATGTAAAAGGACCTCTACATTGAAGCTCACAGAAGTCTTGGGAAGAACTGCCACAGAAACCCACAAAAGGGTTTACAAATATACATTCTATGTCGATAAGAGATAGGCACCTACATTACATTAACCTTCTCAAATACTGAATTTTATTTATTTGTTATGATGATTTGCTTGTGGTTATAAAATGATTCTTATTAGTTTCATCAATATAAAAATATGGGCATCATTTCTCAAGACCCCGAAACTTTGAGAATAATTCATTTATGACGAAAAAAATAAGTTCTTTATTTTGAATAATTGATGAAATAAGGTTTATTCTCTAAATTTCATTCACATTTGGCAATATACCCTTGTTCTTCACATTAAATGTCATCATTTAACTACATGACCCAAACAAACATGAACATAAGTTAACAGTAACACATTGAAAACAAACTACAACCAAATAAGCCAATCACAGAAAATAGCACGACCAAATATGCATGTTGTCGGAGACTCAAGATGAAAATCAAGTTCGATAACTCTCACTAGCAGGAAGCAAAAATAAAACCCATGTAGAACAATAAAACCCTGGTAAACCAAACAACGGTATCACAAACCCGTCTTCACTTCCTGCGACGTGATTGGCCTTTTTTCATGCGGTGCCGTGCCGGCGGAGAGCGGCAGGGAAGAAATTGAAGGCGGGATCAGCTAGTCGCACTTCCTGCTGGTAATCGCCACACTGCGGCCCCCAAACAGCGGAAAGGTCATGGCGGGACCGATAGATTGCAGTGAGGTGCCCGGCATGCCTGGACAGGACAAGACACCACCCAGACCAGTCAGTTATAGTGAGGTCGTCTATGAGCTCCCTAAACGTGGGTTCCCCCGTCTCTCTCTCTCTCTCACACTCACATACACACACACACACACACACACACACACACACACAAACACCCCTAAGGAGCTAGCCTGGCTATTGCCAGACCAAGCTCTATCGTAGATTGCATGTTGGTCTGGGGAGGGTGCTTCATTTTTCTTCAGCACAAGAGGTGTAATCAATGGGCGTAGTTCAAACAACTCTGTATGCAATTGGTTGCTTGCCATCGCTTCCCTGTCGTCATTGAGTTAAACCACGCGCTGCGTAACAATAAGGAGCTCTGGATGCAGCTCTAATGGCCCCAGCAGCCTTGATTGAATCTGCGTCAGCTGCTCTGCCCATCAGCAGCTGATCAATACACACTCTCTGCATGATCACACAGACACATACAGTGGGGCAAAAAAGTATTTAGTCAGCCACCAATTGTGCAAGTTCTCCCACATAAAAAGATGAGAGAGGCCTGTAATTTTCATTATAGGTATACCTCAGCTATGAGAGACAAAATGGAAAAAAAAAAAATCTAGAAAATCACATTGTCTGATTTTTAAAGAATTTATTTGCAAATTATGGTGGAAAATAAGTATTTGGTCAATAACAAAAGGTCATCTCAATACTTTGTTACATGCCCTTTGTTGGCAATGACAGAGGTCAAACGTTTTCTGTAAGTCTTTACAAGGTTTTCACACACTGTTGCTGGTATTTTGGCCCATTCCTCCATGCAGATCTCCTCTAGAGCAGTGATGTTTTTGGGCCTTCGCTGGGCAACACAGACTTTCAACTCCCTCCAAAGATTTTCTATGGGGTTGAGATCTGGAGACTTGCTAGGCCACTCCAGGACCTTGAAATGCTTCTTACGAAGCCACTCCTTCGTTGCCCGGGCGGTGTGTTTGGGGTCATTGTCATGCTGAAAGACCCAGCCACGTTTCATCTTCAGTGCCCTTGCTGATGGAAGGAGGTTTTCACTCAAAATCTCACGATACATGGCCCAATTCATTCTTTCCGTCACACGGATCAGACGTCCTGGTCCCTTGGCAGAAAAACAGCCCCAAAGCATGATGTTTCCACCCCCATGCTTCACTGTAGGTATGGTGTTCTTTGGATGCAACTCAGCATTCTTTCTCCTCCAAACACGACGAGTTGAGTTTTTACCAAAAAGTTCTATTTTGGTTTCATCTGGCCATATGACATTCTCCCAATCCTGTTCTGGATCATCCAAATGCTCTCTAGCAAACTTCAAACGGGCCCGGACATGCACTGGCTTTAGCAGGGGGACACGTCTGGCACTGCAGGATTTGAGTCCCTGGCGGTGTAGTGTGTTAGTGATGGTAGCTTTTGTTACTTTGGTGCCAGCTCTCTGGAGGTCATTCACTAGGTCCCCCCGTGTGGTTCTGGAATTTTTGTTCACCGTTCTTGTGATCATTTTGACCCCACAGGGTGAGATCTTGCGTGGAGCCCCAGATCGAGGGAGATTATCAGTGGTCTTGTATGTATTCCATTTCCTAATAATTGCTCCCAAAGTCGATTTCTTCACACCAAGCTGCTTACGTATTGCAGATTCAGACTTCCCAGCCTGGTGCAGGTCTACAATTGTGTTTCTGGTGTCCTTTGACAGCTCTTTGGTCTTGGCCATAGTGGAGTTTGGAGTGTGACTGTTTGAGGTTGTGGACAGGTGTCTTTTATACTGATAAGGAGTTCAAACAGGTGCCATTAATACAGGAAACGAGTGGAGGACAGAGCAGCCTCTTAAAGAAGAAGTTACAGGTCTATGACAGCCAGAAATCTTGCTGGTTTGTAGGTGACCAAATACTTTTTTTCCCACCATAATTTGCAAATAAATTCTTAAAAAAATCAGACAATGTGATTTTCTGGATATTTTGTTTTTCATTTTGTCTCTCATAGCTGAGGTTTACCTATGATGAAAATTACAGGCCTCTCTCGTCTTTTTAAGTGGGAGAACTTGCACAATTGGTGGCTGACTAAATACTTTTTTGCCCCACTGTATATATGGAAGTATATCTGTCTCATCAGTTAACGTTAATCTATTGAATCGCATTCCAGAGCACGATTGTCCGAGAGAGAGCAGACAGTACAGCGCACCCTCTAGTTATATATCTGTCAATATTTCCTATTTTTTAAGCAGACCTCCTCAAAAACTGAAACAAAGGTAAACCAATGCATTTCAAATGGCAACGTTTCTCAGACAATTAACATGCTCCACAGAACGAAACGAGAGAGGGAGGGAGAGAGAGAGAGAGGCTTCAGAAGGGGTGTGCACCTCAAAAACATTTCGTTCTCATGCTCACGAAAAGTAATCTATTGAATCGTGCCCCAGAGCACGATTGTCTGACTTATTTCGTGCTACACAGAACGAAATTCAAACCGTTGCCTTTCAACTGGGATATTTTCTTCGACCACAGAAAGGGTGTGTGCAGATAGCGCAGTGAACCCTCTACTTATGTATGTGTCAAAACAACAAATGCATCAAAGGGTAAATGTAGTGTATTAGGGATAGCCTACTCTGATTTCCCCGTTTTTTACAGCAGACATCCTCAAAAACCTTTCGTTCTCACGCTCACGAAAAGTAATCTATTGAATCCTGTCCCAGAGCACGATTGTCCCACATTATTTGTACTGCAAAGAACGAAATGTAAACCCATGCATTTTGGATTGGAGCATTTCTCAGAATATACACAGGTATACAGTGGGGAGAACAAGTATTTGATACACTGCCGATTTTGCAGGTTTTCCCACTTAGAAAGCATGTAGAAGTCTATAATTTTTATCATAGGTACTCCTCAACTGTGAGTGACGGAATCTAAAACAAAAAAACAGAAAATCACATTGTATGATTTTTAAGTAATTAATTTGCATTTTATTGCATGACATAAGTATTTGATACATCAGAAAAGCAGAACTTAATATTTGGTACAGAAACCTTTGTTTGCAATTACAGAGATCACACGTTTCCTGTAGTTTTAGACCAGGTTTGTGCACAATGCAGCAGGGATTTTGGCCCACTCCTCCATACAGACCTTCTCCAGATCCTTCAGGTTTCGGGGCTCTCGCTGGGCAATACGGACTTTCAGCTCCCTCCAAAGATGTTCTATTGGGTTCAGGTCTGGAGACTGGCTAGGCCATTCCAGGACCTTGAGATGCTTCTTATGGAGCCACTCCTTAGTTGCCCTGGCTGTGTGTTTCGGGTCATTGTCATGCTGGAAGACCCAGCCACGACCCATCGTCAATGCTCTTACTGAGGGAAGGAGGTTGTTGGCCAAGATCTCGCGATACATGGCCCCTTCCATCCTCCCCTCAATACGGTGCAGTCGTCCTGTCCCCTTTGCAGAAAAGCATCCCCAAAGAATGATGTTTCCACCTCCATGCTTCATGGTTGGGATGGTGTTCTTGGGGTTGTACTCATCCTTCTTCTTCCTCCAAACACGGCGAGTGGAGTTTAGACCAAAAAGCTCTATTTTTCTCTCATCAGACCACATGACCTTCTCCCATTCCTCCTCTTGATCATCCAGATGGTCATTGGCAAACTTCAGACGAGCCTGGACATGCGCTGGCTTGAGCAGGGGGACCTTGCGTGCAGTGCAGGATTTCAATCCATGATGGCGTAGTGTGTTACTAATGGTTTTCTTTGAGACTGTGGTCCCAGCTCTCTTCAGGTCATTGACCAGGTCCTGCGTGTAGTTCTGGGCTGATCACGCACCTTCCTCATAATCATTGATGCCCCATGAGGTGAGACCTTGCAGGGAGCCCCAGACCGAGGGAGATTGACCGTCATCTTGAACTTCTTCCATTTTCTAATAATTGCGCCAACAGTTGTTGCCTTCTCACCAAGCTGCTTGCCTATTGTCCTGTAGCCCATCCCAGCCTTGTGCAGGTCTACGATTTTATCCCTGATGTCCTTACACAGCTCTATGGTCTTGGCCATTGTGGAGAGGTTGGAGTCTGTTTGATTGAGTGTGTGAACGGGTGTCTTTTATACAGGTAACAAGTTCAAAAAGGTGCAGTTAATACAGGTAATGAGTGGAGAACAGGAGAGCTTCTTAAAGAATAACTAACAGGTCTGTGAGAGCCGGAATTCTTACTGGTTTGTAGGTGATCAAGTACTTATGTCATGCAATAAAATGCAAATTAATTGCTTAAAAATCATACAATGTGATTTTCTGGATTTTTGTTTTAGATTCCGTCTCTCACAGTTGAAGTGTACCTATGATGAAAATTACAGACCTCTACATGCTTTGTAAGTGGGAAAACCTGCAAAATCGGCAGTGTATGAAATACTTGTTCTCCCCACTGTGTGTGTGTGTGTATATATCAGTGGTGGGCCATTATCGGCGTTAACGGCTGCGTTAACGCGAGACTCTTTATCGGCGATAAAAAAAATATCGCCGTTAATCTATTCTCAAAGTTGGGTGAAAACCTGGCGAATTGCACTGTAGGGGGCGAGAACGAGTCAGACTTCGAACCAGTGTATGCCTACTGTCAAATTACCACATCAAACGTGACGTGCTGACATGGATGCAGCTATGAAGCCGCCGTGTTTGCTAAAGGGAAAGTTTATTTTTAAGAAGCTTCCCAATGGAAACCTTGACAAAACTAAGGTTGTTTGCACCTTGTGCAATGCGGAATTAGTTTACTGTAGGAGTTCTTCCAGTCTCAAGTACCACCTAAACGCAAAGCACCCCTTAGCTAATGCGGAACATGCCAAGCCAAGCAGTGCTGTAGCACTGCTTGAGTCGTGTTCGTCAAACTACTATGTTTGAGTGCAACCGAGGCAAGCCCGTCAGCACAGCTTTATCAGACAATCTAACGAATCTCCTCGCTCAGTGGATCGCCACCAGCTGCCGGCCCATCAGCGTGGTTGAAGATGATGGGCTCGAGCTTGTTCTCCAGGCGGCCACAGGTGACCCATCTTACAAACTACCTGCAAGGCGAACTATCATGAGAAGAATAAATGACCAGCACGCCGCAGAGAAAGCCGCAAAAGATGAGAAGATGGTAGAGGCGACGTGTGTAGCACTGACTGGGGACCATTGGACATCTGTCAATAACGATAACTACCTCGGCGTTACTGTACACCTCATCGATGCCAGCTGGGAACTCATCTCCTTCGCTCTAGGCTACGTTATGTAATTTTAACAGTGTTGGGCAAGCTTAGCTATCAGTTTCTCTACCATAAATAAAGCTTCACTACACAAAAGCTACCACCCAGGCAAATGTAGGCGAACAAGCTAAGTTACACAGCAAAAGTAGTTCATTCAATTTCAACATACATGTTTAAGTTGAACCAAATTTCAAGGAAATGTGTGTTCAAATTTGGATTGAATCTGTGATTAATCACTTTACTCAAAATTCCAAAGATAGGCCTACAAGTTCAAGTATGTTGCAGGGATATTCTCTATACTAATGGCTGCGCTGTGTTTAGCCACAAAAATACCCCAGAAATAGTGGCCAAGCTACTTCAAGAAGTTAAAGGGGTAGTTCGGAATTTTGGACATAGGGCCAAAAATCAATTATAACGCCAGAAGTGAAAAGACTGAAAAGTTACTTGATTCAAGAAATAGTGAAGCTACCACCAAGCTACTGAGATTTGTAGTTAGTAACTAGCTTAGCTACAAGTAGTGAAGCTACTGCCCAACACTGAATTTTAAATTACATTATTTAATTTAATTACTTATTAATTACCACAACACCATGAATTACCACCACAACATTATGTTTGCTTCTTGATGATTGCAAGTTGTTTACTACTACTAGTGAACTTATTCTGATCTACTTTGTCTGTCCGTTAGGTGTGATGAAAACAGAGGAGCGTCACTTTGCCGAAGCGTGTGCCAGGCAGTTTCTCGACGTCGCTAATCAGTGGGGGAAAACTGACAAAATCAGCGCTATTGGAACAGACAGCGCTCCTAATATGGTGGCAGCAGGGAGGATACTGCCATTCGAGCATGTGCCCTGTGTTGCGCATGTTGTACAGAGAGCTATTGTAATGTCACTTCGGGAAGGTGGTTTTGATGGTGCACTGGCCAAGTGCCGTAAAGTGGTCGGATATTTCAAACACAGTCCGGCCAACTCAGACGAGCTGAATGCCCAGCAAGCCTCCCTTGGACAAGATCAGGAGCAACTCGTGCAAGATGTTCCAACACGGTGGAATTCCACCCTTGAGATGATCAAGCGTGTGAGGCGCAACAGAGACGCACTGCACACAACGCTGTCTCAGCAGAAGCACAATCTGGCCCTCCCAACAAATGCTGAATATGAGAAGTTGGCAAAGCTAGAGAAACAGCTGGAGCCATGCAGGTATGGTCTACAAATATAGCGTGTTCATGAATTGGCATACAAGTTAAATGTAATGTGATTAAGAACTTTAAAAATGTGTAATCTGAGTTAAATGAATTAGTCATTAATTAATTATTGCTCTGTGTCTGTCTGTCTGTCTGTCTGTCTGTGTAGGTACATCACTGAGCTCCTTGGTGGGGATAAGTATGTATCGTGCTCTGTGGTTCTACCTGCCCTGTGCCACCTCCAGCATGCGATGAACATCTCAGATGATGATCCTGCCTATATTGTGCGATTCAAGGCTTCCTTCACCACGGACCTCAACCAGCGGAGGGAGAAAATAAACCTGGAATGGCTTAAGGTATGTCAGACTGACCAGAAGATAACTGCATTGTTTGATCATTAGAAACTGTTAAGCCAGTAGATCGGTCGATGTATAGATAGATTAATGAGTCATGAAGAAATATGGAGGTTGGATTTGGAAAGTGAATTTTTCGTCAATCAATAATTATTATTTTTTGGTTCATTTTTTGTTCATCAAAGGTGGCGACTGCTTTAGATCCACGATTTAAGGACCTCAAGTGCTTGCCCAGAGCAGAGAGGGAACCAGTGTGGGCAAAGCTAAGGGAGTTGGTGAAGGGAGAAGAACCTGCTCTGCAGCCATTCGGGGAGGAGAACCCTGAGCCACCCAAGAAGAAAACAGCCCTGCTAGTCATGGGATCAGACTCAGAATCAGATCAGGAGACACCAGAAGACAATACTGTGGAGAGGTACAAGGTAGAGCCCAGTGCCAGCTTAGATCAGTGTCCACTGAAGTGGTGGTCGGAGCACACTGCTGTCTATGGTAAGATTGCCCACATTTCCCGTAAATACTTGGGGACTCCTGCAACAACTGTCCCATGCGAGAGACTTTTTTCTTTAGCAGGCCATATTGTGCAGAAGAAGAGATCTAAATTGTCACCAGAAACTGTGAACAAGCTGGTCTGCCTGAGTGACTGGTGGAAGAAGAAGAAATAGATTCTCATGTTCTTAAATTCATCATGGCCTGTCATGTAGGCCTAAAGTTCAAAATTCATGTTCAACTGAATAAACAGTCCATAAACACAAGTGCATCTTATTGAACATTATTTATTTTCATCATCAATTATCATAGTAGAACAGCTTTTTTCAAGCAGTTTGTGATGCATTTTGGAAACAGGAGATGAGCCCCTGGTCTAATGCGCCACCTGGCTTGAGAGACCCTTTCTAAAAGACTTACTTTTGGTCATTATTTAGGTAGCACACATATATTATGAATGCCTTCGGCAGAATTCAAATGAGCCATTTTAATCTATATTAATCTAGATTAAAAATAATAATCTATGCCCACCTCTAATATATATATATATATATATATATATATATATATATATATATATATATATATATATATATACGGAGAGGCCCTCTTAAGCCCATCAGTTACTTGGCAATCGGGTGATTTTTTTCGACTTCAGAAGTGGGGGCGGGCTGCGCATGTGCACGCTCTAGCATACAGATCTTGTTATAACGATAATTGAATGAAAGCTACCTGTCTACTTATAATATAACTAAATCATTTTATATTTAAAAAAATATTTAATTTATATTTTAATATTTAATTAATTCAATATTAAACCAATACATTTCAATCGGGAGATTTTATTCGACTTCAGAAGGGCAGCGCAGTGCACGCTCTATATTGCCCCCCATATCGTTCTGTTTTCCACAGTTTAGACTTGTAATTAATAAGTTTCTTTTGTAATCAATGCATTTTTTATCACTGTCTGGTGTGTGCACCTAGATTTTTGCTGGATAGATGAGCAACGTTTACTTCAGTCCACTGGGTAGGCTGGTAGACTGATCTATCCAGCACAGATCTAGGTGGACACGCTCACTAGTGATGTCATATGGGGCAGATTTTCGAAACGGCGTGTAAGGCTTATCACACTCACACCTGGTGGTATAATGTCCCCTTTAATCTAAATTAGTTGACAAATGATAGACACTTGTCCATTAGACCTTTAACCAGGGTGCATCTTGGGATTACTCTGTGAAAATTGTGGGTCTCTGGGAAAAAGCCAGCCCTAACCCTAACCCGAATCCTCAGACCCCCCCCCTCCCTGCCCTCGGGGTCAGACCTGGCCAAGTTTCGGTGTGGGGGTCCCAGTTAGGCCCTAGAATAAGGTATTCAAATTTCATGGTGGTAGGACGTTCCTATCTCAAAAACTGTCTTTCCACCACATTCTGAACCACTAGGTCTTGCAGGCACCACTTCTGAGATGCTTTGTCCAAATAACAGTCCATTGGGGAAAACTCTTTTTTCTCTAAGGGCTAGAACTCCAAATCTTCTCTTCTCGTTCTCAGGACTCAGGGAAATGTGCGTGTACATTTTGGCATCTCTAGCTATCTCGAAAAGGCTGGAAAAGGGGCGTGACCTCAAACAGTAGAGTAAATGTACATAAGACAGCGGTTAGTTTCGAGTCCCCATTTTTTGTGGGATGGAGGTGTACATTTGTGGCTTAAGGTGTGTAAACACAGGTGGCCTGTGGCCAAGTTTTTGAAGTCTGGGGTCAAAAGGTCAAAAGGAGCCGGCACCAAGGCGCTTATAAGATAACAAAAAGTTAATGTGCATTTCTCTCATAACTTTTTGTCATTATTAAAGAGAGGCCTGATTCTCAGATATGCATGTTGGATGGCTAGGGTGTAGGTCTGTGAAGAACTTCAGGGCAAAATCTTGCAAGCGAGCCGCTGCTGAGGCGCAACGAGATGGAGCACTTGCCGAGTCATCTCCTGTAGGGCTGGAGCCCACAAGTTGATAATCGTATGCATCTTTTGAGACCCCCTTTGATATAAAAGAGGTCCCCAGGTCTATAGCTTACCTACTTCTTAATGTCCTCGACTCAGTCACCTATTGCATCACTTCCTTTAGGGCTTCGGCCTCCTAATTGATCATTGTAGTATATTTGAACGCCGTCTTTCATATATATGACACCACCACCACTGGGACGTGGCAACAATTCTCCATATCCATTTGGGGAGGTGGGGGGGGTATATATATATATATATATATATATATATATACACACACACACACACACATATACACATATATACACATATGTATCGGTGGGGATAAAAAATTATCCCCCCCACCCAAAGTATTTTCACCATTACATCGTAATAATTAACAACCAAAATACACAGGGTCCGTCTTCATTTTGAAACATTTTAAAATGTTTCTCAAAATTATCCCCCCCTCTGGTTTTTTCACAAATCGCACCCTGTATATATATATATATATATATATATATATATATATATATATATATATATATATATATATATATATATATATATATATACATAACTAGAGCTCTCTCTCTCTCCTGAAAAACGCTACCATTCAAAATCCATTGGTTTACATTTCGTTCTGTGTAGCACGAAAACATTGGAGAAACGCTCCCATTCAGAATGCATTGGTTTACATTTCGTTCTATGTAGCACGAAAACATCGGAGAAACGCTCCCATTCAGAATGCATTGGTTTACATTTCATTCTGTGTAGCACGAAAACATCTGCGAAACGCTCCCATTCAGAATGAATTGGTTTACATTTTGTTCTGTGTAGCACAGAAAAAGTCGGACAATCGTGCTCTGGGACACGATTCAATAGATTAACGTTTGTGCGCATGAGCACGAAATCGCGTGATACCGGGTTGAATATTTATGCCTTCAAATAACGTATCAGATTTTTTGCTGCTGAATTTAACTCTTTAAATTTTCAACAAATCTTTTTCAACCTTATTTTTCAATGTTCAAATATTCAACATAAAAAAATCAAAACACAAAATTCAGATGCAAAATGCAAATTTCAATGTTCCAAATTCAACTTAAATATTTTCAACATCCCCAAATTCCACATGGCAAATTCAGCTGCAAAATTAAATGTAGTAAACTCAGTGTTAACATCCGGGGACCCAAGGAAAAGCAATTGATCCTCGATTCTAGATTGCGGTCAAGCAATGAGAGCGAGCGGGAATAAGAGCGTCACTCGTTGGATACCTGACTGATGCGGGAAGGCATATGTATAGCAGGTTTTAGCCATGTCCAATGGCAACAGCTGTGATGATATCTTTCTTGATACACACGTTAATTCTAAACATCATTTTACACAGCCTATAATAGGAAATGGGCAAAGGTAAATCAACGTACTGACTGACTGTAGATGCTTATCGTATCATTATAGTTCATGAAATAAGCGATGAACTAATAACTATGTGAAGTGTCTGGTTGATTGCCGTGACTTGAGTGGATTTGCATGCATCGTAATGATGATGTAGGGTGATGTAGTGGGTTAAGAGCACATTTTATTTGTGCACCAATTTGGGGCTATCCGAGGTCCCTTTGCCTACGGAAGCATGGCGGGCCTCGGGAAGAAGCGCTCGACAGCAACTTGATTTGTATATTTCATCCTCATATTTTTATCTTGCCACTCAGTGCGCTATACCCCCCCCCCCCCCCCCCCCCCCCCCCCCACAAGGGTACTGTCGGCGGCGGAAACGCGAGCCGTAAATGAGCTGCGCCGAACTACTCCACCAAGTCACACCAAACCGCACCCTCCGATGGAAATGCGCTAATTATGTGTACTTTGCACTTTCATAAATAAGACATTTTCAGTTTTATAACCGATTGTCTTCGTTTGTTTACAAGTTAAGGATGGAGTCTGGAGATGATGTGGGGTACTCATTGTTTACATCTTAGATTACACAGTTCAGGCTGTTGCAGCTAGCTCTGGGGAGAGACTGTATGACACTAGGTTGTACAACTTGAGACATGCACAATAAAAAAGAATTGCCTTCTTTTTTTTTTTTTTTTTCTTTTCATTTCATTGCACCGAACTTGTACCGAACCGTGATGTCTGAACCGAGGTATGAACCAATCCGAGACTTCAGTGTGGCGTTACACCCCTACTGCATATGCCTTCCCGCATCAGTCAGGTATCCAACGAGTGACTCTCTTGTTCCCACTCGCTCTCCTTGCTTGACCGCGATCTTGCATCTAGGATAAATTGCTTTTCCTTAGGTTCCCGGATGTTAATACTGACTTTTATTTTGCAGCTGAATTTGGCATTTCAAATTTAGGGTCATTGAAAATATTTAAGTTGAATTTTATACGTTGAATTTTGCATCTGAATATTGCATATTATAATATTTGATTTTGAATTTGAGAACACGTTGAAAATGTAAAGAGTTAAATTCAGAGGCAAAACAATCTGCTACGTTACTTCAAAGCAGGAATATTCAGTGCTTAAAATTCAATGGCTTTTTATTTTCAAAATCCGATGAGACAGATATACTTCCATACATAAACAGACATGCACACACAGACATTATTTCCCGTATGGACTATTGAAGTGCGTCTTAAAAACACAAACACGGATGCATTTGCACAACCAGGCACACAAACTTATTAAGCTCAAGACTTTCCTCTACTATCAAGAGTGAGCCCATGGATAACCAGGAAGAACACACACACACACACACACACACACACACACACACACACACACACACACACACACACACACACACACACACACACAAACTGATTCAGTGCAACTGTTATTCGAATATAGACAGGGCACTTGTTGGAAAGATACAGAGATAAAGAGCCGTGATAAGCCGATAAAATACAGCTCAAGTTGCTCTACTGCACATCATATGTTTCTGGTAGACTACTGAAAAAAACTATTGTTTTTACCCAAAGCCTCAGAGACCAACACAATGAAAAACGATGGACCCAGTACCCTAAAGCGAGTTTAAGGTTCTAACACTTGGGTTTGTGCATTTTTGATTGTTTGATTGTTTGTGCGTGTGTTGATACCGTAGAAACAGCCCTTGGCCAGTCCGGGGGTGAGAAGGCTGAGTGAGGTCAGAATAGGAGGAAGGGAGGAGACAAGGGAGGTCATCGGCGCTCTGCAAGCGTCCAAGGTAACGGCCGGTGCCGGGTCAACATCGGGTCTGCTATCCTCCTCTGAACTGGTCGAGGTGGTGGCAAGGTTACCATTGCAAATAAGGGGAGGGGCCTGAGGGAACAGTATTGGTCAAGAGAAAACATTGTACCCGAGTAAAAGTTCAATCAATTCAAAGAAGGGTCTTCAGACTCTGATGTTTTAGATCAGTGGTTCTCAACTGGTGGGTCGTGACCCAAAAGGGGGTTGCAGACCCGTTCTGGATGGGTCGCGGACAGCTGGTCAAAAAAAGTAAATATTTAATGCGCATCTGATGTTTGACATGTCTTTTATATTGAAAAATGATTTATTTTGAAAGGCACTCGTCAAACACGTGCAGCCGCCTAGGCGCGGTAGCCATGGTAACTGCCATTTGATTGACGCTCACTTTTTTGTGTTGCGATGCCGAAGCGTAAATATGACCCGGTGTATTTAAAATGCAGATTTTCGTTCATTGAGGATAATAAGGACCGGAAACCCCAGTGTGTTATATGTAGTGAAGTGCTTGCAAATGAGAGCATGAAACCATCAAAACTGAAGCGCCATTTGGATACTAAACATCCTGCATGTAAAGACAAGCCGGTGGAGTTTTTTCAAAGACACCTCCAGAATCTGAGGACTTCTGAGTAGTGTCTGACAGCATCTTGCTCGAAACAAGAGGAAGCTCTCCGGGCCTCTTACCACGTAGCTCACCGTATTGCGAAGGCAAAGAAACCCCACACAATAGCCGAAGAGCTTATTTTACCTGCAGCAATTAATATGGTGAGAGAGGTGCTGGGTCAATCAGCGGCAGACAGGCTGAAAACCATACCGCTGTCCAATGATACTGTAGCTTGACGTATTCAGGACATGTCTGGTAATATTAAAGAACAGACCACAGCCCGCGTCCAAGCAAGCCCCTACTATGCCCTGCAGATGGACGAATCCACCGATATATCTAACCATGCTATTTTGTTGGTTTATGTGAGACACGTATGGGATGGTGATGTGCAGGAACAGTTTCTCTGCAGCAGAGCTCTTCCTACCACTACAAAGGCAGAGGACATTTTCAACACTGTGGATTTGTATTTGAGCTCAGTGGGCCTGAGCTGGGAATACTGCGTGGGAATCACAACTGATGGCGCTGCTACCATGACCGGGAAACATTCCGGTGTGGTGAAGCAAATTCTGGAGAGAGCACCTAATGCGACGTGGAACCACTGCTTTTTGCACCGTGAAGCGCTGGCAGCCAAGGATATGGTGCCGGTGTTACACCGAATTCTGCGACCCACCGAAAAGTGTGACCCCAGGGGGCGCTGTTGCATATTTTTTGCAATATGCACGAGTTTGAAGCGTAGACAGGCATGACAAAAAGACAAATAAAACATTAGATCTCCCACAACCAATTACCTTTTTATTAAAGGTGCTTAATTAATACATTTGTTTTGATTTGATTAGCGCATTTTACAGACCCATGCAATGATAGGGCATTTAGTACGGTCCTTCACCGTTACTTCTTTACCCATAAAAAGCTACAGTTAGTGTTAAATTACGCTGATTTACCTTTGAGCATTTCCTATCCCTATAGGCTACTGAGTAAAACGCTGTTTAGAATTAATGATAGTATCAAGAAAAGAAGGACCCACCGGTGGGGGGAGATCTTATGTTTTATGTTTTTCTTATAATGCAAACGTGCATGTTGCAGAAAATGTGCAACAGCGCCCCCTGGGGTCACACATTTCGGTGGGTCGCAGAATTTGGTTGAACACCGGTGCTTGACGAGGCCATGAAAGATGTAATCAAAGTGGTGAACCACATGAAACGGAGTGCAAAAAACAGCCGCTGCTTCTCAAAGCTGTGTGAAGATTTGGGCTCCGAGCACATGCAAGTGTTGTATCACTCAGAAGTCCGCTGGCTATCGCGGGGTAAGGTGTTTTATAAACTTAAAACAGAAATCGCCACCTTCGTCTCAGAGAATAACTCCCCATATGCTGAACTGTTTGACAACGAAATTTGGTCAAATACAGCAGCTGGACACCGCGGCCAAAAGTGACCTGAAAAAAACCCTCAGTGTGCATCTTACTAAACTTCAAGCTCGGTTTGACCACTATTTCCTTGAGAAATACAGAGATAATGATGCTTGGATACGCGACCCCTTCCGTATCGACATGGAAAGCATCACGTTGCCGAGCAATGAAGACCATCAGCTGGTGGAGCTGTCATGTGACCAGAGATTTGGCGAGATAGCCCTTTCCCACTTCTGGTGCAGCGATGTGATGAGTGAGTATCCATCCCTCGTGACTCTTGCAGTCAAAACGCTCCTACCATTCAGCACAACCTATCTGTGTGAAAGTGGCTTTTCCACCTTATTGCAGCTCAAGTCAAAGCAGAGAAACAGACTGGACACTGAGCATGATCTGAGAGTAGCTCTGTTTACTGTCCTCCCAGACTTTGAAACTCTCATTAAAAATAAACCACATGCCCAGCTGTCTCACTGACTTCCCCAAATGAAGGGTTAGGTGAACAGATCTTGTTTTGTAGATCTTTAATTGTTTTTGATATTTATTTTATTATACTTTTTGTCCATGCAGTTGTAATGGTCCTCCTAAGTTCCTTATTATTTCTGAATTGGCCTACATAGAAGGAAAATATATAATTTTGTGGCCATAATTACTTTGTGCACTTTTGATTATTTTATTCACTTGTCATGGTACTCCTCAGTTTCTTATTAATGTGGCCTGAATGCAGTGAAAAGACCTTGTTTGTTTTCTGGGTCTTTATTTTGTGCAATTTGATATTCCCTTTTGTCTACATGCTGTTGCATGGTCCTCCTCAGGTTCTTCTGAATGTGCTTTGAGTGCAGAGATAGAAGTCAAATATCTTATTTTGTTGGTCTCAATTTTGTTACATGTTTGATACTTATTTCATTCACTTCTTTACGCAGTTGTCATGGTTCTCTGGTGCTCTGAAATGCACTTCGCTCAATAAAAAATAGTATATTTATGTTAAAGACTTGAGTTTTCAAAAAAAACATTTGCTTGGTTTGAAGGACTATAAAAGTGGGTCGCGACTTAATGACCATGGGAAATGTGGGTCCCAGAGTGAGACCAGTTGAGAACCCCTGTTCTAGATGATATTAAATAACCCTTTACATTCGATAATAGTAAAAGACATGCCTGTTGGCATTATTTGACTCTAGTCAGACATACGGTATGCCAATAGGAGATCTGTAGCCTAAGAACTAGATGAATGTACCAGCTCATTAGGTGAGTGCTGCATGCAGCACTCAACTGTTGTTCTTCTTAAAAAGGTCCCATAGCATGAAAATTTCACTTTATGAGGTTGTCTAACATTAATATGAGATCCCCTAGCCTTCCTATGGTCCCCCAGTAGCTAGAAATGGTGTGAGATGTAAAACGAGCACTAGGTATCCTACTCCGCCTTTGAAAAATGAAAGCTCAGACACTCAGATTTCGAATTTGGACCCATATGTCGCCATAAGGGGCCAGGTTACCTCCCCTTCTCTGCTTTGCCCGCCCAGAGAATTTGAGGCACCACCGCCACGGCGCTGCCCGCTTCTGATACGGTGGTGCCTCGGCAGCGGGGGTCCGGCAGGAGACAATCGCAGTCTACAATCCCTTTCTCCTCCATGTCGTGGTTCAGTCTACTTCAGATTGATGTGGAAGTAGCAGAACCAGAGACGTCGGAGAACCCAACGCAGTCGTTTGAGATTCATAATATCGTCTGGAGGCGCAAACAGCTTTTGGCCGTGATAATATATATTATATCATATAGATATCTATGTATAATATGATATTATTTAGATATAGAGCTCCAGGACTCCCGCCGGAGCACACGGAGTGTTCTAGAATATTTACAGAACACGCCGGTCGAAAGCTGTGTGTGCCTCGTCATTGCGATACATCCGCTGTAAACACGAGCGCATGGTACCGTGGCCGCAAGCTGCTCAGGGCCAAATCCCCACCCTAAACCTTGACCCGCCTCAAAAAACGGCATGTTTATGGAAAGCTCATTGTGGGACTGGCTCGTAGTGGCTGTAATTCTGCACCAAGGCTGAATTTCTTGAAAAAGAAATCTAACTGTATTAAGGGCCCACTAACACCTATAAGCATCCATAAAGTAGCATGACATGGGACCTTTAAGTTGTATCCTTTTTCTCTTTCTTCCTTCATTATTCTCTTCAAACCTAGAGACTCAATACAATATTCTACTTTTGAAATATGTTTCTTTACAATGGAAGTCAATGGGAGCAGACGGCTGAGCCGTCTGCCCATTCTCTGACAACCCAACTAATTCAGACTTTGTAACTTGGTCAATTTCTAACCGTTCACCTTCGTTCAAACGTTTAACAAATCAACACACTTCAATTATATGAGGCGTAGTACATTTTCAGTTGGTCTCATACCTTAGGTTGAGGCTAGTGCTTGAGGACGTTCTAGCTGCGTTGCTAGATTTGGCGATGAGGCTAGAGCTTGAGGACGTTCTAGCAGTGTTGAGATTGGTATTCCGGCCAATTGGGTTACTCTTAATCACATTAGGCTGGAAAAAATAACATTGGGCAGGTACATGCAATTTGGGCTTGTTTTGAAAAAAATATGGCAGGATTATTGTAATTTTTTTTACAAACTTCAATCACTACCAATAAATGTGAGGTTGACGTTTCAATTTGACCCACTAATTTTAGTATTAAGGGGTTTGAGATGGGCACCTGTCCAATAGTAATTAGGGGCGAGGGAGGGCCATCAGACCTGTCACTCAAACCTCTGCGCTAGTTGTAAGGACATTTGATTCATAATGTATAAGTCAAGCTGGCGTTGACTTATATAGTTCTCCGGTTGATGTTCTTTAAGTTCTTGTAAGATTATTTCAAGTTGAAGTTCTACATAAATGTAAGATCATTTTATGCTTGACTATTTTGAGGGTTGTATTATTTTTATCTCATGTACCAAACATACATTGTCTGTGGCTGTGTCCCTGCACACAGAGCGTGCATGCGTGTGTGTAATGTAAAAGTAATTAAGTAAATAAGGTCGTATTCAAGTTAATGCTCAATATTGGTCTTTTAAATGCCACAACAAGCAATGTGTGTTGTGTATTAATGTAATCTCAATGAAGACCCGTTTAATGTTTACGGAAATAGAGGTCCATCACTGACCTGGTTCAAGAGCTTCTGCACCAGAGGCAGCAATACGTTACTATCCACGAACAGACATCACAATATGGAGACATCAAATATGTGGTCACACAAGGTTCCATTTTGGGGCCGCTCCTCTTCATTATGTATATAAATAGTCTGGAAAATTCCTCAAAGACCCTCCACAAAGCAATCTTTACAGACGACACAAACCTGTTCTTATCCCACAAAAATTAAACTGAACTTCAAGAATCGCTCAACAAAGAGCTTCAGAATGTGGATCGCTGGTTCAAAGCAAACAAACTATCCCTAAACATTAGTAAAACTAACTACCTAATATTTTGTCCCAATAAAAAACAACATAACATTGAGGACCTTAATTTCCAGATCAAATTAAATGGAGAGGAGCTAAGAAGAGTGAAAACGACTAAATTCTTGGGGGGTTCTCATAGATTTTATGAGTTATGGCGGTGAGTGTACATGCTGCGGCTCAGCAATCGATGTAACGGTACTCTTTAGTTGGTTTATCAGCAGTTTACTGTTTACTAAATGCCACGTATGCACAGCCTTACGTAAGATACAGCCGAAACAAACTACTCAGTATCGGTTTGATGCAAGACAGTTGCATCTCGAAGCAATCAAACACCGGACACGACATCACAACAGAGGTCATCAGTGGATTACTCTCCCAGCCAGCAAGCGAGGGAGGCGGTGTCGAGAGCGCAGGCAGAAGAGGGGCTGTCGATCCGGAGTACGAGCTAGGCTAAGCTGAAAACTGCACACTGCAACTGACCATATCTGAATGTCCCTGACTCCAGCATACAGACCACATACAGTGGGGCAAAAAAGTATTTAGTCAGCCTCCAATTGTGCAAGTTCTCCCACTTAAAAAGATGAGAGAGGCCTGTAATTTTCATCATAGGTATACCTCAGCTATGAGAGACAAAATGAAAAAAAAAAATCTAGAAAATCACATTGTCTGATTTTTAAAGAATTTATTTGCAAATTATGGTGGAAAATAAGTATTTGGTCAATAACAAAAGGTCATCTCAATACTTTGTTACATGCCCTTTGTTGGCAATGACAGAGGTCAAACGTTTTCTGTAAGTCTTTACAAGGTTTTCACACACTGCTGCTGGTATTTTGGCCCATTCCTCCATGCAGATCTCCTATAGAGCAGTGATGTTTTTGGGCCACACAGACTTTCAACTCCCTCCAAAGATTTTCTATGGGGTTGAGATCTGGAGACTGGCTAGGCCACTCCAGGACCTTGAAATGCTTCTTACAAAGCCACTCCTTCGTTGCCCGGGCGGTGTGTTTGGGGTCATTGTCATGCTGAAAGACCCAGCCACGTTTCATCTTCAGTGCCCTTGCTGATGGAAGGAGGTTTTCACTCAAAATCTCACGATACATGGCCCCATTCATTCTTTCCTTCATACGGATCAGACGTCCTGGTCCCTTGGCAGAAAAACAGCCCGAAAGCATGATGTTTCCACCCCCATGCTTCACTGTAGGTATGGTGTTCTTTGGATGCAACTCAGCATTCTTTCTCCTCCAAACACGACGAGTTGAGTTTTTACCAAAAAGTTCTATTTTGGTTTCATCTGACCATATGACATTCTCCCAATCCTGTTCTGGATCATCCAAATGCTCTCTAGCAAACTTCAAACGGGCCCGGACATGCACTGGCTTTAGCAGGGGGAAACGTCTGGCACTGCAGGATTTGAGTCCCTGGCGGCGTAGTGTGTTAGTGATGGTAGCCTTTGTTACTTTGGTCCCAGCTCTCTGGAGGTCATTCACTAGGTCCCCCCGTGTGGTTCTGGGATTTTTGTTCACCGTTCTTGTGATCATTTTGACCCCACAGGGGGAGATCTTGCGTGGAGCCCCAGATCGAGGGAGATTATCAGTGGTCTTGTATGTATTCCATTTCCTAATAATTGCTCCCACAGTTGATTTCTTCACACCAGGCTGCTTACCTATTGCAGATTCAGACTTCCCAGCCTGGTGCAGGTCTACAATTGTGTTTCTGGTGTCCTTTGACAGCTCTTTGGTCTTGGTCATAGTGGAGTTTGGAGTGTGACTGTTTGAGGTTGTGGACAGGTGTCTTTTATACTGATAAGGAGTTCAAACAGGTGCCATTAATACAGGTAACAAGTGGAGGACAGAGGAGCCTCTTAAAGAAGAAGTTACAGGTCTGTGACAGCCAGAAATCTTGCTGGTTTGTAGGTGACCAAATACTTATTTTCCACCATAATTTGCAAATAAATTCTTAAAAAAATCAGACAATGTGATTTTCTGGATTTTTTTTTTCATTTTGTCTCTCATAGCTGAGGTTTACCTATGATGAAAATTACAGGCCTCTCTCGTCTTTTTAAGTGGGAGAACTTGCACAATTGGTGGCTGACTAAATACTATTTTGCCCCACTGTATCTGCACAAACAAGTGTGGCCAGAAGGAGCTTCTGAAAAACTGCAGGACTGCTTCAGTGATACAGACTGGACCATAATTGAGGACAACATTGACACCTACTAATCCTCTGTACTGTTTTACATCAAATGCTGCATGGAAAACATCGCTACCATGAAACAGATCTGTGTGTTCCATAGCAACAAGCCGTGGATGACCAGGGGTGACCGACTCCTGCTTAAGACACGCAACACTACTTTCCAATCCGGTGACGTGCAACGGTACAAGGCCTTTCCAAACCTGAAGAGGGGAATCAAGGATGCTAAAGCAGCATTGAAACAGAAGATCGAGGACCTCTTTAGCAGCTCTGACCCCGGCGGGCATGGCAGGGGATACGTCACATCACCAGGCAAAACAACACCAGCAGCACTACCAGCGGAAGTACCTTGGAGGCGGAGCAGCTGAACCGGTTCCTTGCCCGCTTTGTGGTGGAGGGAATGACAACCACCAATCCGGCTCCAGACACCAACAGCCAGACCCTCGTCCTTCAGCCTGCTGATGTCACCCGCACTCTGCGCAGGATCAACACACGAAAGGCAGCTGGCCCAGATTGCATCCCAGGGCGGGTCTTCAGAGACTGTGCTGCAGTGTTAGGTGAAGTATTCACAAATATCTTCAATAACATCTTTCAATGACTACAGGCCTGTAGCACTGACAGCTGAAATCATGAAGTGTTTTGAAAGACTGGTTCTACAACACATCAAAGTTGCCCTACCGCCCACTCTGGATCCCCATCAATTTGCATATCGAGCCAACAGGTCAACAGATGACGCCATCTCCACGACCCTCCACTCCGTTCTGCGCCACCTGGAGCTGCAGGGGACCTATGCACGGCCACTAGGGCTGTAACGATACACCAACTCACGATTCCGTTTGTGTTACGATTTTTGACCCACGGTTCGATACATCCCGCGATTTTTTTTCAATTTAAAAAGCAGTTTATTTAAACAACACTTACATAACAATTAACTTAATGTAACATTTAATAACAAATAATTTGGAACACTAAAAAGATTTGAGTATAGCAAAATAAATAACCACAGATTGCAGTTGGGGGACGCTTGCAGGTAGGCAAAAACCCTCAACTAGTTTTGTGGTTTAGGCTTATGTATTTGAAAATATTAATGTCAAATAAATAATAGTAATTTGAATAGTTTGGTAGCACTAACCAGCGCTCCCGCTAGAAAAATCGGTGCCGGTCAAAGTGACCTGCATAGGTTTCGTTTTCGTTCAAATATCCTATTATCGCTTCTTATTAGGCTATGTAGCTTAAATAATGACATAATCAGGCCGTATAGAATGTAACATGTTTAATAGCCTTACTTTCAAATAGATGGGAAGAAACATGAACGTCTGATTCGCAATAACGAGGCATAGTGTTACGAGTAGCGTATGTGTGTGCGCGAGAATGGCAGTGTGTGTGTGTGTGTGTGTGTGTGTGTGTGTGTGTGTGTGTGTGTGTGTGTGTGTGTGTGTGTGTGTGTGTGTGTGTGTGTGTGTGTGTGTGTGTGTGTCGTCAACAAGTGAGTTGACAAGCGAGGAGAGTGAGCGGTAGCATATGAGGACATCACAGGCTGTGGAAAAACGCAATCCTCCGTAGCCACGGAGCGTTGTCATCACAGCGAGGGCATCTCGTCGAAGACTTACGGCATCAATAAGAGGAGCGGTGTCAGCAGACTATTATTTAGACAGATAAGCAAATTTCAATCTGACAATTTTCAACCGGAGATATACAATTTTGTCGGACATTTAATTTTTCTATTACCGGACAACGCAAACCCAGGCACTAACAGCTCACATCACGTGGCTGGATCTGGACTCGAGGATAATGGGAGTTAGAAAGGGCGTGTCGCGCTTCTGCCTTCTCATACCGCGAGACAGGTTCATGGCTTTAAGTGTCGCGATTTCGGTTTCGATACGCATATCGTTACGCCCCTACTGTTACTACTGTTTGCGGACTACAGCTCTGCCTTCAATACCATCCTCACCAGCAGACTGTGCTCCAAGATGTCGTACCTGGGTATACCACTCAACCTCTGCCTTTGGATTAAGGAATTTTTGACAAACAGGCCACAGGTGGTCATAATGGGCCCGTATCTTTCCCCCACTCAGGCACCCCACCCCACTTTGCGTGCTGAGCTCTTTGCTCTACTCTGTGTACACACATGACTGCGCTCCATCTCACACTACCAACACCATAGTCAAATTCGCAGATGACACAACTGAGGTGGGACTGATCACCAAAGGTGATGAGTCTGCTTACAGAGAGGAGGTTCAAAGGCTGACAGAGTTGTGCTCAGAGAACAACCCTCAACATCAAAAAAACAAAATAACTGATCATCAACGGGGAGAGGGTGGAGAGTGTCCAGCTTCAAATTCTTGGGCATACACATCTCAGAGAACTTATCATGGATAATAAACACCACAGCAATAGTAAAGAAAGCACAGCAGCGGTTACATTTTCTCCGCACACTCAGGAAAGCCAATCTCTCACTGCAGCACCTGAGGTCCTCCTATCACTGCTCCATTGAGAGGTGCTCACCTACGGCATACTGTCGTGGTATGGTAGCAGTTCTGATGCAGACAGGAAGTCACTGCAGAAGACTATAAAAACTGCCCAAAACATCAACCAACAGCTACCTACAATGGACACCATCTTCAACTCCCGATGCTTGCAGAAGACACACAACATTCTGAAAGAGTCATTCCACCCTGCCAATTATCTGATTGAACTGCTGACCTCAGGGAAACGTTACAGGTCCATCAGAACACGCACCACAAGATTCATGAACAGTTTCTATCCCAAAGCTATCGCCATACTCACCTCTGACCTGAAAACAAACCCACTAGTTCTGACAGCATTAATCAGTGACATACACACCTAATGCAATGCTGTGCACTTATATTTTGCACTACTGTTTTAAGGCATACAATGATATTGAGTTGATGGTATAGTATAGTGTATGACGACATGAATGTACTGAGTGAATGAGAATGTATTTTTTTATTGACTATTATGCTACCTGTCTTTTTTTAATGAGTCCAGTATGTGAGTGCATTGAATTTTGTTGTATTCCTGTGCAATGACAAATACATCTAAATCTAAATCTAGATGACTGACTAAACTTCAAACACCATATTGACTACCTTGTGAAATAACTAGTTCTTTAAGCTGAGACACCTGCTTCCTCACGCAACACTCCCTATTCTTTATAAAACTCTTTGAACCTCACTTAAATAACTGCAATGTCATATGGTGCAACACTTACCCCAGTCATATAAAAAAACTGGAAATTTCCCCCCCAAAAAAATCATCCGCGCCATATCATGGTCTGATTTCAATGCCCCAACCCATTCTATTTTTGCTAGTTATGGTCTTCTAAGACTACCCGAATATAACCCACCACACCAGAAACACGCACCTCATCACTGGGAAAAAACAGAGACGGAAACACACTGGCATGAGTCTGGTGTGCCGGGGACCGCAGATCTGTGATGTCAATTCTCATCCTCAAACCGAAAAAACGATTGAGCATATTGTATTTGTTAACTGATCTGGGATCTACCACTATTTGTAGTATGAATGAGATGTATGTAATGTATTATATGTAGGCCAACCCCCCCCCCCCCCCTTCTTTGTGTTTATCCTGGCCCCCTTGCATAAGGGGACATTTCTTTGGGGACATTTCTTTATTGTCTCCGTATCATGTATGGCAATGAAAATCATTCAAAATATTAGAAAAAGTACAAAAGTATTTTGGGCCAAATGTTCTGTGACGTAGAAGGCGTCATATTAAACAAAGGGAAAAATAGAGATTTGCATCTACCTCTTTTGTTCCTGAACCCTGTATGCAAGGTAACTTAAGTTGACTATTGGCGCATTTCCACCGGAGGGTGCGGGTCGGTTCACGGGTAACGTTTCCACGTTACTGCGTTACCTCCTCCGTTGGGGTACCGAGACGCCTAAAAGGGTGCCGGCAAGTTCGAACCACACATGGCGTCTGTTGATTGGTCGACAGAATCGCACAGGGGGATAATAATAAACAAACACATTACCTGCGACTGTGTCGGGCTGCTTTGAGATCACGATGCTTACGTAGCTGCCGCGGCTATCGCCTTACGGCTTATACCCCGCCCTACCATAAGGGTACTGTCGGCGGTGGAAACGCGAGCCGTAACTGAGCATGGCTATACCGCGCCCTCGCTACTGGGCTGAGGACTGAAAAGCGCCATATGTGGACTAGGTCCATTTTTCATCGGTGCCAGGTTGTCAGTGATAGACTTTATGTAAGCCTGAGAAGACCTCCTTTAATCAGGATGTTGGTGAATTTCAGGAGGGGTTCATGTAACCAGGGTGAAATGACATGTATTTGTTTTATTACTTCCCCAAATACTGATTAACAAATTGAATGTCAACTTGTCATGACTAAGACAACTTCCGGTTATGTCACTTTGATTAATGTCAACTTGTCATAATCAAGACATATAAACGTCATGAACGTTTATGACATGTCACACTGTTTCTGACAAGTTCCAAAGTCCGACAGACCTGTCGAGGAGAGTTAATGTGTCGCCTGGGGCTGAGTGTCATTTGCACCGACACAGGCCTCACTGTTACCTTCAATGCAAGCCCCATGATCCAAGCATACTCGTGTGCGCTACGCGCACCAGGATGCTTTTATTAATGGGACTTGCTGCAAGAAGTACCGCGATCAATAGCTGACATACTGATAACAAACGCACACCACTGCATGCAGAACCAGCCAGAAATACAATACATGCCCACAGAAATTTGCATTGTACTGCCAGAATGTCTTATGATGGACAATTAAGGAAGGTTGAGGAACTATGGTTCAACACACAGGCCAAGATAACCCAAGTACAGTTTATGTCAATAGGCGATCGGAGGTATAACACCTGTTTTTAACCCATTGTTGGAAGCCGGTGTCATAATTATGTGTCCGTATTCACCATGCAGTACCCCAATATTCCCATGCTTTTATAGACCTTAAAAGGGCCGTTATACCCTCACCTACTTTAGGTTTGCCGGATCGCAAACACTCCTTCACACAGACTGTGTGGCGGCAAAATTGATACTATTACACCGCTGCCACCTGGGAATGATGTACTGTATTTTGATGGTTCTAGGCGGAAGAATCTGATGACAGGTATAAGTGAAGTGGGCTATGCCATTGCAACGCAGGACTGCGTGGTGGAATCGGCAAGGTTACCATCTAACCTTTCAGCCCAGGCGGCTGAGCTGTTCGTCCTTGCTTACCTAAATGTTTGTTCCCTGTCAATGCTAATTTGACACCTGGTAGAGACCACGTATCAAAGGGGGGATGATAGATATCGTTGACCAGCACTGGTATACACCAGGAATCGCAAACTATGCACAATTTTTGTGTAGAACCATCCCAAGGTGGGGAATCCCAAAGAAATGATCCAGTGACAATGGTTTACATTTTGTGACCCAAGCCACCTAGCAGTTGTCCAAGTATGTAGAATTGACCTACGCACCCATTGTGCGTACCACCCTCAGAGTGATGGGACAGTAGAGGGGGAGAATGGTCCCGTAGAGAACAAACTGGCCAATGCAACTGCGGATACAGTCTCTGATCAGGGCACTGGTAAATAGTCTTTAACACCATCCAAGGAAGGGCAACTCCACGATACATGGATAACTATCGGAGACATGCCTGGAACTCACCAAGGTGGTTGGGACCATTCCAACTCCTGTGGATCACATCATCAGCAAGGTAGCCAAGAGTGCTGCCTGCTTCACGCAAGCCACTGCAAACGGGCACCATCACCAACTACAAAGGTCACATTCGACCCAACCCTCTTGGCCGTCACCCCAACACTGAAACCTGGGTTAAGTGCTAGTAACTCACCCTTACACACACAATCAAGTCAGAACCAGGCCCAAAAATCTGCTCGGGCCTGGTGAGAGATGAGGCCAGAATCAACATCATTCAGAATGGACCCCAGACCTGGACCATGGTATCGATGGGATGGGATTGATAGTGTGAGTTGTATTTCAGGTGATGTTAAATGATTTTGTACTACCTTCCGTAAAAGCGAACAGTGGTATAAATATCTGCACTGGGAGCCCAGGGTCGGACATAATAGATTGGGAACATATGTTGTTGTGATCAAGTGATCATTTTTAATCCTAAGGCTGGCATGATTTTGTGATTATAAATAATCAAAGGGGGGAGTGTGATGGAAAATTTCATTTGTTGCTACCTTTTAGTCATATTTTGTTTTCCGTTCCTTGTATTGTCTTGCCACCCTTCTTTTCCTCAGTGCCATCTATGTATTGACCCTTGGGCTTGGTTCAGCCACCTCACCGCTGGAGTGGGTGACGTCGTCAAAATGTTAACCCTTGTGCTCTGGTCAGCTGTCCTACCTTCCTCAGAGTCAATCAAAATGTTAACCTTTGTGCTCTGGTTAGCTGGCCCACTCTCCTCAGTGGCATCTAAATGTAAACCCTTTTCTATGGGTAACCGGCCTGCCTTCCTCAGAATCAATCGTTATGTTACCTTCGTACTTGGTAAAACGGTCACAGGACATCCTCTTGTGCACTCTTCTGCTTGATGACAACACAGGCAACTCTGTGTCTTGAGTAAACATTACCTGATTTGATAATTGACATCTGCAATGTGGGGAGGATCTGAAACTGTATAAAAATCTCTGTCAACCTGTATTCTGGACTCACTCTGCTAGAGAGAAGTCTAATATATGCATGCATTAAACCTAGTTTATATTTGTTCGCCAAGTGCTGTGTGCTTTTTGCATTTAGAAAGCTCATCTTACCTAGACGCAATATCTGTTAAAGGAAATTGCCACAACACATGTCATAGTTATGGCAGTGACATGTCACAATTATGTAGATACTAGAGATGCTGCGATCAGCATTTTTGGGCCCGATCACCGATTACCAAAACCGTGATCTGCCGATTGCCGATCACTTCCGATCACAGAATGGCAGGGGAATGGGAATCTTCAATATCTTTTATCTATAATCTGGATAGGTGGCAAGCACCAGTTTCTGTTCCAATAGTTTCTGTTCTTTGGATCCTCCAGGACTGAAACATCAAAGCCTCCGCGGAATGGGTCATATACGGTCCTTAAATGTCTCTTCGCGCATACTGCTGTCATTACGGTACTGAAATGTGCCTGCGCGCATACTGAGCTATGCAAGTTCTCAGTAAACGACACTGAACATTAAACTGCCTAGTAGGAAAGATTGCTCTTCAATTTGTTTTGATTTTCTTAATTTTAAATAAAATGTTAAAAAGTTTTTATTTATATTTTTATTATAATAAATAATAAAAATAAAAAGTTGCACGAATTATATAGGTTATGTGATCAGCTTTTTTGATCAGTGCTTTTGGGGTGCTCCAATCAAACTATTTTTTGGCCAATCTCGGCCGATCATGATCGGTGTCCGATCAATCAGAGCATCTCTAGTAGATACCTTCAAATAAAGTGTTAATATTTCTTTACGTCTTAATGTTGGCTTTTGTGGCTTTACTAAAACATATTTTCAACCTCACTTTTTCGCATTTTCTGCAGGAAATGCAAATTCTATGTTTAATTTCTTCTGGCAGATGAATCTGCCAGTTCAGTCACACATCCAGAAGACTTGGTCCGGGTTTGCCCTGTCACAAAAGTTATATGTGGCGGGTCTGATACGATGACTGATAAGAGGAGCGCCCTAGGAGAGCGCCGTAAAGGCTTCTACATAAAAAACCAAGATGGCTGTCAATGGCCAATGTGTCACAGGTTACGTTGCGATTGGTTGTAGGTCTATCCAATTGCATACAGAAGCATTTTGGTTTGAGGCCGTTGATAACCCACCTCGGAAAATCGCAAATGAACTGGTTCCAAAGTAATACGCATTTGCAAATCAGTCTGACGATGTCAGGCTAAGAGAGCTACTCACTTGGGAAACACAGGGCAGATCAATGGGCTGGTGGTCTGCTGCTAGCTCAGGGAGAGTGGTGAAACTGGGGTGTCTCAAGTCCTCCACTAAACCACCTGAGGCCCAGGTCTGGTCCCCCTCACTACAGGGGTTCCTCTCCATCCAGGACTCACACAGGTTCTGATCAGTGTGGAGAACAAGAAAATACAGTAAATACTAAACACCACCATACTAGGAGAATAGGACAATAGATTAACCTGGTACAACAGTTCTAACATAGTACCACTGTATATCTTACAGGGACAATAGGACCACTAGAAGACTCACCCGGTACTACAGTATTAACATAGTACCACGGTAGAAATTTACAAACATGCTAGAGGGACAGCAAATGCGTGTGTGCGTTTGTGCACCAGTGTTTCGGTGGAGTTGTGGAAGGCCTCGACAAGCTCCAGGCCAGGAGGTTCAGGAAGTGACTCCTCTTCGAGAACCTGACAGACCAACAAACTTCATGTCAATGCAGCTTATGCCAACACATTTCCTGTTCGCACACCCTTACACTAACAGACTTCCTGTTAATGCAAACAAGAAAAATCGGACATCCAAAATCACGTTAACTATTTACATCAGCTACAAAGCAAACATGATATTCTACGTATTTATTGTTTTTTTAAATTAGGTTTTTTGGTTGGCATCTAAAAGGAAACTGTACAAATGATATAACTGCACACCGTCATGCTTTCAAAAGCAACCAGTAGTCACGTAGCACAGTCCAAGTAAACATTGGCTTGTAGCGCCGACTGCTATCGAGATGAATGATCAATACATATATCAGATAATTATATGTCTATGAATAGTTTACCACTAGTGTTTCCCTCAGAATTATTTTCAGGCCTAATGGTACGTAGCAAATAAACCGTAAATAAAAAGTGGAGGCGCGCAGGATGGCATATTGGCGCACAAATCTTTTGTTAGATGGCACAGCAGGCGGTTTCTAATTTATATTTGCATTCAAATGTTTGTTCACTTGATATATTAAGATTTAAAACAAATTGATTACAAGGAAAGGATGATCTCAATAAAGTGCATTTATTACATAATAATAAATATGAACCTTGTAACAACATAGCACTAAGTGAAAACATTAGAGCTGTCAAACTTCCTTTATAATCCCATTCGAATATAGGCCTTATTATTTTTAGTAATCTAATTATATAAAAAATATGTAATGCTCAATTTAGCCAATTCTTAATAATTATGTACCCATATATTGAATACTCAGGCTTATGCATTGCCAATGGCACTAATCAACGTTATGCCCTCTAGAGCGCATTCTATCAATAACAATTTTTTCTTGCCGAGCAAATAATAGGCAGTAAAGGATATTATATTAACGTCGCCTCTTGATGGTGTGAATATAATTAGCCGCATTGTCCATGGGGAGAGCACTGACTCACATTTTTACATTGAACTTGATTGTTGGTTGCGATTTTTTCAACGCGAAAAAAAACCAAAAACAAATCATTGAGTTGAATGGGACTGCAAACATACAATGCGATTTCCGTTTGGTGTCAAATTGTATTTGGCCCAAGGTGGATTTTCTACGGCTTTCACCAGCTAATTTATCCGTTTAACCATTCACAGTCGGATATCTTTGTCGTAGTCACCATGGCCAGTGTGAAAGTTGTAGGAATGGAGGAGGTTACGGCCTATTAACGTTCCACAACAGTGTTCTTACTGCATCCATATTGGTAAGCTACATTAGGTCTACAATAGACAAAAAATTATCGCAATCTGTTACACGTTTTTATCATTCATCTCGAAAGCAGTCGGTGCTACAAGCATTGTTTAATTGCACATGAAACAATATAGGTGGCTTTTGTTTGGTTCTCATTTGGGATACCAAATGTCTTTTCACCATCGCGATTATTATAGGAATATGCCACATATTTGCATCGCGGCTGACGTGGGATAGCATGAGGCATTATAGCTTTTTCTCTCACTTTTTATTGACCTGGGAAAAAAGCACAACCAACAATCATGTTAAAGGTGAAAGGACCTTTATGTTAACAAACATGGATTTAAAGGCAATGGGAAACATTAAGGTCGGGAAACAATATCGAGGTCTTATCCATATGTTGATAAAAAAATTATTGTGACAGACTTACCAAATACTGACAATGCTGTCCTGTGATTGGTTGGGGAGTTATGGTTGTGGTCGCGTTCTCTTCTTCGTCCTCTAGGTTAATCAGCTCCTCTCTCAGATAGAGACTCTTCAGGTGGTCCCGGACACTCCCCTGAAACAGACATAAATACATTTGTAAATTTCATGACAATAAGAGTTTAAACAAACATGTTCTGCTATGCATGTACTGCATATGTGTGTGTATTCTCTGAATGTTTGTTTTTATGCATCATTGTTCCCTCTCTAATTTTACAGGCCAATTTTCTTTATTTATTTGTATGTGAATATAATTTGAATATTAAGAACAAGGAATGAAATTTGAATGGGATTATATAGAAAGATTTACAATTCTACCATGTTCATTATGTAATATGTTTTGCATAGTTCAGAATTATTTTATTCAATAAATGCACTTTATCCAAGTTATCCTCTCCTTGTGATCACTTTGCTTTTGATATACCAACTGAAAATAACAATGTAAATCACAGGCCACCTGCTTTACCATCTGGCCAAAATCGACCGCGCCAATATGTGATCTCGCTCACCTCGTTAGTTTATTTTTTTTCGGTGAGTACCAGCAGAGCAGAATGTTTTTTTAGGGGAAACACTGTGCATGTATGCAAGCATGCATGTGCTATGTACTCGCGTGTGAACAGAACTGACAGGGTTGCTGGTGTGTGAACTGACAGTGGTGCTGGGAGGGCAGCAGGGCCGGGCGTGGCCCTGCTCCAGCAAGGCGGTGTGTACGTAGCGGTCGTCCTCCGTGTGCGTGTCACACAGCAGGAGCTGCAGCGCGTCACCGTGGTAACCGTGGAGGACAGCCACCAGCGTGCGGTCGCTGCACAGGCTCTGGAAGGAGGCAGTGGCCACAGCGCTCCAGTCGCCCTGCAGGGGGGGCAGACGACACACACATACATACAGGTCATCAGAAAGCGACCAATCATGTGTCAATCACGCAGAGGTACACTGAGCCAGTTGACAGTTGTTTTTCTATACGTTTACAGATTTATAAAAAGGAGAGTTGTCCTTTAAAATATGAACAAAACATACATTACACTGTTTATCCATTTCAAAGACTTTGAACAACTTCAGATTATTTAACATATTGTATCAGACAAAATGGGAAACAGGAGAGAATCATAGTCAGATTGCTGGATTTGATATACAAGTTAAACATTTTGTGTTTAGCAATACTGACAACGTGAAATTAAACACACACACACACACACACACACACACACACACACACACACACAACTTACAGAGATGGGTTGGACTCCCGTGAGCATTGCAGGGACAGCCTGAGCAGGAAGTTGAGAGTAACAGGATCTGGAATAACAGGATGATATAAAAACCTCCTATCGAGAAACCTGACTCATTTGAAATCACTTCCCTTGTGCTCACACCACACTGAAACAGACTGGGTTCCATTTACTCCACATTCAAACTCAGCCCATAGAAAACAGACGATACCCCCAAACTAGATGTTACAACACACTAACCTGTATGGCAGGGATTAAAATCAACAACGTCCCATCGTCCCGGGGATGTAATTAATTGTCATCGGGAGGATTTTTATTCTCTCTCGGTTCAACCTCGGGACGAAGAGAATTTTGTGGGCACTGACTTCATTTTTCTGTTTAAGTTTTCAACACTTTCTGCGAACCAGAACTTGTTCGCTGTCGGTGGCTAATAAAGACTTATTTAATGGAAAAAGGACTGAGCTTCGTTCAATTGGCTGGCGCGCTTGCGCTCGCATTTGTGTTGTTCAGTGAGACAGAGGGGGTAAAATCCCCCGTTCGTCATGGCGCAGGCTTTCTTGGTTCACTGGAGAAGGCGGGGCTGCACACGGAGTCTAGACCTCTTTGGAATAATTTTCAAAGTGGACCGGCCAACCGGGAGACCTCACGATCTTCCGGATCTCCAGCCTCTGCTGCAGAGCGAATTAAAATCGCCGGCAGAACGGCCTGGGGGTCCCTTGCATGGGCCCTTCACAGCTTCCGGTGGTGATATTTGATAATTCACCGTTGTTAAGTATAATCATGAGTATAATTGACCGCTGTCAAGGAAAACAACGGATTTTTCGCCTCTAATGACGTCTTTGGCATCACTCCGCATGTACCGGTAACTTGTCAACCCCAGCGTCTTCGGTTGCTAAGCGACGTCAACGTCTTTGGCAGACTATTTCTCTGCTGATCAACACCACGAATGCTGGTATCAAATAAATTGTAAAAAGACACACAATGTGAAGTTATTTTTTCGTTTTGGAAAGTAGCCGTGTAATAAGCGGGATAATGTAGAGAACATCGCCGGTCATGTTCGAAAATAAGCCCCTTCAGGGCGAAGCAAGTTCGCCCTGACGGGGCTTATTTTCCCGATAATTACCGGTGTTCTATACATTATCCATTACATATCCCGCTGCTTCGGGTTTGCCTTTGTAGTTGCATTGAGAGGAGGAGCGGGCGAATCCGCTGTCAGTGCTTGTGCATATATGATATGCAGGTTTAGCCAATAAGTGGTAGTGTACCTGCGCACCATTGGCATGTATGCGCGCTTGTCTCTGTGTGCGCGCTTGTCTCTGTGTGCGTGTGTGAACGAGAATGACAGGGAGAAAGAGTGCTACGCAGAGATGAATGAACGGAACAATATTTATATTTCAAAATTGCCTAAAAAACAACAAAAACAATCAATTTGTGGCGCTCTGTGCTGATTCTGTGGCGCTGCCCCACACATTGTTCTATGTATGGGAAACACTGCTCCCGAATGTTTTTATGAATGAAGACACCCATGCAAGAATGAGTTCACGTCTGAGTGTAAGCTACAAGCGCGATTAACTATTTACAAGTGCAAAAACGCAACATATTATTTATTTTGTTGACCACTTGTTTTTTATCCCGACAAAAGCCTTGTAAGGACAGTTCCTCTGGTCTCTCTCGTAGATCGCACCATCTTTCTTTGTTTAATGCGACTGCATCACCTTCTCTTACATGATCAGCAGCTCGCGGATTCCTTTCTTTTCAGTTAGAACTGCTCATGATGATATGCTGCAGTGTCTCTTTGGAGACAGCGCAACACCGCTACCCAAGCCCCCCTTGAACCGCGGAGCCGTTGCATTTACATCAGAATGAAACCCAATAAACCGCCAATGTGTGTAGGGTCAGAGAGGGTAAATTGGGGTTCTAGCTCAAGCAGGCAATTTACCTCGGGCAGTGTAAACGCGCGGACCATGCCGCGAATAAGGCGTGTATAAGATGGCATATTAGGCAGTCTCGCGCTGCTCGAGCGGAAAGCAGTGCGAGAGCCTGCTGCTCTGCGACCACAGTCGCAAAAATGTGGTCACGTAGACCACAGTTCTGCGACTGAGGGTGTTGCTTGTCATCTGGAAATAAATATATTATTTCAGCAACATAATGTATTGTGTTTTTATTAAATTATCAGTAAGTAACAACTCAAAATGTAAAAAAGATTTATGGGAAAAATTCGGGACGGTTCAAAATGTTTTTCGGGACGTTTCCGGGACGCTGGTGAAAAATAGTTCATTTTAACCCCTGCTGTATGGGATTTAAGACCTAAAACAAATGGGTCCCATGTTGTATTAATTGTGTAAAGGAATACTTTACTTTCTCTAGATTTAGGTTCAGTGAACAAAACAAGCATTGTGTGAATGCACTGAATTCCGTTGTTCAGGTCGGGTTTTCTATTTGTTTAAGACTACAATATCCAAAGAAGAATACTTTAGCAATCCTATGAGGGATATTCACAAAACCTAACATGACGTCAATAATTAAAACTCTTTAAGTGGACTATATATATCTGTGATCTCTACCTACTTGAGGAACATGAGCTTGTCCACGGAGACCAGGTTAAGGTCTCCAAAGTCCACGTAGTAGACCTCCACCTGGTCCGGGCTGAGCACACGCTGGACCACCACGCGGTAGAACCACAGGTCCCGGGGGGCCACACAGCAGACCTGCCCTGGCCGCAGGTAGCGCTCCGGCAGCCGGTAGCGTGCTGCGACCCCAGAGCAGTTGTAGCAGCCCCTGGAGAGGGAGATAAACAGAAAGGTTAAACACGGGAAAGGTTAAGCACAGCAAAGGTTAAGCACAGCAAAGGCTAAGCGCCCACGTGCATGCATGAGTGTGACTCAGGAGAGACGGATTAGACAGTGTGAGAAGAATAGTACATTAGATCTCATTCAGCACACAGCGTTAGTGTTTAAATAACTTCTTAAATCTACATTTAATAGTTAATGTACTATAAAAGATCTTTCCAAAGTAACTAAAATACCATTACAACAGACCCGTCTTTTTCACCCCTTTCACCCTCTTCGAGCCATATATTCCTGTATTCTTGTTTTAGCTCTACTAGTCCCCCTTAAATCCGTTTTTTAACCCTCCGCTAGCCCTTTCCAAATCCTTTTTAACCCTTCAACCCTTGAACCCTCGATTAGCCCTATACAACCCCATTAGGAACCCAGTTTGAGCCTTTTGCTAGCCCTACTTAAATCCTATTTTAAACCTCTGCTAGTACTATTTAATCCGTGTTGTAGCCATCTCCTAGCCCCCAGCTGGGGCTCCCCATGCAGCACCTCATTTCCATCATCATGTCTTCCATGGAGCGGGCCTCCTGGCTCTTGCTGAAACGCACGTAGAAGCTGCCGGGGGATTCCACCTGCTCTACCAGCACGGCTGCCAGGGCCCTGGGCCAGCGCCGGGTGGGGGGCCTCAGACGCTGGGCCCGCACCGCGTCCAGAGGGACCATAGAGCTGGGCCGCACCTGGACCGCTGGGTACAGCTCCACTAGCTACAGGCCAGACAGCGGGAGAGTGGGACGGGGATGAAATCAAAGCGAGACAGGCAGGGAGACAGGGGAAGACACACTAAGATGGGCAATGTAAAACAGAGAGATTGTATTTTATAATTTAGATCCATTTTATTTCCTTTAATATGCTTTATGTATTAATTATCACTTGTGTTTTTTTTGTGCATAATCATAACCTCAACCTACTATACATCTGCTGATAACAAACACTTACAGTTAAGATAAGATTATTGATTCTTACAGGTAAGGTGGACGTCACAGTAAATGTGATTTGACTTTGTTGTACAAGAGAGCCTGGAGGAAGACCCTCACAGTTTAGGTCAATCCCAAGTCAGGGGTTGCATGAGCTGTTGACGGCCGGATTGGACTTGACACCAGTCGAGGGTGGAACAGGCAGCTAGATGGACCAATGGCAAGTGAGGGAGCTAAACCAGTAGAAGCAATGACCATCAGACTAGGGTTTACCTGCTGGTTGGTAAGAAAGGAGGTGAGGCAGGTGGTGGGATCAGGCTGGTCCTCTTTCTCCTCCTCGTCATCATCTTCATGCTGCTCCCAGAGGGAGCGCCTGATGCTCTGGTACAGACAACCTTCTCTCCGTCTCCCCTCCTCTCCCCCACACTCTGCTGGAGGATACAGAGATATACACTCTAAGCTGCTGGCTAACATTTGGCCAACAGATAAAAAACATAACCTGAGCTAAAGCTTCACATAGACAACAGTAGCAGGGTGGCAGATAGGAGGACAGCCAGAGAGAGCGAGAGACAGCCAGAGAGCAAGAGAGAATGAGATTGGGAGGGAGACAGAGAGAGTCAGTGAAAGAGACAGAGCAGGAGGTAGACAAGAAGAGACAGGCAGAGAGACAGTGAGGGAGACAGACAGGACGACATAAGAAATAAACATGAGAGAGAGATGGAAAGAGAGACAGGTAAACAGACAGACATGTTCTGACCCGACTCAGTGTGCTTGTTTCTGAGGTTCTTGACTATCCAGTGGGGGTCCTTGGTGCCCCCTGCTGGCTCCAGGTGGAAGATGTCACTCAGTGCTGCCACCAGCTGTGTGACACTGAGGAACCCACTCTGCAGCACCGGAAGCTCCTCACCAAACACCCTCTTGACACCATAACCACCAGTAGAACCACCAGCAGAGCACCAGAACCATAGGATCACATCACAGAGAAAGGTACATTCATGATATCAATAAGTTAATGGATGTTCAATAATATTAAATGCTAACGACTATTATTTTTCTACAATAAAAGGTAGCATCCAATGGGTCTACTGTTAATCAATTTTCAAATGAAGCACTCAATGACCCTCACAAATAACCACAAGATATCAATTCAGGCACAGTTAAATGAAATGTATGACACATGTATCAGATGATACCAGAGGATTGTTGGAACAGAGCCTACCTTGTAGTGAGTAGGCAGGTCGTGAACGGACAGCCCCTGGCTGTGGTCTCCAACAACCTGCAGAATGTAACTCATATCAGCCTGCTGGGGGGACCGGTCGAGACGGGGAAAGTACATAATTTTTACTGCCTAGTGTTTGATGGCTTTTTGTTATACAGTTGAAAGGAATTCGACTTTAGCCCGGCTCGGGGATCTAACCCAGAATCTTTAAGGTGAGAGTTGAACACCCATGTCACTCTACTATCCTGCCCAGTTTCCTGTGCTTCCTATGCTAGTTCTGATTTCTTGCTATCTTGTTAATAAGCATCCTAGCAACTATGCTAGGTGGGCCCACCTCTTGACTTTCAACTCATTTGGGAAGGATGCATGGAGGTTGCCATGGAAACACTTCCAGTAGCATACTACATATAAGAGACTGGTCTCAGAGAAGGTGGGGGTCCAGACCTGTTGTAGCTTGTCCTTCAGCTCTGGACTCACGGAACCTGCGTAGCCATTCTCAAGAATCTTCTGACGAAGCTCCATCTCCAGCTGGCAAGAGGGCACAATAGCAGGAGGTGACAGAATATTGACAGAATACTTAGCATGTGAATCACGATGCGGAACATTGTGGGAACATCAATTTACTATTTGATCAACAGACAAGAGTCGAATCAAAGAATGAGCTGTGACTAGGATGAATGAATGAATGACAAAACACACCTTGAACATGAACTTCTCCAGGAGCTGTCCATCTTGGTAGGGTTGTTGAGGTTCTGGGCCTGTTGGTTGTTGTGGGGGTCCGTTATCTGGGACCCGCTCTGACCCATTACGGATTGGATCCCAACTTTTACAGGAAGGCACCAGGGATTTCTGGGTAACAGAAGTAGTCCTCTGGCTCGGACTACACTGTGACGGTGCTGCAGTTTGTGATGATAAGAGTATGTTACACTACTAAACATACTTACCATTAAGCAAACGCTCTTATCCAAAACAAAATAACATTTAATCTAAAAACATGATATTAACGAGATGGTTAGGGCATCTTGCACATAGTAGAATAGATGGAGGAGTTCTGCAGCTCTATAGAAGCCCACCCACCTAGGCCCAACAAAGATTCCCACACCCACCTGAGCTTTGTCCAGGCTGCAGTAGCCGAGTCTTTGGATTTAAAGGAGAGAATAAGCAGGGAGAGGGTCTGATGGCCTCAGGCTTCACAGATTCTGTTTTGGCCAACTGAGGTCTGGACTGAGGCCCCGGCTGGTCCGGCTGTTTGAAGCCAACAACGGAGCCCATCCTGGTGTACAGGATGGAGAGGTCCGGCACGCGGGCCAGCATGTCCCCCAGTGAGTAGAAGCCGTAGTCAGTGTAGCGGAGTGGGTGACCGAAGCACTGCTGGAACCTTCTCTCCAACTCCGAAAGACGGAGCGGACCCTGGAACCAGAACAAGAATCAGACCAAAACTAATACATTACTTTTTTTTTTTTACATGATTCATGCTTTTATTGGCAGTGTGTGTAAAAAAATAACAAATAATTCAGCATAGAGCAAGATATAAGGCTTTCATTGGGGTTGCACTCTCATTGTTAAAATGGATTGTTTCTGTTGCTGCTGGCCAAAATCTAAATAAAACGGAGACGCTCTGCAACCCTCATTGAGGCTGTGCATAAACCAATAGGCTACCTCACCGACGCTGCGTCAACGTTCTATAGAGTGCAACAGTGACTGCCCCCTTTTTTAACAGCTCTGGTTCCAGAATAAAATTTCCCATTGATTTTCACCTTTGACTTTTCGTAAAATTGTTATAAAAAGAGTTTTAAGCCTGGAACCAAGCCAATCATTCAGCAAGGGAGGAAAAAGGCACAAGACTGTGTACATTTTAACAAGTGAAGGAACTACTCATCCAATAAACCATTGAAAACTTTTTCGCAAATGGTTACAACCCAATAGTTTAGCGAGTTTCTTGCATCTTATAACCTTTGTCATTATTATATTGTTTTTTACAAGTTGTGTCACATTCTGTGTGTGTGTGTGTGCGCGTGCGTGCATCGTTCATCGACATGGTATGTTCCTTTGTTGATGACGGCAGTCACCACGTAATAACGCGTTTTTAAAACATGTGAATTCAGTCTCGTATTCAAGTTACCTCAACATTATGTATTCCTATGCTTTCATTCTACCCAAATGACTAAAAAGCACTGCTAGTGCTATATCATATATTTTTACTTTTATTTATATAAAAATAAAAGAAAATAAAATAAATCATATTCTAGATCAAGATATTTTTCATCATGAAGAGTTCATGATGAAGCTCTAACCAGGCTGACGACGTGAATTTCGCGGGTGCGGGTAAAAGTTTCTATGGTAACAGCAAGCTCAACCACTCGAAGAAGTCATGTAACACTTCAGAATTTATGGGTAGTGTAGTGGTTTCAATCTCGCGAAGAGAACTTGTTTTCTAAAAACGAGATGTTGCCCATTAAACTTGAGGCTTCTACAGGAGAATATACCATTGATTCACAATATAACGGCGTGTGGCATGTATACTTGGTTACGACATTATGGCTTTTAATCAAAACTTCTATTGAGAAAATAAATGGGATTATTAATTCCGGAAGCAAACTGTCACTCGCTCTATACAGTCTGATGGCAGTACCTGGGAGATCAGCTGACGTAGCTGGGATCTGAGCTGGGCAGGGAGTGCTGGGGGTGCCCGGCCCCACCGAGGCAGTATAATAGGGGCCATGGGGCGGGGGTACTGCATGGGGAAAGACCTCAGGTACCCCCTCTTGTTCTTGGGCTTGGTGAGCCGCTGCTTGGAGACCAGCTGGTTGATGCCTTCAGTGCTCTCGTCAGAGACCGCTATGGTGGAGTAGAGGAGGATGTAAAGATAAAGGAGGAAGGGAGAGGGAGTAGAAGAAAGGCAAATTAGAGGATTAAAGAGGGAAGAATGGTTGTGAGGAAGAGGAGAGGTTGAGGATAAATGGAAAGAATGTGATGCGAGAGAGGAAATGGAGAGTGAAGAGCAAAAGTGAAGAGAGGAGTGGAAGAAGAGCGAAAGAAGAGGAGGAGGTAAGAATAGGAGATGAAAGACAGTGAGTGGAGGAGTGGTGTGGAGAAGGACAAGAGAGGATAGGATATAAGATGAGCGGAGAAAGAAGGAGAAGAGAGGAGGTCAGAAGGCCAGAAGAGTAGTAAAAAGGAGATATGTCTAAATCAGTGTCACAGCTTAAAAGGTGAATATATATAAATGCACTTGACACAGCGGGAAAATCAGTGTTCAGCTAATTCACAGCCTCTGGGTGTTTTAGCTACATGACAGACATTTTCAGCTTTTAATAGCCAGGCTACCCCAAATGACACAGCATCAGTGACCACATTGGTCTTACCTTTTAGAACAAAGCTGCCGTCTTCCAAGTATATGAACGACACCACTTCAGGCATCTCTTTGGCCATATCCAGGATGCTCCGGAAGCCCAGCTCCTTCAGGGGCATATGCTGGCCCAGCATGCTTACGTAGTCCTTCCTCAGTTGCTCTGCACTCAGACCCATCTTGGAAGAGAGTAGTAGAGAGCGGACATCCTTCTTCAGCTTGGCCAACGTCCGATCCTGGCTCATCATCATGACTGTTGTGAAAATGAGGAGAAAAGACTCTTAAGAAAGCGGAAAGAATACAAAAACATTAGTGTGGAGTGGACATTAAGTTGTTTTTAATGTGCACTCCAGGGCCTATGTTGATAGGTCTATAGGAAGTCTCAAGAACCTGCTCTTTCTGCGTTCTTTCCTAACTTTGCAGTATGTCGGTAACTTAGAAGCGTCAAGAAATGACCTGTAGGCCTACCATCCTGCATTTAGTTATCCTGTTGCAGCATTAACGTTACACCCTACCTTCACATTCTAGTGGCATCTACACTCGTTCACATAAGATTACATTTACCTTGTTACATTGAATACCCATATTGCAGAATTACACGATAACTTTACATTGTAGTGGTACCTGCACTCGTTCACTTGATATGACCATCAACGTGTTGTCTTTAAAACTTGTTGCAGCATCAGACCATGTTTTATTACCATCACCATTTTGGTTAGCATTAGCTTCCTTCCACCTATTCCCGCTAAAGTCCGTAGTTTTTTTTAAGTTGTTTCTAATGACTGCCTGAAGTAGTGCGGTACTTACCGACTTACTGCAGAGCAGCTGACCTACAGGGGAAATTGAATTGAGAATTCAAAGCATTTTCTTTCAGCACTGGTTTGCTTATTTCAATGCATCGATTAAGTAAGATCGGTTATTGAAGTGCGCGGAGTCACGTGAGGAGTGGACTGGGTTGATGAGCGTACGTTTTAGCTGGTGGAATCGGTAACATTTACATGCTCCAATTTAAAAGAAAATATATTATTTCGTCATTTATCACAGTTCTGATATGACTCAGTTCTGCCAAGTCGATTTAGAACGAGGAACAAGAAAGTCAACCATAAGCACACACACACACACACACACACGCACGCACACTTCTTGCCCAGTAAGAGTGTCAGTGAATGACGTGAGGAGGATGGAGGCCACCCCGGGTTAATCTGTAGTTTTAATTAAAACTAATTTGGGAGTGCCCAGCTTTCTTTTGAAAAAACACCCACAAAAAACTCACAGCTATGTGATGGGACGAGAAAACCTGAATTCGCACATTTCTGTCCAAGCAACAGAGTAACTCCCTTAGGAAGAATGCCCTAGGTGTTCTTATTCTGTTGCTGTGCAATTTGGTCATATTGCTGCTATCATTCTGTGTAGAGTTCGTTTAGAGCTTGTTTGGCCAGTGAGAAATCCAGCCAACTCGTCTCCTACAGACATCTAGAACCAGTACTCTAGTAAAAGTGAACATTTGAGAGGGGAAAGAGAGGAGTATACTGAGAGAGAGAGAGAGAGAGAGAGAGAGAGAGAGAGAGAGAGAGAGAGAGAGAGAGAGAGAGAGAGAGAGAGGGAGAGAAGTGGAATATCTTCTGTCCCACACAGGAGAGATCAAGGAGAGCAGTTTTCTCCTCTTCAACCACTTCTTCAAACCACCACCACCTCCTTCACCGATGCTCCTCACCGCAGAACTGGTCCCGGCTGGGGGGGAGGAGAGAAAGAGCTCCACTCATCTGTCCAGGGGAGAACAAACCAAGCCCCCCCCAGCCACCTCCAAGGCACGCCACCCCCCAACCTCCAGCACCAGAGCCAGGTCAAATGAGGAGAAGGAGAGGAGGAAGCAGCAGAAGGCGAAGGAGAATAACGAGACACAGGTTAAGGGAGACCAAATGGGCCGAGTTGAGGTGAGAGTCAAGGAGAGGACAGAGGAAAAGGTTAGGAGCACAGTGGTGGATGTGGACAGTGTGAGAGCGACAGGAGGGGGAGGGGAGGAGGACAAGGAGAAGAAGGAAGAAGAGCAGCGCTGTTGGCTGCTTGAGACGGACAGACAAGATGGTGAGTTGAGCTTTTGGGTTAAAAAAGGCTACAGATCTTCAGTTTAATTTCATCATTTATAATTATTAAGTATTTCAAACAGTTTGAGATTAGATGATCTGACATTTGGTCCGTGGATTCAGATTAGATTAGTGTTGTAGTGTGTGTGGATGACGGCTGGTTTAAGCAGCATCACCTAGCCAAGTCTGACTGGACTCGGGCTGCACACCTGTTGCATATTGAGTGTCAGTGGGTACAGGTTAAAACAGCCATCTCCCCACACACGGGAGAGTTCTCCTATAGATGGCGACATGGAACATCAGGACATGTATCAGTTTCAACAAACTTTAACAATAGTGGCAAAGTCACGCCCCTTCTGGTAGAGCCCATGGGACCTATGAGATCGAAATATATGAATGGGTTTCAATGGAGAGAAAGTAATTATTTTCTGGTCCACGTCTTTATATGCCCCAGATTACACATATGTTGTTTGTGGATTTAAATGATAATTTTTCATGTGCCCGAAGAGTTTGACCTTTTAATTGTGCAATTTTTCAGTTAAAGGCTGTAGAGAAAACACAATGAGAAAGACTACACGTCTCGTATGTGACGTCACGCTCCCTGCGACTGGCGTGGATAAGACCGACAATCTCCCCATCGGCATAACTGAAACTCTCCACAAGCCCGAACTTATAATGGTTTTCACCTCTTTCAATGCTTTTATCCTCCCCTTGGAAAAAAGCGTTGAAGTGGAGCATAGAGTTTGCCACGTCATGTCATGAGCAGCGAGGGGCTGTAGTTCACAAAGCGGCCTCACGCAAAACCTAACATTATCAAACGTCTTCGCGAATTTTTTTTGGTTTTCTTCGCATGAAAAATTATAATTTAAATCCACAAACAACATATGTGTAATCCAGGGCATATAAAGACTGGGACCAGGAAATAACTACTTTCTCTCCATTGAAACCCATTCTAATTTTCAAATTATTTCCAGAGGTCCCATGGGGGTCTCCAGGAAGGGGCGGACTTACGAGCTCTATAAACCGTTCTTTCAACACCACCACCCTGCATCCTTTTATCTAGAGGAGCCCCATAGAGCTCACCTCGCTGAAGTGTGGCAGTCACCTAGGTAGCATGTAGCATGAACACTCAATCAATTCGATTTTAGTATAAACAATTAGATGAATATAAAAATACACACAATTATAAAAGTTGAATACAAAGGTTACACTTTATCCATCCACTATGGTGGAAAGAGTTTGTCAGACTAGACTCCAAAACCACACTGCTAACTCAATCTAATGCATATAATTTGCTAGCAGATTAGTCAAATAGAGATAACATCCTCACCATTCTAGATTCAACTAAATATAATCATGTAATAGTTTTAACATGCTGTTAATATCCAACATGGCCACTCTGCTTGGTGGTTCCCATGTGCAGAGGTGTGAGGTAGAAGTGTAGTTCTCTGTGTGTTCTGAAGGTGAGCTGTTCATGCAGGTATCAAGCCAAGGCACCTAGGGGTGGGGGAGTGGCTTCTGATGGTCCTGGTTCTGACCCTGGTCATCCTCTTCCTTCCTCTCTCCATCTGGTTCTGCTTCAAAGTACACCCATCACTGAATAATACTGTAACCATATGATGCAAATACATACAAATATATTCAAATAAATGATATTATATATTTATATGATTATTGCTCTTGAAAAAAATGTTTAGTGAATTGACTTGCTGATGCTGGGATTATGGGATGTTCTATTGAAGGCTGTTTTTCTGATTGACAGGTGGTGAAGGAGTACGAGCGGGCAGTGATATTCCGACTTGGCCACCTGCTGAGGGAGCGGGCAAGGGGACCAGGTGGTTGATGGTTATTGTAGTTTTCTCCTGTAGTCTTCCTAGGTTGTGGAGGTGACCAGTGTCAAAGTAAAGTAACGCATTACATTTAAAATATCGGTAACTACACTACTTTTCTAGACTAAAGTAACGCGCTTTCCTGCGTTACTGAAGCCGTGTTTGCCTGCGTGTAAAGTTCTGATCTGTTGTGGTGCGTGCATGCGTGCGTGCTGCCTGTGTGTCTGCAGCGCCTGCTTGCCTCGACACATTGCCATAGCGATCGATTTGAGTGACGTAGCTGCTTATGCGAAGGAGTGTTCAAGTGTTGGAGCGCAGAAGCAGGTGACACATAGGGTTGGATTTAGTGATTCGTTTCCGTGATTCAGTTCGCGTCATTCAGTTCGCCAAGAGGAGTCGTTCGCGAATCGTTCGTTCGTTCGTTCAGTCGAGTTTCCGATAGCGGTGAATCGAATCATGCACGGTACTCTGAGTCAGTCAGACTCAGCACCTCCCTCGTTCGTTCGTTCAGTCGAGTTTCCGGTAGCGGTGAATCGAATCATGGAATGCACGGTTCTCAGACTCAGCGCCTCCCTAGTTCTCATTCTCCAACGTCAACATTACAACTTTAACCAAAAGCAGCGGGATGGGGGCGTAGTTGATTTTTGGATGTTTAACATATCAGCAAGATAATAGACTTGATTTAGCAATGATGGTGGGGGTCCCGGGTGTTTTAGCCTCTCATAAACAGAACCCTGTGCAGCCCAAGACTAAATCTAGCTGCCAAAATTAACACTGCCTTCATAACGAGAGCTGGTCAATTGTGAAAAATGCATTAAACTGTAATCAGAAAACGCGGTTATATGCTATATACCCTATAGTATCTGTTGTATAAAGGCTGGTACGAATTTCTAATTACAAATATGTACACTCATAGGCCGTTGCGATTCCCATTGAAACGAATGGCACAGTGACTAGTCTTCATAACAAGAGCTGGTAGGTTGGAAAAAATAAATTAAACTGTAATCAGACAACGCGGTTATATGCTATATACCCCAGAGAATATGTGGTATAAAGGCTGGGATGAATTTCAAATGATAAATATGTACACTTAATGTTGAAATTATACAGTCGCGATTCCCATTGAAACGAGTGGTGCGGTGACTAGTCTTCACAACGAGAGCTGGTAGGTTGTAAACAATGAATTCAACTGTAATCAGACAACGCGGTTACATACTATTGTAATGACCTCGCCGGTGACATAACGATGTCCAGTCATAAGTACTTGAAGGAACTTTAATGTAGCAAACCAGGTCACTGAAACCCATAACCAGAGTCAAAAATCCACACTAACAACAACCGGTTACCCGGGCAACCCCCCAACCCGGTCCCTTCAACGTGCAAGCCCCCACCCTCCTGTTCTCCCAAGGCCCTCCCCCAGCTGACCTGATGATTCGCCCCCCACACTGATTGACAAGAAGAACATTCCAATGCATGCACATAGAACAACTGGCATAACAGACAACGAAATGCAATGCAACACATAACACACAAACTCTATAAATGTCCCAGGGTCGCTGGACTATAGACCCTAGAGTATCTGGTATAAAGGCTGGGACGAATTTCAAAAGATAAATATGTACACTTTATGTTGAAAGTATGCCGTCGCGATTCCCATTGAAACGAATGGCGCGGTGACTAGTCTTCACAACGAGAGCTGGTAGTTTGTGAAAAATGTGGTATAAAGGCTGGACACCACACATTCATTTTCTCGTATTTGAGGCGTGGTTTAGGATTGCCCGAAGCCGTTTATTGGGCGCTACGAATATCTATCATGAGTCTGTACGTAGCTCATAGCCAATCAAAGCCTGTTGGTAGCAGGGCAAAGACATCCTTCTTGGTAATGAAAGCGTTTAACGCCGAAAGTTTCTATTTTTTCAAAATAAACTTGCGTTCTAAACTACTGAAAACACTATCTAAGGCTGCATCGTAAGGTAACGCATCTGCTGCCATTTTGGATCCGTAATCTACATAAACTTCGGTGTGTCGCATAGACATCGTCATCGTCTTGCCGTCCCTCCCCGTTCTGTGATTGGTTCCCTATCTCAGGCGAAAATCGGATCCTTGTAATCCATGCTGTCTAGCAGCGCGAAATGAAATCGCGCGCAAGGCAGCATGGGTATACTCAGGCTAATTTACATGTCATAGCTTGCGAAATAGATCAGGATCATTCAGCCTTTGGACCACATTAAGTAACAGCATGTGTCACCGCCGTTTAAGTGCATTTCTGTTTTAATTCTATGGGATAAAGTGACCTTTTTATATTTTTCATTGACCACTTAATTTTTGTTCTCATGTTTCCCAAAGCCGGTTTTGAAACTTGTGTGTTGCTACTGATTGACCTCACCATAGCCTACTTTATCCTGCGGTTTGTGGATTTTACAGTGAGGCATTTCTTTGTGCAGACAGGTATATTGTTCTTTCATATGGTTTTATATGCTATTTTGTATAGATTTATACAATGAACACTAAGTGATGATAGGGCTATGATGTTTGTCCATGTAAATTAAGAAACGGGAAAGTAAAGTAATAAGCAGTGAAGTTACTTTTCAAAACCAGTTACCAGTAAAGTAATCTCATTACAATTTGCAGAAGTAACTAGTAATAAGTAAAAAAATACTTTTTTGGAGTAACTACCCCAACACTGGAGGTGACAGAACAGAGATGTAATTGTTCAACTATTTTTTAATGTGGTATTAAGGTATGGGTTCACAAATGTGGCATTTCAACTTCACTTGAGCTATTCTATATTTGGGTAACATTAACCTCTACCTCCAGGCCTGCTGTTCTACCTGCCTTGGCTGGATGTCTGCAAGAAGGAGGACATCAGAGTCAAAACTGTCCGTATTCCATCTCAATCGGTACTTTGATCACATGATCCATTTTCAAACTGAACATTTGGAGTAGAACAGGTCCTCCACAATAGGTTGTTGACTGTAAAGGGGACTGACCAGAAACACTGTTTTAGGAGATTTAACCAATTTCTTGTTCAGTCTGAGGTTTGTGCTCATTGGAAAAAGGTGTTTGTCACACATGTATGCAAGCATAAAAGGTACTCTTTATGTTTAGTTCTCTGTTAAGTGGACAAACTAAGCAGACACACCATTTATAAGCTTTAAGAACCTTCAAAAAGATGGAATATGAAAGTGGTTCGGCTCCCTAAAAGCATACCTCCATGTATTTCTAGATCCAGAGTTGCTTTGGATAAAATCATCTGCTAAATGACCAAACAGTGAAATAATTATCAAACACATACACACACACCTCTGCATAGGTGGTGACCAGAGACCTGGCACGCGTTGAGGTGAGTGCCGTGTGTCTCTTCCGCATCGAGAATGTCATCCTCAGCACCGTGTCTCTGTCCAACCCCCGGGAGCTGCTCCAAGCTCTGGTCCAGGGAGCGCTCCGGGACGTCCTGGCCCGCCACGACTTCCACCAGTTCCTGCTCAACAGAAAGCTGGTGGGGCGAGAGGTCCGGGTGGCAGCGGACTCCCTTGCCGGTCGTTGGGGCATCAAAGTGGAGAGGGCGGACATGTGAGTCCCTGGCTTAATATGGATGGATGTGAGGCTAGCGCTGTGTTAGTTGTTCAAACAACCAGGAAGTGGTCATTTGAAGACCACCAAGCACACAGTGAAGAAAGGGGGAAATGAGTGGAAGTGATGGATGCGTGGGAGGTCTGGCGTTTATTATGCGATTAAATAAAAGCTAAAATAATAATAGGATGGCGTCTCCTGGTTTGTCTTGTTTTTCCCTGTATGTCTTCTGGTGTGTCTCCTTGTGGGTCTCCTGGTTTTTCCTTGTGTTTATCCTGGTGTCTCTTTGTTTCTCCCTGTATGTCTCCTTGTGTTTTACACTGAGTGTCTCCTGGTATGTCCCCCCCTTTGTGTTTCTTCTTGTGTGTCTCGTGGTGTATGTCAGAGAGGGGGTGAGCATACCAGAGGAGCTACAACAGAACATGAGGGAGCAGAGAGACGTCCAACGACGAGCTCAGATCATAGTGAGAACACACATGAAGAGACAGACGACACAGATGGAAAGATGAAAAAAACTGACGTGTGCACAAGGAAGTGATACCAGTCTCATATTTATCGCTATGTCACTCTCCTGCTCTGTCCATCTCTCTCTTCGTCTTGTCTCCTCCCTCTCTCGTTCTCCTCCTGTTTTCCTCTTCCTGTCTCATCCCACTCTCCTCCGTAATGTCCCTCTCTCTTTACCTGCTCTATGTTGCTCTCTTCCCCCCTTTCTCTTCTCCTGTCTCCTTCCCCTCTCTCCAGGTGACGGCGGTGGAGGGCGAGCGAGCGGCCTGCCAGGCTCTCAGGGAGTCCCTGGACTCCATATCCGGTTCTCCTGCTGCCATCCAGCTGCGCCTCCTCCAGCTCCTCACCACCCTCCAGAGATCTGAGCGACCCCCGCTGCTCCTCACACTCCCCTCCGACCTCCTCGCCATGACCCAGGACCTCTCCGGGCTCCCCCCACCCCCAACCCCCCTCTCAGCAGCAGAGGAGGGGGGGGAGGAGCAGACAGACTCACCTATGATGTAACCTTCTCTAATCAACAAATGTTTTTCTGTACAGTATTAATGTTCCGAAACAAATATTTATATAAAAATATATATATATATTTACTTTTTAATTCATCTTACATTACCAAGTGTCGGGTATTTAACTAAAAGTTAGTACAAGAAACCATTCCATTCTCACCAACAAGTTTATGCATTAAGGATGAGGTTCATGAGGATGAGCCATTTTCTTAGTTAGAAAGTCAAATATGTTTAAAATACTTTCACTTGAGTAGGAAGTTTCACTTGAGTAGAATCATTGATTGTCTCTTTGAACATATCTTTGAACATATGCTTCTCTGTGATTAATTCTGAAACATCTTACGCAGAGAGAAACAATGATTAAATGATGGATTCCTTCTCAAACCAATTTTAATTAACCTAAATGTTCTCAGATGTTCGTCAGAGCTTTTCTCTGAACATCTCACCGTTAGTCTGTATATCTTTTTTATACAGTCTTCATAAAGCATAATTTTCCAAAGAAAATACCTTATAGTGAATGTTATGTGGCTTTCAACCCTTGACCAATAACTCGTTTGTTGCTGTTTTACGGGCATAAGGATGGGGTGTTTGGTTCCGTCAGTGTCTCTTGGATCTCTTGGTGGGCTTGGTTCTTGAACTGGTTTTCTTTGGAGCAGCTGGGGTCAATTCTGGTACCGTATCTTCTTCCGTACATGCTGTATCTGCTCGTTCTTGGTCTGCTTCAGTATCAACTGCAAAACAAACTAACAGAGGAATCAGTGTCTACTATAGACATGGATGTTGAATACATAAAAACCCTGCCCGTCTAGCCTTTTAACATTTGTTGCACCAGCCTAAGCATCTCAAAAATCATTAAAAGTTCGGCCGAAAGTACTGTTGTTCAAACAGGACTCGGTCTTGTATTTATTAAATATGTATTCAGGTTGTGTATGGACAATGGGAGTGTTGGATACCAAGCCACAAGGCTCTTGGTTTGAACACTAATTTCCACATGCTAAGACATAGGTATCTTTGAGCAAGATGCATAACCCACAACCAGCTCATTATTGACAGGAATTTAAAATGAACTGCCAAATTCTACTGGATAAAAGTATTGCTTAATCAGTAATCATCTGGTCATTAGGATATTCTCAGACCCAATGGCCCGCCAGACCCTCCCTGGTTCTGGTTGTACCTGCGGGCTCCATGCTTATCTTGTCATGTAGTCGACTTTCCAGGTGCAGGATCCTCAGCAGCGCCCCCTGCAGTGCCTCCTCTGCCGTTACAGCCCTCTGCTCACAGAGCTGGAGCTGGACCACATAGGCACTGACACACACACACACACAAAAACACACACACACATTTACAAATATATAAACACAAACACACGTGCACATACACACAAACACGTACACACAAACACAGATGGCACACACAAATACACACACACACACACACACACATTGCTGACACTACTTTTGTTAAATATATGAATAAGTTGTTTCAGTAAAACAAATACAAAATATGGGAAATGTAAACAGTTGCAGACAGACAGGCAGGTAGAAAAGCAGAAAGGCATGTAGCAGGTGTGGCAGATAAACAGACATGCAGACAGGTCAAGGTATATTTACTGTAGTTCTCTCTGTAGTAGTTCCATCGTGCTCAGAGAATCCTTCTGAGAACTATCCCCTTCAGTCTGATACATAAACAAAACAACAGAGAAGGTGATATAGTCACTTTGAAAAGGTTTCATGCAGTAATACTATTGATGGTATAATGGTAAAATAGTATCATACATACTTTTAAATAAACTATAAGCAATGTATTCTGCTTGTCTTGCTAGTCAGTGTAAACAATATATTTTATTTGTTAAGTTATTTGTAAACAACATCCAGAAGTACTACGTGTGTTTGTGGTTCCCAACCGTATCTCGCTGGGCATCGCTCTCTGCCAGGGTTCTCTCCGTGATGTTTCCATCATAGCCAATCATCTTCACCACACTGACAGAGCCTTCCTCTGGACCTTCCTCCTCCTCCTCTTCGTAACCTTGTGGCTCCTCCTACAGAAGAGCAACAGACATTACATAAACATCAACCCCAGGCCCTAAACACACAAGAAGTCAAGTTGCTTGAGGGCAAGATGGGGGATTTATTATTATCATCTAACAAATCTGTATATAGTGGCAGCAGGCTCAGTATAAGACACTCCCTCTTGTGTGATATAATTATGATTATGAATGACATCTGATGTGTGTGTGTATGGTACCAGAGAGTGGTGACTCAATGCTGTTGACAGCAGGAGCTCAGGGTCACTTAACAAGGGCTTGGAGGCAGAGCTAGGGAGGTTTGGGGCAGGGCAACAACGTTTGTAGTCTGGGTGTGCCATGTTGGAGTCTGGCTCAGGGAGCTGCTGGGAGGTGGAGTTAGGGGGGTGGGAGGCGGGATCATATTGGTCGGAGGCAGGGTCAGTGTGGTTGGGGGCGGAGTCAGGGTAGTTGGAGGCGGGCCGTGGTGGGCTGATTGAAAGCTCCACCGGACCGCGCTTCACGTCCAACAGCAGAACCCGACACGTTTCTATCCAATCACTGCATTCTTGCTGGGGACACAAGCACACACACACGCACACGCACGCACACACGCACACACACACACACACACCTCAAGCACAAACATGGAAAACATACAAATAACAGCATATGTAATTTGGATTAACATCATTCTTCATAACAAATTTTAGAAAGGCTCCAACAGCAGAAAGGAAAAGGACAGTAATCCAGGGCCCTGGCTGAATTGATGTGATTTATGGACGAATCCAACCCCCCCACAACTTCTCTACCTGGAAGCTCTGGTGCTCGTACATCTGGCTGTCTGCATACACGTTCTTCTGCAGCTCCTCGTCGACAATAAACTGGCAGGACCTGAGGTCAAAAAACAAACATTCATCATACTGCTCCATTCAATGCCTGGAATCCTGAGAATTAACCCATTGTACAGGATTCTTCAATCTTCCTTTAACAAAGTGAATCAATAGATTACACAGGAATATTTCAGATCTGATACCTGATGATGTTCTGGGACAGGCGCTCTAGTTTCTGGACTAGCTCTCTGGCGTCTCGCTCCAGGTGGTCCAGACGGCCGACCTCAGTGAGTGAAGAGTCCTGAGGGTCTTGGTCATGGTCAGGTACTAATGTGATCAGCAGGGCCACCGTCCAGCGGATCAGGGATGTGTGGAGAGAGGACACCTGGAAGAGTTGAAGGGAAATATCCAGTAAAGACCAGAAATTAGAGACCAGCAGATGGAGATGTAATAGAAAGCCCTAGCGGCTAGGGTGTGACTCCCAACCAAAAAGGTTCAGAGTTTGATGCCGAAAGTCCACCTCTCACCCCTCTTCCACGAGCATTCAAGGGAAACATAACCAAACTGAATCACAAGGAGGGGGAGAGGAGAAGCTACAGATAAGGAGCTAGAGAGGAGGTGAAGAAGAGAGAAGGTGAGAGGAGAATGGTGAGGAGTAGATGATCTGTTTCATGTTGTTTCTCACCGAGTCATAAAGGCTGCTGTTCTTGTTGTTGAGGAAACGGGATTGGCTGGCAACAAAGTCTCTTAAGGAATCCAACACATCTGCTGTTTTAACTCTGCACACACACATTTGAATTAGATTATTTCTGTCCACATCAATACAAAAGATTATGTAGGACATAAATATCAGTAGATGCAAACAAATGGAATAACTTGTCAATAGAACGTACAAGTAAGCTGCATGCAGGCAAGAATGCACGCACACACACACATACAAACAATAACACAACCACAAATAATCTTGCTAACTCCTTGAGGTTGAGTTTATGAATTAAATATATAGTGCGCTTCTTAGTTAGTGTCTTAGCTAGGTTTGTGCATACTTACTCAACATGTAGTTTCTCCTGGGTTCTCTCGTACTCCGATTGGCTGCAGGAGACAAGCTGCAGCATTTCCTCTGCTATACTCTGCCAATGAAAGAGGGCCTTCTCCAGCTTTAACCAATCAGATGCCTGCATCGTATCTGACTGGCCAATGGCTGTCCTCATTTTGTTGGCCCAGGACTCCATCGGGCTTACTAGAGACATGGTGAGTTTATGGATGCCTGAAACACCCAGTGTCAGAAACAACATGAAACAGAAAGTTGACCACATGTAAGCTAATTTCCTCCAACATATACACATTTTGATCATGACATAAACTGTAAGCAGGAATGCACATGATTTTAACATTTTAAACCCCTACTTGCTCCTTAATGACATGTATTCTCTGCAAGGAGCTTTGGATTAAAGCATCTGCTAAATTACTAAATGAAAAACATAATTATAAAACATTTCCAATCCAAAATGCACCAACATGTTAAGCTGTCTGTCTTTTTTTGGACCTGAGGAATTATTTTGCACGTGTGTGTTTGTTTGCGTTTAAAAGGTCCAAGGTGTGGTAGTAGGCTAGAGTTGATCTATCCATCATACATCTGGGTCGACATTTTCATGTGTGATGTCAAAACATTTTGAAATAGCTTGGAAAGACGAACACCTAGCTGACATCCGTACACCTTGTTGCAAAATAGGGTTCATTCAAGTATTTGGGCCCTATTTTAACGGTCTGAAACGCAAGTGAGAAGAGCCAAGCGCAAGTAGCTTTGTGGGCAGTTCTATGGCGATGTTGCTATTTTACCGGCGCATAAATTATTCTTGCGCCCGGCGCAAATCTAAAAAGGGTTTGTCTGAAGTAGCCTAATTACCCGTAGGTGTGGTTGGGGCGTAACGTGCAATTAACCAATGAGAGTGCCATCTCCCTTCCCCTTTAAGAGCCATGAGCGCATTTGAATCCGACGAGTTGATATTTTGACAGCGCGTTTGCAGTCTCCGATGAGACTCATTCATTCTTTTTAACACTCACTCGGTAAAACAATGTTTTCTCACGATCAAATACTCATCAATCCTAAAAGTAATGGGCTTGTACATGATGTCTGTGTCAAGAAAATATGTGTTTGCTGTACGGCGTTTGCAGATGCATTGATCTAAAACAGTGGTATTCACAATTTTTTTCAGGAGAGCCGCACTGACAGGACGACGTCAACAGGAGAGCCATTTTTACCGCAAAGTATCAAAAGCTATAAATCCAGTCATAAATAAGTATGCCTGCTTAATAATATGTCCTCCCTGAAGCAGTGTTTCCCACAGAATTTTGTGAAACTGTGGAGGGAACCCGGTCCTTAGCGAGGTCCGGGGGCATGCTCCCCCGGAAGAAAATTTGGTACCTTTTAACCTGGAATGCATCAATCTGGTGCACTTTGAGAGGAAAATTAAGACTTGTGTGACTGTGTGCTATTTTCTGGAATAATGTGGAGACACTGGGTCACATAACATGGAAGCTATTGAAGAATAAGTTAATAAGAATAAGTCCATCCAAAGAGCACATTCTCTCTTGTTATGCAGGAAAACCGCCAATCTGGCAACCCCGCTGTCAGCGTAGAGCCGAGCAAGTTTAAAAATATTTTCTAGACAAGGCTATATTTCCACCTTTTAATGCCGCTGTTGATTTATTTTTTAAATAATTGTTTGTATTGTTTTTTTAAATATCTGTATTCACTGCATGATCATATCACTGTATATTTTTACCGCCATGCGAGCCGCAAATAGAGGCTTGGCGAGCCGCATGTGGCTTGCGAGCCGCGCAATGAGTAATGCTGATTTAAAAGAACAACTTGTTACCGCTGTATCAGCTGTTCTTTCCCAAATAATTTACCAAGAATGTGTGGCTAGGTAGATGAGAGAAGCAAAGAGTATGCGCGAGGTGCACAAGCAACATTATGCATGCTCCCTTAAAATAGCATCTGAACATATAATGCATACAATACTGGTAAGAAACGATGTTTGTTAATGTATTGCGTATATCATTAAATAGAACCACAGTTACCGCATATCACGTGTGTTAAGTTTTCTTTGCCGAAATTTATTTGAGGACTCAGTAATTCTGAAGTTGTGGAAAAAAACGCTATTCCATGTGTGAATTAGGCCATATTATTTGGCCATAAACTGAGCCATTTGAAGTTTGAAATTCACGTGGTCATGCATCTGTCTCATCGGAGACTGCAAACGCGCTGTCAAAATATCAACTCTTCGGATTCAAATGCGCTCATGGCTCTTAAAGGGGATGGGAGATTGCACTCTCATTGGTTTATTGCCCGTTACGCCCAAACAACACCTACGGGTAATTAGGCTGCTTCAGACCAACCCTTTTTAGATTTGCGCCGGGCACAAGAGTCATTTATGTGCAGGTAAAATAGCAACATCGCCATAGAACCGCCCACAAAGCTACTTGCGCTTGGCGCTTCTCACTTGCGTTTCAGACCGTTAAAATAGGGCCCGGGTATTTCCTGGTTTGAGGCGCAATTGTTTTCTGAAACTGCAAAATAGCACCAGGGAACGTTTGCACCAAAACACGCCTCCTCCTTTCGCTGAACCACCCCTTGGGGCGCAAGATCATTCCCTAATTTACCGACGCATGGCAGTGGAGGGAAAAGAACGCTCTGCGCCAGTTGCAAACTAGCCACGACACATGCGTTAGCGTAGAAAGTCAATTGCGCCGGATGCAAGACAGGGCCCTTTGTGTGTTTTCTGTTTGTGTGTGTTTGGGACTCTGACCGTTCTCTCCATTGACCCGTGTCTCCAGCTGTTGGTGGAGCTCAGACACCACTCTGCCCTGCTCCCTCATGGCCTCCTGGCCTCTTGGGGGCTCTCCATCTAGGCCGGGGTGTCTCCGGAAGACGTAGAGGGCAACCTCGACCCAGGAGTCCTCCAGATCCACCAGGTCCTTCAGGGAGTCCTGACAGGAGAGCATCTGTTCCCCGCTGTAGCGTTCGCATTGCACCGTCAGAGTCTACAGGACCACCACCACACGTTCCATACCAAACCCATTGGATAAATCAGCCAGAACTGGTATGACTGGAGAATGACAAGTAACAGGTCTACACGGTGGCATCCTAGAGCAAGAGGTCTGAATCCTACCTGCCCCTTGATGATGTGGATCTACAATTCATATCAAATTGCTTTGGATAAAAGTGTCTTGACCAAATCATAATTATTTTAGCATCATGTCATGTCTGATTAAGGAGGATTATAAAAATGTGCATGGTGTGTAAAAGCTGCCGAGTTGCAATCAAGCAAGCAGTGAATAGCTGACAGGAAACTATACGGTATGGCAGGAGGCAGAGACATAAGAGCAGATCAGAGGGCTGTTTATCTCATGTGGCTGTGCACTAGCCCGTTCAGAGTTATCTATTACACCTACATTGGTCCACTGCATCAGCTCAGTGTAAATCTCTTCCTCTTCAGATTTTGGTGCTGCACTCCTAAAAACAAAAAAGAACATTAACATCTCAACTACACTATCCTGTCCATTTTTTAATATTATGAGCGCAATAAACAGTAACAGAAGTAGGATTAGTTACAGCAGTAGGAGTCTTAGTACAGAACTCTACCTATTGGTTGCGGTGCAGATGTCAAGGCGCTTGGTGATGCCCTGCAGTACGGTCTGGATGAGTTCACACTGAGCTATCTCAGTGTTCCTCAGACGCTCCATGAAGCACGCAAGCTTCTCCCTCCAGCTGTCACTCAGCTGTACGATGATGTTCATCTGCTCCGTGTCCTTGAACACAACCAACACGTATGCCGGATAGTTCTCAGCAGTATGTTGGATAAAAGCTTCTGCTAAAGAACTCAAATGGAAATGTAATGGCAATGACTGTATTCAGCCTAGCTGAGCATGCTGTATTTCATCCTAATGTCCTTAATTACAACCTTTTTACTTTGGTATTTGTTCTGGTGGTGTAGTATTCTATTGTGCAGCATTGTCTAGTGTAATTGTAGTGAGTGTTGCTGGTAGTCTACTGTGGTATTGTCTAGTGTAGTACTGTGTAGTATTGTGTCGTGTTGTTTAGCCTTACTGGAAGTGCAGCGCTGTGTTGTTGTAGAGTAGTGCAGTGTAGTGATAGGGTAGTTTTGTATTGGCCTGCAGTGGCTCAGGAGGTAGAATGCAATTGTAATGGAAGTTTCCACAAGGCCTGGTATTCTCAAGTTACTAAGACACTGTTGCCTCTCAGTCATTATCTATAGAAACCATTTCACTGTTTGTGGCGTGCTTATCACCCTTGGGGGGAAACTGAGAAAGCCTCAGCTGACTCGCAGCAATACCACAAGCTGCATCCTGAGATGGCCGAAAGGAGTAGTAGCATCCCTTTCTCCAGCTGTGCCCAAGCACATACCCCTGCTTTAACACTGGAATGTGGCCACTGTTTGGGGCTCACTACATCACTTCAACCTTTTTATGGTTGTCGTGCTGAGTGTCCTCCTGTAGTACCTGTATTGCCAACATACAGGTATGTTGGCAATACAGGTTGGAAGAGACAATATAAGAATACTGTTTGGGCTGACTTGTGTAGGGTAGTGAGATTATGGTGTAGTATTGGACCCCACCCTATCATTCCATCCCCACATTAAGAATGTCACAAGATCTGCATTTTACCACCTGAAGAACATTGCACGACTCCGATCCTCACTCTCAGACTCAGTTACTGAAACACTGATCCACTGCTTCATTTCTACCTGCCTGGACTACTGCAACGCCATACTCACCGGTCTCCCCTCTAAAACCCTGGACAGACTGCAATATGTGCAGAACTCAGCTGCCAGGGTCTTAACTGGCATTAAGCTCTGGCAGCACATCACCCCACCCTGATGGTGCTCCACTGGTTACCAGTAAAGTTCCGCATTAAATTCAAAATTCTATTACTCACATACAAGTCCCTTCATGCTCTGGCCCCCCGTTACCTCTCTGACCTCCTCCACCCCTACACCCCACTGCGGTCCCTCAGGTCCTCTGAAAAGGACCAGCTGGCCTTTTCCGTGTCTGCCCCCACTCTGTGGAACCAGCTCCCCCCCAACATCCGCTGTGCCCCTTCCGTGGAGACTTTCAAAAAGTACACGAAAGCACACCTTTTCTCTGAGGCCTATGGCCTCTAACTCATGACCCCACCCAGCGCCTTGCGCATTTTGCACTCTCACTCACTTGCCTACACCCTCACCTCCCACTCTTGTGAAGCGACCTTGAGTATCCTGAAAGGTGCTATATAAAATACATTTTTATTATTATTATTATTGTGCATTAATATATAGTGTAGTGTTAGTGTGGTAATGTACCTTGATAGAGATAAATGTAGCGTACTGTTGGGCTGTCTTGCACCAGCTCTCTGCACTGACATGCAGCCGGTGAAACAGCTTCAGCTTCCCTAAACTGATGACCTGATGATGTAACAATCAATCATCTTCATCAACTCTTTAACTCACACTTACATTTTTGTTCTGATTTGGTTTGGATGCCCTAACTACAGACCTTAGCAGCAAGGCTGAAAGTGTCAGCCCTCCAGAGGTCTCTTTCCTCAGCAAGCGTCTCCATCTGGCTCTGCATGCGCCTCCTTTGCAGCTCATACAGCTCGTGGTACTCCTGGAGAAGACTGTTATCGAAACCCGGGGCCAAGAGTTAAGTTAACGCAACAGACAGAGTGGGGACACAACACAGAGAAAACGTGGCGCAAAGACCAAGTAGACCCAGGAATCCAAAACCATGCTAGGATTACCAAGGGGTCGTGAAACCATAAATCAAAATCTATATTCCCTCACTCAGCATTCTTGGTGGCCTGGTCCAGAGCTTCTGCCAGGTTCTGCTGGGCTTGCTCGGCCTGCTGGGATAGGCTCTCATCGTGAATCTTGATCTCAGCCAGTTCCCTGTGGAGAAAGAATAGCCAGGGTACCCTCAGAGATAAACTAACGTATGTGTGAGGATGGAGATACACATGAAGAAAGGGATACAGATGAAGACAGAGTTCCAGATTAAGACAGAGTTCCAGATTAAGACAGAGTTCCAGATGAAGACAGGGATACAGATGAAGACAGGGATACAGATGAAGACAGGGATACAGATTAAGATAGGGATATGGACAAAGACAGGGATACACATGAAGACAGGGATACAGATGAAGATAGGGATACAGATGACGACGGAGACTGCAGGCAGGTCTACGTGTTGAGGTGCTGGATGCAGGTCTTGAAGCAGACCACCTCCTGGGTCAGTATGTGGTTCAGGGCTCTCTCAGCCAGGCTGGCCGCATGGAGGCCCTTCAGCTGTCGGGGCACTCTCTCCAGGAGACACACATACTGCTGCCTGGAGACGCACAGATGCACGGAAGCGTGTAGTGTAACAGTCCATCTCTTTGTGTTTCTTTGTGTTTCTAATTTGAGAAAAGGTCTATCCCTATGTGGTCCTGAAGGCCATCTTTATATGGTTTGAAGATCTGTATATATCGTTCTAAAGTGTCTATGTAGTTTCAAATACCATCAAATTTTGAAGTCTGTGGCTTTTCAGGTCTGTGTCTATGTGGCTCTTGGATCCACATATCATTCAAGTACATTTTTTGTTTCATTAGTGGTTCTGAAGGTCCCTCTCTCTGTGGTTCTGACCTGATTCTGTCCAGTAGCAGGCCTCTCTCTGCACAGTTCACGCTGACCTGTCTGATCAGCTCGTGGAAGACTATGTTGTAAATGTTCTGTTCCACCTTAAGCAGCTCCAGCAGCGCCCCCATCTGCATACATAGAGGAACAGGGGTGTTGGGAACAAGGGTCTGTTGATGACATGATGTCAGGGTAGGCCTGCTGATGACCTCACAGAGGAGAGGCTTGGTTATGTCATCAGGGTCAGGGTCGGGGTGTATCAACCTGAGAGATGTCAGTAAGATCCTCAGTCTGCTGGTGGATCCCTGTTTTCTCCATCATGTCATCCATAACCTGGATCAACTTGACCACCTCCCAGCGACTTCTGGGCCTCCTGGTAACAAACAAACTTACTTTGAAAATCAATGTAGTGAGTTAAACCTCAATTTCAACCCAAATCCCTATGAAAATGATATCAAATATATAAGTACGCACATGTGTTCTTGTAACAAAGTGGTTAACACTGGATTGTAAAGAAATTGTAGTTGAGAATGTGGGTTGCAATTGGACTATGGTTGCACCATGAAAGATAACTATGATGATTATTGTATTTATTGTAATTATTGTTATTGTAAATTGACTCACAGTGATGGAAACAGTATCAGTGGAAGGTGAGCATCTTGCACCTCGATGGTGGATCTACTGAGAGAGGACAGACAGGCAGAGGTGAGAAAGGAGGAGTTAGAAAGAGTCTCCTCTGGTCTTCTTGCCTTGTTTGGGAGGATGGACTCACTGTCCACATAATTCTGGCACCGGCAACCCCTGCTGTTTCACCACATGGTATTCCACTGGGATCAAATTCTCAGCTATAGTCCCTTCCTGGGAACAGACAGACAGATAGAGAAACTGGCTCTCAACACTACTGTACATCTGTCTCATTACTACTGTACACCTGTCTCAAAACACTATTGTAGTATACAGGAGCCTACCTTTGTCTGGCCAATCATGGGCGGAAGCAATATCCCCTTGTTCTGGATTGCCATGGAGTCACCCATGAAGGACACATCCCTGGGTTTGAAGAAAAAACAACATTGACAACAACAAAAAGGATTGGGCTTGGAAAACTGAATATCAAGCTTTATGGCCACTGGTACGGTGTGACCAACCTGCCAGCTCCTTTGCCAGAACCCTGGCCATTCTGCTTGCGGTCTCGGAGGCTGAATGGCTGTTGGCTATTCCGTTGGCTCCAGGCACCATTCATCCCACCACGCTCCTTTGAAACAAAACTTTTAACTTAAACAAAAAAACGGTATCAATATACTTAACAGCAAATCATGTCCCCTTACATGTGATTCACACAATTCTCATCTGGAATGAATAAAGTAATGCATTAATGTGTAATTTGATGCTGTAGCCTAAATGAGCTCATGTATAATTCTACCATATAACTTTAAGCAATAATGTTTCATTTACTCTCTAAACTGTAAGCAGTAAAATGTTATTTTACCATGAAAAAGGTGAGGGGACTTCTTTAATGCATTATTAAAAGTATCTGCGGCATGCTCCAGAGGGTAGGCTACCTTGCGCTGGGACCTGCTTTCCACGGGTCTCTCCTCCCCGCACAGAGAGGCCTGCAGCTCCCTGGGGATGTGCGTGTTCTCAACTGGAACAACCCGCGTTTTCCAGGACGACCCAGATCTCTCACGGATCTCAGGTAGCTCTGGTGTTAATAGCAGTTCATACGTTTGAGTATTTTATATTTCATTATTAACGAAGCTGTTGTATAAATATGACCTCACGGCTCTGCGTAAAACTGGCCATTATCCACTGACAGTAAGTAATAATTCAACAATCAACGGCCTACGGCAGCTGACTACAAACTTGAAGAGAGAAGGAAATCTTGTCTAAAGTGTTAATTTTACTTAATATACCCAAAAAGCTTACCTGGAATCTCATCTGATGTGAACGATCTCGAAAACGTGGCCATAGCGATACGGATCCTTCACAACTCAGTATAAAACTTTGTCAAATAAAAGGTACCATTAGGCACGGACACACGGGGGCGTTACCATGGCGACATCACAAACGCACGGCCAGGTTTTATCGGAGGCAGAAAGAAATAAACAAAACAAACAAACAAACAAAAAAATATATATATATATATATTCTTCCTTATTGTTTCACTAGTCTCAACCCCCGTGTTTTCAAACACAAACTAGAAAAACACAGTAGGCTATAGGCCTATATATAGTAGTTGAAATGTGAGATTGAAACCAGAAACATGATCATGTTCTGAAGACAATAGACCACTGAAAAATAAGTCCCGCCTCCAAGGCTCTTGGTCCCTTGTTTAAATGTCTATGGAAAATAATATGGGGGTTTTGAATGATCGTACGTGACAAACTCTGTAGGTGGCGAACAAGTAAAAGCTGCTCAGGTTTTGAACTACACACTTTTTCCATCTAGATTCCACTTGGGTTTTGGATTTTTGGTGCCGTTAAAGTAGTTAACTATTATGAAGAAGCATTATGCTGACGCGGATCTGCGCCGATTTAGGACGTCACGACTCTCCCAGTAAAGGTTGCATAGCAACGGCAATGTTTCATAGTTTGTCTTCTTCACCGAAATGGCACCAGAGCCCGCCAACGGAGGAGGTGGCACCAACGCTGCTCGTCCATTCACGCGTGAAATGAAAATATATTAGGTTGTGAAAGGTTGCGAGCACACACTACCACAGGCTGCTTGAAGCGGCTGGTCCTCGTAGCTAGATAGGACACAGAAAGGACACAGTTACAGTGGGTCATCTTTGTTATGTGGAACCTTTTTTAAATGTGTTTGAAATAAAATATTTAGGAATTTGTTACTCTATTTATTTACCATGTATTCATCTATTTATTTAAATACTATGTATATCTATTTATTGACCATGTTTTATCTATTTATTGACCATGTTTTTATCTATTCATTGACCATGTTTTTATCTATTGACCATGTATCTATTTATTGAAATACATTTATCTATTTATTTACCATGTATTGTCATGCAATATATGTCATGTCATTTATTATGCCCCAATGAATTTAATTACATAAATTAAATAAATAAATAAATAAAATACATACCCTTCTCCACTGATCGCCACTGTCACCTCGTCATATGGCTGCAGCACCTCGCATGCCTCTTCAATGGCCTCCCACTCCTCATGGGTCAAGGTGGTCACTGCTTGATTCACCAAAGCCAGGGTAGTGATGATTGCATCCCTCAGCTTAACAAAACGCTTCAGCATGTAGAAGGTTGAGTTCCACCGAGTGGGGCAATACAGCAGAACCTTCAGGTCTGGCAGACCCATTTGTAGGAGGGTGGCCCTTAGCTTCTCTGCCGACAAGGAGCTTCGATGGAAGTGGTCCACTATATGTTTGACCTTTTCCACGGTTTCGGCCAGCTTTTTTAACCCCCCCTTGACAATAAAATTGAGCGTATGGGCGAAACAATGCAGGTGTTTCCATCGACACTTCTGAATCGCCAGGGTGATGTTGGACGCTCCATCGTTAACGCAGGCGACCACCTTGTCTTGGATCTCCCACTCCCGCGTGTTTTTTTTTTTTTTTTGTCTGAACATAATGTTCAGACAAATTGTCAGCTGTGTGACGATCGCTGAACTGAAAACAGTCCAGGAGACAGCCGACCAATCTTGAAGGATAATCTTGAAGGAAATGGCATGTCACGGACATATAGGGGTCATTCCAGAATTGGAGGACAATTTAGGCATCAACACTTGAAAAATTGACCCTTTATTTTATAATTTTCTGTTATGTATTTAAGAAAAACAGGTAATAATCCATCAAATAATTTGATTCGTCCAGCTCAGGCATCAAAGGTACACTTCTTATGAGATGAAAAAAGTATATTTTAAAATATTGTTGAATATTTACCTTTACCATTAAGTAAAGAAAGTCACATTCACATTGAATACTCATTTAATTTCAGATAAGGGTTGACTTATATTAATTTAAGCAACTTTTGAAATCTATCTTGCCCAACTTTTCAATAGTCACATGTTTTTTTTTGCTAATTTCAGTATTTATTTTCAAATATTTGCTCAAATACATTATGCATATAATCATTCAAACTATTAAAAGGGTTGAAATTAGGGTAACAGGGTTGCGCAAAGTAACGGTTGAATGGATACATTCATTTTGATTGTAGATCATGACATAAATGTGACAAATAAATAAACATGTCAACAAGACCACAAACTGGATCTGATCAAATATTCAATGGACAAACATAAAAAATAGTAATATTAGAGTAGGCTGACAACCTGGCATTAAAATGAATGAGCCTTATCAAAAATAGTCATGAACTGATCAATATTTTAAAAAGCTGATGTTATAATGTTCAGATTTAATTTTCGTGGCTGGCCAGAGTATCCCATACCTCTCTTGCGATGGCCATGTGGCGTGAGGTAACGTTCTCTGGGGGAGGAATGAGGGTCAGCACATCCTCCAAGGGATACCAATGGAGATCTTCCCTCAACGGCCAGAAAAAACGGTTTTCCCCCACTCTATGCATACATTTCAGCTGGCAGTGGGTCTCATTCACCTCTTGGTAATCCCTGGGTAGATGGTGTGGTCATACACCAGGGCACACCATTTCCCCACAACCTCTGGACTGTGCCACTCCCCCTCTTCTGGTGTGCTGTATATGGGGTCTTCTGTGTGGTCATCTGTGGGATTAAAACTGAAGCACTTTGTTTTTTGGCAATCACACTCCAGATTCCCTGTTGCCGAACACATGCAGCTGACGTCACGGTAGAGAATTTTCCAAGGTGGAGCCACATTGTGGACGGTACAACTGGAAGGTCAGCTGGCATTTCTTTTACTGCATCCTCCACAGCTTGCTCCTGAATGTAAAACAATTTCAGCTTTGATTGTCCCTCACTCAGAGCTTGGTACATGGACAATGCCATGGGAATATCAACTCCTTGGCTGACAAGCCTGTCAGTCCTCCTCTTCAATGTGCCACCCACACCATCTGGGGCAACTTTGCCATGGCTGGCTTCGAAGTAGATCCAGGTTCCTCTTGTAAACCCCTTTTTGAACATATCAGTACAAAAGAGGTAAAAATTAACACGCTGCTTGTACTGTGTGCAGGGGCCGTCAATAAAAAAATGGATGGTCGTCACATCCGGGAATCTCTCTCGGATTTCCCTCAGGATGGGCTCCAGGTGTTGCCATATGGCAGGTGGTCCCTTCAGTCTGGATGCAGATACAGTGCAAAAGGAGGTAGGGGCAGATGTCCCCCCCCACATAGTAAACCCCAGTGTGCAAAGTGGCCTGTTGGTGTGATGCACCAAAATGGACAGCTTGTACTTGCAGCCGTAGTTCTCTGAGAAGTCAATATGGACTGCACATTCATTTGCAGGGAGGTTCAGCTTCAGGGCCCCTGAGAAAGCAGCCTGATGTTAAAGAGATGGAGCCTGAACTTCTGGAGCAAAATGAAAAAAGTTTCCACCAGCTCTTCTTGGGAGCATTCAAATTATTTTTTTTAAAATGATCTTTGAGGCTGCTCCAGAATCATTTTTGTGTTCTTTGTCCACAGTGGCCCACTGAAGGTAGGAGACACTATCAGTGCATAGGTATTATTGCTGCATTCCTCACATTCCCCATACATATATTGCTTGCTTGTGGTGTCACACGTGATGGCTTGAGTCAGGCACTCCAAATTGGATGTGTCGATGATGTGCATCTGGTGAAGCTTTTTGGCAATAAAGCCTAGATTTTCATGTTGTTTGCACATGCATGTTTCACGATCTGCCCATGTTGGATGCACAACCCAGTAGGGGCGAAGTGTGCAGAACAGTGAGTATGATAGACGGAGGATGGTCTGCTCAGCCAGGAACTTCAAATGGAAGTTCTTCATTGAATCCACCAGTAATCTTTTCTGCATTTTCTTCTTTTCTTTTGTCACCGTTTGCTGATGCTGACGATCATCATGCTAAATTATACATACACAATAATACATATACAATTATACAATTTTACTATAGATAATAGATTGTCACTTCTGAGTGAACTGAAAGAGATGGACATTTGCTGTGTTGTGCTGTTTTGGACATTTTTTCTTCCGTAGTTTCAACAGTAAACACGCGTAGATCTCGTTCTTTCTGTCAAAGAGTGGTTAATCGACTGAATATGTTTAGAGCAATTTACAAATGCACAAGAAGGGAGTTTTAGCCACTACATTAAGTAGAAAAAACAGTTCGCCGAGGGTGAGAGAACATCGTTGGAAGCCGAGGGAAGATGTGCCGCGCTGGACGAGACCGGATTAAGCTAGCCAGCCAGCTAATGAAGTAGCTAGCTGTTGGGACCACGCAGTACACCCGACTGGAATTTCAAACGACTTTTCAATGATGGATGAGTACACAAAGAACAAAGATTAATTACTGGATAAGCTATACCTGCATATTTGATGTCCATGACGAAATAAGGATAATTCTGTCATTGTAATCAACATAGCCAAGATGTGCGTATAGCCAGTAGTCACAAAGGACATTTTTGAGAAAACTGCTATTGCTAGTTATAGTCATATTAGCCCATAAGAAGCTCGAGTTTGACTCTGGAAATAAAGACAGCCCTGGAATCTTTCTTTTGAAGACATCTACATGTTTTGAGATTAAAGGACTGTTGATCTGGATTTCAGAAGTTTGCAAGAGTTTGCTATAACAAGAGACTTAGCTAACATTAACAGCCAATTGAAATGTCGGATTTGGATGAAACCAAAATGGAAGGCAATGTCGAGCTAGACATTAAAAGAATGATCAAGTTGACCACAAAGGCCCTAGAAAAGAAACTTGATGACAAGATGAAACTCAGGAAACGTGTATTAGCACGCCTTGTATCCAAAAAAGAGGAAATAGAAAACCTCATGAAAAATGATTCCAATGCACTTCTAGTAGAAAAGGAACATCTTATTGATTACTCAAAATTCCTGAATGATTTTACTGAAGTGAACTATGGAGTTAGTATGCTGTTATCAGACGATGAAAGGGAAGCTGACCAGCAGTATTGGAGTGAGCCAAATCTTACATTGTATGAGAACTTTTTGACCAAACTGGAGCAGTGGATAATAGAAGCAAGACGACACGCTATGGTCGCTAACGAACAGGCTGCTACTGAACAGGTGACTCCAAAGGATGGCACGAAGTCACAGCAAGGTGAGTCCGCCACCGAAGATGTGGATCCAGACGGCAGTGCATCCGCAGTACTAGAAGAATGTAGGTCATTCACAGCACAAAGTGTACGCAGCAGACACTCAAATGTATCCAAAGCGTCATCTCATGCATCGTCTCTGCGTAGAAAAGAGGAAGTTAACCGTGCAGCCCTACTTGCACGCGCAGCCGAGCTTAATAAGAAACAGGCACTGCAGTTGGAAGAGGCTCAACTGGAAGCACAGCTGAAAGTCAAGAAGATTCAGTTGAAGGCTCAAATGGAGGAGCTAGACGTTGAAACTGCGATCGCAGAATCCACAGCAAAGCTACTAATTCTGGAAGAATACGATAATACAGATAACATGGACGACGACGGGATGAATTCCTACCTCGACAAGAAAATGCCGACAGCAGCAACCATTGAACATCATACTCCAGATATCAAACCAAAATTGACAAGCAGTTTTAGAGTTATCCAAGACAACAGTGCTTCTCACAGGCCAACTAGACACACGGCTTATGTGCAAGCAAAGAAGGAAAACAACAATAATACAAGTACAAGTTCCGATGGGAAGCAAGTTGAACTCGGCGAAGTGATACTGAACCAGAGGGATATCACAGAGATGTTAGTCACACAACAGAGACTAGCCAACCTACCTCAAGGAGAAGTCCCTGAATTCAGTGGTGATCCTTTCGAGTTCCTGCCATTCCTGAAGGCCTTTGAGCACATCATCCACAGTCGTACAGACAACGATGAAGACCGCTTGTACTATCTAGAGCAATTCGCCAGCGGTGAACCAAGAGAACTTGTGAGAAGTTGCCAACACATGAGCGCACGACGAGGCTACAATGAAGCAAGAAAGCTCTTGGCCTATCACTATGGCAATGAGCAGAAAATAGCTGCAGCCTACGTGGATAAGGCTGTCAAATGGCCTCAAATTAAAGCAGAAGATGCCAAGTCACTTCACAGCTTCTCCATCTATCTCACCGGATGTAACAATGTCATGGAGGACATGGAGTACCTCGAGGAGATGAACAGCCCGAGCAACCTTCGGATCGTCGTGTCAAAGTTGCCCTTCAGACTTCTTGAAAGATGGAGAGTTATAGCTTTCGACATACAAGAAAGAGAAGGAAGAAGAGCAAAATTCTCTGATCTCGTGACGTACATCAACAGACAAGCTAAGATAGCTTTAGATCCACTGTTCGGTGATTTCAAAGAGTCCTTCGAAGTGAAAGAAAAGAGCAAGTCAAACACTAGATTTGACAAGGGAGGCGGACCGAGAAGAACTACTGGCTGTGCCACAAGTGTTAGGCCAGAAGAAGGGGTTGCCTCAGAACTTGGAAAGAACAAGCAGACAAGCAACGCGTTTCAAGAGCCATGCCTGTACTGCAACAAAAGACACAACCTGAGCACATGTTACAAAATAAGAAGTCTGCCAAACAAAGAGAGAATCGAGTTCCTTAAAGGTAAAGGACTTTGTTTCGGGTGTCTGACCCAAGGGCACATGGTAAAAGACTGTAAAAAGAGAGCCACATGTGAAATCTGCAGCAAGAACCACCCAAGCCTGCTTCACAGCAAAAGGGACGAGAACACCGACCAAGAGAACGCCAGGCCTGAGAAAGGTCAAGGCTCCACCAGCGGACACTCAACTCCACAAGAAGATGCGTCAGCCAAGAGTGAAGTCACGGCAGTCACCGGGGCCGGAAGCAATGACTGTATCCTGTCTATCGTGCCCGTGTGCATCAAATCCAAGAGGAGCAACACGACAATAGAGACGTATGCGTTCATGGACTCGTTCATGGAAGTTCCGCTACGTTTTGCTCTGAAAGGTTGATGAGACGGCTTGGTGTCCATGGTAAGAAGACTCAAGTGCTACTCCGTACTATGGGCCAGGAGAAGCCGTGTCCTGCTATGTGCTCTCAGATCTAGAAGTGTGCGGTCTGACAGAGAACAAGTACATAAGCCTGCCAGACGTCTACACCCACACAGACATACCTGTAACAAAAGACAATGTTCCTGTTGAGAAGGACTTGGAAAGATGGCCATATCTACGAAAAGAAGTACGGCTACCACAGATCGACGCAGATGTTGAGATACTGATCGGAGTGAACGCTCACTCTGCAATGGAGCCGTGGAAAATAATCCACAGCCAAGACGACGGGCCTTATGTGGTAAAGATGACCCTCGGTTGGGTAGTTAATGGCCCTCTCAAGAAAGGTGACGATCACCACAAGTCAAGCCTCAGTCAAAGGGCTTCAGTCAACAGACTTTCAGTCAGCGGCATGGACAGCATGCTGCTGCAGCAATACAATTACGACTTTCCAGAGCAAGCCTGCGAAGAGAAGTCAGAAATGTCATGAGAGGACATTCAGTTCATGAAGTCTGCGACTGAGACAACCAAGAAAGTCAACGGGCACTACAGGATTGGGATGCCTCTCAGGAACAAAAATGTGGTGATGCCAAACAACAAATGTGTTGCCGAGCAACGGGCGTCAAACCTGAAAAGGAAACTCGCCAAGAACTCTAGTTTCCACGATGACTACAAGACCTTCATGTCAGACCTGCTGAACAAAGGCTACACAGTGGAAGTTCCTGAAGACGAGCGCAACCGCAACGACGGCAGAGTATGGTACATCCCCCATCACGGCGTGACCCATCCACAAAAGGGAAAGCTGCGGGTTGTTTTCGATTGTGCTGCTTCGTTTCAAGGGAAGTCACTGAACGAGGAACTGTTACAGGGTCCGGACCTCACTAATGGTCTGGTAGGAGTCCTGACGAGGTTTCGACACGAACACATCGCACTCATCTCCGACATTGAAGCGATGTACCATCAAGCAAGAGTCCCTGATGAGGACACGGATCTTCTGTGATTCCTCTGGTGGCCACAGGGAGATCTGAGTCAGCCTCCGCGCGAGTACAAGATGGTGGTCCACTTGTTTGGGGCCAAGTCGAGCCCAAGCTGCGCCAACTACGCTTGATGGACTGCAGCGGATGGAAAAGACAGGTCATCACCTGAAGCAGTAACTACAGTCCTAGAGCACTTCTACGTCGATGACTTCCTGGTCTCAACGTCCGACGAGAAGAAAGCTATTACCTTAACCAAGGACCTTATTGCACTGTGTGAGAGTGGAGGATTCCGCTTGACCAAGTGGTCAAGTAACAGCCGCAAAGTGCTGTCATCACTTCCCGAACAAGAGAGAGCAAAGGAGATTAAAAACCTAGACCTGGACAGGGATGAACTACCCATGGAAAGGGCACTTGGAGTGGACTGGTGCATAGAATCAGATTCTTTCAAGTTCCGTATTCACGTGAAAAGCATGCCCATCACCCGACGAGGTATCCTCTCTGTCGTAAGCTCAGTGTACGACCCCCTTGGATTCCTGTCTCCGTTCATTCTTCTCGCAAAGACCATCGTCCAGAGTCTCTGTGGAATGAAACTTACCTGGGATGAAGAGATTCCAGAAGATGTGGCAAACAGATGGTTCGCCTGGCTGTCTGATCTGAGCCAGTTCGCTAGCTTTTCTGTCAGGAGGTGCATCAAGCCAGAGGGATTTGGTCCAGTAATGTCAGCACAACTGCATCATTTCTCAGACGCTAGCGAGAAGGGCTACGGCGTCGTCACTTACCTCCGCATCGAGAACAGCCACGGTCAAGTTCATTGCTCGTTTCTTCTAGGAAAAGCCAGAGTGACGCCGCTTAAACCAGTCACAGTCCCATGCCTCGAGCTCACCGCGGCTACCATTGCGGTGAAGATGGATAAGATCATGAAGCGAGAGCTTCGGATGGACCTCAAAGAGTCTGTACTATGGACAGATAGCACCATCGTCCTTCAATACATCGACAACGACGGCGCTCGTTTTAAAACATTTGTTGCCAACAGAGTGTCGACAATCAGAGAGAACACAAGGCCAGCACAATGGAAGTATGTCAACACGACTTCCAACCCAGCTGATCACGCATCAAGAGGATTGAATGCAGAGCAATTCATAAAGTGTCAGAACTGGATTGAAGGTCCTGACTTCCTAGCCAAGAGTGAGTCTCACTGGCCTGTCCTATCAGAGTTCTCAAGAGAGATAAGTGAAGACGATGCTGATGTGAAGCGTACGACCAGTGTGAACATCATCAAGACTGTCGACTCAAGCACAGACCCTCTCTTCAAGCTGACTCATCACTACTCCGACTGGCACAGTCTGAAGAAGGCGGTTGCCTGGATGTTGAGGCTGAAGGAGCTGCTTCGAAGTCTGTGCATAACAAGGCAGACGTTCGAGTCGCAAGCCCAGTCTTCAGAAAGTCAAGTTGTGAAAATCAAGACAGTTAAGAACCATATGCAGAAATGGAGATCCATCCTGAAAGGAACCCGTTTGACTGTCAAGGACATCAGAAGAGCAGAAACTGTGATCATTCAGTTCAGCCAAAGTCACACCTTCCGTGAGGAGCTTCGCGCTCTGCAGAAAGGTGAAAAGATCAAGAGAAGTAGTTCTATCATGAAATTGGATCCCTTCCTCCAAGATGGGGTTCTCCGGGTTGGTGAAAGATTGCACTGGGCAGCCTTGCCAGAACACACAAAGCATCCAGCTATCCTGGCCAAGGATCACCACATCACTACCCTGATCATCAGGAACGCTCATGAGGAAATCGGACATGGAGGGAGAAACCATACCCTTGCTCAGCTGAGACAAAGGGTCTGGATATGCAAAGGAAATGCAGCGGTGAGAAGTGTGCTTTCAAAGTGTGTGAAATGCCGGCAGTGTCAAGCTGCTGTGAGTGAACAGAAGGCAGATGGCAAATCTACCACCTGATCGTCTACTGCAGGGGTGGGGAACCTTTTTCACATCAAGGGCCATTTCAATTTTTCCAAAGTCCTCAGAGGGCCATACCATTATGAACACATAACTAAAGATGAAAAAAAAGACAAAAAAGTCTATAACTGCTGTGTTACTAAGCCTCATGTTTGCTGCATTTCTAGACTCACCTAATGTGATGGCTGGAACTGTTTTTCTCTAGCAAGGCGTCTGATGTCAGCTGGCAGTGATGATGATGCTACTCAAAGCTGGTTTTCCAAGTTTGAGTCAGTCAGTCTTGAGCGGAAGCGAGTCTTTGCAAGAGTCAGTTTTGAAAAGAACTGTTCACAGCGATACGTTGTCCCAAACAGAGATGCAAACCTCAGGGCATGTCTCCTCAGGATGGGAAAATCCTCAGCACGAACATACAGTTTGTAAAAGTCCAGCAGAGAAAGGTTGTGGTACTTGGCTTTGAGCTCGTTGTTGTTTTGCAGATCAATTATTTCCATTTGGAGGTTAACTTCAGACGGTTGCACATTAAATGGTGTCGCAAACACGTCGAGTTCCTTTTGTATATTTTTCACATCATGAAACCTCTCATCAAATGCCTGGATGAGTTTTGCATGCTCACCAGCATATTCAGTCGTAACATCAGGCTTTTGTTCTTGTAGGGTGGGAAAGTGCACAGTGTTTCCCCTTTCCAGCTGTCCTTGCCACAGCCTTAACTTCACTTCAAATGATTTCACATTTGAAAGCAGAGAGCTGATGAGCTGGTTGGGACCTTGCAGCTTGATGTTTAGCTCTGACAGGTGCTTGCTGATGTCCACCATGAAGGCCAGATCACGGAGGAACTTGCCATCACTGAGCTCCATGACAGGTTTACCCTTCATCTCTATGAAGCGTCTGACTTCTTCCCGCAGTGTATAAAACCGTGCGAGCATATTTGCACGACTCAGCCATCGCACTTCACAATGATAAACCAGATCACCATACTCTGACTCAAGCTCGCTGAGTAACTCCTTGAACTGGCGGTTGTTCAGCCCTCTGCTTTTAATGAAGTTTATGGTGGACACAACTGTTTTCATCACATTGTTAAGCTTCAGGGAATGTGCACACAAACTCTCTTGATGTATCATACAGTGGCATACAACTAAATTACTTGGATCCAGACTCAGTCGGCTCATTTCTTTTTTGACTAAAGCAGTCAATCCTTTTTGCGTGCCAACCATTGCGGGAGCTCCGTCAGTGGCGATGCCGCTCAACTTCTCAAATGGCAGTTCAAAATTGTTCATGGCCACAATAACTTGATTGAACAAATCCTCACCTTTAGTAGTGCCATGCATGGCTTGCAAAGACAGCAACTCCTCCTTTGTTTCAAACTCAGACGTAATCCCACGCAGAAAAATGGCAAGCTGCGCTGTGTGTGTGATGTCTGTTGTCTCGTCACAGGCCAGAGAAAAATACTCAAAGTCTCTTGCAGTGTTCTTGAGTGTTTTTTCAATATCTTGCGCCATATCAGTAATCCTTTCTGAAACGGTTCTCCGGGACAAACTGACGCTTTGAAATAATTTCACTTTGTCGGGCGCGAGCAGCTCCGCGGCGGCTACGAGGCACTCCTTCACGAACTCTCCTTCAGCGTGAGGTTTCAGCTTCGTGGCTATCAGTTCACTCACCACAAAACTTGCACGCGTAATATTCTCTCTGTCAGTCTGTGGCCGGGTGAAAGCTGCTTGTTGAGCACCCAAACTCCGACGAAGAGCGTTCATTTTATCCAAACGCATTTGTCCTTTCAACTCGTCGAGTTTTGCATGTTTCGAGCTGTAATGGCGCTCGACATTGGCCTTTTTCATCACCGCAAGCGCCTCGCCACAAACTAGGCACACTGGCTTGCCTTTCACTTCAACAAAGAAAAAGTCATTTGTCCATTTTTCCTGAAATACGCGGCATTCTGCGTCCACCTTCCTTTTCTTGACAGTCGCCATGATGCATCACTTGTCTGTGTCGGTACTTGTCATGTGTCAGTCACTCCGACCCAATGCAGTGGTACGTACATCACATGCTGTATTCACTGACCCTGACGTTGACTCGGACATAGGACTCTCTCTCGGAAAACTAATGACGGGCGATATATATTTTTTCCTGATTTTTATTTTTATTCATGTATGCATATATGAAGATATAAAATATAAAAATTGTATTGCATTGCGGGCCAGTTGAAATGGCCTCGGACGTTCCCCACCCCTGGTCTACTGCCTGACCAACCATCGTTCACTAACATCGGTGTAGACTATTTCGGCCCCTTTGAAGCAAAGCGAGGACGCGTGCAAGTCAAGCGTTATGGAGTCTTGTTTACTTGCCTTACAGTCAGAGCAGTCCACATAGAAATCTCGCACTCTCTTGACACCGACTCGTGTATAAACGCAGTGAGACGTTTCATAGCCAGAAGAGGACAAGTGGAGGTTATGAGATCCGATAATGGAACGAACCTGGTAGCTACAGAACATGAGATCCGCCGGGCGATGAAAGAATGGAACCAGTCCCAGATCTCTGAGGCTCTACTGCAAAGAGGAGTCACTTGGATCTTCAACCCGCCTGCTAGGTCGCATCACGGTGGTATCTGGGAGCGACAGATAAGAACAGTCCGGAAGATACTTACCAACCTTCTGAAGCTCCAGTCACTGGATGATGAATGTCTGCAAACTGTGATGTGTGAAGTAGAAGCAGTGATCAACAGCAGACCCCTTACCAAGTCATCTGATGATGTGGACGACCTCGAGCCACTGACGCCGAATCATCTTCTCCTGCTCAAGGGAAAACCAGCACTCCCTCCAGGGTGTGTTTCAGAAGGAGGATCTATATTCAAGACGAAGATGGAGGCAGGTGCAGTATATCTCTGACATCTTCTGGAAGCGCTGGTCCAGAGAATACTTGCCCCTACTGCAAGAAAGGCAGAAGTGGCTGGAGAAGAGGAGAAATGTGAAAGAGGGAGACATCGTACTAATCGTGGACGAGAGGGCTCCAAGAGGGTCCTGGTTAATGGGAAAAGTGGAGAAGACAATCCCCGATGCCAAAGGGTTTGTCCGTCGGGTCCTTGTCAAAAAAAAGACCAGCACCTTACAGAGACCCATAGATAAGTTGTGTTTCCTGCTAGAGATGGAAGAATCTCATGGACAATAAAGGACATTATTATTTAGAACTTTATTATTTTCCATAGTTGCCCATCTTGTGGGCCTCACCTAGATTGGTCGAGGTTGTTTATGTTGTTTTAGACCTATGAAAGAGGACAGAAGGAATTAGAATATGCAAAATTATTCTTTAGTTTTAGATAGGTAATTGTCATCCCCATGATGAGCAATTAGGGGCCGGAAATGTTAGTGCCATTTTGCCATATTGTAATTTAGACTTAGATATTATTAGGATTTAGATATTATATATTTAGATTAATATTTAGTGATTGTTTATTATATTGATTAACTAATTGTTTTGCATAGTTTTGCTTTTTAGTTTAATAACTGTTTAGTGTACTTGTTTTCATTGCTTATACTTATTAGAGATGCATAGGACATTGGTTGCTATAGAGGGCGCTGTTTTGCCGTAGCATTGAGGGAGAGTAAAACTGTTTTCTATCTTTTTGTCATTCAGTAAAGACGGAGCGAACGCACTGTTTTTTCTTCCGTCGTTTCAACAGTAAACACGCGTAGATCTCGTTCTTTCTGCAAAGAGTGGTTAATCGACTGAATATGTTTAGAGCAATTTACAAATGCACAAGAAGGGAGTTTTAGCCACTACAGTACACTTTCACGATTTGACCGTTTTGAGTACACCATCCGTGTCCTTTCGATACACTTATTTTCGCCCGATCTGAATTGGAACGCCCTACGCACTCAAACTAAGGGTAGTAAGTACGGATATTGGAACACCGCACATGTTCGAAATGGGACAGCCTTGACGCGTCGCAGTGAGCAATCGGCCTTCGAATGTAGCCTTCGAAGGATGCGTCCCCTGAATTGAGACACAGCCATCAAATTAAGATGCAGTCTCTTAAAGGGGAACTATGCAACTTTGGCCACTTCTTCGCTGTTTTCTTGGTTTGTGCTCGCATTGAGCTCCCCCTACAGCTCCAGAGGACATATTTTACAACACTGTCGTAACAACTCGTTGACGACCCTTCCCCATCCACTTCTACGCTAGCCATGTGCATTTGTTTTCAAAGAAGCTGACGAATGCGTGGAGCCATGTCCGAGATAGATGTTCATAAAGACTAGACAAGGTTATACATTTTGAAAGGGTGTATGTGTTACAATAAACCCATCCTTTTTTATAGTTGACGGGGAAGTGTTATATCCTAGATTAGAATTGTTTTATCTTTGGTTGTTGAACAGAACGATCAGTGTAAGAGTGTTGGCCAACATAATACATAGCGATGGCATGAACAATTTGCGCAGCAATCGTACGTTTAAGTATCTGCTCAAGTATGTAACTTTTGTACGGAATTACAGGGAAATGGATTCAGAGATCGAGACGGTATGCTGTCGCTAGTCCCCGCAGGAGAGTTGTCATAGGCAGATGCTGTGTCTGGAAGATTAGGGACACATTTATGTCTACGTGTAAATGCTTGCAAATAAACATTGTAAATGAATATTGTATATGGTTTTAAAATGTTTCCATTTTTTTTTTAAATAACAGTTGTTTGCCCACCTTTTTCATTCGTTCAATAATACACACATTGGTTAGAAAAATATTTATTTTGGATATTGAAAGAAATGCTCTTCATGGTTTGTTTTTTGCCTTACGGCTATTGTGTAACATCTTCTTGAGGGTTCTCTGAAATTCCTCATGACACTTGTACCCGCACAAGTTCGGATGTGGGTGGTGACTGCCGGGGCAGGCAGGTCGAGCCGTCTTGGGTCATCAAGCCTCAAGCCTCATAACAATGCTGTTTGCCAACGCTTGTAACTAAGAAAAAATACAAAGCAATCTTTTTACAAACATGTTTACAAGAACTACACCAAAGGTATAACATGGCTAAAGCTATAATGGAGGTTCACGTATCGTAACAGTTCTGTTACCGACGAATATGTGCTAACTAGCAGCTCTCGTGCAGGGTACTGCACTATATGGCCAGCCGGACATATCACATGATATAGGCTATACACTCTTAGAAAAATCTGAGGCATTCGAATAGCGGTCTAGTGATCTAAATAAACAAGAACTTGGATTCGGGGGGACGAGACAGACTAACAGCAAAACAACCATGAAAACAAACGTGTTTGGTAGCGAGTACGCTAACACCCCAGCAAGCAAGCAAGGTAGAAACATACATGGCTCACAAGCAACACGGCCATGGCAAGTCGGCATCCGATTTGCAGTCTTCTTTTTCTTTCAGTTCACGCTATTCCTGAGAAGCTCGCCCAACGTTTACTCGTGTCTGGCATCTCTGTCGGTCAGTGTCCCTTTTCTCTTCTTCTGTTTCTCCGACATTGGGTTTCTCCGTCTCTTTTTAGTCGGCTGATCCATGATGAATGTAACAATCCCTTCGCTACTTTTGTTTATATCGAGCCGGTTCCGTGTTTGTGGGTCTGTAGTGCCGTAAAGCAATTCTCCCGAGAGAGGTGGAGTAGGAGTAGGCCTAATCGGAGACAAATATTGTGAAATATATATTTTAGTAACATTGACAAAAAATAATTTAAAAACGAATGTATGCCATCAATATCACCCACAATATTGTTTTGCAGTAGATAGATAGATATATAGATATGGATAGATAGATGGATAGATGGATAGATACATACTTTATTGATCCCCAGGGGGAAATTCGAATAGAAACAGATGCCCTAGATGCTAAATGCCCTAAATGTAAATGTCATCACCTGTGAGAATGGCTGCAGAAGAAGTGCATCACCAGAGGTGTAAAATTGTAACCCATATGAGATCACCATTACTCTTACAACAAAATTGAAACAAAAAGGGGTTCATTTCATATCTTCCAATCTACGTATCCTACGTAAGACGCAACGCTGTGGAGACGCGCTTTGACCTCAGCCAATCACATCTCTTCCGTCGAGGCGGTCCGCTAATCGCAGGCTTTGTTTTGACTCAACGCAGCTTCCTTCCAGTTAGGTTGACAATACGTGTCAGACACTAGGCCACTTACTTACAAACACAGATAGCATAAACTCAGCAAAAAGGTGAGTTTTGAGGAAACTGTAGCCTTCTCTGTGTATCGCTGCCAAGGCGTTTGGCGGCTCCAACGTACCTGTATGGTACGTGGAGTTCCTTGGTGGTTGATTTCACGGGCGCTCCTTGTCAACTACTTAAAGCTAATGGTGTGAAGCTAGCCTCTCCGTAAGACTACCACAGCGTTTAAGTCTGCCTTAAGACTTCCATAACCCTCAAATAGCCTGCCATGCATGTTCTTGCGACACACTTGGCATAATCTACGCTCGTACTACCTTGTCAGGGTGTGTATGATGCCACACGTTGGATATGCAGGATGCGATGCTATAGTGAGCTGGTTTTACCGCTCTCTCTCAGAAATTAGATTAGCGATTGTTGGCATGTAAAGCGTCCCTATAACGGATAGTAGGAAGTAAAGATCGTAATATCCAAACGATAACCAATGGTTGAGTCTATTCTGTCGAGTCTTAATTTCTAATTCACTGTGATTATGGTCTACTGTCTTGATCTGCTATAAATTCCCGTCCAACGTGTAAATGCATGCATGGTAATGCTATTGCTAACTCCTCTGTCCTACCAGTGCGACCGACGACTCTGTGGAAATGCCTCTGAGCATTAAGTGTGTGAGTGGCGGGTGCGGGCCTGGACAGGTGCCTTTATCTGAGCAAGGTGAGCCTCCTCCGGGAGCAGAGGACATGGATACGCTCGGGGCTGGTCCTGGAGCAGCTAGAGTTGTGCATTCTGACATGGGAGACCCCGGCATCGTCAAATCTCCCAGCGACCCCAAGAAGTACAGGTGAGCTGGTCATCAGGGCAACCAGGCACCAATCGCATCGACTCCAGGGCATGGGTTTCCGTGCCATTAGTAATGATGAGGTTTATGTTGATATCGACACATGGCAGGATGGGGGCGCTAAATGCCAAATTATACCTCCGTCAAGAATACGCCAGTGCCTGAAATCACAAATTCAGCAGCACAAATCCCCCCCCCCCCCCTCACTCCCAGGTACATCCAACTGGCCAATGGCCTGCGGGCGCTGCTCATCTCGGAGCTGAAGGACGGGGAGTGGGGGGGCACGGCAGCGGAGCCTTATCGAGATAATGAGGAGGAGGAGGAGGCGGCGGCGGAGCCGCAGCAGGAGGACGACGAGGGCGACTCGGGAGAGGGGACAGAGGAAGAAGAGGAAAAAGAAGAGGAGGAGGCGGACAGCGACTTTGAGGAGCTGGATGAGGAGAAGGAAGCGGGGAAGGGCAAGAAGGCGAACAGCGAGAAGCAGGTACGTGTGCGTGCGTCTGTGTGTATGTGCGTGTGCGCGTGTGTTTTTCTCACCCTTGTATGTGTGTGTTTGTGTGTGTGTGTGTGTTTTGTGTGTGTGTGTGTGTCCAGTCAGCAGCTGCTCTATGTATTGCCGTCGGAAGTTTCAGTGATCCGGAAGACCTAGCAGGCCTGGCCCACTTCCTAGAGCACAGTGAGTCTGTCTGTGTCTCCTAGCTGTCTGTCTGTGTCTCCTAGCTGTCTGTCTGTGTCTCCTAGCTGTCTGTCTGTGTCTCCTATCTGTCTGTAATTCTCATTATGCGTCTGTGTTCTATTTGTCTCTTAGTCTGTATGTTTGTCTGTCTATACGTCATTCAGACTGTCTATCTCTCTCGCCCTGTCCTTTATGACATCTTTATGAGTGTCTGTCTCCCCCTAGTGGTGTTCATGGGCAGTGAGAAGTACCCCGCTGAGAACGGCTTTGATGCATTCCTCAAGAAGCACGGGGGCAGCGATAACGCCTCCACCGACTGTGAGAGGACCATTTTCCAGTTTGATGTCCAGAGGAAGTACTTCAGACAAGCGCTGGACAGGTCAGAGGCAAGCTGATGTAGCCGCGCAAGCCACGGTGATGCTCTATGGCGGTTATCTCCAAATGGCGGACCGCGGTCCGGGTCCGGACCAAGTGACGGTCCTATCCGGACCCATGACCAATTTAAAATAATGAGGTTTTTTTTTCTTTTAATAATATATATATGTGTATATATATATATATTTTATTATTATTTTTTATATTTCACCATACAAAGCATGATTATGTTAATTAAGACATTTCTCACTGAAATACAAATTGAAAGGCAGAATAGTAGCTTAAAAACAGCAAAAAGTAAAGATCTTCACAGAGCGAAGATCATGCACTCACCGAACTCCCCCCCCTCCCTCCGTCTGTCACGGCATGTGCGTAATAGCGTCACTCAAAAAATAGCCAATCAAATCGTTTGTTTACCAGAAGAGCGATTTGGAATGAGAAAATGGCTTGCTCGAAAATTAGGAAAGTTAACCACGAAAACAGACATTTTAAAGATGAATGGACTGACCAATACATGTTCATTCTCCCGCAAAGCAGTACTAAACCTTTGTTGTGTCTTTTATGTGTTGAAACCGTGGCGCTGATAAAAAGCGGGAATATTAAGCTGCAATCCGAATCCAAAAACAGATCCTTCGAGGAAAAGTATCCCCAGAAGTAAGAGCGCGGAAAATATCCGAGCTGAGAGCTCAGTCTGAGAGGTCTAAGCGAGTCTTCATACACTCATTTATAGGCCAGCAACGTGCAAATGAATGCTCACATAAGATTGCATGGATTTTGGGGCAACATAATTGGGGCAAAAAATTCAGTGACGCGACTGTTGTGAAGGAGTGCTTGAACGCCGCTGCCGAGACGTTACTTGAAGGTAAACAAAGGGATGAATTGTGTGAAAAAATAAAGCAAATCCCAATGTCAGCTGCAACGACAACCAGAAAATCTGAAATGTTATCAGATGAGGCACTGTCATAGCTTGATGCGGCTGTTCAGAATGCCCCATGCATGCATATCCTTAGCCATTGATGAGTCTTCAGATGTAACGTATTATGCCCAGCTTTTGGTTTATGTGCGATTCTTTTCATCAAGACCAGAAAGAGATCTGTGAGGACCTGTTGGGTCTAACACCACTTGAGACACACACAAGATGAGAAGATATTTATGAGGCTATTAAGGAGATGCTGTCAAAGAGGGGGGATTGATCTTAAAAAGGTTGTCTCAGTCACTACAGATGGTGTCACCGTTTGGCTTACTTGAAATGTAGGCCTAGTGTACCTGTTTTGCTTACTTGAAATGTAGGCTTAGTGCACCTGTTTTGCTTACTTGAAATGAAGGCCTAATGCTTTTTTTGTGTTTATTTGAAATGTGGGCCTGGTGTACCTGTTTAGCTTACTCTAAATGTAGGCCTAATGCACTTTGTTTATTTGCAGTGCAGGCCTAGTGTACCTGTTCTGCTTACTTGACATGTAGGCCTTATGCACTTTTTATGTTTACTTGAAATGCAGGCCTAATGTACCTGTTTTGTTTACTTGAAATGTTAATATGGGTTACTTTGTCTTACTTGTTTTTCATGGTTAAAAGTAATCTATTTGGAAATTGAAAATAAATACATCTGAAATTATAAGGAAATATGCCATGTTGATTGTATTTGACAAAAGTAGGCTATTAGGAGGTGGTAGGTTAGAGGTTCGGACCTTTCTTGGAAGGAATTTTTAGTAACTGGACCTTGTTAAATTTTAGTTGAAGACCCCTGTTCTATGGTGTAGCCAGCGGAACACAGAAAATACTGCTGGTCATTTGATGCTAGCCGCTGTTTGCTTCTGCTAGCTGCTCAGCTTATTGGTGTTAAAAGGTTGATTCTGATATATCATGTATTCATCTTCCAGGTGGGCTCAGTTCTTCATCTGCCCTCTGATGATTGAGGACGCCATCGAGAGAGAGGTGGAGGCAGTGGACAGTGGTGAGTCTCTGTCTTTCTCTCTCTGTTCCTACTGGCTTCCTGTCTGTCTATCTTATTGGCTTCCTGTTCTTGTGATCTCCAGAGTACCAGTTGGCTCGTCCGTCAGATTCTCACCGAAAGGAGATGCTGTTCGGCAGCCTGGCCAAGCCGGGTCACCCCATGGCCAAGTTCTGCTGGGGTAAGCAGCCTAACCTCAATCTGAATAGTATATATCCATAGAAAATGGCCCTGATTTTGTTCATACTAGTTATTGTGACACAACTTACCATTATGATGCAAAAAGTTCTGCCCAAAAACAATTTAAGGTTACTCTCTTGAAGATTCTCTTTCTGTTGACCATTAAACCCATACTGCCTCTTGTTGTTCTTCCGACAGGCAACGCCCAGACTTTAAAACAAGAGCCCAAAGAGAAACAGATCAACACCTATCAGCGGCTCAGAGATTTTTGGAAACGCTTCTACTCCGCCCACTACATGACCCTGACCGTCCAATCAAAAGGTACTATTGCCAGGTGTGACCCTGGTTGTCCATCGCTTTCCAATTAAACATTATTAGCCCCGCCCTCTGCATGAACCTAGCCGCCAAAATGTACCTTCGCCCTATCCATCCAATCAAAAGGTGCCGTTGCCCCAACCACTACATAGCTATAGTCCTCTCAGGGTATGTGTGTGGCTGTGTCCCAGGTGGGTGGAGTTGATTTTTCTGTGCTCTGTGTTCTGCAGAGACCCTGGACACGCTGGAGGAGTGGGTGAGGGAGATCTTTGACAAGGTGCCCAACAAGTAAGATGGACACCACTGTGTGTGTGTGTGTGTGTGTGTGTGTGTGTGTGTGTGTGTGTGTGTGTGTGTGTGCGTGCATGCGTGCGTGTGCGTGTGCGTGTGCGTGTGAGGGATTCGGGTACGTGTTATAAGTGTGCATCATTTAAATCTGTTACAGGTCAGGTGCATCTATGTGATACAGGTTTGGGTGTGTTATTCTGTGTTTTTCAGTGGTGAACCCAAGCCAGACTTCTCTCATCTCCAGGAGCCCTTCGAGACCCCAGCGTTTAACAAGATGTACAGGGGTAAGGGTCCGGCCCCCGGCTAACTGTTACTAAGCAAGGCATTAGTTGCAATAAGTACTACTAGCTACTACTAAAATGTAATGATTTGCTGATATTGACACTACTTATTCTTGATTGTATTACTTTGAGTATTGTTACTTTTAGTTTTGTATAGTATGGTATATTGAGTTCTAAATAAATATTAATGTGTGTGTATGTGTGTCCCCCTAGTGGTTCCGGTGAGGAAGGTGCATGGGCTCACCCTCAGCTGGGCCGTGCCCCCCCAGGCCCGTCACTACAGGTAAGTCCTGGTCCACATGTGGCTTCAGTGGAGGATTCCTATTGGGTCTTCTGCACAGCGATAACATCACTGCCTGTTGTGCTGTCCTTCCATGTGTTCTCTGGCAGAGTGAAACCCCTTCACTACATCTCATGGCTGATTGGCCACGAGGGGAAGGGCAGCATCCTGTCAGTGCTCAGGAAGAAGTGAGTCATTATTTATTAAAGAGAAGTGTGTGTGTGTGTGTGTGTGTGTGTGTGTGTGTGTGTGTGTGTGTGTGTGTGTGTGTGTGTGTGGCGGCCAGCGCAAACGCTGCCTCACCACCCTAAGCACGCACCCGTCGTGGCTGCCGCTGATAACGCTAGGGATGTGAATAAGTCTGCGATATTATGGATCACAAACGACTGCGTCGGGTTCTCCGACGTCTCTGGTTCTTCCACTTCCACATCAATCTGAAGTAGACTGAACCGCCCGCTGCCCGCTGCCCGCTGCCGGCTGCCTGCTGCCCGCTGCCGGATGCCAGGCGGTGGTGCTTCGCGGCGGTGGTGCCTAGCGGATGTGGTGCCTCGCGGCAGCGGGCAGCAGGCAGCAGGGCTCAATGATGGCTGAGATAACCCCCACTACAGTCTTGTTGTGGAAATACGAGAGACGTCAGAGAACCAACGTGTTATGCGCCATAACACCAACAGCAGAACCGTTTTTCAAATAACAAAGAAGTGTACAACACTTGCGTTACAGTGTGTGTAAACACATACACACACACACACACACACACACACACACACACACACACACACAGACACAGACACAGACACAGACACAGACACACACACACACACGGCGCTCGCAAGGTCTTAGCTCATTGTCTCATTGGTGGGCCAAATTATCTGGGCGGGCAAGGCAGAGAAAGGGGAGGTAGCTTGGCCCCTTATGACGACATATGGGGCCACATTCCAAATCAGCGTGCTTCAGCTTCCATTTTTTCAAAGGCGAGCAGGATTTCAGAAAACCTCATAAAGTGAGATTTTCATGCCATGGGACCTTTTAACGATCCAAATGTTAAAAATCGGCTTTGACCCTCGGGAAAGAAAAATTGATTAATCGAATATTCTGACCCATCCCTAGATAACGCAGGAAAGTAAAGGTTGTGGATTTATTATGGAAGTGATGAAACTACTGTTTGCAATGTGCATAATCATCACTTTAAAGTTGGCGTTTAAACCCGCATTACTCACTGGTAGAATCAGGCAACAAAGTTGGTGCGTTCATGACCCGGCGCCCAAGGCGCAGATGGCAGCAGGGAGGCCTGACTTTCCATGTACACCCGACTTCTGCCCCCAGACAAATGGACATTATTCCAGCATGAGGAGGCGACGTTCAGGAAAAGTTTGGATACAAAGCGATTGGAGGAGAACTGAGTTTCGACTTCGCAGTTGAAACGCAGACAAATGGATTAAGATCAACCGTATCTTCTGTTGAGTTTACTTCAAGAACGGCGCTTTTAAGACTTGCCATAATGATGGAATACCATATGGAATATCATTATTAAAGTATACCCAAAGGATATAAAAAAATTCCCATGCCTCAACCAAACTCTCCCCGACACCCGGCTTCCGGACTCGCTCCGGGAGTGGATAGCGACGCAGTTACGCTTCATTCGGAATGTCATACAACCGCAGCAAACCAACAAAAGCACAGAAAGTCATCACCCGATACAGGTGGGAAGAAAAAAACTTTCTTATCTATGGCTACAAAGCAGATCAAATGCAATTGGCATAGTTCTAAACAGTAGCACATACCCAAACCCAATCCCCGCAGTAAGTAATGTGGATCTGGGCCATAAATATTACACTGATAAATGCGGCGAAGTAGATCACGACCAACTTTAGGACGCACCGTGGCAATCCCAAATTATCATTGACCCCCCCCCCCCCGGGTGCAAGCTTCATATGTAGGCCTTCACAGAGACAGAGGTAGAAAAGTCATAACCTCCCTACCCAATAATAAGGCGAGTGGCTCCGATGGAGTAACTTACGAGACATTAAAGGCCACGATGCAAGTCTCATGCGCATATATTTAATGTGTGCCTACTGAACGGTAAAGTTCCCGAATCATGGAAAGGGGCTTTCATACATAGAATCCCTAAAAAAAGACAACATCCCTTTACATGGATCCGTTTACATGGTGGGACATTTCATCGTTGCTGACAGTGTATAAAGTTTTTACAAAATGCCTACTTGCCCGCATTCTGCCATGGCTTACAGAAAACGAAATACTCTCCCCAAGTCAAAAGGCCTACATCAGCCGGCAAGGGATGAATGAACACGCCTTCTGCCTAAAGATTGAGATAAATGTTTTCAAGCATGACAAGTTTTATGCAGTTTTTTCGGCACTCTACCACACAGTGTCATGCTATACACACTGAAAGAGATAAATCTTCCCCAAGCCTACACTGAAATAATTGTTGATGTATACAGAACATCTTTCCTCCAGGTTATTTGCAATAACAACTTATCCGACCTAATACTGCCACAAATTGGAATTAAAAAAGGGTGCCCATGGACTGCGGTCAACTTTATCCTCACCATAAATAGTTGGCTGAGGTGGCTACAACAGTGTGCGCCAGCAGGGGTGCGCTCTCCTAACCTAGTCCAAGGGTACGCCAATGACGTGCAGATTGCATCCAGACACGAGGAGGTCATCCAACAGATGCTTAGCTGCACGGAGATGTTCTTGCAGTGGTCCAAACTGGAGGTGAAACAACGAAGTGCGTCATCTTCTATGAGAGGCCTAGCGGAGGAAACCGCTGGTATTCATCAAAGTCAGACACACCACTGTCATTCACAATACTACAGAAACCATTAAGAGTGTACTTGCGCCACGAAACCTACCCATATCTTGGACACAAATTCAATGTGGCAGGCAACTGAGAAGAGCAACTGACAGAGCTCACCAGCGACTATTCCAACAGGCTTGACCTCATTGATTTCAGCCCTTTACCCATCTTAATGGAGCTGAAGGCCATTACAGAAATAGCACTGGCTAAAATTCAGCACCTGTTCGCTAATCTCCACATTCCACAAACCACATTGAAAGAATTAAATGACAAGAGTGTGCGACAAGTAAGGAAGTGGACCAGGCTAAACACCAGAAACATCATTTTTCATTCCCGGAGGGATGGCGGGTTGGGTGTCCCAAACATCAAGTGAATATACACAGCCACTAGAACATGCCATCTACTAAATAAGCGAAATAATCGAGATGTTGAATAAAATCATTTATTCAACATCTCGAAAGATGGAAAGTCCCATTGTCAAAAGAGAACAAGGAGCAGTTCCTGGGATTTAAAGTTAAGAGCAATGGCAAATTGGACATCAAATCAGCTGGATTTGGCGTTAGGCCAGATTGGCTTGATTTTAACGACCTGTGCCACTGAACTGGACTACAACTTAAGTGGACGAGGCCGAACAGCGCAGCAGTCGCGCTTAAGGACATCATTGCGCACCTGCTCATCTACCCCCGCGCAACCTACGAGCTCAGCAACAAGCGTAATTAGTGTTGCGAGCTACCATCAAGAGCAGCCAGAGCTACTATCCTCTCCATGAACCTCACACAAAGCACACAGCACTGGACAAGCCTTAGTCTCCAAGCAAAATTAGCATGCTTACCATCTGCAAATCATTCCCTTTCTCACCCCATATTTTTTCTAACTGGTAAATTGGCGAGGAGGATTTCTTTTTTACTATTAAAGCCCGGCTCCAGGTTCTTCCAATGAAATGCATCCTGAAAGTCCACTTGGTACCTCTCCAGCCACGACCCACACTTCATTCTCCACCCTACCACCCATAAAAATGAGACCACAGCTCGTGTGCTAAATAGATGACATTTTTACAAAGGCCTGTACATTGCAAGGCATGATAGATTAGTGGAGCCTAGTAACACAAGGCATCAAATTAGTGCAATTGGAAACAAATATATACAAACACTCTGCAGTAAAAATGGACTGGTTCAACTGGGAACACCTACTTAAGTAATATCCAAAAAACCCTGATATCACCATAGTAGATGTTTCTAGTCTGTGAATATTATGGATTTAGGATGTTGCTTTGACCTGTATATGGACATCTGCTTTAACACTTAGCTTTTTTACCACTTGTAAACAGTATCACAAACTAAGGAAACCAAACGCAAAGAGACTTTCAAAGTTTGCTCTATCGCTGCCCTTATAGGCAGTCTATCAATCTCGAGACAAAGTTGCAATGTTTATCCACAAAAAATAATGCAGATAAAAATGTATTGGCATAAAGCTTTCTAGTTTTGGTCAGCCCTTACTAAAAACTTTAACATACCTCCTTCAATTTTTGGATCAGTAATTTTCCCATGTAAGTTAGTGTGTGTGTGTGTGTGTGTGTGTGTGTGTGTGTGTGTGTGTGTGTGTATGTGTGTGTGTGGTAGGTGCTGGGCCCTGGCTCTGTTCGGAGGGAACAATGAAACAGGTTTTGACCAGAACTCCACCTACTCCATCTTCTCCATCTCCATCACCCTGACAGACCAGGGCTTCCAAAATGTCTATGAGGTACACACACACGATTATTGACTGATCAGTGAAACTGATCAATAAAGTGGATGAGTATGGAACGTGCCATTCATTTAGTAATTGGTAAATTCATTCATGTCATTCAGGTGGTTCACTTAGTGTTTCAATACATGAAGATGCTGCAGACCCTCGGACCACAGCAGAGGTACACACACGAAAGGCCTGCATACTCCAATAAATAGTTCTTTGACCCATTTATTCATTTTCGAAGACTTGATAAATAATAACTAATGAGGATGTTGTGGGCCTTTTCTCTCTCTGTTCAGGATCTATGAGGAAATCCAGAAGATTGAAGCAAATGAGTTCCATTATCAGGAACAGGTCAGGAAGTTAAAGAGTCTAATGGTTGTCTTTGGTTTTGCTGGGTATTATTGTGTTGTACTTGGTCATATTGAGTCGTACTGTTTCTGATTAGTTCTCACTAGGTCTGACTGGTTCTTTCTGGTTCTGTGTGTTTCCTGACAGACGGATCCCATCATGTATGTGGAGAACATCTGTGAGAATATGCAGCTGTTTCCCAAGGAGGACTTCTTGACTGGAGACCAGCTTATGTTTGAGTACAACCCCCAGGTACAGTGACCTCCAACCTTTTCCCTGTGTTTAATGTTTTCAACCCAGAAGCGGAGCTAACAATGTCTATGAGGTACACACACACGATTATTGACTGATCAGTGAAACTGATCAATAAAGTGGTTGAGTATGGAACGTGCCATTCATTTAGTAAATCAGAAGCTTCTCTTAAGATTGATATGTCTAAGATTTGATCCCCAATTTCTAAGCTGTTGGCATTCTTCAGCAATATGCCCTTAACCTCAGCCTGCTTTTCAAGGACCTTGATCGGAATTCATTGCAAGTCGCTTTGGAATCAAGTGTCTGCTGTGTGTGTGTGTGTGTGTGTGTGTGTGTGTGTGTGTGTGTGTGTGTGTGTGTGTGTGTGTGTGTGTGTGTGTAGGTGATTAGTGAGGCCCTCAGACGGTTGACTCCAGAAAGGGCTAACCTGCTGCTGCTGTCCCCGGAACACGAGGGCAACTGTCCCCTCAGGGAGCGCTGGTTCACCACCAGCTACAGCATAGAGGGTAACACACACACGCTACATGCAGATTGTATTAACTGATCAAAATGTATAGTATGTTTGTTGATTCTGTCTTACACTTGTCATTTTTACACTGCCAAATATGCCCTTCCTATACCCGCCTTTTCCACGGCATGGTGCATGCGTTTACACTGACCAAGGTAATATACTGGCTTGATTTCGCACCCGAATTTCCCCTCTCGAACTGTACACATATTGGGCGTTTCACTTTCATGTAAATGCGATTAGACGGTATCGTGGTACCAGGGGAGGGCCTTGGGTAGAAGTGTTTTTGCGTTGTCTCTATGACCGAGACCACGCAGTGATATCAACATTTGTAGTTCTGACTGGAGAGGCGGTGAATTTGGCGAGCTGCTGACCATCATGGGAGAGAAGGTGATGCAGTCGCATTTAACGAAGATGTGGAAAGATGGAGCGATATATCCGAGAAAGCAGCAGAGGAACTTTCCTTACAAGGGTTTCGTCAGGATAAAAAACATGAAGTCAGCAAAATAAAAAATATGTTGGTGTTTTTGCACTTGTAAATAGTTAATCGCGTTTGTAGCCTACACCCAGGTGTCTACTCATTCTTGCATGCGAGTGGCTTGAATAAAATAAAACAGAGTATGCAAATTATTCTAAAGAGGTCTTCTCTCCATGCATAGTCCAAACTGCTCCAATGAACCAAGAAAGCTGGCTCCTTGACTAAGGTGGAATATAGCCCCTTCGTTTTACACAGGCAAGACAGTGAAATTGCAGGGTGTGCCAAGCCGCAACCGTACCAGCTTGTAGCAGTGTAAAAATGCCTATTGTGTGGTTCTGTGAGACTGGTTCTGATTGTTTCATTGCCAACCAACTGGTTCTGCTTTGTTCTGTCTCCTTCAGACATCCCAGAGGAGTGGGCAGGGCGCTGGAAAGAAGAACTTGCATTGAACTCAGACCTCCACCTACCAGAAGAAAACAAGTTCATTGGTCAGTCTGGAAGCAGTACCTACCATTACTGACCCAGAATGCAACAACATGGAGCACACCAGACAATGGCCTGTCTCTAAATAATAGAACCAACACAACTAGTTAACTAGTTGAAATTTATCTGGTTAACAAGTGTCAACATAACCCTTAAAAATAGTAAACACTAAAATAAGGTGAGACAGTAGTTTGAGTTTGACTAATCGAGTAACTGCATGCAACTAAACCTACCTGCTTCCTGCTACAGCGACAGACTTTGAGCTGAGATCGCTGGACTGTCCCGACAGCGAGTTTCCCGTCAAAATCTCCAGCAGCGACAGAGGTTGTCTCTGGTACAAAAAGGACAACAAGTTCAAGATCCCTAAAGGTAAGACTAACTTGGGCTTGACGTTATACTCTATCCACTAGGGGGCAGCCAAGACCAATCGGATAAGACTGGACCTGCGGTTTATTTACCTTGAACTCGATGGAAAACATCATGAGGTCAAGGAAAGTTGTGAAGGAGAATTTTTAAGAACTGAGGAAAAGGCCGTCGAAGTGCGAAGAGAATCCGACTGCACTTACTAAGCTCAGTCATTATGTGACGGCGGTTTGTAATGGACGTTGGTCTGCCGTGATTAATCTACAACGCGCCGAAGAAGGACGAAGGATTTTGGATACTTCTGCGTTCTTATCGTGTGGTTTCTTGTAGGGCGTATGACAACCAGGTGAAAAATACCAGTTTATTACCATGGTGGGAATTGAAATAAACACTTTCAATAAAGGCTCCGAGTTACAAAATGGAAACTAAATAGTTGTCACATTGAGACTGGTTGCTCATGCTCACACTTCTGTCCTCTCATATTTATGGATATAGGTCCTAATTAGTTAGCCTGGTCTTACCAGTACTTCGTACTTCATTTCATTTGTACAGAGAGTCTGGACATACTCAATTGACAAACGTTAACTCACTTGAAGGCGGGGGTCTGTTGAAGTTTAAAACTATTGGATTAGGGATCGACCGATATGGATTTTTTCAGGGGCGATACCGTTACCGATTTTTTCTTTCATCAGCCTTAGCCGATAACCGATACGCCGATACCGATTTTCTTGACACGATATTTGGAGCCGATAATACCCTGGAAATCCAGAGTTCTCGCGAGATTACAATTTGAATTTGCTCAGCGAGTCACTCTGGGAACGAGCAATATAGTCGTGTATATTCTGGGCCTCCCCTGACCCTGAACATTAATCAATCACATCGATGTATCAATATAGGCGGGCCAAAAGCGTTGCTGTTTTACCGACCGGATACGGCAAGAGTCTTGTCAATTGGTTAGCCCCACTGGTCTGGATACGTCACCCCTTGTATTCTTCTGATTGGTCGTAGTGTTATCCAATGTGTGTTATCCAGTGATATTTTCAAATGCATGCTTGATGCCGCCCCTCGAGTTGGGCCATTTACATTACTCGTTGCCAGACCCTACAGCTTTCTAGATGTGCGTCTGGATTTCCAGGCTAAGCCTCATCATAAAAATGACACAATAATGATAACAAATGTTACAATGTCTCAATTTAAAAAAAATAACATTTATTGAACTGTCTGTAAATCATGCTGAAGAAAAAAAAAAGTTTAAAAAAATAAAAAAATCTGTCAATACTGAAAACAATACCGGCCGATACGTTACGCGTAAAAAACGCAAATATCTGCCGGCCGATATATCGGTCGATCACTAATATATATATATATATATATATATATATATATATATATATATATAGCATATACAATATGTTACGTTCAGATTTACATTGCATGTACTATTTTCCTACCATAACAATTCACCCTGTTTTAGTAAGGTCCTGAATCCATATAAGGGGAGGGGGGAGTATAGCACCACGATAAAGTGTAAAACATAACATATACAACGCGACAAGGTGAGAGACAGACGACATCAGAACTGACAAAACAAGACAATTGACAAAAACAATGGGATGGTATTAAAGATTGGGTGGAGTGATCGGTGATTCACATTAAGTGGTTAGGGTGTAGGAATGGGTTGGCCATGTTATGCGTGAGTGTGGATGGTGTGTGCCTATGTGTATGTGTAAAGTGGTAGTTGCAGGGACAAAAGAAAAAGAAGAGGGCTGACTTTAACGTCATTGATCTGAGCCACTCCCTCTGTTCGCTGATTAGACGCAGAAAATTTAGACTGAGAAAACCCACTAACATACCGCAGACCCAGACCTAGTACTGAAGGGAAATTCAAATTGAGCGAAAGTACTTAGGCGGGGGGAGCCAGGCTACCAATTAGTATGATCGTATGAAAATAAGCGTTGTTTGTTTCCATGAACGGCCCGATGGGGAAATGTTTTTATGTTCTTGCTGCAAGGTATTGTGGGACAGCATTATCTCCTCTCCTTTCATAAAGGATGGTCCAGTGTACCCTATGCTAAAGAAGATAAGAAAAGGTTGTTGGATTTTAAGAGTAGTCCTTTGTCAATCACATTAGACGCACAAGAGTAAATACTGTATGTGGAGTTCGAGTAATTGTATGACAGACTTGTGAGCATCAGGAAAGTTTAGTGGTTAGGGTTGGGCTATTCTAGTGGTTGGACCACCAGCCAAAAGGTATAGGGTTTGAACCCCAATATCCCCACCATGTGTTTGGATGGAAGTGTCTACTTAATAACAATGGTAAACAATAGGTGAATACCTTACCTTTTGATAGCCAGTTGTTCTTCTGCAAATCTCATGGTTCATCTTGTCTTTCAGCATACGTCCGTTTCCACCTGGTGTCCCCGATCATTCAGAAGAGCCCCAAGAGGTAAAACCCTCCTATACATTTTGATCGTGTTGACACAAATTTTGTATGTCAGGGCCTTAACATTTAGTGAGTGGAGAGAATGTGACCATTGATCGATCATTTTGAATAACATGCAAAATCGACGTAAATGTCAGATGTCAGAAAATTTCTACGTGCACAATAGTAGTAAGTAGTTAGGACATGAATGTAAACAATTATTGATAGTTTATGCCATATATATAGTTTATTAACTAAATGGATCTAAATTACTATCTTATATAAGGGCAATGGATCTTGGCTCCCATTTGTATGTGCAGCTGTTATTGTTTTGACTGTGCTAGAAGTAACATGTCCAACCCGCCCCCAAGCCTGGTCCTGTTCGACCTGTTTGTCAACATCCTCGCCCACAACCTGGCCGAGCCCGCCTACCAGGCCCAGGTGGCCCAGCTGGAATACAAGCTTGTGGCTGCAGAGCACGGCCTGCTGCTCAGGCTCAAGGGCTTCAACCACAAGCTGCCGGTAGACACCTACACACACTTAAGTGTGTTCAAGTTCAAACTCTAGACACTAATGACTCTAGACATTTTCTGAGAGATGCACATTTTGCACACGTAGTAACACAAACACAAATATAAAAAGATGAGGTAATCATTGGAACAGCACTTTATAAATGTCCCCAAACCTTGTAAACTAAGTGTGTGTGTTTGTCCAGCTGCTGTTGGAGCTCCTCGTGGACCACCTGGCGGACTTCATCGTAGAAGAGGAGGTCTTCTCTATGTTCTCCCAGCAGATGAAGAAGACCTACTTCAACATCCTCATCAACCCAGAGCGCCTGGCCAGGTACCAGATGTGCACTCGAGTCACATGACTTGGACTCTTGGACTTGACAAAATTACGCATGACTTGCGACTCAACTTAGACTTGACTGCTATTGACTTGAGACTTGACTCGGACTTTGCCTTTTTGACTTGTAATGACTCGACATGTCTTGAGTCAAAAGCATTTATTATTTTAGAAATCCAACATATCTCCCACCTGAGGGGCTAAACACCAAAGACGCATTCATTTCCGTGAAGATAAAAAAATTATCTTATCTTCACTAATATCAAAACGAAATTTCGATATTATTTATACTTTATTCAGAATAACAGTTTTAGTTTCATATCGGCTGCGTCTTGAGTTGGTCCCATTGAAGCGTCTGGCCAGCCTCTGACACTTAAGACATCGTAACTAAATCATTTTTCAACCGTTTACCTTCATTAAAAAAAAGTAACAAATTTACACACTCGTATCTTCAATAATATCTAAACAGAATTTTGATATCATTTATGCTTTCTTCAGAATCACAGTTTAAGTCTCATATCGGCTTTGTTTCAGTTGGTCTCATTGATTAACGTTGACGCTGGAGCGTGAGGATGTTCAGCAGTGTTGCTAGATCGGGCAGTTTTTACTGCCCTATTGGGCTACATTTTGAGGATGTTCATGGAGTGTTGCCAGATTGGGTGTTTTTTCCCACCCTATTGGGCTACTTTTAATCATGCACCGGCTATGCTATTCTCTTAAAGAGAATACCATTACTACCATAACTACTACAACCATTAGTACTACAAATTCAGCTACTACTACTACTTCAGCTATTACTACTACTACTTCAGCTACTACTTCATCTACTAATACTACTACTACTTCAGCTACTACTACAACTACTACTTCAGCTAATACTACAACTACTACTACTACTAATACTTCAGCTAATACTACTACTACATCAGCTACTACTACTACTACTTCAGCTTCTAGTATTGAAGACACAGGCGGGTGGTAAGGAACATTTCCTTAAGGAAAATTGTGGCATACTGTAACTGACATCCACTCAAGCAGTCCTTTCAGACATCCATACATAGCTCATATGCCACACTAGTCAAGGCACAGCTTTACCAACTTTAGGGTTACAGTGGTGCCTTCCGTAGCCTACTAATACAATTCAAATCCACCGTCCACTCTCGCTTGCCCTCTGAGACAACATAAGATTTCGGCGCATGCGCATATCATAAAACATTTGAAGACAGAAACAATGAACATATTAAAACTCTATTGATAAGAAATGATACTGTACATTAGAGTGATATGTTGAAATTATGATCAAAAGCCTAATAATGACATTAAGTAAAAATACATGGTGACTTGTTCAGGACTTCAGAAAAAGTTTGGGACTTGGACTCGACTTGGCTTTGGTGTGACTTTGACTTGGACTTGACTTGCCTTTCCCTGTCTTGACTTGGGACTCGACTCAGACTTGACTGCTAAGACTTGGGACTTACTTGGGACTTGCCAAACAGTGACTTTGTCCCATCTCTGCCAGGTACACACGTGCACACACTCATGAGTTCACTCTCTTATGCTCTCTTATTATTTCCTTATTCCTTATTTCCTCATTCCTCATTTTCCTTATGATTTTCTTTGCTTCCCCGCCTCTCCAGAGACGTGCGTCTGCTGGTTCTGGAGCCCAGCCGCTGGTCCCTTGTACAGAAGTACCAGGCCCTGGTAGAGGGGGTGAGCGTGGAGGACCTGCTGGCCTTCAGCAGAGAGCTGAAGGAGCAGCTGTACGCTGAGGGCCTGGTGCAGGGAAACCTCACCAGCATGGTCAGAACACTAGCACACTACCACGCACGCACACCAGGGTCAGGATTAACCGGGGCTCTGAGTATTTTTGTAGCTAAAACATTATTTGATTTACTCTCAATCGGTTTTGAGACTCAGTTGACCCCTGTATTTGCAAAGGATATGATTTCTTTTTTGGATTGAAGAAATTTAATATTGTATGTCATTGAACATGGAAAATAACAAATGCTTCCACATTTGATAAAATTGCCCGGGAAATGGTTAACAAAGCAACAAGAGTATTACAAGGGGGCATAAAAAGCCATTGTTGAAAACTGTAAATATCCAACCTTGACACACACACACACACACACACACACACACACACACACACACACACACACACACACACATATGTGGTGAGTCGGTGTGGAGGCTGGAAGCATGGGGATGACCTCCTCTCTTCTCTACACAGGAGTCCAAAAAGATCCTGCAGTACTTAACAAAGTAAGTATTAGGTCTTGTATTCTGTTCTCGGTTCAGACTGCTCCAATCCATCGCATCCCCTGCTAGACTTAGAATTCCCTTTCCCTTAAGAAACGCATCAAATGGTTGAGTTTTGTTTAAGTTCAACTGGTAGAGCATCGCATTGACACGGATGCCAGGGTTGTGAGTGTGGTGGTTGATGCTCTCTGCTCTCTGTCTCTCCTGTTGACAGCAAGCTGCAGTTCCACCCGCTGGCAATAGAGGTCCCTGTGCTGTTCCGCGTGCTGGAGATCCCAGAGAAACATCACCTGTGTAAGATAAAGTCCCTCAACAAGGGAGACGCGAACTCTGAGGTCACCGTGTACTACCAGGTAGGGTGCTGGTTAATACCTGTTAGGCTGCTACTGATACTTTGTAGGGTACCACTGACTACTACCTGGTCATGTACTGACTAATACCAGCCAGGGTGTTGTTTGTCCAGTACTGTAATGGCTTCAACATGTTGGGGTAGAGTACAGCGTACTCGCAGGAATTGTGATGTAAATATAAATGGATGAATGTCTGTGTGTTTAATGACTGAATATATGTATATTTTCCTTCTGTTTCAGTCTGGATTGAAGAACCTACGTGAACATACTCTGATGGAGCTGCTGGTGGTGGGTACCTTCCTCACTTTTCTGTGTATGGAATGTGATCTCCTGAATAAATTGTAAGGCAATAAAGTGTAAACTCTAGGGCTGTCCCCGACTCTGAATTTTCTGAGTCTAATCAGATCTGCCTTTTCAGTCCAGAGATTTGACTATTCGGCGGCCGTGTGGGGCAGGTCTTTTGGAGGTTTAAAAAATTAGTTTTCTTTCTATTAACACTCTGTTTTGATAGGCTATAGGCCTTTTATATGTGCTTGCGCATTGCGCTCATTACGTTCTCACCTGAATAGTTTTCTGTCAATCAAACTCGTCGGAATTGTAGCCAACTTATTCCTGTCGGGTTTTAATTAGGCTCCTGCCCATAATGCGGTCCGATAATGAACACGGGGCTCATGTATAGGCTAGTGGATAATCCACTATATGAGCCCCGTGTTCACGATCTGATTGTATTTATTGAGCCCGAAAGAATACACAGCGCTGTGTCGCCACACTGACTGAACTCCTAGAGAAAATGTAGCAATAATGTTAGGGGAGACAGCCGCTTCCCTCTGCGAGATTCTGTCTAGCAAACAAAGTTACAATGAATCAATCGCCACAGTGACATGGACAGTGTCTAAATAAAGCTTCTCTTTATTATTATCATTAGAGCTATGATGCAAAAGGTGAATATTAAGCCTGCGGTGGCATCTGTACGCGCAGTTTGCAATTTATTTTCAGCACCAATTGCCGCTGCAGAAGAATAATAAAAAGTCACAATAAATGTGTCGATTCATGCATATGGTCTGACACGTCTACACTATAGGTTGGGTCTTTAAAATAAATAAATAAATAAAGGAAGACGGCGGGAAACCCTGCAGGGTTTCCCAACTGATGATTCGAATCATCGACTTTCAGGGGACAGCCCTAGTAATCTCATTTCATCAGTTAGTGAAAGCTGCTTATCCTTGTGACGGTGATTCAACTGTCAAAGAAGCAGTGTTGGTGACGCTGACAACCCCTGACCTCTGTTTTCAGATGCACATGGAGGAGCCTTGCTTTGACTTCCTGAGGACTAAAGAGACCCTAGGGTGAGCTTTTTCTCCAGCTCCGCCCCTGACACCATCTCCAAATCAATCTATATGGACTACACAAAAAGACTGTGAATAATTAACAGAACACCGGAACCTTTTGACCCTACAGATATCAGGTGTACCCCAGCTGCAGGAACACCTCTGGAGTACTTGGCTACTCGGTCACTGTTGAAACGCAGGCCACAAAGTACAGGTGAGTTGAGTCTCAGATGCTTAGCAAAACCAGGTCTGACTACATCACAATTCTCTCTCTCACTCACACAAAAACGTTTAAACTATAACCTTAAGTTTCTGTTTATGCTATATTGTACATAGTTGCCAACAGCAAAGCAATGTGTAGTTGCGTAGTGTTGACTGCAGGGGACACGGCAATAAAACTGTCCCCTATCCATTAAACTGCTTCCCATTTCTAGTGTGGCTTTGCCAGATAAGAACGTTCTGTTCTTCTTAAATAATAAAACATGGAAAATGTACATTCTTTATATCATGGATTCTCAACGGGGGCGCTCGCACAACCTAGGGGGGCGCTGGGAAGGTGAGAGATGTTTGGAATTTTTTTATTTCATTAATTTTTTTCATTTGTTTTTTTATTTTAAACTTTCATGGTTTTCAAATTTTTTTGGTGCAAAAATAGGCTACCTGAATTAAATAGCCTATTTTCAATTATGGGTTTCTAACCGCTCTACCATCTCGGCTACTTTTTACTGTTGATGCTAAATGTAACACTGGTCATACTGCGTGGTTTGGTCCTGCACATGCCTGGACTCCCGTTACATCAGCTGTTGTCATGATCTCTATAGTAACGCTGATAAACATAACCCCAGTTCGCGGGTTAACAGTTCAATAACCAACAAAACACAATCTAACATGGCGGATAGCAAGAAAAAGTGCCGCCAGTACAATGTCAATTACATCAATTATGGATGGACCTCACAATGTCAAGACGCTGGCAGCGGGCCATCAAGCACAGGGCTCTTACAAATTTTGTTTCATAGCCCGTTTTCCTCCTTCCTCTTGCTGTTTTTCAGTTCCAGCTGCTCTGAGAGTAGACTCTACGAAAAGACCGTGGCAGTTCAAATACAAAATATATAGGCCTAATTAGGCCTCACTTGTGCGATCTGTATCGTGAATGGTTTGATAGTTGACTGTTATTCACTTTATTATTCAGGTGATGTGCATATGTTGTTCACGTGATGTGTCCATGATAAAATGACATGTCTTGTAGCCTGCTGATGTGGTCGTTTTTTTTCTTATCCAACCAGCCTCCTATTGCTTATAAGGGCTAAATCTGCTTACTAATAAAACAGGCTCATAGGGACATTTTCTTATAATTCCATAAGTAACCAAAACGGCACAGGAAATGGGCTATTTTCTTATTTAAGCAATATGAGCAATATTTAAGCAATACCCCACTCACGAGTGTGAGTGGGGTTGGTAATGGATATAGGCTATTTACTACTTACTTTTTACGGGGGGGGGGGGGGGCAGAGGATCAGGGTAAGGTCAAGGGGACGTTTGCTCGAAAAAGGTTGAGAACCAATGCTTTATATCCTGGTATCACTTTCTACCACCAAACTGCTGATGTTTAAAAATGCCGATCCACAGCACTGACTTCGTGGAGGGTAAGATTGAGGAGTTCCTGGCGGGTTTTGGCGAAAAAATGGCGTCGCTGAGCGAGGAGGCCTTTAAGACCCAGGTGACGGCACTGGTGAAGCTGAAGGAGTGCGAGGACTCTCACCTGGGGGAGGAGGTGGACAGACACTGGTTTGAGGTCTTCACCCAGCAGTACATCTTCCACCGGCTGCATAAAGAGGTGGGAGATGCACACAGACATTCCCAGTATGCATATATTCAATAACCTAGTCATATAGAGACACGTACTCACGTATTCAACCAAAGACAGCGCTAAGGTATAAGGGTACAGCCAGATTAACTTTTTTGACATACTTGCATTCCCACCTGATGACAGCCGCATGCAAGTTTGATCTTTTGCCATGACCTTGCCTGATCTTAATTTGTCAGCTCACCTTTTTTCATGGGCTTCTACTCCAAACACTTGTCTCCTTGCTCCCACTGCGTCCAGATCGAAGCCTTAAAGCTCATCACCAAGGAGGAGCTGATCTCCTGGTTTAGAGAACATCACTGTGACGCCAGCAGGAAGCTCAGCGTGCATGTAAGAACCTCTGTGATTTTCTCCACTTTTTGGTTGTTATTTATTTATTTTTATTTTATATACTGTGCATATATTAATATGTCTGGTGTGAATGTCAGGTGGTGGGCTTCGGAGAGACTGAGGGCGACCTAGAACAGCCAGCCGGGTGTGGCCATCAGGCCGACGCCCTCTCCACGTACGGCGAGGTTTCCCAGCTCACCTTCCTCCCTGCCACCACGCCGCTGAAGGACACCACCACTATGATCATGGATATCCGCGCCTTCACCTCCGCCCTGCCCCTGCACCCCTACCATAAGATCCTCCACTAGCCACGCCCTTTAACCACCAGCCACACCCCTCCACTCCTACAATATCCTCCAATAGCCACACCCCTAACTACAAAAATATATATTATTCATGCCCCAACTGCAAGAGCCTCCACTAACCACTCCACTAATGACATGATCATCGATTAGCCCTTTCCCAAGCCACACCCAACAACCTGATTACAATATCCTTTACTAATCATGCCCTCAAACCACACCCACAAGTAATAGCTCTTCCTCAAGGCACACGCCCTAACCTCACCCCTCTGCAGCCCCTCATTTAATTGGCAACTAGGCACTTGTTTCAATATTAATAAATTACAATCAGTAATCAAAAACTTCTTTCATCAAGAAGAGTGAGTCCGAAAGTGTCTGAAATCTCTCGTTCTTACATGCCATCTTTTTCTATCTCATGGACTAAATACTGCATGTTCAAATTTGTGCAGCAATGCCATTCAAGGGTGTTGCATGAGCATGTTAAGGGCTCTTACTTTGCCACCAGGTGAGTGTGATTGGCCATTACAAACCATGCCAAGAGCTTGCCTTTTAGTGACATCACAAAGGGGAGTGTCCACCCAGATGTATATTAACAGCTACATCAACCTGCCAGTTGGTAGAGTCGACTGATTAGTCTGGTAGGTACATTCAGCAATAGGGTAGGTTTTGAATAGTCTGTAATGGCTAATCAACATCACAACTTGTGGTCAAATAGGGTCCCTTTATATTCTGGTCTCGATTCTTTCAAGGGCCAAACCTAAGAGCCATACTCGGCTGCCGACTGAAGAAATTAATATAGAATTGATTTTCAGGTTTATGGCAGTCTGCTTGGTAAAATATGGTTTACCAGTATTTTATTTGTTGTGTTAATTGGCATAGCGTAAATGTTCTAGATTTGCAGCCTACCTCCTGAAAACTCACTAGGTAGGTTTGTTCTGACATAATATTGCGATCATAGCTGGAGAAAAATGTATAGATTTATTACAAATAAAAGCTTTGAGAATTCCTGTCAGTCCCGAGTGTTTTTTTTCTCCAAAACTAGCGATAAGGGTGCAAACTAATCAGGTTAATGCCCCCTTCAACACGCTCAAGAGTTTCCGGGAGTTTCGGACCTTAGCTCGGAGGAAAGTCCTTTGAACACTCTGATGGGTTGGAGTTCCCTCTTGAGTTTTCTTGCTGAAGTAAAGGCGCGTTTACTCTCCTGGTGATAACGAGACGGCTCGCCAGTGATGACGCTCACGCTTACGCGTGTTCCCGACAACGACCGCTCATGTGCACTGGGGAAACAGCCGGTTGGGAATCTTCACAGCAGGTATCCGATAGAAACCAATCAGAACTAAACAGAACTTAGTAGGATCAGATTCAAGTTTGCATGCCTTTATTTCCTTGATGCCTATCACCTACTATCCTTTTGCTTTATTTATGAGAAGCATACTGTTGGGGCAAAATAACCTGCTGAGCACATCACATGTACATTATAAATATAGCTAACTCCTACCCTAGCTTAATGAGCACATCACATGGCAGTCACCTTATAATATAGTCAACTTTTAACACATAACACATACATGAGAATATAGTCAGGTCAGGGCCAGAGCCAGGGCTCCATATCTCCTTCCGGCAGATGGTAGACACTCAGACAATGCACCAGTCATCCTCAAGGATGGGAGGACCACAACAGGTGATGCTCTGAAGTTCTCCCCCGTAAGGAGGAACACAAGAAGATATACATGCATACACTAGTGCCTGGGAACCAAGGTCAAGTAAAAACACACAGAACCACACACATCTCAAACGCACACACCTCATCCCGAGGAGATACAGCATAAAACTGTATCACTCTGAGACTCTTCACCTTCTTCTGAAGCAGACCTTCCACGGAGGCGAAGCTCCGGACGAACCATCAGCGCTGATTAGGGACTTAGACATATTCGATTTCTCACGCTTATGACTCTGTATAACCGTTGCCACTTTACTTAATAAATCCAAGGTCCTCGTGCCGATAGACTTTATTACCTCTCCGTCTCATTTTATCTGGTCCAGTAACTAGACAGACCGTTTTTCCCAACAATACAGTATTGACACTGTATGGAAGGCAGCATTTCCCCTTATCTAGAGCTGGTTTACCAGTACACAACGTTTAAAACTGAGCAAAGTCATGCCAACAGACGTTACATCGTCAATCAATATTAAAGTATAAAATGACTGTTGATTCTTGATGTTCATGTTCCGCCATTTTGACGCAGGAGGCTGCGCAAGATGGTGGTGTGAGTGCACGTACCCTTCGGAGCTGTTCACCTTCAGACTTGCATTTTAGTGAAACAGTTATTTAAAGTATAGTGTTGGAGGTGTCTTAATGAAGAGTTGAGTGCATCGTGTCAACTTATTATTAAGCTCGTATCGTGCAGAATTCTCGCCTCTTAACGACACACGTAGGGGGGATGAAAAACGTCCGAGGTACTGTTGGGGCAAAATAACCTGCTGAGCACATCACATGTACATTATAAATATAGCTAACTCCTACCCTAGCTTAATGAGCACATCACATGGCAGTCACCTTATAATATAGTCAACTTTTAACACATAACACATACATGAGAATATAGTCAGGTCAGGGCCAGAGCCAGGGCCCCATATCTCCTCCCGGCAGATGGTAGACACTCAGACAATGCACCAGTCATCCTCAAGGACGGGAGGACCACAACGGGTGATGCTCTGAAGCTCTCCCCCGTAAGGAGGAACACAAGAAGATATACATGCATACACTAGTGCCTGGGAACCAAGGTCAAGTAAAAACACACAGAACCACACACACCTCAAACGCACACACCTCATCACGAGGAGATACAGCATAAGACTGTATCACTCTGAGACTCTTCACCTTCTTCTGAAGCAGACCTTCCACGGAGGCGAAGCTCCGGACGAACCATCAGCGCTGATTAGGGACTTAGACATATTCGATTTCTCACGCTTATGACTCTGTATAACCGTTGCCACTTTACTTAATAAATCCAAGGTCCTCGTGCCGATAGACTTTATTACCTCTCCGTCTCATTTCATCTGGTCCAGTAACTAGACAGACCGTTTTTCCCAACAAATTGGTGACCCCGACGTGATTTTTTCTGAATTGGACCGCAACTGGGAAACGAGAGACGGAGAGCGGCACGGCCTCGGGACCCCGGAGAACCGGACCGATTCCTGCAGTCTCACCTCGCGATCGCCCAACAAAAGGTAGGCAGAACCTGTTGATAAAATCCAAACTCTGCATAGTTATATAGGAACCACATTAGGAGATGAGACTGTGAGAACGGTTCGCTACGGGATATCTCGTGGGGACTAATAGGACTGCACCCCAGCATTTCCCCGTAAAACCCGATTGACCCCGAATGCGTGACACATCGAATATCGGCTCGTTGCATGGTGAAAGAATACCCTCGAGACCATAGGGCCTATAAGAATCGGTCAGTGATACAAGACTACCGATGGCCAAAAGAATATATGCCTGAGCCATTGAGTGGACTCAGAGGGATGCCTGGGCCGGGTTCGGAACCCAGATGGAATATATGCCTGAGCCATTGAGTGGACTCAGAGGGATGCCTGGGCCGGGTTCGGAACCCAGATGGAATATATGCCTGAGCCATTGAGTGGACTCAGAGGGATGCCTGGGCCGGGTTCGGAACCCAGATGGAATATATGCCTGAGCCATTGAGTGGACTCAGAGGGATGCCTGGGCCGGGTTCGGAACCCAGATGGAATATATGCCTGAGCCATTGAGTGGACTCAGAGGGATGCCTGGGCCGGGTTCGGAACCCAGATGGAATATATGCCTGAGCCATTGAGTGGACTCAGAGGGATGCCTGGGCCGGGTTCGGAACCCAGATGGAATATATGCCTGAGCCATTGAGTGGACTCAGAGGGATGCCTGGGCCGGGTTCGGAACCCAGATGGAATATATGCCTGAGCCATTGAGTGGACTCAGAGGGATGCCTGGGCCGGGTTCAGAACCCAGATGGAATAATCTGTGTATTAAATAATATTAAATGTGGTGAGAAGTTTAGAGTCCTTTATCAGGGTTAAAGTCCCTTTGCAAAGGAAACAGTGTGTGTATGCGCGAGAATAAGAGAGAGAGAGACGGAGTGGCTGTGTGTGTGTGTGTGTGTGTAAGAGGCCCAGAGAGAGAGAAAGAAAGAGAGCGAGCGTATTTTTGGGCCGGCTAAAATATGGAAATATGTGTGCAACGCTTGCTTGCTTTGCTATGCTTAACGCTATTCTGCTGTGTCTGATGATTGTGGGTGCGGGACACAGAATGAGAAGTCTGTCGATATGTTTCTGGGTGCGTCTGCGAGAAAGAGGGAATCTGTGAGTGAATCAGTGGGTGTGTATGCGTGATAATCTGTGAGTGAATCAGTGGGTGTGTATGCGTGATCCGCTCTATCTTTGTCCGTTAAAACGGGTAAATGTAGGAATAGATAGATTGATAATAATGAATAAATGTCTCTCTGACGTATTGCGTTGCTCTATGGCGTAACCAGCGGAAATAGATAAATTGACAATGATAAATAACCTTTTTTACTGTGTCGCTTCAATTTACTGTTTGAACCGTTAAAACTAGACCTAGACAAGTTGACAAGGATAAATGATATCTCTTTTACTGTGTTTCTTTGAATTACTGCCGGACCTGTCGCATAGATAAACCACAATACTAAACAACATCTCTTTGCCGCGTTGGTTGACGGTTTAGTCTGATTGACGCAGATTAATCAATAAAGATAGATAACGATTATTGGCTATAAAGAATATCTGGATGTATTGAATAACGTCTATAGGCCCTGTTGTTGTTTTTTGCTTCCCTCCCCCCTGTTTTTTCCTCCTTTTTCTCGTTCTCCTCCTCCAAGAGTGACAAAAGTTACCCCCTAGTCTCTCATCCGCTCTTGTGTGTTAGACAGGCCACACAGAGTTATAGCATCAGGGCCGCCATTTTTTGAGTTCTCTCGCTCAGTCCGAAGCCACACCTCCCCCTCCGCCAAAAGTTTAGCCACTCCAACCTTACCCTTCCCCAGCCATAGCGCCCCCCCACTGGACAACTCCAACCTTGCCCTTCCCCAACTAGACTGCCCCCTGCTGGACCACTCCAACCTTACCCTTCCCCAGCCATAGCGCCCCCCACTGGACAACTCCAACCTTGCCCTTCCCCAACTAGACTGCCCCCTACTGGACCACTCCAACCTTACCCTTCCCCAGCCATAGCGCCCCCCCACTGGACAACTCCAACTCTACCCTTCCCCAACTACCGCGCCCCCTACTGGACCACTCCAACCTTACCCTTCCCCAACTAGACCGCCCCCTGCTGGACCACTCAAACCTTACCCTTCCCCAACTAGACTGCCCCCTACTGGAACACTCCAACCTTACCCTTCCCAAGCCACAGCGCCCCCCACTGGACAACTCCAACTCTACCCTTCCCCAACTACAGCGCCCCCCACTGGACAACATCAATACCAATCCAACCCCGACTCTCGATCACCCCCTGCTAGAAGAATTATCCCGGTGAATAATAAAGATAAAAAGACAAACCTCCCCGCACCCGGCCTCCAGTGCAAAGGCGTCCACGACCCCGACCACCCCCACACCAGGCTGCTAAGGAACGGCGAACACACCCACCATGTCGGACGAGCAACGGACCAGAGCGGTGGGCTGGTTGTGCCTCAACGCTGAACCGGGAAAAATATTGAAAGGCCAAGACCGGAAGAAATGGGAGAACCGATGTGATGTCTACATTAAAACCTGGCAGAAAGAGGGCGTGATCCGAATGGGACCCCTCGACCACACCGGCCGGGCCGCCATACACGCGTACATTGGCAGCCAGTATGAGCGGGCAAAGGTCCGTCGCGACAACGCCGGAGCCAAGACGGGACGAAAGGATGCACTCGAAACCCAAGACCGGAAAAGACAAAAGAGAATCTTAGTATTAAAAGCATTGGCCTCTTGCCTCCCGCCCCACACCCTAAAACCAGCCCCCTCCTCCAGGAATCCCTTCCTAACGGACCAAGTAACCCCTACCCAACCGAGCCTGACAGCTTCACCTTATCCCTCCCTACCGAAGGCCGATGAGCAGGCCCGCCCACCTCCGTACAACCACTCCCTCCCCTATGCCCCGACCGACTTCCAGGTCCCTGGGTTCCCCCCATCTCATGTGCCCAGTTATCGAAATAACCCACGCCACATCTCAGTCCCCGGTCACGGTGACCTGGCAAAGACCCCCCCCCCCCGGAACCGGAACGAGCCAAAGAAGGGGTCCACTTCACAAGGACAAACCACCCACAAAGCAAGGAAAGCCCGAAGCTGACAACAGCTCCCTCCCCATGCCCGATGATACCGGGAAGGGCCGGGCCATTGGGGCAAGAACCATCCAGCACCGAGAACTGGACACCCCCCTCCTCCAGCTACAGCCAAGCCCAGGCCCCCGAAACCAGGCCACCAACACCAGGGGAAGCCCAACCGGAAGCAGAAAGGATGCGTACGCGGATCGGCGTACCTGGCGCCAACACATTGGACTTGGCCTCCTTCCTGATCAACCTATCGTCTAAAGAAGAAGAAACGGAAGTGACAGTAGCAACAACAGAAATGAGAAGACACTCCGGGATTCCCCAGGGGAGACACGGAAGACACGAGGAAAGAGACGAAAGAGGTGAAGAAGACGCAGACACCGTGGAGTGGGACCCAGTGGGAACGAGATGGAAAGAAGAAGCGCTGGAAAGAATGTCCCTCGGCATCGAGACAGAAGTCCATCTCCTGTCTCGACAGCTGCGGGAAAGGAGCGAAGGCAGAGATCAGAGGTGGGGAAGAGGCGTAATCAACAGGACAATTGGCCCGGGCAGATTACAAGCCCGAAGTACCGCAACCCCGATCGCGACCCTGGCCATCACCAGCACTCCACAAGCTGGCCCCCCGACACAACGGAGCCAAGCCCTCGACCGCCGGACGAACCGCGACCTGGATGAGGGTCCAGGACTGATGTTCCCGCTAATGGACACCCCTGCAGGACGAGCGATGTACGTTCCCTGGACCCACCGCGACCTCAAGGGAGTAGTGGAAGACCTTCCCCCGATCAAACAGGGGGCGGGCAAGTGGATCAGAAACCTCGAGCGACTGACCACAGCTGACCGGCTCACCATGGGGGACATCCGAGCGGTCCTCATGAGAGGAGAAGGACCCCGGGCAGTCAACGACGTGGAAACCGCAGCCAGAACCACCAGAGAGCCGGACGACTCCCCTTTCGACCCCTTCCGCCCCATATGGTGGGGGGCCTATACCCCCCTCAGAACTCAGCAGCATGCATGACCGGCCTGAAAAGAAAACCCAGTGAATCAGCGGGCGAATACCTCACAAGAGCCACTGAACGATGGAAAGACGGATTCGGAACCCGACCAGGAGCCTCCGCCGCCACCGAGGCCATGTTCCGGATCGCGGTTGAGACGGGTCTCTGCACCAAGACCCGCGAAGGCCTCAAAACAGTGATTGGACTCGGAAGAATGAACGCCATGGACTGGGAGGAGGCCATTACACACCACGTGAACCTGGAGCAAGAACGGGAGGACGAGGACGTCAAAGAAGACCGCGACCTGAAGAAACGACTCTTGCGCATGGACGTGAAGAAAGCAACCCAGGAACACAACCGGGACAAGAAGGAGTCCAACAAAGACCACGCCTCCGAGATCATGCCCCTCGAAGTGGCCACGCCTCCGGCCCCGCTGCCTGCCCCCAACCCCTTGGTACAGCCCAGCGGACCCCCTCCGACCCAGATGCAAGCCCCTCCCGCTCAAGCATGGGGGCCCCAGTCCCCGCCGTACCCGTACCCGTACCCGTACCCATCGTATCCATACCCCACACACCCACCCTCGAACCCAGCAACACAGACGGGACCCGGGATGTATCAGAACCAACAGTCCAAACAAAGAGGCGGATTCAAATGGAGAGGAAGAGGCCGGACCCCAAACACAAACCCCCGGTCCTACCCCTGCTTCATTTGTGGGCTCATGGGACACTGGGCGAAGGAGTGCCCCCAAGCGGGACAGCCAGCGATGCAACACGACCAACAGGATCATCAGCAGCAACCCGGCCCGACCCGCGGTAACCCTGGAAATGGACCGACACATGCCTCAAACCCCGGGACCCCGATGTACCCTCTCTGGGAGGACCCGGGATACAACGGCCAATATTGACGGGACCCGAGAGCCTCGAGAGGGACCCAGGTGGTGAACCTGGGAACGGGAGCCCCAATGGTGGACGGACTCGTAAACCAAACACCAATTTGTTTCATGGTCGACACCGGATCCACAGTATCCACCATCGGGGACCTGAGCCATGAAATCCCGCCCCTCTCCACTCGAACCCTGACTACCATGGGGTTCTCGGGAATAGAAAAGACCAACCCCTTCACCACCCCCTTGCCGCTCACCATCCTGGGACAAACCTTCTACCACTCCCTCCTATATGCCCCCAAGTGTCCCACCAACCTCATGGGTAGAGACATCCTGAGCAAAATCAACTGCCTCATCAGCTGTTCCCCCGAAGGGACTACAATGACGACAGAAGCCGACCAACCGCTCCAGATGATGCTGGTGCATGAACCCCCGCCCCGAAGCCCCCCGTCAGACGTATATTGGATCCGGAACATGACTACCCCGGACGGATTCAAGCCCCTAGAAGAAACATACCGAGAGTGGGCCCCCTGGATCCATCAACAGGGGGACTTCTACCCACCGCACGACCCCCTCCACACGACCCTCAATGTCCTTCGAGACCCAGACGAAAGCTACGACGAACAATGGAGACGCACCATGGAGGGAACCGGCCAGAAGTGCCTCTACGAAACAATGTTCATCGGACCTGAGGGGGTGGCGGCCCTCACCCTTCTCACCCCGGATCAAGAATATTGGTACCGCCTCAAACCCGAGTCCCGACCACACGTGACCCTGGCAGTAGCCAAGCACCACACGGCTATGAAGCTGGGGCCCATGGTCTGCCGAGCGACTCAAGTACGAGAGTGGGCCCCCACCGACAACCCACACATTCACCTAGCCCCTGACAAAGGCTTGATCCGGGTCTCCTTCCCCCAAACGGCCTCCTGGGGGGTGGCAGAACGAGTGGAGTGCGACCGACCGCTCGCCCCTGAGGAGGTCGACACCCCCAGCCCCCTGGAAGCCGAAGACCCCGACGTAAAGATCATGCTAGACGGACTCCCTCAGAATCTCTGGGCCACCGGCGCCTACGACATGGGGTTTACCCCCCAACACAACATCCAAATACCTCTCAAACCCGATCAAACCCCGATTCATCAGCCCCAATACAAGGTCAGACCCGAGGCAGAAGCAGGGATCACTGCCACCATACAGGGACTCAAAGAGGTAGGAGTGCTCCGGCCCTCTCAGTCCCTTTGGAACACCCCGATTCTCCCAGTGAAGAAGGCGGACGGACTCACGTGGAGGATGGCCCATGATCTCCGCCTAATAAACGACGCCACGGAAGGACCCCCCGAGAGGGTGCCAAACCCGCAGGTGGCGCTCCACGTGGTTAACCCCGACCACCTCTGGTTCTCTGCAATAGACCTGGCCAACGCCTTCTTCTGCATCCCCCTGAACAAAGACTCACAAGACATCTTCTCTTTTACCTGGAGGGGAGAAAAACTCACCTACACCCGAATGCCACAGGGGTACCGATCGACCCCCACCATATTCAACGACTGTGTGCGGAAGGACCTCAAGGACACTGTACTTCCCGACGGAGTGGTTATGGTTCAATATGTAGACGACATCCTGCTCGCCGCGCCTACCAGACAAACCTGTGTGGATGCTACCAAGACCCTGCTCGAAACCCTAGGGAAAGCAGGGTACAAGGTCAAGCGGCCCAAACTACAGGCTGTCCGGCCCAGGGTGAAATTCCTGGGGAGGCTGATCGGAGAAGATACCAGAGACATGACCCAGGATACCCGAGAAACCATCCTGAATTACCCAAAACCCGCCACGGTTCGCCAAATGTTGGCCTTCCTGGGCCTGTGCAACTACAGCCGCCAGTACCTCCCGGAATTCACAGAGCGAACGTCCGAACTCCGCCAGATGGTCACCACAGCCGGGGCCCGAAACCTACGGGCCCCGCTGGAGTGGGACTCAGGAAAAGACACCGCCTTCCATCAGCTGAAACAAGCCCTCCACTCAGCCGCCGCCCTCCAAGCCCCCGACTATACGGCCCCCTTCCATCTGGACGTCACACAGAGGAACGGAAATGTAGCGGCCACCCTCTGGCAGGCAAAGCCCGGCACCCGAAGGATCCTCCACTATCACAGCTCGGCCCTACCCACTCCGGGCCTAGGACTCCCTCACTGTGCCAGACATCTCATGGCCATCGCCATCGCCCTACGGAAGACACAGTTCCTCACCATGAACAACCCCACGGTAGTGCACACCACCCACGGAGTCAAGGCTGCAGTGGAGAGCTCACTCTTCACCCTGTCGGCCGCCATTACCCAGATCCGGTTGACCGAGGCCCTGACAGATCCCTCGGTGAGCTACTCAACAAAAGGAGTAAATATGACCGGAGAGTATCCCGCAGACACAGACGGCACCCCCCACAACTGCGCGCCTCGCATCCTGTCGGAACTCCGAGCACGACCAGACCTCCAAGGGACCCTCCCTCGCCCTGCAGCCTCTGACTTTGAGGACGAGCTCCCCTACACACTCCCAACCTACGCCTCCGAAGAGACACTCCCAGCCCCCGCCGACGACTGTGTCCCCGCCGAGCCGGACATCTACCCGTGAGTGCGAGTGGCCTCTCCAGATGCACGGCCCCGGCGTCCTGTTTCCATCACCGTCGGCTGACACCCCACCGCAACACCCCTTCCCTCTTCCCCCCCCCGCCTGTGACGTGCTAGTAACCTCTCCAGGTGGGCTGCCCCATTCCCGTCCCCGCCAACGGCATCACCCCCCTCCCACCTGAAGCACCCACGACGCCCGGACCAGGGATCTGCGTTCCGGGACCAGGGGCTGCGGCCCGCTCCCTTACGGCTTGAGGGCACCCCTGGCTGTATTCGCTTCTGTACGCTTCACTGTTTTTAGCCGCTCCCATATCTATGCCCGCGTCTACGCAACCGACGTCGGGAACGTAAATGTTGTTGTTTATATCGCTGTCCCACTAGATGGAGCTCGGGGATTCACACGGGCGAGATTCCAGGGGCCTTGATTGCCCGTTTATCAGACGAGGTCCTGAGCGCAGTTGAATAAAAGGGTCTAATGCTCAGGTGGCGCCTTGCGACCACCTGCCCATGATGACGCTCAGGACTATTCCATGGTTTCAGTTGTTCCCGTGCCCCGGGCCTACCCTGGATGCCCCATGCGTGTGATTGTTTGTTGTAACACGACCAGTCAACTCCTCCTCACATCCTTAGTGTGTGGTCCTCTGGGGATGGGTTGAGGGGGATTGCCATTCGCTATCTGCCTCATATCTTCGCTATTATTTAGGGACACGTTTCGTGGTTACATTTCTTTCCTGTGATCGTTAGTGTATTTGTGTGATTGTTGCATTTATATTGTTATTGTTTAATAATGTTATGATGGTAGTCCCGCGCTGGAGTCCTATCCCTCGTACCCCTAATGAGTAAAAGTCGTCTTGCGACGACTTGAGGGGGATATGTTGGGGCAAAATAACCTGCTGAGCACATCACATGTACATTATAAATATAGCTAACTCCTACCCTAGCTTAATGAGCACATCACATGGCAGTCACCTTATAATATAGTCAACTTTTAACACATAACACATACATGAGAATATAGTCAGGTCAGGGCCAGAGCCAGGGCCCCATATCTCCTCCCGGCAGATGGTAGACACTCAGACAATGCACCAGTCATCCTCAAGGACGGGAGGACCACAACGGGTGATGCTCTGAAGCTCTCCCCCGTAAGGAGGAACACAAGAAGATATACATGCATACACTAGTGCCTGGGAACCAAGGTCAAGTAAAAACACACAGAACCACACACACCTCAAACGCACACACCTCATCACGAGGAGATACAGCATAAGACTGTATCACTCTGAGACTCTTCACCTTCTTCTGAAGCAGACCTTCCACGGAGGCGAAGCTCCGGACGAACCATCAGCGCTGATTAGGGACTTAGACATATTCGATTTCTCACGCTTATGACTCTGTATAACCGTTGCCACTTTACTTAATAAATCCAAGGTCCTCGTGCCGATAGACTTTATTACCTCTCCGTCTCATTTCATCTGGTCCAGTAACTAGACAGACCGTTTTTCCCAACAGTACCGACGGAGAATCCGCTTATGAACAACCTACACGACTACTGCATGGCAGATGCAACTATGATCTCCCTCGGGGATCCAGATTTCCCCCTCTCCCCATTACTCCTTCCACAACTCCCTCCAAACCTCCTGCACCAAAGAAAATGAAGTCGCAGCGCTCCTTGGGTCTAGTAAGTGATGGTATTGGGCAGAAAATCTCAGTCATCTTCAACACGAGAATCGACTCTCTGGAAAAGAGTGTGGAGAGAATGATTTCCAACAATACACTACAGATTGAGGGGCTAAAGAAGACGGTTGACTTTGCCTGCGCTGAAATCCATGAAGTGAAAGGTAAAGTGACATACATAATTACCCGGCCATATCTGTAACGTTGGTCAATCCTGGTCAATAGTGAATTCAATGTTACCTGGTGTTTACCATGTACGCTTCAGACTGCACCACCAGTGTCAAATCAATATCTTTTAAATACTCTTGACGACTCCACCCTAGTGACCCTATTCACCCAATCCGAAGACCATACACTGTACCTGGGCAATATGGAATGGTTACTCAAATGGTGTGATAAAAACTTGCTCATCATTAACACTGAAGACAGATTGTTGCAAGTGAAGGTGCATAGAAGAATACACGGAGTCGGGCTGTGTCTCATAGTAACATGTATTGAACAAGTTAGCGCATAACAGGACTGACGCGTGACGACTGCCCGAGTCCACGCACACACAAAGCCCACTAGAGGGAGCTGTCGGCTACCCTACAACATCTCCCTTCCTTTAGTATAACACAATACCAAACAATAACATGGATAGTATCAGTCTTTAGAACATTAGTGCTCATATCCACATATCAACATAGTGCAATAGAAAGTGTATCAAGACGAGACAGTAAGTCAATAGGAACCAGGAACTTTGCAGAACTATAACCACAAAATAGCAGTATCAAAGCATGCACAAAACAACCGAATAAGAACATTCGAAGTGACCATCTTTTTTTTTTTTTTTTTTTCTGCAACAATAATCCACTGTCCCGCATGCGTGTGTGTGCGTGTGCGAGCGCGTGTCAGTCTCAGCTCAGTGTATGACCTAAAGGTCAAGTCTGTCCGGAGGCTTAATATGCCTCCCACTCCGGGAGAAGGCCCAGGGCCCTGTAACGCACCGCATGATGTGGACACAGCCCGTGAGGGAGATGGCGGTGACCTCGGGGCTGTTAACCTTGGAGACGTCGCAAGAATGCTGACGACTTCCTCTGCATTGCCCCCGCCTGCATGGCCCCCGTCAGCTGCACCCGCGTCCACAGGCTGCTCATGTGGCCGTTCTTCGTGAGCTGCTGGCTGTGGAGGAGAAACCTCTGCTGGTCGGAGATCGATCCTGTTGCGACGATACGCGGTTTCCTCCACGTTGACGAGATAGGACCGCGGTCCCACCTGCTGCAAACATACACCTCTCCTCCATCGGCCCGTCCTGTCACCCGGGAGTGGTTTCATCCTGATGGGCTGGCCGACGTTCAGCTCCGGCAGATCCCTCGCAGATCTGTCTTAAGTCAGCTTCGCTGCCTGACGCTTCACTCTCAGCTTGTCTGTAACCCCAGTGGTGACCTGAGGCTCTAGCAGCTGGTCGGCCACAGGGAGAAGAGTTCTCAGCCTCCGTGGCCTGTCTGAAACAAGCCTCACCCCCCACGTGGTTGTAGTGGATCGGTCTCAGCATCTCGGGGCGCATAGATTTCGGAATGATGACTCGCTGGCTCCTAAAAAGCACACCGGCCGTGTCCGCTTATTTCATCTCTGATGGCCATGGGGCTCTCCTCTTTGTGTTCTGGCCATCCGCCCAGCACGACCGACTTGAGTGTTTGAAGACACACCTCCTCCTCTGTGCGTTTCCGTATCTGTGCGAGGCGTTGGCAAGTGACGTTGAGGTAGTCTGCTTGCTGAATGGCTGCTGCGTCACACTGCTCCTGCTGCATGCTGCAGACCATTTCACGTCTGTACTGAATGTCCATTCTCTGTGGCGGGCTGGGGGCCCTGCTGAGCGTGTCACTTATGTACATTTCAGGGCCTGGCTTGTACACCATTGTGAGGCAGTAGTTCTGCAGTGTAAGGAGCATGCTCTGCAGGCGCTTTGGTGCACTGAGAAGGGGCTTAGAGAAGATTGACACTAGCGGGCGGTGGTCGGTCTCTGCAGTCACATCGCCCCTCCCATATAGGTAGTAGTGGAAGCGTTGACAAGCGAATACGATGCTCAGGCACTCCTTCTCGATCTGTGCATAGTTTTGCTCCATCTGGCTTAGCGCTCGGGAGGCGAACGCAACCGGCTGCCCCCCCTGAAGCAGGTAGCAGCCCAACCCGGTCTGACTGGAGTCACTCTGTATGGTGACTGGCTTGCTGACATCATAATAACGTAGTACTGGCACCGCCGTGACCAGCGTCTTGATCTCCTTCATAGCAGCATCATGTTTGGGCAACCAGTGCCACGGCACCTCTTTGTCCAGCAGCCTTCTCAGCGGTTCACACACCTCTGACAAGCGGGGCATGAACCTTGATAAATAGTTAACAAAGCCGACAAACCGCTGAACGCCTTTTGCATCCGTGGGGTTTGGCATGTCGAGGACCGCCCTGACCTTCTCGGGGTCAGCTTTGAGGCCCTCCGCCGACAGTATGTGGCCGTGGAGGCGGACCTCCCTCAAACGAAACTGCAGCTTCTTTATGCTCAGCCTCAGCTTCACTTCCCTGCATCTGTCCATGAGAGCAATGAGGTTTGCGTCGTGGTTTTCTACAGCCTCCTCCTCTGTGTCTCCACAGCCGACCACAAGGATGTCATCCGCTATAGGCTCAATACCTATCAAACAGGCCAGCAGCTCATGTTGTTTCCTCTGGTATAGCTCCGGTGCGACTGACACACCGAAAGGGAGCTTCAGCCATCGCTTTCTACCCCACGGCGTCCAGAACGTTGTCATCAGGCTGCTCTCCTCATCCAGGCGACACTGCAGGAATGCGTCGCGCGCATCCACCACGGTGAAGACGCGTGCCTTTGGCAGCTTGTATAGCACGTCATCTAAAGTGGGCATGAGGTAATGGGACCTCTTCAGGGCTCGGTTAAGGGGCTTAGGGTCGATGCAAAGCCTCAATTTGTCTGGCTTCTTCACTATGACTAGATTGCTTATCCAGTCGGTGGGCTGAGTGACTGTGGTCAAGTGTCCATCCTTTTCATACTGGTCCAGCTGCGCCTTAACAACCGCCTTGAGGGCCACCGGGACATTCCTTGGTGCGCACTGTACGGGCACAACAGTGCTGTCCAACACAAAGTGAATATCACCCGGCAGTGACTCGACTGGGCTGGTGAACACGTCATTGTAAGCTTTAATAAGACAGTCTCTGGTCAGCTCACCTGCCTTGCAGTGCTCCACTTTGTTCAGCTCTTCGGGAATGGTGAAACGCATTGGGCCAAGTCTCTCGCATGTCTCCCCTGAAAGCAAGGGCTTCTGGCTGGTGCACACGACCTCAAAATCCAGTCTGTGTGTCTTGCCCCTGATGACACACCGTGTGCTGTACACTCCCATTGAGCTCATCCACTCACTGTTGTAAAGCCTCAGTCTGGTGAGACTTTTCTGAAGAGGAGCTCTAGGTGCCAGTCTCATCTTGTCTTTCATGCTCATCACATTGCAGGTGGCTCCAGAGTCAAGCTGGCACCTCTGGACCCCTCTGTGGAGTGGCAGGTTTACAAACCACTTTTTCCTTTGAGTGTTCACAGCCCCCAAGCTCTCCGCCGTGTACACATCTCTCTCATCGCGGTCGCGGTCTTCCGGGTCCCCCAGCGGCGGGTCATCCACAGCGTTCAACTGACGTCCTTGCTGGCCTCCTTTCATGCATACTTTGGCAAAGTGATTAGCAGTGCTGCACAAGCGACATGTCTTTCCAAATAGGGGGCACAGGTCTCGCCCCCGTCTGTGTGGTGTGCCAGAGTACTTGATTCACCTGTGCCTCTCTGTGGCTGTGCAGATGTGCTGGCGGACTCGGATGGCCTGCCGGTAGGCCTCCGTCCTGGTCGCTGTCCATATGCTACATTGATGCTCTCCCCAGGCACAGAGCTGCTAAGTGACATGGATTTTAACTTATTGTCCAACACCTCCACTGCACGGCCAATGTCAATAGCCCCCTCCAAATTAAGGTCCTTTTCTCTTAGCATGCGTCGTCTGGCGCCCTCATCAGTTATTCCCAGAACGAGCCTGTCCCTTATGAGCTCATCTCTTAAAGCTCCATATTCACATGTGGCAGCTTTCTCTCTCAGTCTTGTGACAAAAGCATCCACTGACTCTCCATCCTCTTGTTTAAGGTTTCCAAAAACATACCTCTCAAAGATCACATTCTTGCTGGGTGTGAAGTATTGCCCCAGTTTGTCAAGTATCGCACCCGCGTCTTTCTGCTCTTCCCCTGTGAGTCCCAGGTTGTGCTTGTAAACATGGTGGCAATCCTTCCCCATTAGCCTCCTGAGCATTGCTGCCTGCACCGGCTTCTCTGCCTTGTCGATCCCGGTCGCAAGCAGATAATCCTCAAACTCTGAACGAAAGCTAGCCCAGTGGCAGTGAAGATCCCCAGTCATCTCCATGGGCTCCGGTGGCGGAATGTTTGAAGCCATCTTCCCCGCGCGGTGCTAACGCTAACAGGCTAATTGAAACTTCTAACTTTGTCTAGCAAAACAAATAAACGCACGCCGTTCCATTGACAGGCAACGTAGCACGCACTCTGGGTTCCAAAACCACTTCTGACACCATGTTGCAAGTGAAGGTGCATAGAAGAATACACGGAGTCGGGCTGTGTCTCATAGTAACATGTATTGAACGAGTTAGCGCATAACAGGACTGACGCGTGACGACTGCCCGAGTCCACGCACACACAAAGCCCACTAGAGGGAGCTGTCGGCTACCCTACAACACAGATTACATCCTTTTTGGAGAACCATCTACTCGTCAACTGTCCCCAGTGAAGATCCATAATTCAGAAATCAAGTCGCGACCTACAAATACCTGGGTGTCATGATAGGCGAAAATCTATCACCGACCTCTTACATACAGTTGCGACTGGTCATTAGGGGCAAGTGGGGTTCGGAAAAAAAAAAAATGAAAAAAAAAATATATATATATAAAATAAATTATATATATATATATATATATATATATGTATTTAAAAAAAAATCTCCCCAGAAAGTACTGTAAAATAATAAGTTCGGCACTTTTAGTTCATTTTTAGTCTACCCTAGCTTGCTTCTTCAAACTGAGTTATTCTGGAGGGGCAAGAGTGGCTCGAGCCCCACCAGCCCAATGTAATGTGCAGGGCCATAGAGAGAGAAGAGTTGCGACACTCTCTGATCTCGCCGGCAGGGTGGTCACATGGTTCATGTAAACCTGTATAGTTCCAAAACACGCCGCGCTGCTGTGTTCTTCAATGGGACTGACAGCAGCGATTACAATATTGAGCAGGGGCAGATGGTGTATAGGGGCGATTTGGGCGACGCACTACCAACTGGGAGGATTTTTTTTCTAACAAATTCTATCACAGCAAAAGTAGTTTTCAGTGTTGTAGAAATATTATCTGTCATTGTCCAATCAGAATCGTCTGATTCAAGTCGCGTTTCAAATGGTCCCGCCTCTCTGGGCGAATTCATTGACGTGGAAAATTGCCCAAGCATTCTCCCATTGACTGTCATGTTAAAACTTTTTCGGAAAATGAGCCTTCAATGCATTTTCAATGGGGATTTGGGACTCGCCCTAACGTGCTTGCGTCATACGTAACTGAGCAAAGAGCGCGAAGGGATATCTTCGATCAAGCCACTTCAACAGCCACTTCAACATGGCAATTTCAACATGGCTGCTAACGTGTGCAATTCCGTTGCGTCTCTGAAAGAAGTTCCTTTTTAGTCGACAATCCAATTCAGACAAATTGGCATTAAAACAATCAGGACCTCCAAAACCAAAATTAATAATTAAACAATTTTCTACAAAGGGGGGAAAGTCAAGGATTTTCAACAAATTGGTGTGAGAAAAAAAGCTGGCTAGCAGGTTGTGAAGAAGCTAACGCAGTCTTCTGCTACCACTGCCTACTCTTCCACCCTGACACCCTGACGACAGACAGCACTGGTTGGGTATCGACTGGCCTGACAGATATGCACCATCTGTCTGAGAAAATCAAGAAGCATGTGATGTAAAGATCCACATGGATAGCTGCTTGAGATTTGGGACTATTGGGAGGGTGAACATTGCCACTCAACTGGGCGAGGGATACCGGCTAGCTGTTCGTCGCCACAACGATGAGATGAGCAAGAACCGACACATCCTCAACCGGCTCATCCAAGACGGTGCAGAACGAGCTTTTGGAATGTATGCTAGCGGTCGCACGGGAAAGGATTGTGGAGGAGGTCAAGTCAGCTTGCTTATCTGGCAATCCAAGCTGATGAAACTATGGACGTCTCCGCGCAGACACAGCTAGTGCTTGTGCTTAGATACATTGATGACCACCATGCAGTGCAGGAACGTTTTTTTGAGTTTATTCCCATCTCGGATTCAACGTCAGTTTCAATTGCCTGTGTACTTTTGGAGAGACTGAACCAGCTTTTGGCTGACGGCAACGACAAAATGAAACTCATTGCACAAACTTATGGTAGTGCCAGTGTGATGAGGGGAGAGAAGGCTGGTGTGCAGCAAAAGGTGCGTGAACATTTTAAGAATGCCCATTATGTGCATTGCTATGCACATCAGCTTAATTTGATGCAGCAAGCTACCTCCCGCATGAAAAAAGTCAACGTTTTCTTTTCCGATCTTAGCGGTATATTGTGTCATTCTTTTCCCGGTCACAGAAACGGTGCAGCGTTCTGGAAAAGATTGTTTCACGAAGACTGCCCAGAGCTTCATCTACAAGGTAGAATTTTAACAGCAGGATCATCAACACTGTGTACGAGAACCGAGATGACCTTGAATGTTTTGAAGCCATCAAAACGGGTTCACATGGTCCATTTGACCAGCTCAGTGTGAGAGAGACATCTGGCTACGTGAGGATGCTACAGGACAAAGATTTCATTTTTTTCCTGTGTTTTTTTTTCACAACATCATGCCCCACGTCGACATTCTGTACCAGAAACTCTAGAACAGGGGTCGGCAACCCTAGACACGCGTGCCACCACTGGCACGGGGCAGCATAATCATTGGCACACTTAAAAAAAAAACAAAAAAAAAAACTTTTTTTATTTTTATTTTTTCATTATTATTAAAAAAAATTACAGCACAATGCGGCAGCATAATCATAACTACCGATTTTTTTTGCCCTTTATTCTGTTTTTGGCATTTCCTCCCAGTGAAAATATGTTTAAATTAGTTACAGAAACCAGTGTTCTGAAATGGGATAAATTAATAGTTTTTAGTTGTGAGTAATAGAGAAGAAAATATTTAAAATATTGTTGCAAGTGGCCTTTATGCATCACCTTCACATGGTTTTGCAAAGCTGTACATGTCGTAAAGATATTGATGTGGATGGTTCCAACATTCTCATATATTCTCGTTTTTAACATTTCTCAAAGTGCAAATATGTTTTTAAATGAGTTTCTGAAAATGGTGTTTTAAGATGAGACATATGTAATTATAATTTGTAAGCCCATGTTGCAAATATAACAACCAAAAAAACATTTAAAATGTCGATGCATGATTGTGGACTAGAAGACCAAAAACAGGTCTTCTGGAAATGTTTTTGGTCGCTGTGTCATAATTCAGCTTAATTTTTAATATATTGTTGCTTAAGGCACACTCATTAATGAGAAAATGTAAAACTGGCACTGCAAGTTGAAAAGCTTGCTGACCCCTGCTCTAGAAGAAGGACATTGATGCAGTCTTCATCAAAAGGGCCCTCGAGAGCTTCACAAGCAGTGTGCAGACCATTAGGTAAGATAACATTTATATTATTTGATCATTCTCAAAGCAAAGCTTTGTTATGAGAACATATGCATGAAAGGAGACTGTATTTGTGTTCTTTTTTTATAATATATGTTCTTTTTTATAATATATTGCCAGTGGTGTAATCTAGCTTGCTTTACTTTGTGCTGGACATCCTGGTTAGGCAAGGCACAATGGATAGCTTAAAAAACAGTGTTTAACACTAACATTATGCATCCCTGCCCATTTTAAGTGGGTATACTGACATCTTTGTACTGGATAAAGTGTGAACATGTGCATCATGTAGACTACAGTACTGTACACAGCCTAACAAACACATTATTGGTTTGTTTGCATTCAGAGACTGACCAGCTGCAAGACCCATCAGGAACCGACAGACCAAGGACGGCTTTGACAGAAGAGGCGAAGCAGAGTCTGTCTGAAGAGGTCTGCGACACCATCCTGGCTCACACCAAAGCGAGGTTCTCTTTGTGAATGCTACCTTAGTACAAGGAAATATGTTTGATAGGTATTGAGCCTATAGCGGATGACATCCTTGTGGTCGGCTGTGGAGACACAGAGGAGGAGGCTGTACAAAACCACGACGCAAGGTACTGCCATTCATTTCCTGCTGATGCTCTGAATGCCACTATGAAGGCATATCCCACACTGAACAAGGCAAAGCTCAAGCGGGAACTGTCTCTGATCTATGAGAATCCTGAATTCAAGGCTTGCTGTGGTGCACTGGCACTGTACCAAGTTATCATGAGCTACAACCTCCAGGAGACATTCTCTGAGACTGTGAGTTTGTTGAACATTCTCATAACTACTCCTATGACAACAGCTGAAGATGTTTCTCAACTTTGAAAAGAATTAAGACATTCCTGCGAAATTCAATGGGCCAGGAACGTCTGAATGCACTGGCCATGCTCTCTATGAAGAGGGAACTAGTCCTCAACATGCATGATTTCAATGAGAAAGTCATTGACTGCTTTGCTGCACTGAAAGAGAGACGAGCAAAGTTTCAGTACAAGTAATGTAGTCTCTCTCTCTCTGTCTCTCTGTCTATCTCTGTCCCCCTCCCCCTTCCCGTGAGGATGGACACTGGGTTGCAGCGGCCCTCACAACCTCCCCACCCCCCCTTCCCGTGAGGATGGACACGGGGTTACAGCAGCCCTCACAACCCCACACCACCACCCCACCCCTCTCAAGTGTATATTGTATATAGTTCTCTGCAAACCTATGGTGGCATCATGCCTTCAGTGTGCATATTGTATATAGTTCTCTGCAAACCTATGGTGGCATCATGCCTTCAGTGTGTATATTGTATATAGTTCTCTGCAAACCTATGGTGGCATCATGCCTTCAGTGTGTCTTGAACAACCACACATAAAAGGTTGCACATATTATATTGATAATTAGTAACCAACACAATAGATTGGCCGTAACACACTCACCCCTTTTAGAATCACATTCTCTCTCTCTCTCTCTCACGCTCTCACAAAGACACATACAGATAGAGACAGAGAGAGAATGTTAACTTGTGTATTATTCCCAATTATTGATGTATTTGCACTTTTAATCTTGCTAAATTCTACAAGGCAAATAAATTAAGTTAAAACTTAGTTCCCCGGCTCCATTCGTCTTTGTAAGGAAATGTTCTATTTTGTCTTTATTATTTTGTCAGAATGCACCAGAATGCTTCGTTTGTATGTGAAAATCACAAAAAAATCTTCAGGGGGAGGATGCCCCCAGACCCCCCTACAGGGGATGGTTTACAAACTTTCAGCCCCCCCTAAAATAAAATTCACCAGCCGCCACTGATATTGAATGGTAAATATGAATTAAAAAACACGTTTTTAAGTTTGAGGAAAAGCTTTACGTTCATGCTAGCATGGGTAGCACTAGGCTACTGACTTTAGTGGCTTAACCTTAACTTTTACCTTACATCTGTTCTGAAATCCCAGACGATTCAAGATGTTTATTTTTGCGCAACTGGACTATTGGATTTCCTTGATTTTGCTTGTAATTCCGATTCACTTACCCGTGGTCAGAGAGCGCTTGAGAAAGCAGAGTAGCAACAGTCCATTTAGCATTTATTTTCCAGGCAACTTCTTCTGATGAGGCAGGAGCTGATCACACAACCATGATACTTTAAAGACTAAGCCATACACAAAGTATCACATATAAAGAACAAATCATTATGCTTGAATGAAAGAAAGTATTTTTTTTATTAAACAATGGGTGAGACAAGAATGTGTGTGTGTGTATCCAACTTGAAAAACCAGAACAAAGTGAGGGATAGGGATGAATATTGTATATATAAGTTTTAACAAGAGGAATACGGTGAGGAAAGGAGACAACTAAAAAAGCAATACGGAAGTAAAATGGACCACTGGTTATAAAACCCTCCAGCAAATGCAGATTCCACTGCCTAACATCTGCACGCTGCAAAGGAGGATGCTCCATGTAAAGCTGGACCCAGTGTTTGAGATGCTGAGTGTTTAGAAAAAAATCCCAAAAAAAAAAGATTCCAAGAACAACGAAGCAAACATACAGTAAGTGTGAACAAGAACAGCAAAGTAGAGCCAGGGGGTATCAATAAATAAAACAAAGTGAGTCATGTGTGGAACAAGAGCAACAAATGTGTAAACAGGTGTGCGTGTATAACTTGTAAAACAAGGACAAAGTTAAGGAACAGGGAGGAATATTATAAGTTATTAATAAACAAAGAAAATACTCCACATACATCAGGCTGAGGTTAAGGATAGTAAAGTGCATCAGGTTGAAAGGAAGGACAACAATCGCAGCACTCGCCGCCGCCACCAGCCACCAGCAGTCGCCACCACCACCAACAGCCGTCACCAGCACAAGCCGCCACCCCTAGCAGCAGAAGGCGCCACAACCATCCTTCGCCACCACCAGCCAGCTCAAGCAGCCATCGCCTCAAGAAGCCATCGTCTCAAGCAGCCATTGCCTCAAGCAGCAGCGTCCTGCAGCAGCAGTGTTTGCCGGCACCAGCCAGCTCAAGCCACCAGCAGCCACCGCCATCAGCATCCACCATCAGCAGCATCCACCATCAGCCACGTACACCATCAGCCGCATACACCATCAGCAGCAGCAGCCGCCGCCACCAGCACCAGCAGCCGCCACCTGCAGGAGAGTTCAATTCAATTCAATTCAATTTTATTTGTATAGCCCTTAATCACCATTACAGTCTCAAAGGGCTTAACAAGTCAAATATTTATGACACCCCCCTTTACCCAAGCCCCCACAAGGGCAAGAAAAACCTCCCTTGAAATTAGCAAGGAAGAAATCTTGAGAAGAAACGCATAGTGGGGGATCCCTTCGTCCAGGGATGGTCAGGAGTGCAATGGGTGCCATAATTGACATACAGGTAAATACATGCACAAAAATGGTGATGTGGTGCTGGCCGGTTGACCAAGGACCGACCCTTGTGGTAAGCCAAAGCGTAGTTTGCAGTGTTTTGATTCTGAACCCTCATGGAGCACGAATTGGGTTCTATCTGTGAGGTACGATTCAAGCCAACCAAGAGCCGTACCCCCGAAACCAACATAGTGCTCAAGACGGTGAAGAAGAATGCTATGGTCGATCGTGTCCAGGCATCCAGTCCAGTCACCGCAACATGCTAGAACAGACAGAATAGTGAATTAGAACGGAACAGTACATAGCGGGAATGTATACTGCATTAACAAAACACAAACAACCAGAGTGGTCTTCACTTCGCATCTGTCGTTTTCACAATCCTATGTTCCAAATGCAAGATCGTAGAGGTGCGTTTTGAGCTTTCCTTTGAATAGCTCCACAGAGTCAGCTTCCCTGATCACTTGTGGCAGCCTATTCCATAGGAAGGGGGCTCGATAGGCAAACGCTCTCTGTCCAGCCGATTTCTTTTTAACCTTCGGCAGTGAAAGAAGGCCAGCTCCCGAAGACCGGAGGGACCGAGAAGGACTATAAGGAATGATCAGGTCCTTCAGGTAGGATGGAGAAGATCCATGCACGGCTTTATAGGTTAGCAGTAGCACCTTAAAGTCCGATCTGAAAGTTATTGGTAGCCAGTGCAGAGAGGCGAGAATAGGTGTGATATGATCAAACCTTCTCGTTCTGGTCAGCAGTCTAGCTGCAGCATTCTGTACAAGCTGTAGACTTTTTGTGGTAGATTTTGGTAGTCCCGAGAACAGTGCATTAAAGTAATCCAGTCTTGATGAAACAAATGCATGAATCAGTGTCTCTGCATCCGCTGCAGATAACATTGGTCTGATTCTTGCAATGTTTCTCAGATGGAAAAAGGCAATTCTAGTTATGCTTCTAACATGTTGGTTGAAGCACAGTTGAGGGTCGAACAGGACCCCAAGATTATTGACTGATGCACTCTGTAGGATGGCGAGTCCATCCAACCACAGTGAGACATCCTCAAACTCTCTCCGGTCCCGCTTCGAGCCGATAATTATCAGCTCTGTCTTCCCAGTGTTAAGCTGGAGGAAGTTTTGTGACATCCAGCCCTTCACCGCAGCTAGACAGGACTCAACCCTCTGGATCTGGGGCGAGTTCCCTGAATCCACAGGAATGAAGAGCTGGGTGTCATCCGCGTAGCAGTGGAAACTAATTTCGAAGCTGTGGATAACGTCGCCCAAGGGAAGCATATAGATTGCAAAAAGTAATGGACCAAGGACCGACCCTTGTGGTAAGCCAAAGCGTAGTTTGCAGTGTTTTGATTCTGAACCCTCATGGAGCACGAATTGGGTTCTATCTGTGAGGTACGATTCAAGACAACCAAGAGCCGTACCCCCGAAACCAACATAGTGCTCAAGACGGTGAAGAAGAATGCTATGGTCGATCGTGTCGAACGCAGCACTCAGGTCCAGCAGCACAAGCATTGAGCTTGTATTTTTATCCAAGGCAAGAAGGATGTCATTTACAACTCTTGTAACAGCAGTTTCAGTTGAGTGGAAATTCCTGAACCCTGACTGGAAAGGTTTGAAGAGATTATTCCTCGTCAGATAATCGACGATTTGCTTTGCTACAATCCTTTCCTGTACCTTAGACAGGAAGGGCAGGTTCGATATAGGCCGATAGTTCCTGACTTATTCAGGGTCTAGGCCAGGCTTTTTGAGTAGCGGTTTTATCACCGCAGCCTTGAAATTGGAGGGAACAATTCCTGTTGAAAGCGAAAGATTCATAAGCGAGAGGATAGTAGGCCCCACAGTTGGAAGAAGTTCTTTAAGAACCTTGGAAGGGAGAGGATCCAACATACAAGTTGTTGGTTTCGATGCCTTTATCACCTTTTCAAGTTCCATCAGAGGAATTGCCTTGAACTCCAAGAAAGTTGCGTCAGTATTCCCCATCCTACTAGGCAGGACCCCATCCTGCCCCACAGGATGTGTGGGGCAGGATGGGATGAGGACAAGCTGCACAGCAAGCATCAATTTCCTCTCTAATCGATTGAATCTTATTCACAAAGAAATCCATGAATTCACCTGCCATGATGGAAGAACCTACTGTCTCAGTCTGATTCTGAGTCAGACTCTTCACCGTGTCAAAAATAAACTTTGGATTGTTTCTATTCAAGTTGATGATACAGGAAAAGTAGGCGTTCCTGGCAGTAGTCAGTGCACCCTTATAGGTGAGCAGACTGTTGTGCCATTCAAGATGAAAGACCTCAAGTTTAGTCGAGCGCCATTTGCGTTCAAGGATTCTGCAGCTTCGCTTCAGAACGCACCGCGTTTCTGCATTAAACCAGGGAGCTGGTTTTTTCAATGATAGTTTTTTAATTACGAGCGGGGCAACTGAATCAATGGCAGCAGACAGGGCAGCGTTGAGGTCATCAGTAAGGCAGTCCACAGAACCCCTATAGTTACAAAGAGGAGCAAGTGAACCGGGTAACTAATCTGCCATCGCTGTAATGGTTGCAGGTGTGATGCGGCGACAGCTGAAAGTAGCCTGCTGATCGTTGCAGGGGCAGGATACCACCACCTGGAAAGTGAGCAAAAAATGGTCTGATAAAGCTGAGGTGTAGGGAGAGACCACTAGCTGTGAGATGTCTACACCGCGGGTCAAAACGAGGTCCAGCGTGTTTCCACCGACGTGGGTTGGGTGCTGGACGAGCTGTTTGAAGGCAAGCGTATCTGTAATGGACAGAAAAGCCCTTGCGAGGGCATCAGATGGGTTATTCACATGAATGTTGAAATCCCCAATGAGCAAAATATTGTCTGAATATGTAGCCAGATCAGCTGCAAAGTCAGAAAACTCATCAACAAAAAGTGAATACGGTCCTGGGGGACGGTATACTACAGCTGAAACGAAAGAGTCTGGAACTCGTTTCGCTTGTCGGGGAGCTGAGGAGCAGAACGCAAGCACCTCAAAGGATCTGAATGTATATCTATTCTTTGGCTTTAAGTTAAGCTTAGAATTAGATATCAGGGCTACTCCACCACCTTTCTTAATTTCTCTAGATACTTGAGCGCTGACGTAATTGGGGGGAGTAGCTTCGTTTAGGGCTAGAAACTCATCTGGTTTTAACCAGGTTTCACAAAGGCCCAGTATGTCGATCTTATTATCAACAATTAGATCATGGACCAAGAGCGCCTTAGATGAAAGCGACCTTATATTCATGAACCCTATTCTGAGTGCTTCCATTTTATTATTTTCAGAGGGAGTCAGATTAACACTGAGCTCTGAAGCGATCAAGGGGATGGTGTGATTTCGACATACTGGTCGCGGCCCTTGCCTGCGGGTTTTACACCTCAAGACAGTGCGAGGCCGCACCACCGTACATATAGGAACAGCGTTATTTTCAGAGGGAGTCTGGTTAACACTCAACTCTGAAAAGATTGGTGCAATAGATACATCTTCCTGATAAACTGGATCAGCTAACCTGATGCTAGCAGGTTTGCTAAGCTCCTGCAACCCAGCGTGCTGTGAGTGGATGAGTCACGCCTGGATAAGACATCTGTCTATGTTTTTTGACATAATTGAGGCGCCTAACCCAGTAGGGTGTAGGCCGTCTCTCATGAGCACACCAGGGCGGCCCCACAAGGAGGGCCAGTTATCAATGAAACCAAAGCCCTGCTCTGAACTAAATCGTGCCAGCCAGCGATTTAGAGACAATAATCTACTATAGCGCTCATCATTACCCTTATCGGGTAGAGGGCCAGAGAGGATTAATCGATGCCGACACATCTTTCTGGCGAAGTCACAAAGCCTAGCTATGTTACTTTTTGTGACCTCAGTTTGTCTCGTCCTAGCATCATTGGTGCCGACATGAACTACAATGTTGTTGAAAGTAGTGTCGGTGTTTGCCAGCACCCTAAGATTAGCTTCAATGTCGGGAGCCCTGGCCCCGGGTAGGCAAATCCTTTTTGCTGGCGAGTGTATTCTAACTTTACGTGTAACAGAGTCGCCTATGACTAGCGTTTTTACCCCCGAAAAGGACTTGTGAGGCAGGCTACTGACAGCAGCCTGCCTCGCAGGTGGTGCTGCCGACAGAATTGCCTTGGCGGGTCTCTTCTCTGTACTTTCTGGAGCATCTGTCTTCTTTATGCCCGCCACCCTTTCATCCTCCAACTGACATATACGTTTCTCTAACAGAGCAATCTTATTTATGAGAAAGGCGGAACAAGAGCAACCGGAATCCATGCTTACCTTGGTTGATGCAGACGGAGCTCCAGCGGGAGTGAAAATAATCAGACAAGACCTTGAATAGCCTGTAGGTCAATGAGTTTCCCCACACATGGACAAATTGCTGCCAAGTTGGGGAAGGGGTGGACAGAAGCTTACATAATGAAAAAAAAGAATGGCACTACTGTCTGTGTAATAACATTTAAAAGCTCGTCATTATGGCTTATATTTTTTGTGTGGAATAATTTCTATTCATATATGTAATCCAACAGCCTTTTCAAGGGTATAATTAAACAAAAGCAACCTTATTTCTACTAGCTATAGCATCAGACACACAGTACTCCAACACCGTAGCTAACACCGTCAGGTTCAGCAGGTTAAACCCGTCGACCTTATTGATCCTAGTAATCCTTCATCAATAACTAACTAAATAAAACTTGTCAAGAGATTCACTGCTTAACTTCTGGTGCAGTGATACCTTTGTAGAGTTAGGTAGTTGTAACTCGGAAATAAGGGGTGAGAGAGGCTTCCCGCGTGTAGCCGACTTTATTCAAGTGCCTGTTTACAACCTCCCCCGCCTAACCACTAGGGGGAGACATCACATCCCGTGTCCTATAAATCCATTAACACTACATCCCCCTTTCTAAGATCAGTTGTACTGATATCTGACTAACAACACTGTACTGTAACAGACTATATTGAAAAGGTTAACTGTTCCCAGTCTCGAAAAAAGTCTCTGAAAAGTTATTAAACAGACTATGTTTCATGAACAATAAGCATATGAACATTTATTGGCAAAACTGAACTAAGAAGGTGGGGTAGACTGCCCAAACCTCCTACTGAGTGTTGGGATTTATTCTGCCCCGTAGAAACCACCCAGTCTTACCCGGGGTACCTGCTATTTAACCACAAAGTCCTTCAGGTACCCTGGGGTTTGTCTCTCTCTTGCAGGGTAGCGTGCGGGACGCTCAGGACTGCCTGGCTGAACTGGGCCCCGCCCTGTTTGATCTGGAGTCACTGGCTGACCAGTGGGTTGCTCCGGCTCTGGTAGGATGGTCTGCGCTGCTGGCGCCACTGGAGTAGTGACGAGGTGATTTCGATTGCGGCGCAGGACCCCTCTGGGAGTGTCTATGACGTATGACCTTGGTGCTTCCGCCTGTCTTATCACTGTCCCCTTCTCCTTCGTATCCTTTACCCAGACATGGTCGCCTGGTGTCAGACTTGGGAGATGTTGAGCTCTGTGTCTTTTGCTAAAGTTCCAACTCAATCTCTGTCGCTTCTTCTGCTCCTCCTTTTAGAGTTTGGTTATGTCAGTCCAGCCAGGGTTCAGAGAGGACAGAGTGACCGGAACTGTTGTTCTGAGCTGCCGGCCCATTAACAGCTGTGCTGGACTGTATCCATTGGCGAGTGGGGTGGCTCTGTAAGCCATGAGGGCTAAATAAGGGTCTTTTTCCTTCTGGAGGAAGTCTTTAACTGTACGCACAGCGCGTTCCGCCTCTCCATTGCTCTGAGCGTATCTGGGGCTGGACGTTGTGTGTGTGAACCCCCACTGTGTAGCGAAGCTAGTGAAGTATTCAGACGCAAACTGGGGACCATTGTCTGTCCTGACTTCAGACGGTATGCCATGCCTGGCGAAGATGGACTTGCAATGTTCCACTACTACTACTGAGGTTGTTGATGTCAGTTTAGCTACTTCAATGAAACGGGAAAAATAATCTATCACCAATAGGTACTGGTTATCATTCCACTGAAACAAGTCAGCACCCACCTTTGCCCATGGTCTGTCAGGAAACTTTGTAGGAAGCAGTGGCTCTCTGGGGTTGACTCTTTCCTTTGCACATGTGTCACAGCCCTCGACCACTTTCTGAAGCTGTGTACACAGTCCCGGCCACCAGACAGATTGTTTGGCTCTTTCACGACACTTTACTATGCCTTGGTGTCCTGCGTGCAGTTTCTGAAGTATGTCTGTCTGTAGTGGCTTGGGAATAACTAGCCTACTTCCTTTTAGTAGTAAGCCGTTCTCCACTGATAGTTCCTCCTGGACCTGAGTGTATGGTAGGTAAGCTTTGTCTATTGTGGATTTGTCTGGCCAGCCCTCATTACAGTACGCTTTTACTTGGCTCAGTATTTCATCACGTTCTTGGTGTTCCCTTATTTCTTGTAGCCTCTTTTCCGTAGCCGGGAGGGTTGACATGACCATGTTGACATACAGGTTGACTTCTTTCTCCTGCTCCGGCTGCCCCCTGTCCCTCAACGGCGCCCTTGACAGCACATCTGCCGTGGCCAACTTCTTGCCGGCCACATGGGAGATGGAGTAGCAGAAAGCCATCAGCCGCATTCTGAGTCTTTGAATGCGTGGGGGGAGCTCATCCAGGCTCTTTGAACCCAGCAACGGAACCAGAGGCTTGTGGTCTGTTTCCACATGGAACCTGATGCCCACCAGGAAGTCTGAGAAACGCTCGCACGCCCATGTGATCGCTAAGGCCTCTTTCTCAATCTGGGCGTACCTTTTCTCAGTGTCCGTGAGTGATCTTGAGCGATATGCGACTGGCTTGAGGTGGCCCTCCTCCTGTCTCTGGAGTAGCACAGCTCCTAGGCCAAACGATGACGCGTCAGCTGAGACGACCGTCTCTACCTTTGCGTTGTAGAGCGCCAGCCCTGGTGGTGAGCTCAGCTCCTCTTTGATGTTATTGAATGCTCTTTGTTGATCATGCCCCCACTGAAACATGTTTTGCTTCTTCAACAGGTCCCGGAGTGGCTGTGTCTTCTCTGCTAGATGGGGTAAGTACTTCCCCAGGTGATTCACCATTCCGAGGAATCATCTCACTCCGCTCACATCGTCCGGCTCCTCCATGTCTGTCACTGCTCTCACTTTGTTAGGATCTGCTCTCACGCCGACTGCATCTATGATCTGTCCGAGAAATTTAAGTTGGCTTTTTGAGAATTCACATTTCTCACCTCTCAGTGTGACGCCTGCCTGTCGTGCTGGGCCTGTGTGTCTCCGTACACAAGCACGTCATCCATCTGGCACAGGACGCCATCAAGTCCCTCCAGTATCTGGGACATTCTTTTCTGATAATGTTCAGGTGCAGAGGATATGCCAAAGCAGAGGCGATTAAAGCAAAACCTCCCGAAGGGAGTGAGGAATGTTGTGAGGAGGGCGGACTCCTTGGCAAGGGGAATTTGCCTAAACCCTGAGTTAGCATCGATTTTTGAATATACTTTGGCGCCCTCTAGCTGTCCAAGTGTGTGTTCGACTGACGGGAGCATGTGTCTCTCTCTCTTGACGGACTCATTCAATTTCGTCAGATCAACGCAGATGCGCACCTCATCCTTGCCTGGCTTCGGCACAGTGACCATTCCGGCGCACCAGTCTGTGGGTTGTTCAACCCTTGATATCACCCCTATCGCTTCCATACGTGAGAGTTCCATCTTCACCTTAGACATGAGAGGCAGCGGGATTCGACTTGGGGTTGATACGGAGAATGGTTTGGCGTCTGTTTTAAGCTCTATCTTGTATTCCCCCTCCATCTTGCCTAGCCCTTTGAACAGTTTGGGGAACTGCTCCTTGACTCTCTCGACTGAATCCAGTGCCACTGTGTCTACTCTAGCCACTAGCCCAAGTGCCTGAATAGCTGGACGTCCCAGCAGGTTAAACTTCAGACCTGGGACTAAATACACTTCCTGTGTAGTGTTTTACTGTCCGTCCCTATGATAGCCGTGAATTTTCCCCTCACCGTGATGGGCGTCTGACCTGGACCTTGCAGCACTTTCTTTGCGCTCTGTAGCTCTGGAAACTGCCCCTTCTTAAAATCATCTTCAGATAACACTGTCACATCAGCCCCCGTATCTATCTTGAATACTGCTGTGTGCTCATTCACATTAAGGTTGATCAGCCAGGGTTCACCCTCTGAGCTGACTGTGCCTAGGAAAGTGATTCCCTCCTCATCTGACTCAGCTGTGTTTACTTCGTTGAGAACCCCTGATCTGCACACCTTTGCATAGTGACCTTTTTTCTGGCACTGGTTACATGCTACATCTCTAGCTGGGCACTGATTTTTGCTGTGTGCTGGCGTTCTACCACACCACATGCACCGCGTCTGGTTACCTGGCTGTGTGTGATAACTGCTTCTGTCATTTGTTCTAACCTGCATTTTCTGCTGTCTCCCTCTGCCTATGTCAAACTTGTTTTTTGTTTGAACACTGTCCACGTCCGTGGTCTCTGCCTTGAAGTTACTCTTCAACAGGTCCTGTTGCTTTTTCACTCTGTCGCTCTGACGCGCGCGCGTCACCGCCCTCTCCAGCGTCAGCTCCGAGTCCAACTGAAGTTTCTCCGACAGATTTTTATCGCGCAAGCCCACAACCAGTCTGTCCCGAATCATTTCGTCATGCAGCTGCCCATAGCCGCAGTGCTCTGACAAGCAGTGGAGTGAAGTGATAAAACTGTCCACCGTCTCCCCCTGTTCCTGCTGTCTCTGGTTGAATTTGGCACGCTCAAAAATAACATTTCTCCTCACCACGAAATGTCCCTCTAGCTTCTGCTTCACACTGATGTACTCGCTTGCTTCTTTCCCCATCATACGAAGTGAAGTGACAATGTCTTCCGTGTCATCCCCCATAGTATAGATTAAAGTGTTCACCTGGTTCTCATCCGACTGTAGCTCCAGACCCGATGCAATCCGAAACCTCTCAAACCTCTGAATCCACTTGGACCACTCTTCTGGCTTTGTGAAGTCGAACTTGGGTGGCGGGAGGATCTGGAATCGCTCCATCTTAGCTTCCCAACCACCGCAACCGTTAGCTATGCTGAAAACTTAAAAACTCAAAACTGACTAAAACGGACGTGAGTTCTCTCCAGTTAGTTTGGCCAAACCAAATCTCATGTTCACCCAAATTGAGTAACTGAAGTCTTCTGACACCATGTAGAGTTAGGTAGTTGTAACTCGGAAATAAGCGGAGAGAGAGGCTTCCCGCGTGTACTCTTGAAGCACGACTTTATTCAAGTGCCTGTTTACAACCTCCCCCGCCTAACCACTGGGGGGAGACATCACATCCCGTGTCCTATAAATCCATTAACACTACAACCTTCACAGCTGGCGAAATCGATCTGACTAACTAGCAGGCAATGACTGAAAATCGGTCGTCTACCAAGAAAAAAATATATATAATTACGCTGTGCACGGACAAATAAAGATCAGTATATGCTTCATAAAGGCCCTCTGATACAATATAGAGGGTTGACAATTCAAAAGAGGTAGCTATTTAATGCACTTACCTCAGAAGTTACTCGACGGCCAGCAATGGAATTGAATGATCTCCTACGCCGTAAATGGATGTTTTGTAACTATCAACTATGCGAGGCTCCATACCCCGGAAGTAGGCAGCAAAAAACACTACAACGGAGTCCAATGGAAGTGTCGCCACTCTGTTATATCTATCACTCTGGTAATGTGTATTGGACTTGAAAAATTGAAATTCGCATGCTCAGAGCTATAGCATCAGACACACAGTACTCTAACACCGTAGCTAACACCGTCAGGTTCAGCAATCTCCGTCCACTTCTCTGTTGAAGTGGATGGAGATTATTTTACTTCTGATGGGGCTGGCCCCACCGGGACCACCATGGACATATATGGTTCGTTCCACTACAGCGTAATTTCATTTTTCACCGTTCATTGGCTGTAGTTTGTATTGTGATGAGTCATGACTCGAGTGACCTCCCACCTCACCTCACGTGCCGCGCGCGAGAAGTCCGGTAGCGAAGAAGAGAAGGAGAAGGATAACTTTGCCAGCAAACATGTCGGAGGCACTTAAACGAAAACGAGTCGACAACATGAATGAGGTAGATCATCTATTGGAGCACAGATTTGAGACCCTTAGTCTGGAGGAAAATTTTGAGGTAAAACGCCTTATGTCTTGTGCTTTTCAGTCTCTTTATGTTTTTCCCGTCTTATATGTTCCCACTCCTGGCCTGCACCTTGCCGTGGTGAGTGGGCTTTAAACCAAGACAGGCCATTCTGAATCGTTTCTTTCACAGCTATTATCTATGATTTCTCCTCCAGGACACTGCCTAGGCCTATGGGAGGTGTACTCCTTGGTAAAATTATATTGGGTTCTTAGAGTACCTCTTACAGCTGTTTGCAGTAGTATCATTTTATTCTGAGGTTTACGGAAGCTTAGTTTAAAAACTTTAAAAAACTTTACTTTCATTATTGCAATGTTTTGATGTCAGCAATAAAAGATTAAAAGCTGCACTAATGTACTTTATTAATTCTATATATATATATATATATATATATATATATATATATATATATATATATATATATATATATGGAGAACAGGCACTTAGTTCAAAAACAAAAAGCCCAGCATACTGAATAGTGTTAAAGTATATTTTTATTTGTAATGGTTGTGTTGGCCCCAGTACCTGCCTGCTGTCCTGGCAGGTCCTTGTGGGTGGAGCTGAGGGCTGAATAGAGAATGGGAAGCACCAAGCCAGGGCTACAAACAGCATGGTTGGACGCTGACACGTATGTAAGACCAATTAAGGAAGCTCAATCTCTATTTGGAAATACTTTAGCTTTTATATGAAAATTACCATTTTTATTTGTAATATATTAGGGCTGTAACTTTTTCCAAAAATGAATTTCAAACAAAATTAAAATGCCCCGTAATTTGTTTGGATGGATGTCTGTATGCCTGCAAAGCCAGTAGCAACACGTAAAAGTGAAGGGGACTACCAGTTTTGTTGAAAGATTTTGGCAGTTTAGACCAGTGCTTGAATTGGAATAAAAAAGGTGCCAGTCTTCTAAATCAGCAACTGCACAGCACGCGCGCTTGTGGCTCTGCAAGCGCGCGTGCTGTGCAGTTATCAACTAGTAAAGGGTTTATCTAGAAACCCTATACTAGTTGTTAATTTTCAGACACATTTCTCTGTAAAGAAATAATAATAAATAAAAAAAACTTCAATCCTTATCTTCAAATGTATATAGTTCATATTTTTGTACAGGAAAATATTGTTTGTCTAAATGTACAGTGAGATGGCAACTATGTGTGGTTTTATTGTAGCTACTTGCTTTCTGCTTGTTTGTTTGCTCTGTCTCTCAACTTGCTTGCCCTAGTCCCAGCTCTGTCGTCTCTGATTGAAGTAGCATATCTGCAAATTAGACACAAACAATTAGAACACAGAGAGCGAGCAAGCGAGTGAGAGAGAGACTCTTGGAATAAAGATATCACAACTTAGATACTCACTCTTGAATTCCTCTGTCTTGTCCTCTCCGTACTACGGAGCCCCGGATATGTCATGGGGAAAAAAAAATAATAAATTGTGGCCACGAATTATTAATTCGTTCCCACGAAATAGTAATTCGTTCCCACGAAATAGGTAATTTGTGGCCACGAAATAGGTAATTTGTGGTCACGAAATATTAATTCGTTCCCACGAAATAGTAATTTGTGGTCACGAAATATGTAGCCTATAGTCTAACGTGCACTGGACAGCTGGGTGAGCAAATCAAGCGCCAATAGAAGCCTGTCGTGTCGTGATGCCCAAGGTGAGTGTCTTTTCTTGTCCTGTTCTTGTCTTCTTGATATGCCCTACAGTTATTTAGGCTAATTAGGTTTGTGTTTAATACTTTATTACAACGGTAACGTTAGCTACCGTCTCACCCGACTTACAAACTTCGTTGCCATACTACCGCTTAGCCTACTACACGGCGTTCTGTTGTGCAATGTGCGGTGGTAACACATCGGAGCTGCAGCCCTGCACAGACATTAGGAGCACACTTTTCAAGTAGAGCTCTCAGCTCAGTAGCCTAACTGAGCGAGGTATGCTGAGCATAAAGGCGGTCATCCCTATGTTCCCCGGGTCCTATGTTCCCCGGGTCCTATGTTCCCCGCTTTTCCCAAAAAGGGTCCTATGTTCCCCTATATGTATGTGACCGGGGAACATAGGACCCTTTTTCAGAAAAAGGGTCCTATGTTCCCCGCAATCAATCTTTACGGTAGACTCTCAGCCAGTGTTTCCGCCAGAAAATCAAGCCCGACCCGACCCGAGCACGTTCTGTCCGAGCCCGGCCCGACATTAACTGTAATTGTGAGCCCGAGCCCGATTTCAACCCGACATTTTTTTAATACATGTGTAACTTTGTACACAACTTAGGCCTAGTCTGCTAAATATAAATGTAAGGAATAATGTACAGTACGCCGGTCATTATCGGGAAAATAATCCCAGACAGGGCGAACAGGACACCAACGTGCAGCGGAGGTGTCTTGCTTCGCCCTGAAGGGGCTTATTTTCGATAATGACCGGCGACGTTCTACACATCATCCCGCTTATTACACAGCTACTTGCCAATCTTGCTAACGGTTGGCCCAGCTAATCTAAAATGTTTGTTCAACAATTCGTTTTATAGACTTCAAACATCCGAGTAGTTGCAACGGTGATTGACGTGAAAATGTGACATATAGCTAAAACCTTATCCGTATTGTCTTATTAAAATTACGTGATGATCATAAATAAAGTCATCTATGATCACAGCCAATATGCTATCAACAATACAGTAGCCTAATGGTGGAATGGAGTGTTATGGTGACACTCAGTGTCATGACGACACCCAGTGTCATCCTCCGGAAAGTGGTGGTGAATTACAGCAGATAAATAGTTCACTATATTATTAATCAGTCTCTGCAGTGAGATGTGATACAATTCCTTAAAACTATTTTGTTTCCTGTTATGCGGTTGGTCCTGGATAGAACACTGATTAGAAAATTGATCAGTCTATCACAGCCTACTGATAATAAAACCATTTCACTTTGATTTATCAAAGATTAAAGTAATTTCATGGACAGTAGGCTATCAGATGCTGTTCTTCAGTAGCCTAGGATGATGTTTAAATCTGCTGAATCAACCTCAGAGCTCAACAATGTGCATCTGTCTTTAAAAAATAATTGAGAGTGAGTTGTAAATTACATTTACACTGTATCCTACTTTATTCATCCCTAGGAGGGGAATTCAAATTAGCCCAGTAGCTCACACGACCATGAATCAAAAAAGAAAGAAAGATGGAGCAGGGCCGCCAGTATTTGCAGCAACAGTATTCATAGATTGAGAATCTGGAAAATCTATCTGTTTTTAAGGCTGTTTAACTATTGATTTTACTTTCCTGTGTTTTACAGGTCAACTATGGATACTCCACTGCAAGAATTCTTGAAGGAGCGCAAATTGCAAGATATGATTCAGAAACTTGAAGATGAAAATGTACGCCACACCAGCTGCTGTCTTTGCTCTCTCTCTCTCTCTCTCTCTCTGTCTCTGTCTCTGTCTCTGTCTTTCTGTGTGTGTGTATTTTTATTATAAGATTAATATTGACTATGACTATTATATTTTAATGTAGTCAATACATCATTAATACATTAAAAAGTCAAGTGTGTTTACACAGCAATTTAAAATAATTTTCAGTCATCTTAAATTGGAAAAATATCATTTCATATCATTATCATATGTAAATGTTATCAAAAGTACGTCAAATGAAAAACAAACGACGTGAATACCTAAACCCTTTATAGGTCTTAATTTCCTTTAAATATCAATTGACATTCTATATTATGCATGTGGATGTATTAATGCATTTATTTATTGATTGGAGTATCTTCCATTTTTTCCAGATTGATGAAACTGTCATTCCATTAATGACAGACCTGACCTGGCAAAGTACATCCCCAAAGTTGGAGACAGAGTGTCCACTGTGGCTTTCTGCAGACAAGCAGCACTGTCACAAAAATCACCATCCAGGAAAGAATCCATACTTTCAAAGCTACGACAAAGACTGTCTGGAGGTGAGGGGATGCCTCCAAAAAAGAGATCATCTAAGTTGGAAGGAAATACAAATGCCAAACGTAAAGTGAGACGACTGGAGGTTGGTTGGATGGATTATGATGAGGACGAAGAAAGGTACAAACAGGTGAAGTCTGCAAATGGTGGAGGAACCAGGCATATCTCTATTGAAAAAGACGAAACAGTGGCAGATATCAATGTTATGGCTGAAAATATTTTTTTCCCCAATGGCGTTTCCAAAAAAAAAAAAGTCTTTCAAACTATTCAACTCACATTGAGAGCTCACAGATACATATTAATGTGTCTAATACAGTAGATGAGCTGTATAACAAAAGCAAGTTGAAAATGCTAAGACTTTATCTGTGCACCAAAATGAAAATGGGACAGCAGCCCCCAGTAGGAGTGGAGGATGATCACACAACAAGCCAGCCCTCAGAAGTAGATCGCACTGACCAGAATCAAGCTGTTGAGTATCTGTTGGTGGAGAACAGAAATTCTGAATCAACACACCACCATGTTGTTAATGGTGGAGCTTCCACGAGTGGATATTTGGAATTGGACGAGACATTACCATGGGATGGTCTGCTAACTCTGGGCGAAGGCGAAGATTCCCATGCAGTTTTTTTTTTAGGTGAGGGCAGGCTGGATGTAACTGAAGATGAACCAAACCTTGAAACAGCCATTCCAGAAAAGGAGGATGATGCACCTTCTGAAACAGTGGATCAGTCACTGTCTGCTCCAGTGCTTGCAAGGGAGGCAGATGTTTCAGCCCAAGCACTTTCTGAACCACAATCTTCTCCTGTAACACTGATTGTAAGAAGAGGTCACTGTCTCACTGACATGATCAATGCCTTCAAGGACCCCAAAATTGTGGCATCTGAGGTCTGCATCAAAATGCGTTTACCAAATGGAGAGCTTGAACAGGGGGAAGGAAGTGGTGTCTTGCGAGACTGCCTGACAGAATTTTGGATGGATTTCTATGATAGCTGCACGATGGGAGTTGAAGTGAAAGACCCCTTCATCAGGCATGACTTTCAGCAGGAAGAATGGCAGGCTGTAGCCAGAGTGTTTGTAGTAGGGTGGAAACAAGCTGGTTACTTCCCAGTGAAACTTGCGGTACCATTTCTGGAAGAGGTGCTGTGTGGCTCGACGACCAGTAGTATCAAGGATTCTCTTTTGCTGTACGTATCACATGAGGAAAGATCTATCCTCGAGAAGGCTTTGGAGGACTTTAATTCTGTGGACAAAGATGAATTACTGGATGTACTTGATGCACATGAATGTAAACAAGTCCCTACCAAGGACACTCTGCTTCCTGTTTTGTCACAAATAGGACACAAAATAATTATTCAGGCCCCAATGTATGTCATTAAGTGCTGGCGTCCTGTTATGGTTTCTGTAGCTAGTTTACTGCCACCAGAAGGACTGCATCATTTCATTGCACAAAAAAAACCAACTGCAAAAACAGTGAAGGCGCTTCTAAACTTTCCAGAGGAGATGACAGCAGCCCAATCAACAGTTTCTCGTTACCTGAAGAGGTACATTGGAGAAATTGATTGCAAGAACCTTCAGCTTTTCCTGCGGTTCTGTACAGGATCTGATGTCTTGGATAAGGCCATACTAATTGTGTTCATAGAAACCACAGATTTCCTCCGCAGACCACAGTCCCACACATGCGGATGTGTACTGAAGCTGCCCATTGGTTACTACAGCTATCCAGATTTTCGCAGTGAATTTAACAACATTCTCACAAGCTCAATGTGGGTAATGGATGTGGTGTAGATTGATTACAGTTGGCAACCCCAGAATATGAGCCTTGTATAGTGTTCTCAAGGTGTTTGAAATGCAAGTGAATTGTTTACACAAATTGTTAAAACTCCAAAGATGTTTACCTCATTTATCTTGTAACATCAAGATAAATGAGGTATCAGGTGTTCTTATCCTGCATAATCAAGTTGATTGATTTATATTATTATTACAGTTGCAGTTGTTTATAGCAACCCCAGAATGTGATACTTGAGTGGTGTTCTCAAGGTGTTTAAAATGTATTGAGCTGTTTACACAATTCTTTTGTAACTATAAGTAGCCAGTAGTTTGAAAGCTGTTCTTATCCTATTACGTACAAATTACGTTTTAAAAAGATCATTAAACCATTCAAGTTTGTTACAACATGTTGACGTCTTCTCTGTTCCAGTCCGTACATCTTTAAGAACCTGTATGACGATATTTGCACATATGCTGCATATATACATCATATATGCGCATATATGGTAATATGCTGCATATATATATAGCATATACAGTTATATTACACATCACTTTCTTAAAGGTAGGGTAGGTGATTTTTTCACTGAAATATTTGGCAAAAATGTCATAATAGCTAGTAAGCTTTAGGCGAGGTGCTCTGAGAATATCTGATCATTACTTTGCTCTCCCCTGTCTCTGTGTGCCCCCCCCCCCCCCCCCCCCCCCAAAGAATTGCCACCGCTCATGTACACTTTGACCAATCAGAGCGAGGCTCCGATTCTCCGTTCTTATTGGCTGTGGGACTGTCCGTCACCTTGGCACCGACGTTCGCGCGTTCCTGCGTTAGCGTTCACGAGCCTAGCAGTCTGACAGTTTTGCACTACTACGGCGGACAACAACTGAGTAGCAATGTCTTCATCAACGGTCCATAAATTCCCCATTCCCCGGATACCATTTGTAGTATAGTATCTTAGCTACTGGAGATATCGCGAGATGCTGAGAGAGATCGCGGGTTGCAGAGAGACAGATAGACACGCTAGACAGAGAGCAGGGACATGGTGATTATAATTTGTTAATAAATCGAGTTAATAAGAACCTGACTGATCATTTATGGACAACACAACATTTGGCGACGAGGATGGGATAGTTTGCTATGAAGTCGAAGGCAACAAGACGACACGGAGTTCACGTCTAATACGCCGTGGAAACGCAGACTGAACCACGAGTTACCACCATGTCGCAGGAGGGACAACAGGCTGCTGCTGCACCAGTGCCGCCGGCGGCTGCTTTCCACGCTCAACTAGCCCCGCCAGTCCCATTGAACCTGGGAGCATCGGACTTGTATACGGAATACACGTTATGGAAGGACTCGTACAATTTCTTCGAAGTTGCGAGTGGGACTGTCAGTGCACAGGACGCGGTCAGAAGAGCCACGTTTCTGCATTGTATTGGTGCGCCGACCCAGAGGATTTTCGCTAATCTACCCGGAGACAAAGGTACGCATGCGCAGGCTGTTGCTGCCCTGGATGTATACTTTACGCCACGGAGAAATGTGGTTTTGGAAAGACACAAGTTTAGACAAAGAGCTCAGTTTCCCGACGAGTCGGTTGATGCTTTTGTGAATGGACTGCGGGAACTAGCGAAATCGTGCGACTTCGGCGCACTGGAGAATGACATGATCAGGGATCAGATTGTGGAGAAATGTGCGATGAAGAGGCTGCGTGACAAACTGTTACAGGAGGATGGACTGGTTTTAGACAAAGCATTGTCAACTGCAAGAGCTTTTGAAGCTGCGCAGACGGAGTCTAGATTATTTTCGGAGGCCAGTGGTCACAGAGCCCGGGACAATCAGGTTCACTTCACGACGAGGAGGAGTCGCGGTGACGACACGAAAATGAAACCTAAAGCACACGGAAGAAGCGAAAGCAGAAATGATGACGGTGAGCATGACAACAGCGACATCAAGTGTTTCAGATGTGGAATGTCGTCCCACAGAGAAGATGAATGTGGAGCTCGGACTGCTACTTGTTTGTACTGTAAAAAAACTGGACATTATGCAAGAGTGTGTAGGAAGAAAATATTTGCACAGGGAGGGAAGAATAGTGACAGAAATAGGGATGAAGAAAAGCCCAAATTTCGTAAACCAGTTAGAGCAGTGCATGAACCTTCTGACTCAGAGTCAGATGAGTTTATTAATGCAGTTAATTCGGAAGGGACTGAAACAGTGAAAGTAAATGGACAAAAGCTAAAAATGGTCATAGACACAGGAAGTGGTAGAAACTTCATAGGAGAAGACCTATTTAGAAGAACATTGTCCAGAAGGACAGAACTACGACCAACCAGAAAGAGGTTTTATGCCTATGCCCAGACAACACCACTTAGATGTGCTGGTTATTTTGAGGCAGAAATTAGATGGCAGGACAAGGTAGTGAAAGATGACGTTTATGTCATAGAAGGAAAGGTTGAGGCCTTGCTAGGTAGGAAAGCCAGCTTTGCATTGAAGATACTGAACCCTGGAGAAACTGTGAACACAGTAGGACAGACAGAGAGATTCAGTAATCTAGCAAATGAATTTCATTCACTTTTTAAAGGACTAGTAGACGGTGGGCCGAGACGCCGTATCAGCTTTAGTTTTTGAAAATAATGATCCCCATGGAGGGAGAACCTGGATCTTTGAAGTTTTAAAGTTTATTTTTTTCTCAATCAGATTTTCCTTGTTGGCACTCGTAATTCTTGCACATTTTTTCATAATCATAGTTTAAAGTTCGTTAAATTTTCAGGCAAACGCGGCAGCCTACTATGTCAGTGGAACCAATGGCACGCAGCGCTACAAATCACGTGATGTTATTAAACCAATCAGACGGAGATGCTAGGAACAGCTGTTGATCTAAACATTTACCTGGTGGACACATCACGAAATATTATAAGCTAAATAAGAAGTTTACACGTGTGTGGGTAAGTATTAATGTTGTTGGAAAATGCTAGCTATGTGCTAGTTATTTGTATAACCTTTGCGAGGCGGCGTGAGCTTCACGCGTGAAGCGTAGGAGACCTGAATCTATATTTCAATATCACTGACTATTCTCATCGAGTTTATATTAACATTATTCATGTCACACGATGTGAATAACCCAAATTGTTGGAGGTTAAGCTGTGGCAATTTGGCAGCTGGCCAGCGTCATTAAGAGCTTGTTAAGCCACGCACTCAGTATAAGTGTGTGAGTATAAGTAACGTTACTGGTTATTATATTGGTGTTGCCGTTATACCCAGAGAGAGGGATAACAGAAGGAATTTAAATGATCTAAAGACATGGTTCTCTGTGGTATACCCCAGTCAGCAAATTTCAAACAGTGAAGTAAACCCCCCTGAAATGTTGTTGAGCATAATGGCATGTTTTAATAGTTAGGCTAATAATGTATTGATTCATTAGATAAAAATGGACCTTTCTGTCTAAGTTTAAATTGTATTTAAACCAGCTTCGTGCCATATCAATTATGTGAAAGATGAATTCAACTAATGGAGTAACAATATTTCCACTAGGTGATACTCCCATGGCAGACAATGAGAAATGGTGCTCAAACCATACACTGTTGGTGAGTTAACTTTTATTCTAATATCTAACTGTTAACAAATCAGAATGCTTGGTAACATATTTACAGAAACAAATAACATTAACATGAACAGTACTCTTGTTTTCACCATGTGTTCTTGAACACGGCACTGGTTGATGAAGGGTGTTAGCCTCTCATGCTGGCCCTGGAACCACTAGTCATCTTCAAATGACCTATTGCCACAGTTTGTGCATTGGCACAGGTTTGTACATGGCAGCTCATGCATTTTGCAAGTGCACCTGCCCTTAACACAGTTTGTTTTTTTACAAGAGCAGTGCACCAGTTCAAGGATTGCCTCTGGAGCTGGGGGAAGGGTCATCCAGTCCACTTCTAAGAATTCTCCTGCCATCTTCCAGCCATGACATTCAGGGGCAGGAATATCAGGCCTACAGTCAAGGCTCCTTCTGTGGACTGCAGCCTGATAGTTAGCACGCTGGATGTGCTTGTCCAAGCAGTCTTTGTTTGGAGGTAAGTCTCTCTCAGAGCACTTTCCTGACTTGAACAGCTTAACTCTTGCCTTGTTAACATCCATACACTCCTGATCATACAGGTCACATGTGAAAGCCTCCACTGCCTTGCAGAACTCTGGGGATGGAGAGAAACTTGTTCCTAGTTCTCTAAACAGGGTGATGTATTGTCTCTGGGAAATGAGCTTTTTATATGCTTTGGTTTTCCCCACCCCATATATAGCGCTCACAGTGTCACATCCAGAGAATGCATGCAGACCCACAAGCGCATCACATTTGTCTTCCCCGAGGTGGGCATGAAGCCTATTGATGTCAATAATATGTGGATTTCTGCCTTTGACTGTGTGAAAGTACAGGTGACCATCAATTTTGCTGCAGAACCCAAGAGCCAGCACAAAGACATCGGTGTCTGGGCTCTTGATTACCAGGTCACTGCTGTATTTTGCTGCATAAGCTGCATGCAACAAAAGTCTGGTGTCTGCTTCCTCCTGACTTGTCTCCAGGTCTTGAACCCGCAGTATTTGAAGTTCGTTTTTGCTTCCATTCATCTTTATAGCATGACATTTGTCCCCATGCCCAATAATGACTGTCGTGTTTCCTATTATTTTTTTTGCAGATGTGCTCCAGTGATGGAAGAAATACTCCAACAAGTTTTCTTTATTTTGCCCACATGCCAGGAATTTCACATTGACATGACTATTCTTTTCTTATTGGACACCTACCCTCTTTTTCTGCCTCCTTGTAAAATAAAGGCGCCTTTTCAAATCTTCTCTGGGCTCGTTTTATGTTTGTGATGTTGGTGAAGTGGCTGTAGCAGTCTCTGTGGTAGCCACAGTTAGCTGGAATAGCAGCAGGTTCCTGAAGTTTGAGGTTCACAGTTAACTTATTTGAAAGGACAGATAATGAAAGCACACATAATAAATAAAAAGATATATAGTCAAAGTTAATTTCCATTTTCAGTCTCTTGGCAAGCCAAAGCCAGCCATATAACTACTATATAGTATGACGACAAACCTGGGTTCTAAGATTAAATCTCAGCACTGCCTCTTCTGCCACAGTACTCTCTCTGGTACCAAGGTCTTTCCAGAGAAACAAGGCAGCAATAAATTTCCTCCATCCTGTGTCTGTAAACGGGGTTACAGGACCATCTTTTTCCGAAACATGCATACAGCACTCCATTGTTTGCTAGCTAACGTAGTTTCAACAAGAGAAATGTAGTGTGGCTAATTGCGAAGTCATTTTTGTCGGATTGACAGGTGGAAAGAACTGTACTCCGATGCCGGTACTGACAGCAGTTAAACAAAATATCCCTGGTAACCGCCAGCAAACAAAGAAAAAACTTAAACCCCCGGGAAATTTCGAGGCTTGTCATTGGACAATAACTACAATGACATCATACATGTCGGACCCCGAGCATAGCTGCCCGCTCAGTTTGCCGGAACCAGTAACTCAGACAAAGTTACCGATAAACAAAAAATGTGCAAGAGGTAAGAGTGCCAACAATTTTTGTTTAATTTGTTGAAAAATGAAGATGTTGTACACAGAAAATTACGTCCTCCCTCGGTGGGGATCGTCTGAATACACGTAATCTCCCCTTGGCCCACCATCTATAGGTCAAATTAAAGGTTACAGTCATAAAGTTACAGTCGATGAGAAAGTCTCACCTGTAGCTCAGGGTTTGAGGAGAGTCCCTTATCCAATGTTGGAGGCTGTGAACCAGGAGTTAGACAAGATGCTTGACCAAGGAATAATAGAGGAAGTGAATGAAGGATCAGAATGGGTCTCCAACATACTACTAATTCCAAAGAAAGACACCAAAGAAGTGAGGCTATGTGTAGATCTCAGGGAGGTGAATCATGCTGTGATCAGAGAAAGACATCCAGTACCGACTGTAGACAGCATCTTACATGCTGTGCAGGGAGCAAAAGTGTTTGCCAAGTTAGATGCACGGAAAGGGTTTTGGCAGTGTGACTTAGCCCCTGAATCTAGACACCTGACCACGTTCATTACTCACAGAGGGTGCTACCGCTTCAGAAAAGTCCCCTTTGGATTATCGAGTGCACCGGAAGCCTATCAGAAGGCTATGGACTCGATGCTTTGCGGAATGCAGGGCACCGTCTGTTACATGGATGATGTTGTGATCTTCGGTGAGAATGATGAGCAATTGGAACAAAGAATGAGACAAGTCTTCCAGAGATTCACGGACAGAGGCCTAACCCTGAACAGAGACAAGTGCATATTCGGACTACAGCAGATTGAGATACTTGGTCATGTGATCTCAGCCGAAGGAATTAAACCAGATCTAAGGAAGGTTGAAGCTATCTGTAAAGCACCAAGACCTGAGAATGTACAGCTACTTCGCTCATTCCTAGGCACCTGCGGATTTCTGATGAAGTTCATACCGAGCTATGCGAACCTATCAGAACCATTAAGGAAGTTGACTCGAAAAGGACAGGAATGGGAGTGGACGACAGAAACAGAGAAATCGTTCCAAGCAATGAAGGACGCGTTGGTAAGTGAGCCATGCCTGGCTTACTTTAAGCTGAATGCACCAACAGTAGTCATCAGTGATGCGAGCCCAGTAGGACTAGGAGCAGTCTTACTTCAAACCCAATCAGATGGACGGAACAAGCCAGTGGCGTATGCGAGCCGTTCATTGACTCCAACCGAGCGCCGCTACTCTCAGATAGAGCGGGAAGCTCTAGGTTGTGTTTGGGCTGTGGAACATTTCAGAACATACCTGTGGGGAGGAAAGTTTACGCTACAAACAGACCACAAGCCCCTCATCTACATGTTCAACCCAGAGAAAGCTACACTATCGCCACCCCGCATACAGAGATTAGGCTTGAGACTACAGCCGTACGACTACAAGATCGAACACATAGTGGGAAAATCCAATGTGGCAGATTCACTATCAAGACTTCCATTACAAGAGACTGAGGACAATGAGTATGTGGAATTGTATGTCGACAGAGTGTTGTCAGTGACTCTGCATGATGTACAGGCCATAACTCTGGAGGACATTCGCCTGAAAACGGCAGAGGATAAAACACTGATGCAGTTGAAGACGATCGTGGAGACAGGAAAATGGCCAAATCCGGTTCCGGAAACCTTACAGCCATACAACAGGTGTGCAGAAGAGTTATGCACATACGATGGACTTGTACTGAGAGGACACAGGATTGTGTTACCGAAACAATGACAAAACGAGTACTCAGGATCGGACACGAGACACATCAGGGTGTGGTTCGTACAAAACAGTACCTGAGGAGTAAATTCTATTGGCCTAACATGGATTTGGATGTTGAAAGAGACATTAGAAACTGCTCCGCCTGTGTACTCAATCAGCCGCTCCAGAACGATCAACCCCTCCAACCACTTGACTTACCACCGAGACCTTGGACGAAGTTAGGTATCGATCTGGTAGGTCCTATCCAGAACAAGTTCATATTGACTGTGATTGACTACTATACCTCATTTCCAGAGGCTGTGGTGATATCTGACATATCATCAGCAACTGTCATTACAGAAATGACAAAGGTCTTTTCTCGATTCGGATTCCCCCTAGAGGTCGTGACGGATAATGGCAGGCAGTTTGTAGGACAGCTTTTTGAGTCGTTCCTCAAGACGTGTGGAGTCAAACACATTCGTGCATCTCCATATTATCCGAAATCGAATGGGAAAATTGAGAGATTTCACCGATACCTAAAGAAAGCCTTCAGAGCGGCCGAGTGTGAAGGAAAGGTGTGGGGGGAGGAGCTTCCTAAGATTCTGATGGCATATCGTTCAACGCCACACAGAGCGTCGGGGGAGATACCAGCTATGCTGATGTTTGGACGAGACATTCGTACAAAGATTCCAAACGTGGAGAAGGGAGATGACATATCACACAACAGAAAGAAGACAAATGACGTCCGACACCATCACCAGGAGTACAGAACCAAAATGAAACAGTACGCTGACCAGAAGAAAAGAGCGAAGGAACACAACTTTGAAGTTGGTGACGTTGTGTACATTGCTTGTATGGAGAACGGAAAGCTGGATTCCATATTCAGAGACACTCGCTATGTGTTACTCAAAAACACATCGGACAATTCTTTCGAACTGATCAACACAGAAGATGGATCAAAGGTCATCAGGAATGTCAAACATCTGCGCCACACTCCAGTGGTAATGGACTTTGATGTTCCGGAGTCAACCGAGGCTCGGGTTCTCAATGACAATCTGGACATGGAGTTCGCTCAGATCACTCCAGCAGTCGAGATTCCACCTGAACCCGACTCTGCCCCTGTTCCAGAATGGCAGGTTGTCACTACCAGGCGTGGCAGGGTTGTAAGAAAGCCTGCACGTTATAGGGACACTTAGTAACTGTAAATTGACTTTGTAAAAAAAAAAAAAAAAGAAAAGTTATGTTCAACTGTAATAATCATCATATTGAATCTGTTAATGAATGAAAAAAAAAAAGAGTTGTGAACATTATAGTACAGTGTTATTGTAGGCAACAGTAATAGACAGTTAGTCACAAGGGATTTAATTTGATTGTTTGTAATGAAACCCTTTTATGTTGAAGTAGTACTTTAATTCTAAACAAGGGAGGGATGTAGTATAGTATCTTAGCTACTGGAGATATCGCGAGATGCTGAGAGAGATCGCGGGTTGCAGAGAGACAGATAGACACGCTAGACAGAGAGCAGGGACATGGTGATTATAATTTGTTAATAAATCGAGTTAATAAGAACCTGACTGATCATTTATGGACAACACAACACCATTTATTATGTAGTTATCAGCACTAATGTTTAATTACTTCGGAATCGGACATGGCGTTTCGTCTTCCTATCAATGTATCTGAATTCACATGAATGCACATAACTGACGTTCGGAGGGAGGAGCTACAGCAGGTAGCGTGGCAGGGAGGGACCAGAGAGCACGCAACGGAATCGCAACGGAATCTGAACGGCTGTTCTATTTCATGTAGGCTACGCCGTCTAGGCTTCGCCTTATGGGCTTATCCCGTGCGCGTGCTCGCGCGCACTGAAAATTTCAACTATGCACCAATCAACGTGGGCACCGCCCACATTCCCACGGCACTGTGTCTATATAAGGCGGTGCCAACCGCCGTTCGTCCTCCATTTTCTGCCAAGCGGGCCTGTAAGCTGACCGCTCTGTCTGTCAGCCCGAGCTGCTTGTTGCTTAACGAGGACAGCTCCTTTGCGCTGCTCAGACCTAATCCTGCGTTCCTCCCTAAGAACATTAATAGTTCTTTCCGGTCGAGAGATATTGTGCTTAAGGCTTTTCACCCCCCGCCTCATTCTAGTGAGGCGGAGGCGGAGTTGCATCTCCTGTGCCCTGTGCGGGCGCTGGCTATGTACGTGAAACGCTCGGCCGCGTTCCGCTCCACACAACAGTTGTTTGTGTGTTATAGCGACGCTAGCAGGGGCCACGCTCTCTCTAAACAGCGGTTTTCACGCTGGATTTGTGAGGGTGTTTGCTTAGCCTACGCTCGGCAAGGCTTAGCGCCTCCATTGGGCGTTAGAGCTCACTCGACACGGGGCGTGGCCGCTTCAACGGCTCTGCTCAGAGGCGTTCCGGTGGAGGACATTTGCGCAGCTGCGTCTTGGTCTTCCCCCGGACCCTTTGTTCGTTTCTACATGCTAGACATGTCCAGGGGTTCACTTGGTAACTCTGTGTTGGAGTCCGGTGCCCCTTCTACGGCTTAAGAACAAAGGCATGTTCTTTTAAGCGGCATCGTTGAGATTCCTCTCGCCGGACGGCAAGTTGGACTTGACTGGCAGTGTTTCCCTCCCACCGTTTTTTTCAAATGAAAAGCGGAGAGGAGGGGTACCTATCAGCTCGCCGATTGGCGAGTTGGTTTCGCCTGCCAGTATGACGCTCCCGCAGTTTCTTAGCTAAGGAACGGACGAGAGAGGCTCCTTATTGGAGAGTCGACTCTGGCACTTCCCTTCTCTTTTCATGGGTTCCATGAAGGACGGATTGGGGCCGGGGTCTTTGCAGACTCACTTTTTTCTCTTGATCATCGCCTTGCTTGATCTAGGAGGAATTAGTTTTTTATTAAGCTGTTGTGTTTTGCACATACTCGGCTTTTTTGAGTCTTATGTGCCCTGGTGACTTAAGTTTCTTGACTGGGGTCCAGCAGGAGTATATTGATTGGGCTCCGCTCGTAGCTTCACCTTAGCCCATAAGGCGAAGCCTAGACGGCGTAGCCTACATGAAATAGAACGATAGTTATGATATTATAACTCTAGTTCTATGATTGTAGGCGTAGCCGTCTAGTTTCCCACCTGCTGTACCCTCCAAATGCTGAAAGAATAGCGTGGAGGACGAACGGCGGTTGGCACCGCCTTATATAGACACGGTGCCGTGGGAATGTGGGCGGTGCCCACGTTGATTGGTGCATAGTTGAAATTTTCAGTGCGCGCGAGCACGCTCACGGGACAAGCCCATAAGGCGAAGCCTAGACGGCTACGCCTACAATCATAGAACTAGAGTTATAATATCATAACTCGTTTTCTCCAAAATCGCATACCCTGCCTTTAATGTGTTGCGATTTGTTAGGGAGGACATAATACTTGATCAAACATTGCATTTATTTAATCTCTTCCACTGTGATTAAAACAGACACACAGGAAACAAAGGGCATTGATGATGCAACCATCAAAATAAGACTTAAGATAATTGCACAAATATGAAAAGTATGTGCAATATGCCATGTACTAAAGTACTGTACATGTTTTGTATGCTTTTGTCCACTCAAATTGGCCCAAATAACTGTGGACGAACTGTGTCCCTCAGCTGAATATATAAATCAACAGCATGGGACATGGTAGACGGGAACTCCAAGCCTGATTCTTCCATTATTATTGTGCACAAATCAAACAAATCCACGTCACATGGGGCTGAACTTAAAAATGTGCAGCTATGTTTACATGCAGTCAGATCTTCAGTTAGTGGAACAAGACAGTTTTCTGCACCCCAAAGGTGAGGGGCCATGTACATGACATCAGGTATACCACTTGGCACGTTGGGGTTCTTGGAGGGCCTTATACGGTGAGCATTCCAAACACCCTGGATGTCATTTAATAGCTCCTGTTGAAGGAACAAGAATAATTTAGACATAGCCTAGCTGAAACACTGTGCATTTTTAAACAGTGACCTTTGCATATAACAATGCAATAAAAGTTGATTAAATTGCGTTGTGGTGTGTCTTATTTCACAACAGTTTAAAGAATGAATAGCTACACACTGTATATTAAATAAACATAAACTCAGTGACTTAAATATGTATTTGGCCTAACGTTATAAGGTAGTGTTGTGGCACCCTGATCATTTTAATCAGTTTATTTATTTGTGTAGACAGACACACCTGATTCAGGCTGGACTAAGATAACCACCTTAGTTCTTTATCAGTGGTCCAGCCACAACAGAGTAGCAAAGTAGTTTCCGTCTGGGCTACAACTAAAAGTGTTAGCTATGTGTCTATCTGTTTGTGTTTTCAGACTGCTGTAAACAATAAATTGTGTAACATACAGTTTCTGTGTTTCTTGCTGTGATCATAATATAGGCTATTTACCTGAATAATTGGCATGAAACAGAACTGTGACAGAGCTTTGTCAACGAAATCCCCGGAGAAGAATCCCTCGTCCTTCAGTTCTCCTAAAGCCCTGATCCATGGTTCGATTCCTTCTTTTCTCATCACTCCCCACCAGCTCTCAATTCTCTGATTTGCAGTACTTGCCCCTGTGACATAGCTTCTCTCCGCTGCTCTATCATCCACGTCATCTCTCCGTAGATACCGTTGAATGTCTCTGACAACCACGTTCTCAGTGCCCATGTCAGTCCGTACAAGCCTGGGACAGCCCCCACAGCGCTCCAGTGTCTCCACAAAGTACCCCCCGATGACTTTCGGATCGTTGTTGGTGAGAGCGGCCCGCAGCCACATGACTTTGCGTGAGAACCCGTCAATGCAGCCATTAATGCATATCCCGTATGGCTTTAGTTTGTCATATGAGTCTATGTGCCACACAAAGTTAGGTCCCTGAGCAAAATATTGCCTCCTCGAGAGACGTCTGGTCCGTCGAAGTTGTGAACCAACGGGGTCCAGCAGAGAGAGGAGGATCCTGACGTCTTCTTTTCGGATACGAATTCCGTGTTGTATACACTTTGTATACATCCACCGATAACCGTGATCCTTTCCAGAGCCTTGCAGTTGGTCAACAATGAAATCTATCCCGGCGTCCAAGTCGTACCTACGCCGGTGCAGCGACCTGGCTCTTAATAGTCTGTGGAGATGCCTCTCGCTAATAATGAATCCCTCGAATGCCAGGCTTTTCAAAATGTCTTTGTATGTCATTCCCAGCCTAAAATAGCACTCTATCATACTATCCCTGTCCATTGTGTGACAGCGACTGTTCCTGTTCGAGGAGTTGCCCTTGATTTGCTCATCCAGCTGTCCAGTGCACAGGCTAGCCTACCTATTTCGTGGCCACAAATTACCTATTTCGTGGGAACAAATTACCTATTTCGTGGGAACGAATTACTATTTCGTGGGAACGAATTACTATTTCGTGGGAACGAATTACTATTTCGTGGCCACAACTTATTTTTTTTTTCCCCCATGACATATCCGGGGCTCCGTACCATCCAGAGAGGGTGACAAGTTTTATTTTTCCACTTCTGCTCCCTGTACATAAATATAAATATTGCACATTTGGAGCGCTCTATGCACGTCAATTCACGCGGTAATATGTTGCATTCTGGGTAGAGAAGTCTTTATATTGTAATGACCTCGCTGGTGACATAACAATGTCCAGTCATGAGTACTTGAAGGAACTTTAAAGATGAACTGAACTGAAATTTGAAGTTTAGTTGATATAACAGATGTATGTCTGCCTTCTCATTGGTACAATAACTAAAAATGGCTGAACTTGCTAAAAGGGATTAAATTGTACGGTGAAAGTGTTATTTTTATGTTACTGGGCGCCGCCATGTTGGATTTCAACAATCAGCAATGTCACGGGCATGGTAACCTACTCCTACTCTGTGGCTCTAGCAGCCATAGCAGGTAATGAGTCAGACTCCGAGGCTCGCTGAAATGGCTACGGTGCAAACAAGCTAACAACCAGGTATACAGGAGGATCATAATGCATTGCCCCTGGCTGCAGTATTGCATTATATAGGGCCAAGGCAGCTGGGGTAATCATACATTTCCACAGGCTACCTTTGAATAGGAAACCAGCCCTTAATACATGGCTGGCAGCCTTAAAACTGGCTAACCCTCCGATAGCCCCTGTCATGTCAATCTCCACAAGCTAGCATTCCGACCATAAAGTGTATAAACTATTACTCTCCGACTATATCACAGATCTGTTTCCAAGCTGTTAATTAAACCACGGCGGGTCGGTAAACAGAAGTCTCTTTCTACTACGTTCGCCGACTAGCCGATTGCTGATGCAGAGGGAGTTAAACTTGAAGAACTAGTTTCATAGTAAGATGTATCTGTGCCATATCCATCCGTGCAATATCCATCAACATTCACCAGAAAGTAAACGTGACACTCGTGAATCCGCCTCGCATCTATGCTCATCCGCGGGTGTATCTCCCAAAGTGCATCTAACAGGTCCCGTCCACCCGGGGCATCTTTCAGGTCCCGTCCACCCGGAACCGATTTTTTGGTGAAACCAAGTCTTTAATAACTATGTTATTGGGCAGATAATAAACCATGTTCTTTAATAGGTTGATGGTCCCAGGGTGGTTTCAAATAAAACCGGACCTATGCGGTTTCGTGTGGATGCCTGAAGCGACGTTAGAGTTGCGTTGAAAGTTACGTTTTTTAAATTATTATTTTTGTAGCTTTAAATACAGCCCCTTGGTCAATTTAATAACTAACTGTACATTAAAAAGTATTTCTACTCAATCTAAAAGGTTAAACAAATGCTATCTCCTCCTCGACTTGAATGTTTTTATACAGCGGCATGCAGGCTGGATGCCCGCAGGCTTGATGCGCTCCACTTTTTTTGTGGAAAACCAGCGCCTTGAATATGTAGGTACTACAGCGTTTGTATAGCTTGATGCGTTTCCTCAATGAGTCCGTCTTTATGGAGATATTCCTGAAACGCATCAAAGGAAATTGGAGGGGGAAAGATCGTTTTCGACTTGTGGTTGCTATTCATGGGACGCTCCAGCGTCTCCGCTTGGACGTTCCTTAAAGAGAGCATGGCCACTTCCAAAACCTCTCTTGCCGCACAGCATCCGAAATGCCCTATGCATGGTTATGCAACCTAATCCCACCATTAGATGGTCAAGGTTGACAGGGACCTCTCGTCAGCAGACCGATTCAACGGCAGTGTCCACGCTCCAGCAGCATTTATCTATGTGCCTTTTGACCATATGATTGTATGATAACCAGGTTATATGCTTCCTATTGTGTTGTTGACAATAACCTGTATTTCCTATGAGACCCACCAAGGTAAATTCCGTTTCAGAATTAGGGGGACGCGAGGTGGTTTCTCTCCCCTCTGGAGTTTTTTCCACCTCGGTTGGTGGTGTTGATGATTTTCCTACTTTGACTATGTTTTCGGTGTGGTAAATGATGTTTATGACTTAAAATATCGTATAGTATGGTCATCTGAGATGACCAAGGAGGGACTGTTACGTATTTTAAACACATAAGCTGTAATTACTATACATAGCCACAGGGGGTAGAACACATAAGCTGTAATTACTATACATAGACACAGGGGGCAGAACACATAAGCTGTAATTACTATACATAGCCACAAGGGGCAGGACACATAAGCTGCAATAACTATTTCAGCCATAGAGGGCAGCACCTTTAGAAAGGTGAGAATAGCGAAACCGGTGCGTTTTATAGGCCATGCATACACAGTATAAAAGCAAGAATTGAAGCCCGAGGAAGGTGTGAAACATCCGGCAAGCCATAGAGAGAGAGATAGGTAGAGAGGATTGCTGTTTGTCGCTCCGCACGTGCGTAATACAATTCCCCTCCTTCTGCTTCGTAGTTACCATACCAAAATACTTAAGTAAATAAAGTGAGTTCAAAGCGATCCTGATTAGACTACTTTCCTTGATTAGAACGCAACATTTGGCTGACCCCGACGTTCTGGGAAATAGCCGAGGCCCGGGGCTCGGAGGCACGCGGCCACCGCGACACTCTACAACTCTTCATAGGCGCCACAAACAAAGGTAAGCAGAACCTGTTGTCGTAAAGACCGAATCTGCATAAGATTAGATATAGCAATATTTAGGTGTAAGAGTTGTTGGAGCCACCGTCTGGTCGCGGCGCTCTCTAGTCCCGGCCCTGGGATTACAAAAGCATACGGACATAGTTAACCGATCGCGAGAACTCAGATAGAAATTTCTTTGAATAATACTGTACAAGAAGCAGAGGGCCAGAACTGTGTTACTGGGTTAGTTTGATTTGGTATCCATTCCATATAGGCCTAATGTTTGTACCGCGAGGGGACTTTTCCTCCGGTTTTTTCGTAGCGTGATGCTGTCCCACGTGCAATTCTCCCTCTCTTCTCTATATTGTGACGTGATGCTGTTCCACGTATAATTATTTCTCTTCTCTATATTGTCACGTGGTGATGTTCCACGTGCAATGCTTGCTTTGTTACTACCGCATGGTTTCACGCGCCATCTTTCTCCCTTCCCCCTTCTTCACTGACACAAATGTGTTACTGGGTTAGTTTGATTTGGTATCCATTCCATATAGGCCTAATGTTTGTACCGCGAGGGGACTTTTCCTCCGGTTTTTTCGTAGCGTGATGCTGTCCCACGTGCAATTCTCCCTCTCTTCTCTATATTGTGACGTGATGCTGTTCCACGTATAATTATTTCTCTTCTCTATATTGTGACGTGGTGATGTTCCACGTACAATTATCTCGTTATTCTCTATATTGTGACGTGATGCTGTTCCACGTGCAATACTTGCGTTGTTACTACCGCATGGTTTCACGCGCCATCTTTCTCCCTTCCCCCTTCTTCACTGACACAAATGTGTTACTGGGTTAGTTTGATTTGGTATCCATTCCATATAGGCCTAATGTTTGTACCGCGAGGGGACTTTTCCTCCGGTTTTTTCGTAGCGTGATGCTGTCCCACGTGCAATTCTCCCTCTCTTCTCTATATTGTGACGTGATGCTGTTCCACGTATAATTATTTCTCTTCTCTATATTGTGACGTGATGCTGTTCCACGTATAATTATTTCTCTTCTCTATATTGTGACGTGGTGATGTTCCACGTACAATTATCTCGTTATTCTCTATATTGTGACGTGGTGATGTTCCACGTGCAATACTTGCGTTGTTACTACCGCATGGTTTCACGCGCCATCTTTCTCCCTTCCCCCTTCTTCACTGACACAAATGTGTTACTGGCTTAGTTTGATTTGGTATCCATCCCATATAGGCCTAATGTTTGTACCGCGAGGGGACTTTTCCTCCGGTTTTTTCGTTTGAAGAGATTGTAGCGTGATGTCCCACGTGCAATTCTCCCTCTCTTCTCTATATTGTGACGTGATGCTGTTCCACGTATAATTATTTCTCTTCTCTATATTGTGACGTGATGCTGTTCCACGTATAATTATCTCTCTTCTCTATATTGTGACGTGATGCTGTTCCACGTATAATTATTTCTCTTCTCTATATTGTGACGTGGTGATGTTCCACGTACAATTATCTCGTTATTCTCTATATTGTGACGTGATGCTGTTCCACGTGCAATACTTGCGTTGTTACTACCGCATGGTTTCACGCGCCATCTTTCTCCCTTCCCCCTTCTTCAGCGACCTAAATGTGTTAATGGGTTGGCTTGATTTGGTATCCATTCCATATGGACCTAATGGTTGTACCGAGATAAGACTTCTACTCGGGTTTTTTCGTTCGAATGTGTTGAGACGTGATGCTGTTTCGCGTGCTATTTTTTGGTTATTTGTTAGTACCGCAACCTCGGATACATAGTTGCATATTCTCACGTAGGCGTGGGACTCAGTTCCCCGGCGGCCATTACACATGCTTCATCGGCAACGATCCAATGCATTGTGTTTGTCTAAATACTGATTAGGACGCTTTACAGTAATTCAATTTTGTCTACAGACGCCGTCCTGTCTTGGGTGAAACACCAGGGACTTTGTGTTCAGAGGGATTGCACCTATTTGAACGAGTAGGACCTCTTTGTTTAAGGCAACACCGCCATTTTGTACCGTGGGTGCCTGTGGTACTGTAGGGCAGTAAGCACCATCTTGTTTTTGTAAGGACCGCATGGTCCCTTACCTGAAACGATAAGGACAGGCAACCCAGTTGAGGTGTTGCTCTCCCTCTCCCCCTCCCCCCCCCCCCCCTCGCTCCCTTTCCTCTCTCTCCCTGTCGTAAAACCCTCCTCCCTCTTCCCCTACACACCTAGTGTGTACCCTCAAACACTCTTGATAATAGTAGTATTCATTTAGTAGAAAGAAGAACGCCAAACCTCTTTCCATTGTTACTCAAATTCAAGGTTTTTCTTATTGTACTCTCTTCCCCTCACCCCATTATTCATATAGATGATAGAAGGAGGCCAAACCCCTTTCTGTTGTTAGGCAAATTGAAGCCTTTTTCTTATTGTTCTCTCTTCCCCTCGCTCCCTTTCACCCTAAACACTAAGCTATGTGTTAGGACGTTGTCCATCTTTGTATTTATTTATGTATTCAAGTGTGTGAGTACTGAGGTAAGGTGAGCCAGTATGGAAGGCTGGTTGGCCAGTGACGGGTAAGATCCCACCTTGACAAGTGGGACAACCTAAGACAGGCACAGTCACGATTACTTGGCAGAGTCACTGTGAGCACTGGCTCCCTTGATCATGAAGTGACGAGCTGAAACCATCTTAGGCAGAGCCGGTTGGTGGAAGGTGGAGGAGGGACAGGAGTCAGATATGTCCGCTCAGACAGCGGACGTGGTGGAATTGGAACGGGGCAGGTCGCGTTTTCGTTTATTTGACTTTTGCGGTATATAGGCCTTCTGTTGCAGGTAACGTTTTCGGTTTAGTGCTTGACTGGGAACAACGTGGTTTTAAGGCGGCTGATGGTAAACCCACCAATATCGCCCTTTGGTTTTAGAGTTACTGGCTTTGATTTCCCTTCCCAATAGGTTGGTTTTATTTACAGATAAGTTAAGGAAAGGAACTTCAACTTGGTTGCACCAACGGTGCTGTTAGGTTTGGTTATCATTTAATGCGCATGGCTGATGCAATGCGCAAGGAGGGAAGTAGTTTGAAATTAAATCGCTGCAAACGCTGCAATCAAAAATTTTGACTAGAAATGTTATGCCAAGGTTGAAATTAGCTCAGAATATGGAACGGGACACTCAAAACAAAAATAAAAAATCTGTGCAAGCACTAAATAGAATTGTTGTCCAATATGACCCATGCCCATAATGATATTTGGTGGTACTGTGGAGGACAGACCCTCAGGGGATTTCTCCCCTTTAACTTCTTAGGCACATGCGCAATAACACAATTGGTAATGCCCATCTACATTTTACCCAATAGCAAGACTGTGATGGATCTCAAATTATCTGTGATTGAAGTGATTGAATGTGATTCCCCGGATTTGACCCGTCGGAAACGGGAGCATGTAACCGTCCCGGGTAGTTTTGATAAAAACATATATATAGATTCAATAGGAGTACCCCGAGGAGTCCCAAACGAACATAAAGCCCGTAATCAAATAGCGGCAGGATTTGAAACGATTCTATTCTGGTGGTCTACTATTAATAAAAATGTTGACTGGATAAATTACATATACTATAATCAACAACGGTTTGTGAACTTTACAGAAGAGGCAGTCAAAGGACTGTCCGAACAATTAGATGCCACCTCTAGGATGACCTATCAGAATAGGCTAGCCTTAGACATGTTATTAGCAGAACGAGGAGGAGTGTGCGGAATGATAGGGACGACATGTTGTACTTTTATCCCAAATAACACAGCTCCTGATGGGTCAGTGGCCAGGGCATTGGCCGGACTACAATCCCTCAGGTTAGAATTGGCTGAGAACTCCGGTATCAGTGACCCTTTCACTGGATGGATGGAGAACCTGTTTGGTAGATGGAAGGACATGATCCAGTCAGTGCTCATCGCAGGAATAATGGCAACTGCCGTGTTAATTGTGGTCGGCTGCTGTTGTATTCCCTGCGCACGAGGACTACTACATCGATTGATCACCACAGCAGTGGGCTCTACGGAAGGATCAAGTGCCATTCAGGCATACGTAGGAGTCAGATATGATTCGGTGAACATGGACGAGATATCACCTGAGGGGCCCCACCATATCCCACTGCAATAAGTAGAATAGTCAACACCAGTAGTAAAGTCTAATTAATATCCCGAATATACTTGAATAACAAATTGTTAAAACAACCAATGCGGGATTTGTTTGTTATTGATAGTATTGTTTGGATGTGACTGCAACCCGTTATTTCTGTATCACTGCACTGCCAATGGGACTGTTGATTTTTTGAGTTAGTTGTTTACAGGTTTCTTGCTGTTGACATGACCGAGTGGATGAATGAACGCCTGAAGGAGGCTCACATGATGTGCTAGTAACCTCTCTATGTGAGCCGCGCCCTTGACAAGGAGGGACAAACGTTGGGCACATGAACTACAAGTCCTGAGGACAACTAAGGAAGATCACCTGAGTCATTCACAATGTCCAAAACCCCCCACATGTACCAGCGCACCAATACATGAAGATCACCCGGGCCATTCAAATCTATGCAAGCCTACAGACATTTTTGAAATTTTAATTGACGTAATTTTACTTGTTTTTGTATGCTACTTGTTTTTGTATCTTTTACTTATAATGTTTCTTACATGCTGAAAATTTATATTACCAGGAAGTATTACTCCAAATTTCTATGAATGCATTTATCTATGTGCCTTTTGACCATATGATTGTATGATAACCAGGTTATATGCTTCCTATTGTGTTGTTGACAATAACCTGTATTTCCTATGAGACCCACCAAGGTAAATTCCGTTTCAGAATTAGGGGGACGCGAGGTGGTTTCTCTCCCCTCTGGAGTTTTTTCCACCTCGGTTGGTGGTGTTGATGATTTTCCTACTTTGACTATGTTTTCGGTGTGGTAAATGATGTTTATGACTTAAAATATCGTATAGTATGGTCATCTGAGATGACCAAGGAGGGACTGTTACGTATTTTAAACACATAAGCTGTAATTACTATACATAGCCACAGGGGGTAGAACACATAAGCTGTAATTACTATACATAGACACAGGGGGCAGAACACATAAGCTGTAATTACTATACATAGCCACAAGGGGCAGGACACATAAGCTGCAATAACTATTTCAGCCATAGAGGGCAGCACCTTTAGAAAGGTGAGAATAGCGAAACCGGTGCGTTTTATAGGCCATGCATACACAGTATAAAAGCAAGAATTGAAGCCCGAGGAAGGTGTGAAACATCCGGCAAGCCATAGAGAGAGAGATAGGTAGAGAGGATTGCTGTTTGTCGCTCCGCACGTGCGTAATACAATTCCCCATCTTCTGCTTCGTAGTTACCATACCGAAATACTTAAGTAAATAAAGTGAGTTCAAAGCGATCCTGATTAGACTACTTTCCTTGATTAGAACGCAACAACGCACACCAGTCACACCCACACGATCCGAAGGTGGAGCTGGAGCCTGAAATTGATCCCTCTCCACCGGGTGGTAGTCGGACACTACAGGCATGTCGCTCACAGGCTCGAACACGTAACCAGCCATATTAAAATCACTATTTTCCGCGTGTCTGCAGCAACGACCTAGTCCTACCATGCCAGTGACGTCATCGAAAATGTCGGCGCTCTAATACTAACAAACGCATTTTCTTTTGTTGCTAAAAAAAGCTATATATTGATTTCTTAAAAAAAATTTTAGCGTCATTTTTTTATAATGGTCATAACTAACACGTTATCAATGTTGATTATTTCAGTTCAGTTCATCTTTAATGTTACAAACCGGTTACCCGGCCAACCCCCAACCTGGTCCCTTCAACGTGCAAGCCCCCACCCTCCTGTTCTCCCAAGCCCCTCCCCCAGCTGACCTGATGATTCGCCCCCCACACTGATTGACAAGTGTAACATTCCAACGCTTGCACATAGAACAACTGGCATTACGGATAATGAAATACAATGCAACACATAATACACAAACTCTTTAAATGTCCCAGGGTCGCTACATTATGATATAATATAATTAGCTTGAATTGCACTAGCTCTCTTTATAGGTATCCACAACATGTTAAATGAACTACAATATGCATACCTAGATGCGTCATGAGGTGGCGGTACGCAGTAAGAAGTCCCGGTACTGCGTACTGGTGAGTACCGGCCCAATTCAAGCACTGGTTTAGACTCTGTTTAGCGTATGACTGCCTTTTACAGGTCAGATGTTGAACTAGATATTTACATACAGTCCTGTGTTGTGCAGGATAACCGGGAGCAGGCGAAGTCAACGTCTACAAAGATCGCCACGACTGTGGAAACAAACGGGTGACGTCAAGGACGCTGGTTCGTCATTTAAAAGAATAAAAAATATTTGCCTAGCCCCCCCTGTTTTTTACATGTAGAAACGCCACTGCTTACATAGAATTTACCTGCAAAAAGATACAACAGATACAACTATTTCCTGCAGAGATTAAGATCCTTTGGAGCAATTAACCAAATCATTTCTTTGTTCTTTACGTCAGTGATTCAGAGTGTAATGCTTTATTGTTGTACAGCTTGTCAGAGTAGCCTTTCAGTCAAAGATAGGGCGAACTATATCATCAAATTAAAATTTGTTCAAAGATCATTTGAACACAAATGGTGTGATACATCACCTGTAGCACACCTTCCAGTAAGCCCACAACAAGAGCATGCTCAGGCTGGCCAGATATATTTCCAGTGACGTCTCCCACATGTGTTACACAGAGAATGTCAGCTCCTGCCTTCTAACATGCGCTTTAGAGTTCCTTCTTTCAAACGCAACACACTTCAATACATCAATCCTTTTGTTAAACCAACAACATTAAGATCTAGTGCAATATTTATTTCATTAAATGTCTCAAAGTGATGATATTTTAAACGTATTTATGTAGCATCTTTGTAAAATATATGTGCATTGTCTTCCGTTATGCTTGATACTGTAATTTGTGACTATTTTTCATGTTTCTCTATCAATGCTTTACGTCTAACATGCATCCATGTTTGTCTATTGATGCTATACGATGTACCATGTCCTCTTTTTTTAAATGATCTACCCAGGAATGCAAAAAGAATTTCAGCCCAAACTGACACGTTGAATCATAAACAATAAAATCCCAACCTATAACATAATAAAATCTTCTGGCCTGCCCCTACCTGTTTACAATAATATATCAACAATCCCAAAACTTCCCGCCACTTAGCTTAGAGTGGACAGAGCTTCATGGGCTCTATTGGAGTTTGAAACCAGAATCACTAGTAGACTATCCTCTACCCAGTGGTTGTACATTTCCATTAGGTTTTTGTACACTATATATTGAACAGGACAAAACAGCATAGGGGAACAGTACAGATGTTTAATGGATTCACCATATAATAAGTACCACAGTACGGGGCGACTGGGCCACCATGCAGTCAAGTATTACAGCATTGTGCTTATCTCATGCAGCATGCACTGAACAGAACAACCAGGGAGACCCGGTCCACCTCTAGACCCTCAATGGCTCACTCTTTAAAGACAGTTGTCAAAAAAAAAAAATTCTAGTTTTCTTCCGTTTATTTGAAGAGGGATTTCATCGTAGAGAGCGACAAGAGTATAAAAAGGGGGAGAGGGGGGAGGGTTGTATATCCCATTGTTGACATTGTAAACAATTCAGTGTGTAAAGAGTAAACAGCTAGCAACATAGTTACATATCCCCTCCTCACGCTGCTGTGGACGAGCAGTGTGGATGTGTTCCTGCCAGTCTGCACGCCAATGTCCGCAGCAACGGCACGGATGATAAATACGTGCAAATCATGACATTGTGACAAAATTATGACATTGTGACAAAATCATGACATCACAAAAGGAAAGGAACAGGGGGTCATAAGATCCGGCTTGACAGCTAGTAGAATGGCACGCAGTTGGCCACCCTAAACCAAGTTACAACATGCTTCTATCGTTCAGTGTTGTAGCGCATATTGAAGTCCCCGGCTGGACGATAGTTAGTCACACACACACAGTCACACACACACAGTCACACACAAACACACACACACACACACACACACACACACACAGTTCCATTTCCTGATGGAACCAATTAGTCCAAGTTCACCCCAACATGTAAACATCACTACACGGCAAATACGAGGAATAGGCATGTCACAGCAAGAGGAACTAGAATGAGTCTCTTTTGCATTAAGAAAGAGCCAACAACCCACCACGTTTCCATATTACTCTTCTTCCCCTGCTTATGTTTCACAGCATGAACACAGCTGTGAATTCAGCTGCTCTCGCTATCATCCAAAAATAATCATCCAGGCTACCCTCAGACATTTGAGGAGTTAGCTCATGCTATCGTTGCTGCACCAGTTTGTAGAAGGAGCGGTTATGTTAGCGATGACCTACACATCTGCTGGCTACCTGGCAGCGAGTGTAGTGTGGATGCTAACAGCTAGTCTAATTTTGAATGGTTATCTGAGATGAGTGTGGAACATGCCTTTTGTAAACAATAGTTGAGATACAAGGCCTCTAATGCCCCAGAGAAGATATGGCTTAAACAGCGAGACCACTGTTGGGCTCTCCTGCATGCTGGCACTTTAACACAGTTTTTGATGGGACACGTCGTGGCCAAGGTGCACACCCCATCCTACCTCATGGTAATTTATTTTTAAATTAAGGCCATAATTCATAGCATCCCTTCCTGGTAAAGCTTGTTTAATAACTGCCTGGAAGCCTAGAAGTCTTTCAGTAAGGGGAAGAAAATATCCGTAGCAAAATATTCTCTGAAGATCTTAAGAAAACTATTACTCTTCTGCCTTTTGGTCTTGAGACAACTATGACATATGAAACTAATTTGTTCCGTGACAGTTAAAAATATAGACATTTATATAAAAATCCAGTCAAGTGACACAAAAACAAAAAAATTATGAAGACTGAACATGATTTAGGCTTGGCTAAATCATTGCAGCGACCATGACCCACTTCGTTCCGTTAACAATTTAACATAGCTTATAAATGTAATAAATAAGACCAGGACAAGCCTGCAACGTCTGCAGGAAAATTTTGACAGTTAAAAAAAACAAAAAAGTTTCAAATAAAACTTCAAATTTCCCCAACAACGAAAAAATAACAATTCTGGAAGTGAACAACAGCTGGGACTCCAACTCTCCTAAGGAAGATCTGAATGTAAACAGCCTTGCGCTGCTAGCGGCTCATCCTGGGGGCCTTCCCAGGCTGGGTGCTCAGCCTCTAAGGTCTGGGGGTCCCCAGGTCTCTCAGCAGGGGACTGGGGGTCTCCTGGTCTCTCAGCTTGGGGCCGGGGGTCCCCTGGTCTCTTAGCAGGACGGTGGGGGTCGGCTGGCCTCTCAGTAGGGCGGTGGGGGTCGGCTGACCTCTCAGCAGAGGGCTTTGGATCTGCTGGTCTCTCAGCAGGGCTGTCGGAGTCAGCGGGGCTCTCAGTTGGGAACTGGGCATCCAAAGGTCTTTTAGCAGGGGGCTTGGGGTTGGCTGGTCTCTCGGCAGGGAACTGGGAGTCGCGTGGTCTCTCAGCAGGGAACTGGGGGTCGCCTGGTCTCTCCGCAGGGAACTGGGGGTCGGCTTGTCTCTCAGCAGGGGGCTGGGGGTCACCTGGTTGCTCAGCAGGGGGCTGGGGGTCACCTGGTCGCTCAGCAGTGTTCTTGGGGTCGGTTGGTTTCTCAGCATGGAGCTGGGGGTCCTGAGGTCTCTCAGCAATGGGCTGGGGGTCTTCTGGTCTTTCAGCAGGAGGGTGGAGGTTTCCATTCGAAAGTGAGTGGTAATACCCGGACTGGGAGTCACTTCTGGTCGCTGCGGTAATAAGAGGGAATTAGCCACCACCACCTGCTGCTGCTGCTGCTGCTGTTCCTCCTCCTCTCCGTCGGAGCAGGGCTCCCACTCTTCCTGGTCCTCGCTCTCTGTTGAACCCTGCACGGCGATCTGGGGAACCAGGGTGAACCGCCTCAAAAGCGGAGGCGCCTCCTGCTCCACCTCTTCACTGGATTGAGGCTGGTAGGTGCCCCAGGCAGGCCTCGGCTGGGTATGGGGGTCTGAGGATGGTTTGAGGAGGGGAGTGGAGGAGGAAGAGGGGCCGGTCACCATGACGCGGGGGCTGCTCTTCTCGTCGGGCTCGTCAAAGCTCACCTCCTGCACCGCCTCCTGCTTCTTGAAGGAGTCGCGGCGCTCCGACAGGTTGAGCTTCCTCATCACCACCAGCCTCTCCGAGCGCTGCACGCCGCCCAGGTACCCTCCACCAAAGCGCCCGTGGTCACCCAGGGAGTGGAGGCTGCCGCTTAACCCCCCGTCGGCCTCCGCATCGCCCAGCAGGTCCACCTCGCCATAGAGCGGCACCTCAAGCGTGTGCCGCCGTGGCGCAAACTGCTTCTTCTCACCGTGGTAGCCACCCGACAGCTTCTCGGCCGACTGCACCCTCTTGAGGAGCGGCGAGCGGGGGTGATCGGTGCAGCGTGGGCGCACCATGTGCCGCACAATGGTGGGCGGCGAGAGGTTTGTGCCGTGGTATGCCTGCAGGGTCTTTGCCAGGCTCGGAAGTGGGGACGGCGAGCGCTGAGGGGAGAGGGGCTGGGGGCAGCAGGAGGAGGCGGGGGAGGTGGAGGTGCACGCGAGTGGTGACGGTGGGATGCTGCTAGTGGACTTGCGGCGGCCCACCTTGGTGTAGCGCTGGGTGCTTAGCTTGGAGCCCAGGCCGTGCAAGGAGCTGGGCCGGATGTGAGTGGAGGAGGAGCTGGGGGAGTTGGGGCAGGGAGACATGCTCTGTGGGGGGTTGGAGTCTGGAGGGGCAGAGAGGGGAACATACCACTTTAATACAGCAGACGATAAGGCTGCTTTAATATAGAGGTAGACCTGGCCACTAGGGCCTCTTTAATACAGAGCTACACCTGGACACTAGGGCCTCTTTAATACAGAACCACACCCGCACACTAGGGCCTCCTTTATCCAAGATTGGACTGGATTTTGATGAACCAAACAAAAAGAAATAAAGTTGGAAGCAACATGACCGTATGACTGAGTATGGTGGTGGCCTAATGAATACATGATGCTAAACATTATTTGGTGTAATGCCATGTCTCACAGAATGGTTGGTTGAGGTTGGACTTGAACCAGCGAATCCATGGTCATGAGTCTGACGCAATGCTACTACACTACATGGAAATGTGGACTGCAAAGGGCAGATTAGAATATATTTGGAGGAATATAAATCTTCTGTACGTGGAGGTATGGTGAACTTGGTCGGTATGGTAATATGGCACATCACAATCACCAACCATGTTCCTAATGCATATTGTGTCAAAATCCAGTATCAAACAGACGTTCAGAAAGGCAACTTCAAACAAATGCATCAAATTCGACAGCCGAGCCTACATGTTTTTGACACAATGTTAGAGCTGTTTAAACACCAGAGATGATATTTCTGCTGTCTTTTGCCTTATTACTATGAATTGTATGCCATAAAGTCCACCAGTCACCTGGTACATGTGAGCTTTTACAATCTCCGGCACCAATCTGTTGGTGTTTGGTCAAGTTGTAGCCATTGCATGAAGTCGAAATGGTCTGACCGTATGGGTTGCGATTTGAAAGTTGTTCAATCATGACAAATGGTGCAAGTATAACAAGTTTAACACATATTGCACCTTCCTACTGGTAATGGAAGCCTGTTGAAATGCTGAACTTCCAGGCCTTGTTATAGCGCCATCCAGGAGTTATACTGGCACAGCTTTTGATTATCTTACTCATTTTACAAGCCTGCCACTTTTTATAACTTTTGGAGCCAAAAAGTCAGGTTAAAAACTATAAAAAAAAATACTAAGAAACAAATTAGGGTTCCTATGTTTTCCGTAGGACCTCTAATTTCAGGAAAGTATACACACATCACCATTTTCAATACTGCGCAATAACTCCATATCAAAATATGGGGCCTAGCCTTACTCACCTGTGACCTGGTGGTCAGGGGCGGGGCTCCGGCAGGGAGGGGCGGGACTTCGGCAGGGCGTAGCCGGGCCGGGGGATAGGCTGTGGGTGGGAGAGCCAGGCAGACTCTCGCTGGAGGACACGGAGTGGTGTAGGCCGGAGGAGAAGCTGCGGCTGCTGTGCATCACGGTGCTCTGCTTGGAGAGCTTCCTCAGGATGGTGCGACGCCTGAGGAGGAGGAGGAGGAGGAGGGAAGTCAGGTTAGGGTGTTGGACTCCTGGGCCAATGGGTTCCTTGTTTGATCCCAATGGTCCGCAGTCTAGCTGAAGGCATCTTTGAGATAGATTGCCCTAACCCCTACGGGCTTATTAAACATTCATACAAAATCATTGGCTAAAAGCGACCAGATGATATACAATAATAATAGCAAATATAGTTGAAAGCAACTATGACAGGGACTTACTGTATGACGAGTATGGTGGTGGCCTAATGAATACATGATGGTAAACATTATTTGATGTCATGCCATGTCTCACAGAAGACCCCATGTTCATGAGTCCAACGCAATCCCGCTACTGCCATGGACTGCCACTTTTTTTAAATAGAAGTCTTCCGTACATGGACGTATGGTGTGCTTGGTAGGTATGGCATTAGTATGCCTTAAAAACTTGTTAACCGGAAGATAACATATTAAAACAATCACCAACCATGTTTCTAAAGCATACTCTGTCAAAACCCACTGACAAAACAGACATTTGCGTTAACTCTTGTTAACTTGAATGGGTCGCGGAGTGTAAAAAAAAAGAAAAAAAGATTTGGATCAGCTCACCAACAAAAGCAGGCTCTTTCGGCTCCCAAACGGCTCTTCATATTACCACTTATACCTTTTATAATTCAGCCAAATGTAGCCCGTTTTGACTTATGATTCCTATGTGTAGGCCTATATATCACTTCAATTATTCAATACATCCTTTTGTATGTAATCTTTAAATTACACTCCTCCTGCCATCTAGGCAACAATTATTGAACAATTTTTATTATTTATATCATTATTTTATTTTAGATCAGTTTGTCCCTTTTTGACCTGATAAAGAAAATCAACATTGTACATTTTCATTTTTGTATTTTAATACAAAAATCATAATTATCACTCGTATTTTAATATCTTTTTCTGTTTCTGAAACGGGAATCAAATTATCAAATATATACACATAAATGGTAAATCGCAATGATCACCAGCATAGGAATGTGAGTTATTGAGCGCACGCGTCCAACAGCTGAACCAGTCTACATATCCCTCGCCGACTTTAAGTGATAAAAAGTCACCACAGTGCCTAAAAACCATTAACGTCATTCATTTTAAGTAAAAGGAAAAACCTCTGACCCAAGAAGTTAAAGGAGTCGTGCACTGAGCCCTCTCGGATGCCGGGCTGAAACAACTTTTGTTTCTCTACGATTCCTTTCAGCTGCCCACCCCTCCTTCCCCTGCAAAAAATAATAAAATAAAACGGCTAATAAAACGCTTGAGGTGGCGTTTTGAAAAGAGTATACGTATATTTTATTAGTACATGGTATAAAGATAATTATGAACCTTTGATTGATATCCAAACATTTTTTGCAGAGACACATTCCTGTTCCCCACTTGTATTGGAGTGAACAGAGATAACTACTTCTGGGCCCCATGAATCGAGCGACCTGTCCACTAGTGTTGACTCGTTCGCGAACGAATCAGTTCGAATGAACGAATCGTTAAGACGAACGAACTGAACTGGTTCCTCTCTCTCGTTCGCCTCGTTCGTCTCGTTCGTCTCGTTCGCCTCGTTCGTTCTCAGAGTCGACTCCTCCCAGACCCACTAGTCGCTGAATCGCTGACAGTTCGTTCACTCACTGTGTGAATGGTGAGGAGGGACCGACTGAGAGACGTCACGACTCACGAGAGCCAGCCAATCGTATGCTGTTCTAGGACTGAGTCTAGGACGCTCTCGTTGAATTGTAGTCAATGAGAGACAGAAATCAACAGGTTTAATGGGGAAAAAACAAATTGGCTTAGTGAGCGAGCTATCTATTATTCACATTGGCCATCTGTTGCATGGACGTATTTAAAGGATGCATTGTACATATTTATAATTCGAAATTCGTCCCGGGTTGGGGGGTTGCCCGGGTAACCGGTTGTTGTTAGTGTGGCTTTTTGCCGTTGGTTACGGGTTTTCAGTGACCTGGTTTGTCACCGGCGAGGTCATTACAATAGCGTATAACTGCGTTGTCTGATGACAGTTTAATGCATTTTTCACAATTAACCAGCTCTCGTTTTGAAGGCAGTGTTAATTTTGGCAGCTAGATTTAGTCTTTGGCTGCACAGGGTTCTGTTTATGGGAGCCTAAAACACCCGGGACACCCCGGGTGAGGTTATTTTGCTGATATGTCAAACATCCAATAATTAACTACACCCCCCATCCCGCTGCATTTGGTTAAAGTTGTAATGTTGACGTATGAGAATGAGAACGAGGGAGGCGCTGAGTCTGAGCCGTTCATTCCATGATTCTACCGGAAACTCGACTGAACCGGAAACTCGACTGAACGAACGAACTAACTAACGAACGAGGGGCTGAGTCTGACTGACTCAGAGAACCGTGTATGATTCGATTCACCGCTACCGGAAACTCGACTGAACGAACGAACGAACGATTCGCGAACGACTCCTCTTGGCGAACTGAATGACGCGAACTGGTTCGCGGAAACAAATCAATAAATCCATCTCTACTGTCCACAGCCGCTAAAAAACTGCAATACCAGGCTTGGCCGCTGAGCACTGGTGGATTGCGGAAGTATATACTGCTCCTAGGGGCCTGGTTGCATCATGGACCTTAAAGAAAGGACAGCGGACTAAAACATGGCCGCCCATTCATTCCTATGAAAACTGCTCAATGGTGCAGGGCAACATCAAGGAGAGATTTGCTTCTGCATCATGGGCGCCTAGCCACTCCCTAGTGCATGACGTGCCGGATTCAGAAATATTCTCGTTAACTAGCATTATTAGCATTGTAGCATCATAAGCGAGAGGTTTGAGCGAGCACAGTCGCATTGTTTACCGACCTTGGAAGTATAAGTTAATAATCCCTTCGATGATTCTCTATATGTGATCTTTAAATTACACTCCTCCTGCCATCTGGACAACAATTATTATTTAACAATTATTATGCCGGGCCGAAACAACATTTGTTTCACTACGACTCCATTCAGCTGCCCACCCCTCCTCCTGCAAAAAATACATAAATAAAATAAAACGCTTTAGGTGGCGTTTTGAAAAGAGAAAACTTACATTTTATTAGTACATGGTATAAAGATAATTACAAGCCTTTCATTGATATCCACAATTTTTTTGCGGAGATACATTCCTGTTCCCCACTTGTATTGGAGTGAACGGGGATATCTACTTCTGGGACTCCTGAAGATTGCGGAAGTATGCACTGCTCCTGGGGGCCTGGGTTGCAATCAGTTCGGTTCGTTCTTGTTAAGAATCGTTAATTCGAACTGATTCGGTCGTGAACGACCATCACTACTGGGCAGAAGCTAAATATGGCGAAGTGCAAATTTCGACCCAGAGTATGTCAAGTAGCCGGGTTTACATGGACACTTCTGATCCTATTAGAAGTGGAAGAACAGCTCAATCTGAATAAAAATATCATATATATGCCTCAATCTGAATATTATTCTCTGATCAGAATAGAATTTCACGCAGATTATAAGAGGTGGTGTAGTCCGCTATAATCGACATGTTTACACTTGTTCTGATTGGTTTTGGGCAGAGTCCTGCATGGGTCTTATTTTGCAAATCCGCACCTGCCCGTACCCGCAATACTTTAAACCGCATCCGACCCGTTTTCCGACAGTACATTCCGCACCCGATCTGACCCGAACAAATTTACCGTTGACAAGGAAAGTGGATATTTTACCCCTGATTCACGCCTCTTGGATCACTCTGCAAGTAGACCGGTAACATATCAACCCAGTGTATTCGGTTGCTAAACGACGTAGACGTCAAACCATTTCCCTGCTGATCAACACTACGAATGGTTACAAATAAATTGTAAAAAGGCACACTGTGTGAAGTTATTTTTTCCTTTGTATTTTCAATACTCTCTCCCGCCATTCTTGGCTGCGCACTCTCATCCAAATACTGTTTGCGGCGGAGGATCGAGGATAGATATAAAGACAAGACGAGATACTGACGTCGCTGTGCTGCCCTCCTTCTTAATTGAAGGAGCAGGCAGAGAAAATCTCTCTACTGCTGGGCTTTCATTAAAAGCAAAAACATAAAAATGGCAAATACTGAAAAGACGTCCATTATGTCGCCGCCGGTCCAGATGTGTCAAATCCAGTTTGTTTGCGCGAGAAGCATTAGAACATATCGCTTACCACTTTTGTAACTGCCATATATACAATTCGGATCGCTTGATAGGAATAGATCTATTCCGATTAGAAATCTAATCTGATCAGAAATGCTTATGTAAACGTGACTACATCTGATGTCAGACTTTTAGTTTGACGTGCGTGAAAGACGTATAATATATAGCCATTGCCATGGTAACTTGCTGGCTGTCTAGGCAGTAGCTAAATATGGCGAGCGCAAATATGACCCTGAGTATGTCAAATATGGATTTACGTACATCAAGGATAAAAAGGGGCCAAAACCCCAGTGTGTGATATGTAGTGAAGTGCTCGCACAAGAGAGTATGAAACCATAAAAATTGAAACGTCACTTAGAAACAAAACATCCCATGTGCAAAGACAAACCGGTCGAGTACTTTCGAAGATGACTCCATGACCTGAGGGCATCACAGAAGTTAACTGATAAGCCTTCTTGACCACTAAAATATTCTGAGACCAATCTGTTAATTATCCCCAGAGTAAACACGAAACATGGGAAAGCAGGATTTAGTTACTATGCAACAAATAGCTGGAATAAACTCCCTGAGGATTTGAGACTTGCCCCAACTCTGACCACCTTTAAAGCAAGACTGAATACTTTTATGTTTGCTTTATCTTTCTGCAAAATCTTAAATACATTGCACTTTCTAAAAAGCTTTTTTTTAACTTTGCCTTTATTTTCTATTTTATTACTAAAATGCCTTTAACTTTCCCTTTATTTTCTATTTTCTATTTACCAGAAAGATACATGATCTGATACCAGAGAGAAGGATAAGGGTTTGATACCCAAGTTCTGTTTGGGTTACAGTCCTAGAATCTGGGTTGGAGTCCCAGAGAAAGGACCAAGTTCCTTTAGGTTGGGTTGGAGTCCCAGAGAAAGGACCAAGTTCCTTTAGGTCGGGTTGGAGTCCCAGAGAAAGGCCTGAGTTCAGTCTGGGTTAGAGTCCTGACGTCTGTCTGGGTTGGAGTCCCAGAATAAGGCCTTTGGTTCGTGGTTAGAATCCCGACGTGTGTCTGGGTTAGAGTCCTAGAATCTGGGTTAGAGTCCTAGAATAGAAATTGACTAGAATCCGGGTTGGAGTCCTAGAGAAAGGGCCAAGTTCCTTTAGCTCGGGTTGGAGTCCCGACGTGGGTACCAAATTCCTTTAGGTCGGGTTGGAGTCCCGAAGTGGGTACCAGAGAGACTGTTGATGACTGCTGATCTTAAATACATTGCACTTTCTAAAATGCTGATCTATTTTACTAATTTCTTTGCATATGTTTTCTTTTACTTTATTGTATGACAATGTTTATATGTGAAGCACTTTGAGTCTGCCTTGTGTATGAAAAGTGCTACATAAATAAAGATGCCTTGCCTTGTTTAGCTGTTTACATTTGCATGTATTTCACTTTAAAATTAATAACTCTCCCGTCTTTTGCCTTACTGCTATGAATTAAACACCATATAGTCCCACAGTCACCTGTATGCATAGTTTGAATTCTTTACCTTTTCCAGCCCCAATGAAAGTTGTTCATCAATGCAAATGGTGCAAGTATAACAAGTTTAATGCATATTGCACCTTCCTACTGGTAATGGAAGCCTGTTGAAATGCTGAACTTCCAGGCCTTGTTATAGCGCCACCTAGGTGTTATTCTGGTCCAGCTTTTGATTCCTATTCTCATTTTACGAGTTCTACAAGCCTGCCAATTTTCATAACATTTGGAGCCAAAATGTCAGGTTAAAATATTAATACCTATGAAACAATAGGGTTCCTATGTTATCCGTAGGACCCATAGTAATAAATATAGTTGCAAGCAATCATCACATTATTTGATGTCATGCTATGTCTGGTTGACATTGGACTTGAACCAGCAACCCCCATGGTCATGAGTCTAATGCATGTCACTACACCACATTGACATGTCGATTGCCAAGGGCAGAATAGAGTATAGTTTGAGAAATAGAATATACGTGGAGGTATGGTGAGCTTGGTCAGTATGGTAATAAGACATTGGTATGCCTTAAAAATGGTACCAGAAGTAAACATTTAAAAACAATCACCAACCATGTTTCTAAAGCATACTGTGTCAAAATCCACTGTCAAACAGATGTTTGTGAAATTACATGTGTACAGCTTTAAGGCCCAGCATGTGTTGTAGATGATGGTTTAGAAAGGCAACTTCAAACAAATGCATTTGAATTTAATTTTCTGATATAGACTTGAATCTACCCTTTGTAGCCATATTTGACAGCCGAGCCTACGTGTTTTTGACGCAATGTTAGAGCTGTTTAAACATTGGAGATATTCATATATTTCACTTAAAATGTATATCTCTACCAGTTCCGGCCCCAAATCTTTTGGAGCATGGGTGTTTGCTCAAGCATGAAGCTATAGCATGAAGTCCAAATGGTCTGACCATATGGGTTGCGATTTGAATGTTGTTTATCAAGAAGAATGGTGCATTTTCATACATATTGCACCTTCCTAGTGGTAATAGCAGCCTGTTTAAATGCTGAACTTCCAGGCCTTGTTATAGCGCCACTTATGTGTTATTCTGGCCCACTTTTTAATTATTTATCGTTTTATGATTTTTATGTATTTGTATAACTTTTGAGGCACAAAGTCAGTAAAATAATAATAATAACGAATACAATAGGGTTCTTACGTTTTTCGTAGGACCCCTAATAATACTAATGAATACAATAGGGTTCCTACGTTTTTCGTAGGACCCCTTTTAATAATAATACGAACAAATACAATAGGCCGTCAAAGATGCTCTTAAAGAAGTGGCTGGCACTAATCAGTTTGAGTTCTTTATTTCAAAGTTATACTCCCTTTACAATCAGTCAACCAGGAACGCCAGATTGCTTAGAGAAGCAGCGGCCGAGCTTGACATGGAAATACTGAAAATAGGTCAAATATTCTCCATCAGATGGGTTGCCAGTAGCTTTAAAACAGTTAAGGCAGTATGGAAAGATTTCCCCGCACTAGCACACCATTTCAAAACAGCCAGTGAGGACACATCACGCAATGATCTTGAAAGGCAAAAATATAAGGGACTTCTGAAGCACCTTGCCAACTCAGGATTTGTGGAAGATTTGGCTGCCATGAAAGACATCCTGCGTGAACTCCAGGGCCTGTCTCTCAAGCTGCAGAAAAGAGAAATGTCACTTGTGGATTCAAGTCTCGCCATCGAACAAACTGTTAATGTTTTGGCGACCATGAAGACATCTGGTGGGGGGAAATCAACCAAGAAGGCCGAACAGTCCGTCTCATCTGGCCTTTTTAAGGGCGCAGAGCTGAGTGAAGGCAGGGCGAAAATAAACAGGTCTCGGTTTTATGAATCAGTGATTGCGTCTCTAACTAAGCGATTACCGGAGTCAAATTTGGTCATGATGCTCAAAGCTCTTGACAAGCGTTTTTGGCCAAGAGAGCAGGAGGACCTGCTTTTGCATGGTGAACCAGAAGTACACAGCCTGGCGAAAGCACTTGGATTACCAACCAGGGAGGCCGTGGAGCAGTTTCAAGACTGGAAATTACAGGGCACTGCACCGGGGAAAACATTGGAGAGTATGCGCATAGCAAGTGGCACGTATCTCCCCACGTCAGCTGAGTGCGAACGAGGCTTTTCCGCAGTTAATAACACGGACCACCAGACGCGCAACAGGTTGCGCGAAGACAGCCTGTCTTCACTCCTGTTTGTGGACCTCAACGGACCTCCTCTGGACAAATTCGACCCAGTTCCGTTTGTCAAAAGCTGGATTAAAGCAGGACATCGCCTGTCTTCTTCCTGGAAACCTGGACCGCAACCACAAGAAGTTGAGCCAAGGCATCTTTGGTCTATTTTAACTTAAGGTAAGAGAGAGAGAGAGAGAGAGAGAGAGAGAGAGAGAGAGAGAGAGAGAGAGAGAGAGAGAGAGAGAGAGAGAGAGAGAGAGAGAGCGCGCGAGCGAGCATCCGCCGTGGTGCTTTTTTCAATTTGAGCGATGGGCCTGTTTGCACGGTTAGACGAATGTGCTTTGTGTAGGCCTACGTATGTGTTTAATGACGTATCTGTCTGATCATATTTGCTGTAGATGGATGGTTAAATAATGTCACACTATCGGTCATACACTGCAGGCTCTCATTTGCAAGTGCACGGATTGCGTGCCAGTCTCCGATTTATTCAGATGCATTTATTCAGTTGATTGCTCTGTAAGTGCGCCAGATTGGTGCCAAATATTGTTGTGTCTGCATTTTAATGCACTACTCTGCCTCTTGTTATAAAACAACGTGTATCCAAACAACTTTAGCCAATGCAACCTCCTATGTCAGTGTTGCTATGAATACTATGTCGGATTATCAAAAAGTGTTAGTGTGTGATGTCATGTAGGCTATAGACTGATTGTCTTGGCTCGCATTCATACAATATTGTAATGATAGGCCTACTGCATACTGACAACATTTAGATCGGTATTGGGACCCCCCCGAATATGGACGGGTATTTCGCACACTGGCGAGCACCCTATATAGTGCACTATATCCATGATAGGGAACGATTTCAAACACAGCTACGCAAACTCATTGCTCCCACTAAAGCTGAGGTGAGCTAAAAATGAGGCTAAACTGGCAGTTTACAGATTAAGATGTCCAAATGTATTTTAAAAAACGTTAAGCAAAAACATGCTTAGATAAAGATGTTAAAATGTGTTAAGAAATGTGTTTAAAGACGCACAAAGATGTTTAGAATGTTTCAAAAATATGTTTAAAATGTTTCAAAAAGGTTTCAAAAAAATATGATCAGAGATGTTTAAAATGTGTAAAATATGATCAGAGATGTTTAAGATATGATCAGAGATGTTTAAAATGTGTAAAATAATTAAAAGATCTTTAGAAACACAGGGATTTAGAAGAAAAATTCTTTGGGGGGGGGGCTCAGCTGAAATTTGTTCTGAGGGGGGCTCAATCTCTCATACTTCGAAAACCCCTGCCCTACAATGAATGGACATAGTTTCAATGCTGATGGGGTGCGAGGAGGGGGGGTGCGGGGGAACAGGGGGACTCACGGGACTTTTGTGGTGGGAATTTAGGCCTTTGTGGGCGGCAAGTTGGCAGAGAACGGCAGTTCGTCCTTCTGTGTGGGAGACAAACTAATAAGTCCTTATGGAATATCATTTTTTATCCCATTCAGATATTATATATTATATATATATATATTATTATATTCACCTGACTGTCATCGTATGACTAAATGTTAACTTGGTGTATTATTGCTGTGCCATGTAAACCGAAGTCCGGAGGTTGTAGCTTGATTGCATTATCATTCGCTAGCATGCGCGCTAATAATATTTAAAGGGGTAGTTTGGAATTTTGGACATAGGGCCTGATTCCCAAGTTAGCCTAGGTTTTCTTTGTCATTGAGACAGTTTTCAACACATTTCATTCAGTCCTTCTAGTTGCAGAGTCATGCTAGGCTAGCCGCGGCAACGGGAAATACTAGGCTGCTAATAAAACGTACCCACTCCACAGTACACCCGAGGTAAATCAATTATAACGCCAGACTATAGATGTAAATGTCTGTGTTGATAGAATAATGTTAGAAATAAACTAACCTCGCATCGCATGAATCATCGCATTTTGAGGGGCTACTTTCTCAGCAGCAGTGGAATTTAACCTAGGTATCTGTCCGCCGCTGCCGTAGCCGACGAATCGATAAAATCGATAAAAATCGATTACTGAAAGCGTTGGCAACGAATTTGGTCATCGATTCGTTGAGTCGCGCGATTATTACGTCACTCGTAGGCGCGGCACTGTTTACAGCCAGCCGCCGACAGGTTGGTTCATGGTCACAGCTTGTATTTTTGTCATATCTTAACAATGGACTGTAGGCCTATTTAAAAGTGTTGTACCTTCACTGTCTTTGGGTTAAAAAAATTCCTTCAACTCAGTATACGTCTAGTCCAACCGAAAACTCTGTCTGCTGCTGCTGCAGACGGTGCGCAGACGGGCTCGGAGTCGGCACCGCGTGCATCAACAGTCATTCAAAGCAGCGGTAGTAATCACACAACCGGACGGTGTAGAAAGTCCCGTAGAAAGTTTAAAATAGTAATCCAGATTTTAAATCCATGTTAAAATTGGCAGGATATAGAGCTAGTTAGATTAAAAGAAGTCGAAAACAGTGTCAAAAGTGATGTGTCAGGTCGGCTCAGTAATACGATTGATGTGTTCAAATGCAACACAAAAAAAAGAAATTTGAGATTTTGGCGAAAACCAAGTTTTCCCAGCAATATAAAATAGACAGCAAAGATGGAATTATGACCTGTTTAAAGTCCTATCTCGAACTACGATCATCTTATCAGCAATAAAAGCAAAAATACAAGTTATATTTCAAGGAGTCTCGAAAATGGTATCGACATCAATTAAAATTAACGATCTCCTGTCATCTGAGAGAAATTAAGATGATTTAATTTATTTTTAACCGTTAATAGGCCTATTTACCGGTTAAACCGGTTAACCATGGACATCCCTTACAGACTGTATATATATAAATGTATATCATACATTGTATGTTTTTTTTGTGTTATTTATCCCAGATATGTTAGTTCCGGGACGTTGGAGCAATAACCTGGTGTTTTTACACTTCAGTCTGCACTGTGAATTTGAAGTAATGTTCAGTTTTTGAATAAAGATGCGGCAATTACAAATGTTTCATCGAAAAAATAACAGACTGATTAATCGATTATTAGAACAATCGATAGTTGCAGCCCTACTGCTGAGACACAGCAAGTCCCTCAAAATGCAATGCAATGCAAGGTTGCCTCTCCTTATACAGTGGGGCAAAAAAGTATTTAGTCAGCCACCAATTGTGCAAGTTCTCCCACTTAAAAAGACGAGAATTGATTTTGAATATTCATTAAATAACTTTTTTAATAATGGTCTGTTTTGTTGTTTTTTTTTTTGTTCATAGAGTATTCAGTAAAGCAGCTGTTCTCAACCTTGGTTTCTTAAAAAGAATGGAAATAGCCACTCTAATGGGGTTTTTAATGACGCATATTAAAAACATACAAAGCAAGGTTGAAAAGTGTTGAAATGGCCCTTTAATAATAACCTTGTTTCAATGTATGATGCAATGCATATATATAGTTGAATCAATGTTGATTCAATTCTACATTCTTTCAATGTTGATCATATCATAATTTAATCAAGGTTGATTCATTGTCAGAATTGATTGGAAATTCAACGTTATTTCAATGTTGATCATAGAGAGCACTTTCAATGTATATTTCAATGTCTGACATCAATGTTGATCACAATCTTCAGCCTGACAATATCTCAATGTTGATTCAATCACGTTTTGCTATCTGGAACATAACTAAGTGTCCAAGGTTGTAGCAAAGATATGTATTTTTTAAACGTTCACGTTTTTTGTAGGCCTAACTGAATAATCACAATCACGATAATAATTGTGTTGACACGATCCTGGACAAATATCGATATTCGATTAAAAATTTCGATGCCACGAGGAAACCAGTTTTTTCCAGAAAAGATCGTAGCCAAAGTAAACAGAGAATATCTCCACAACTGCAAGGGCTATAATATGTCATCTTGGTGTCAAAAGAAAGATTGTACAACTGAAATATTCAATGTGGATACTACTTGAGTGAATGAAGCTGGAACACAGCATCAATGGAAGATTACATTTCTACCTGAAATAATTATCAGTTGGTAGCCCCGTCGTGCTATGAGAAACAAACTGTTAGATATCTTAAAATTTTGACACTTGACACGTCTACTTAAAGTTCAGGGCAAATATAATCGAATGTTACTAAGCCAAACACTCGCGAATAAACATATGGTCACTAGATAGCGCTGAAGAATATGTGTTCTGATTGAAGGCAATTTATCTTTTTCCTCAGAAACCTTTTAGTCATTGATTGTAAACACCATGTTTAATTGCCAAATTTGGCTCAGACACTGGATTTTCTTTTTATGGTGGTTTTATGCGATCAGATCTTTGTTGACAAAAACAATAAAGGTAAGATATAAAGTACAAGAATAATCTTCCCACAGGGAACACTCAAACAAGCATTATCTTTGGAGTCCAAGCCATGACTTCTAACCACCACTAGATGGAAACAGAGAGTCTAGTGTCCCAACAGCAGGCTGCGCTAATCTGTATTGTGGCCCCAAAAAACGTAAACCGGAAATGGTGGAACAGCTCTCTAGAACAAAACAAAGAGCAGGCTGTCGTAAGTCATTGGTATCAGCAGAAAGTGTTGAGAAGTCAAGAAGGATTGTTGTTATTACTCGCTGAACGGAAAAATCGAACAAATACGATGGCTAGTAATAAGAAGATACTGGCGTTGTCAGCTCTCGGGCTTCTTCTTGTTGAAGAAAGATGTTGCTGGCGAAAAATAAGGAGAAATCGCACTAAGTGGGTGAAGTAATTGAGACAACAGCGACAGGCTTACGGAGCTTTCCCGAACTCAACTTGTTTCAATTGTGATTATTCAGAAGGATCAATAAAATTCATATAAATCATAGCCTCATGTATCATTATCACTGCAAAGTCGATTATCACGTCATAGATGCTCCACCAATCAGATTGGTCTGACTTAACTATTTAGCCATGGTCGATTTGACATGTGGTACGGCGGAAGAGAACACAGACGGGGTGTCCAGAACACCGACGGCTTTGACGATGGCCGATCGCAGAGAACACAACAAACCGACTTGTGTCACCGAACTGGCCAGACTGTCTGATGACTGATCTGGTTGGTGTGTCTGCGCCTTTAGGGGGCTTCCAAAGAAGTTCATTCTTGCAGAGAGGGAGAGAAAGATAGAGCAGAATCAGCCTTGTTTCCTACTTGTCGTGGTTGTCCCTCCTCTTGCTGCGCTTGCTGCGCCGGGCCATCTTGCCCCTATGCTTGGTCTTTCGTGCCGGGCCCACCTTGATGGACGTGTTCTCCAGCGCTGTGGTCTGCAGCGCCATCTTGTTGCCACTCTGAGTGTTTCAAAAACACAAGAGGAGGGGGGTGAGGAAAAGCCGGGACAACAGGCAGGGGGTAATGGTGGTTTTCTTACTGTCAAGGTTATGTATATAATGTATTGTAGGGCGATAGAGAGTTTGACTTCCAGCTGAAAGGTTCTGGGTTCAACCCTTTATGTAGACAGTCTACCTTTAGGAATCGATGGGCAAGATGCCCTTCCCCTACTACCTACTCCTTAATGATCTGCGTCCACAGTCACTAAAGCTGCTTTCACACATACATGTAAGCCCTGCTATTCTCCTGATGGGCGCTATATGTGAACAACATATCCTGCCATTGGTATCCTGAAAATATGCTGATTTTCTTTCGGTTTTTCGCACTTCACGTTAGTGGGCGTGTCGATGATCCCTTGGTCTGCATTTGCATGTCATTGAGGGGCGCCCTATAATCAGCCTGCCTCTTGTTCGACCCTAAGTCATATCCCGCCCCTTGCAAGCCCACCCCACTAAACCCCACCCATTGATTCTACTGATCGCAGCGACATCGATGTCTGCATATAAAACATTAAGTGTAAATAAGTGTGAATCACCCTCAGGGTCGAATGTTCTGATATACAAATGCGGCGAAGAGGCTGAGGACATGTGTGAAAACGGCTTATTTTGAGTACAGTATCTCTCAATTGATTCAATTCTACCAGGGAAAGGAAACAGTGAAACTTAGTCCAGTATGAACCCAGTCTGTGGTACCTTCAGCAGCAGCTCTATCATCTCAGTGTGGACCAGGCCCTGGACTGACTCTCCGTTGACGTGGGTGATGAGGTCACCAGCTCGGAGGCCTGCCTCATGAGCGGGGCTTCCCTCCTCCACACTCTGAAGTGGAGGAAGAAACACACAGCCATTAGGTCAAAAGGCCTGTTCCATTCTTTAATTCTTTAAACGCTGACGCAAATGCATGTGATAATTTAAGAGAAAATAGAACACAATGGACTAAGCAGAAACATATTTTCTCAACATTTTAAAGCAAAAAATAATGTTCAGAATGTCTAGAATGTTTGTCCCGTAAACTAATCTGATATGGATCTGGATTGTACCTAATGTAGACTAATCTAATGTGAATTGTACCCAATTCAAAACAATCAGTCTAGATCTAGATTTTACTTTATTAACTAAAATGAACTGATCAACTATTTAGATCTGTTTCTAGATCCTGGTCCGAGACTCACCGAGACCATGTGGTGCACGGTGTAGACGTCGCTGTCCCCCATGTATACGCGGATGGCCTGCAGGGTGAAGCCGTACTTCTTCCCGGAGGTGTGGATGACGATGGGGGGCCGCAGGTTGCTGAGTCCCAGGGAGAGGTCCCTGCTGGGGGAGGTCTCTCTGGACGAGGGGTTTGAGGACAGCGAGCGGGAGGAGATGGGACTGGCCTGCAGGCCGCCCAGGGAATCACCTGGGGGAGGGGAAACAGGAGGAAGCGACAATGCGTGTGAGAAACATACCACATGCTTTCACACACACACACACTTAGATTTAGTGGATAAGAAGTACTAAAGTCACGAGTAATGATTTATATGTTGCACTTTATAATGTGAAGCTGATGAAAATTTAGGGGAAAAGAAAAGTGGGCCATCTGGACGAATTGCATTTTGAGAGAGGTGTACATAAGCTACTGTTGTGGCCTAGGTGGGCTACACAGGTGACGTAAATCTACGTCAACTGTCTACGTCACCTGTGTAGCCCACCTATACACGCAGTGTACCTACGGAGGCTAGTCGATTCATAAGCCTGATCTGACAGTACATCTTTACCCGAGGTGAGGATGAGGGAAAGGGCGGACACGGAGGCTGACTTTGGGACCTTGCCCCCGCAGGGCAGCCGCTGGCGGTCCGGGGTCTCCAGCTGGTTCCCGAAGCGCCGGGGCCCCGCGGGCTCCTTGGGAGATGAGTGTTTTGCCCCAGTGCTGTTGCTGCGGATACGGATTCTCCGCAGGCTCGACACCACCACCTCGGCTGTGGACCAGCACCGGGCCAAAGTTTAGTGTGGGGGTTGGGGGGGCGTTGAGGGGTAAGTGCAGCCACTGAAGTAACAATGAATCAAATAAAGTTTGAAAAATGCTATCGTATAGAATTAATAGAATTAATTAAAATCTCTAGTACTCTGCATCAGATTGACATATCCTGGTAGGCAGTTCTTTGTCTTTTTGTCTGTGCGCTCGCATGACTGTATAGTCATACAGATTAGAATAAGGTGAGGTTCATGAATACCTTACATTAGTATATGCTTCACGTGAACATCCTAAAATGGCGCAATTTCATTGGTTCGCTATCTCGGGATATTGGGCGATATCCCATGATTGTTTACATCGTCATCTCATCACGCTAACAAAAACAAATAAACCGCTAATAAAAACAAATAAATCCTGGCAATTCTTTTTTATCTGGTTTATTTTTCACGTGTAGTATATACGAACCAACCAGTGTCGAATATCAACTCTCACTTTTACAATTTCAATGTTGGATACACTAGTGTAAAAGAGAGTTGATATTGGACATTGGTTGAACCAGTCAACCAGAGGACGAGTGTTTGGTTGCGCACCTTCATCATCAGTGGAGAAGGCGAAGCGAGGCATGGTCTCCAGGCTGTGGGTGCTGCTCATCACCAGGGGGCTGGCGCTATGCTCCGACTGGGAGGAGCTGGAGGAAGCTCGCGCTCTCAGGCTTTAACACACAAACCATACATGCACACGGTTACGAAGAGGTTACACATTAAAAGTACTAGCAAATGAAAGAATCCTAGTTTGGATGAATTTACAAATAAAAACTTTTATTTGTAAATTAAAAACCTTCCTCAATGAAGAAAATAAACCAAATGAAAAGTCCTCAAGTCAGGACATATTTAGAAATTACAAGCCGGATTGGAGGAGCCCTCAGGACGCTGAATCTGGCCCCTACCATGTGTTGTGTCCTGGGTGTCTGAGCTCCACACTACTCTGCCTGTATTGATCCCCAAGGCCGGGGGAGGGGGTGAGGCGGCTGCAGTCCCAGCGGTCCTCCTTGTCCTCGCTGTGGCTGCGGTCCGAAGAGAAGCTCAGGTTGGAGGGTGTGGGCAGGTGCTCTGTGCTGCTGTACACCTGGAGGGGAGGGGGAGTGAAGTCTAACTGTGCAAGGTATATTGTGGAAAATGTTAACTAACAGTTATTTGGTTCTGATATATTCTATATGCATTTGGTTTGTCATATTTCATAGCTGAGTTCCAAGTTGGGTCCATCTGCCTAATTCTGTTTTCAAGAGTATTCTGCAGCTTTATGCAATATTCAGATTATTTGTTTTTTCTTATTTCCAAAGTTTTCTTACCATGTCCAACTGCCTTTGTAGTAACCCATTTTAAAGGTACCATGGCATGCTACTTTATGGATGCCTTAATATAGATATTAATGGGCCCCTAACACAGCATTTGAAGACGTTCCCGAAATTCAGCCGTGGTGGTGAATTACAGCCACTACGAGCCAGTCGCACATTGAGCTTTCCTCAAACGCGCCGTTTCGGTGTATTTACCTTTAATGCAAATGAGGAGGAGAGGGGCGGGTCAAGGAGGAGGGTGGGGGTGTGGCTCTGAGCAGCTTGCGACCACGGTACCATGCGCTTTGTGTACATTGGCTGTATCGCAATGGCGAGGCGCACACAGCCTTTGGCCGTATTCTGTAAATATTCTAGAACACTCCGGGGGCTCCGGCGAGAGTCCTAGAGCTCTATATCTCAATAATATCATATTATACATAGATATCTATATCACATAATATATATTATCATGGCCAAAAGCTTTATGTGCTTCCAGACGATATTATGAAACTCAAACGACTCCGTCGGGTTCTCCAACGTCTCTGGTTCTTTCCACTTCTACATCAAAACGGCATTTTTTAACCACTAATATTAATTAACATAGCATCCAACCAATGCAGTAGCATGACTAGGGTCCCTACACATAAAACAAAGCATCAACAACTTAGTTAGCGTACCGGGAGTTTACTAAAAAATACTGTTTTACAAGTCTGTGCCTTAAAAGTCACAGTTCAGTACGTACCTCGGTTTTGAAGTCACAGCACGGTACGGTTCATAGTTACGGGGAAAAATTAATAAAACTGCTTGTTAGTCAACAACGGAGAATGGCTGTAGATCAGCAGCAATGAAAACACCAATAAACTTGGTTATGGCATTTGCATTTCTGAATTCCCAGACTGAGGTTGTTGAAATAGTGTCGTGAGCTGGGTCTTTTCACAGTAACGGTGATAGTAACACCTGGATGTTGCCTTTTCAAATGCGTGTGCATGTTAAAGTGCTGTACGTAGACACGGAGAGCCCTCTCCGTAGCCGGAGAGCCTGTCGGAGACCCTCTCTGTAGCTTACGTGCACATCCAATATTTTTTTAACTATCCGTCGGCGCCATGACGCAACGGAGACGGCAAGGGCTGTGATTGATCCTCTAACAAAATCATTTCCGGAATCACTTCTGTGGTTTGACTTTGCACCTTAATTACTTTGTTCATTGTTTACTTTGCACCTTAAGGACCAATAAAACACAAAATAAGATTTGAAAAGCTTTGGAAGTTCATTTACAACACTGCTTACATGGTTTGTAGTCAACATATAAGATCGATCGGGCGGCGAATTGCATTGCGTATCCCAAATCCCGACGGAGAGCTGCTGAGGGGTCTCCGTAGTTACGGAGTCGGATTACGGAGTTGGAGAAGTACACTTTGGATAAACGGTCCGGGGGGAACTCCGACTTCAAGTTTAAATTCCGCATCGCGAAACAAGCCCTTACATTCGCCATATTAACGCTATGTACGCCACATTTATGCACCGCGGCCCACCTCTGTAACCACACCAAAGTGCCTGTACCGTGACGGTTCGGTGCATATACGTGTATCATTACACCCCTAATGTTTACAGGAAGTCCATAGAAGTCGATTACCGAATGCACCGGAGTTCAGTTCAAGGAAAGTTGTGGAATTTATACTTCCATGGAAATGCATGTTAAACTCCAATAATTGTTCTTACACAACTTGTTTATTCCAAGCACTCGACAGCATAACAACCCATTATCGCCACAACAGCTGGAAACAACTCACTGCGCGCTCCCAGGTAAATGCCTACCGTAAATAAATTAATAGTGGCGCCAACACTCGCTAGATATTGTCACAAACAGCAAAGTATAAAGGGTTAGTTATTGTTAGACTTGTAAAATAGTCTTTTTTAATAAACTCCTGGTACGCCAGCTAAGTTGTTGATGCTTCGTTTTATGTGTAGGGACCCTAGTCATGCTACTGAAGAGGTTTGTTGCTATTTTCAGCAATATTAGTGGTTAAAAAATGCAGATTTGGAAGCATTCACACTGCCCCTAGCCAATAATATGGAAGCCATTTGGGCTGCTCTGGGCAAGCTCTATACTCAATGCTTAACGAAAAAAGTGTCTGGAGGGCTTCTTTTCTTTTCATGCCGAAAAAGACCCTGGGTTCAATTTTGGGCGGAATTATAGTTTAAGGCAGGGGTCGGCAACCTTTTGTATCAAAAGAGCCATTTTGGCCCATCTCCCGCAAAAAAAAAATGTTTGGAGCCGCAAACTTTTTAATTCACCCCCTCCCTGTGACACTCTGTAAAAAAAAACATAGTTCGTTGCATTCATGAAATTATAAAACAACAAAGAGAAAGCTGTTGAAGAACATTTTATTGCTGTTCTAACAGGAAAACCTCAAACTCTTATGAAGAGGAGAAATAACTTTGAAATAAATCAAACATATAGAACGAGTATAATAAGTCTAAACATAAAGAACATAGTTCGTTGCATTCATGAAATTATAAAACAACAAAGAGAAAGCTGTTGAAGAACATTTGATTGCTGTTCTAACAGGAAAACCTCAAACTCTTATGAAGAGGAGAAATAACTTTGAAATAAATCAAACATATAGAACGAGTAGGCTATAATAAGTCTAAACATAAAGAACACCTAAACAGGTAAACATAGGTTTGTTGTCATCCTCTTGATTTTTCCTCGGCCACAGCAATAAACCATCGAATCTGAACAAAAATCAAAATAACACACCAGCTCAGTTTCTAAAATATATATTTTTTGGTGCAAAATAATAGCCTATTAAATTGTAGTGTCCTCACCTGTTTAATGTGATTTCTGTTTCTGAACATCACTGCTGAGCTTTTCTATGTCGGGGCTGTAGGACGTGACCTTCATCTTAACGCAGGATTGCAGGCTGACATCTGTGAGGCGTGAGCGATATTTTGATTTGACATAGTTCATGTTAGAAAATATTTGCTCGCATAAGTATTTGGATCCAAAGATGGACAGGACTCCAAAGGCATACTTCTTGATGTTGTGATAAGTTTCGGGAATTGCATTCCATGTCTCAAACACAAGTTTGTCGGGTTTGGGAAGGTTTTCTATTTCGCTCCATTTTTGTTCTCGAGCGAGAATAGCCTTCCGACGGGCGACGTCTTCGAGATCAGCTGTCAGACTTTTGAACTTGGACACCCATACCTCTTTGTCAGCTATGTCAGCCAGTTCAATTTCAAGATCGGGTTGACTCACGAAAGTGAATGCTGACATGTTCAGCATGGACGGGTCGATGTCCAGGGGTGTGACGGGGAAGGATAATGTGCTTTTTTCCTTTCTGAACTCACTGAATCTTTGTCCAAATGCAGTTTGCATTGCAATGATCGTGTGCTGCAAGTACTCACAATTGATGTTGTGTGACGTTTTGAACTCTCTCAGGGAGGGGAAGTGAGAGAACGTACCTTTCTCCACATCTCTGGCAAACACTGTCATCTTGCGCTCGAACGCCAAAACATACTCCAGCAGCTGAAGGGCAGTGCTTCCTTTTCCCTGGAGACTTCTGTTCAGCATGTTAAGGTGACCTGTCATATCCACCATGAAGTGCAGCTTTTCCAGCCAATCTGGGTGTTCCAGTTCTGGATAGGTGAGGCCCTTACTTTCCAGGAAAGTTTTCACTTGTTCCAGACAAGCCGCAAACCGTTTAAGCACTTCTCCCCTGGACAGCCACCGGACTTTGTTATGCAGCAGGAGATCGCTGTCGACTTCATCTAACAATGAACAGAACTGTCGGTGGTTTAACCCTTTTGCCATTATTTTGTTGACTATCTGAATGACAAGGTCCATCACCTCTTTGCATTCGGGGGGAAATGTTTGAGCGCACAGTGCTTCTTGGTGCAGGATGCAGTGAAACGTCAGCAGCTCTCGACCCAGCGACTTCTGAAGTAAAGTAATAAACCCCTTCTGTGTTCCTCTCATACTAGGTGCCCCATCAGTAGCCACTGACACCATGTTGGTGGTATTTATTCCTTTGGCTTTTAAACAATTCACCACAGCCTCACAAATGTCCTCCCCCCATGTTTGGCCTTTGAGCGGTATCAACTCAATAATTTCTTCCTGCGGCCCGTCAGAGTTCACGTATTTGCATAACAGCGCTAGTTGTTCAATGTCGTTCACATCACTGGACTCATCACAGGCGATGGAGAATGCTGGAGCTGAATTTATGTCGTTAATTTGTTGACTGGTGATGTTTTCTGACATCTTAATGGTCCTGTCCTTTACGGTTTTTGCAGAGAGAGGCATATCTTTAGTTTTCTGAACAATTTCAGTTTTGTTTTTAAAGTCCGAGAATAGATGTTCTGATATTTTAATGAATGTCTCTTTCAAGTATTCTCCATCTGTGAATGGCTTTCCGCACCTGACGATCTCCTGAGCTGCCGCAAAACTAGCAGCAGTTGTTGAATTTGGAGACTTGATCCATTTCTTAAAAGTAATTTTACTCTGCTCACATTTCCGCAGCAGTTCCGAAATCGCTCTTTTCCTTTCATCTCCTGCTTGGTACTTTTCAGCAAATGCGGAGTGTTTGTTCTGGAAATGTCTTTCAACATTACATTTTTTGTTATTGGCTAATTTCTCGCCACATATCAAGCATATAGGTAAGCCTGCATCAGTAGTACTGAAAGCAAATGAATCTGTCCACGCTGAATTAAAATCTCGATTTTCCTCTGCCACTTTTCTTTTCTTGGATTTATCCATGGTAAGTTTACTCAATATTAGTCAGAGAGGGAGTTACATGGTTAAATCTTTAGCTGTCATGTGGCATCAGGGATAGCCTACAGTAGCCTACAGTAGACTACAGTAGCCAGTCAGCAGCGTCAACCGTTGACGTTCTACGTGATCGGTCATGGCCAGCAATGTAAACAAGGAATAGATAGCATAGCATAGCATAGCGATACAATAGTCAAGTAATGAAAAAACTGTAAGGACCTTTATTATCAAAATATAACGTACTGAAACTTTAATATTCAACACAGCTAAATAACTTTTTGACTACAAACTTTAATGCTGTAAACCCTTCTCGCTCAGTATTCGTTCGTGCAATTGGCTGTCAACGGTGGATGCTGCTGATTGGCGGCTCACTGGCATGTCCTGCCTCCTGCCAATGGCAGCATCTAGGCTACTTCCTGATGCCAGATGCCAGTTAAAGATTTAACTCCTACTGGGATTAGCCACCTGCAAATCAACGAAGCTTTGTCATTCACTCCCCCCCTCACGGTAGCGCTATTGCGCATCCATTGCGACCTCTCGTTTAGTTGACGATATATATAAAAATATATATATAATATATATATATATATATATATATATTTTTTTTTTTAAGAAAACTGCAGGGAGCCACGGCTGAGGGGCTAAAGAGCCGCATGCGGCTCCGGAGCCGCAGGTTGCCGACCCCTGGTTTAAGGGAAACATGGTATAGCAAGACTGGTTTGTACCTTGCTGAAGCGATGGGACCAGGAGGAGAACTGGCGGATCTCCAGGGAAGACTCTTCATCATTGGTTTCCTCATCCTCGTCAGAATCCAGGTGGTGGTATCGCTCTGAGCGGGCTGTAAAAACCAAGGAAAACCCGCTTTGAACAAGATGTAAACAAGTGTAAATCCGCAGGGTTAATTTGTTTACCCTGAGAAACCCCATGTATTACTTCATCAAACTGAGACTCAAGTAAAGTCGATTTAATTGTTTTGTGTTAACCAACTACCAACCAACCAACCACCCATCAACCAAACTATTGTGTAATTTATGGTCACTAAATGACACAATAGTTTAGTATTAGTGTTATGTACTGCCTCACTTAATTTAATTCAATGACTTATTACGGGCAGCCCACATATTTACCATTAACTTGCTGAGTTTAGAGTGCTGTAGAACGTATTAGCCTCACTGACATTTAGTATTAAACTTTACCAAGAAAAATGACCTTGATTCAAGTACTAACGAGACAATGTGCTACGTACTGTCGAAGTAGCTGGTGTCATCCTCTGCCTCCAGCTGTGGAACAAACTCTGCTTTCTGCCTCAGCAGGCCATTCCAGTCCAGGTCCTTGAAGAACGGGTGCTGCTTCACCTCCATGGCCCCACCTACCACCACACGCATGCACAGCACCATTAGGATTCAAGGTTTAATGAGGTGTTCGAGATGCCTCGTACACCTCCCGCACGATTTGCAAAGTGGTAATTCTCCCAGATTTCTTGCGGCATTTCACCGAGGCACGCCCTCCTTTTGGTCATTATATCTCGGGATTCTTAGTCCACCGAGTTCAGTGAGGTTGACCATACAACTCGACAAACGAAAATGGCTACGCCCCTAATGAGATGTATTTTCTTTGTATTTGTGCCACGTTGGTCGTTTTAATGTCGATTTTAAAACAAACTTCTTACAACTGCTGCTTTAAATCAGTCACTAATTTATAATAATAATAATAATTCATTATATTTATATATCACTTTTCAATGACCCAAAGACGCTTACAGTGAAGGGGGGCACCTAACTCACCACCACCAGTGTGTAGCACCCACTTGGGTGATGTACGTCAGCCAATCTGTGCCAGAACTCTCACCACACACCAGCTTGAGATGGAGAGTGAGGACGGCGCCTTCCACAGCACAGTGTCCCCGTCACTGCACTGGGGCATCTGGATGGATGAGTGAAGGGGCCAGAGGGAAGAGTGCCACCTATTGGCCACCACCCGACACCACTTACAGCACCTGGTATTCCCGGGCGGTCTCCCATCCAAGTACTAACCAGGCCCGACCCTGCTTAGCTTCCGAGATCTGACAAGATCGGGCGTGTTCAGGGTGGTATGGCCGCCTGATATATGCATTGCACGGTCTCGCTGTGCGTGCAATACAATGTCAAGTTGTGTTATTTTTTTCGAGCTGGTTCGCCAAAGAGGCTAATGTAGATAACAATAACAAAGACTGTTCTTCCCTGACTTGTCGTGTAGCGATGGCCGAAAAGACACGGGAACACTATAAGTGCTACAAGCCAGGTAATAACGTCACAAGAGCAACTTGTGCGGTCGGTGTACGAGGCATCTCGAACACACCACCATTTGTTTTCCCTTATATGGTCTGGGATTGAAGTAAAGGGTGATAATTGACAGGCGGGTGAGACATTCAGAGGTCAGATCCGTTACCTGTGCCCAATCGCTCCAGAGGACTCTGCTTCAAGAGGCGGACGATCATGTCCTGGGCCTCAGGAGGCAGGGCATCCTCCTCTCCCGGCCAGATGATGTCATCTAAGGGTTACAAAGAAAAAGAGTCAAACAAGTTCAACTCTAGTCATGAATAATAATGTATTATTCATGTAGATTAAGTTTAAAATTAGCACAGAGCATCACTTCATTTAAATGAGTTCTTTCTTAATTAGGTCTCACACACACACACACACACACACACACACACACACACACACAGGAGCCGAAGTCGTCCTTAAAACCAACTATAAAAGAACATTTACTCTTTGCACATGCCATCGATGCCTGGTGCTTATGCACACTGGAAAAACTTTGATGTGCAGGGAAAATTATAGATTGTGAATAGTAAGACACAAGCGGTACATGAAACGTTTTGTCCATACTCCAAAGCTACTATTTCCCCTACAAATAATAGGCAACAGGTGAATAATGACATGTCATTTTGGCGACAGCTGTTTCGAAAAGAAAAACATTCATTTGTCATTAACAACATATTTGAATGCAGAATTTAAAGCAAAACTAAACCTCAACACTGTAATCAAATGGGGGGGGAATAGGCGCGATCGAACAAACGTCGTAATGCTTCACGATTGGCTCAAACTTAAGACTTCCTCATTTCTTTGTGCAAATAACAAACAGAAGACGTGAATGCACTTTTAGAGGGCCCAGTTCCACCACAGCTACTCACCGCTGACCACTTGTCCAAAGAGCTCTTCCGGGGTGTCTCCGAAGAAAGGAACGCACCCAACGAGGAACTCGTAGAGGATGACCCCCATGGACCACCAGTCTACCGGCTTCCCGTAGCCTTGCCGCAGTATCACCTCTGGGGCGATGTACTCCGGCGTACCGCACACCTACACCAGAGATATGAAGTAAGATGGAGGACATGGCAACGCATGGGAGAAGATGGTAAGAGGACATAGCAAAATAATCTCACATGGAAGAAAAAGCAACAGAACCTAATGCTGAGGACATAGCAACAGAACCCAACATGGTGGACATAGCAACAGAACCTAACACGGAGACATAGCTACAGGGTCTAACATGGTGGACATAGCAACAAGGCCCATCATGGTGGACATTGAAAAATGACATAGAAAGAGGTTTCTCCATTCTAAGATGCATCACAATGTGGACATGGGGGATTCTGTGACAGAAAATAATCTGAAGTTTGTTAACATAATTAGGCTGACATGAAAAATATTTGTTAGGAATTTTGTTTCGCAGGTGAAAATTGTATTTATTTTCAAGTGTTCCTCACTGCAGATCCAAATGGGTGGAGCTTGACGTCCAGCTCCTTCCAAAAAATAAACCGCTGCTCATAAGGAGCTCTACACATCCACCCACACCGTAGCATTATACCAGTGGTTGGCTGTCAGGGCCAGCAAGGCCTTTTCTGCTGGCCTAAACACTATCACAATCACTGACTTATGTTTTAATTTTCTTTTTCCATGAATATGTATTCAATTATTTCCAATAGTCTATTCTCTTCATTTCATAGCTTTTCTCTTGGTTGCGCTGCTTCCACTAGTGTATGTTTATATTAAAGCTTTTATCCAATCATATTTCAGCCATCATCACGCCTTCAGAATCGATAGTGCTGGCGTATGTAGCTTAAAGTAAGTGGCAATGACGCTGTTGCTTTAACCAATCCGATTTTGAGTTGGCAACACCGAGGCCATCTAGCAGGCGTCCAGTGACGTCGGCATTTTCACGTCCTTTGATTGGATGGTCAGAGAGGTATTAGTCAGAGCCAGCAAAGCATCTATAGCTACCGGCACAAACTAAAATAAAGTGAATAATAAATATATAAATAAAGCGATTCCCTGAAGCAAATTAAAACTCACTCCAGAAACACGACTGGACAGACCCGACTTTCAGCATTAGCCTCCATGGCGATAGAAAGGGACTTATTGTTGGAACTGAAACGCACAGATCAACTGTACAACAGAGTAATCAAACTCTTCTTGAGGAAAGAAAGGAGGATGGACTTTGCGTACAAATAATCAGTAGTTTTGGTGAGTAATGCATTTTAGTTAAACGTTTTAATATTTTTGTCATTTAATTAGGTTAATATTGATGTTTCTGCTAGAGATGATGCATGTATGGCAGCTGTGGCTACAGTGAAAATAGACTTGTTGAATTGTCCTCATTGGGTTTCTTGCTTTAGTAATGGCATTCTTTCTTGCTACATGAGATAACTGTCTGTGATGCAACGCCCTGTTATACTGCATTTCTGTGTAATATTGACGGTTTCTATAGCAGTGGAGTCATAATGATGGCATTAAGAGGTGGATTAGTTCATGTAGGACAGGGGTTCTCAATTGGTCTCACTCTGGGACCCACATTTCCCATGGTCATTAAGTTGTGACCCACTTTTATAGTCCTTAAAACCAAGCAAATGTATTTTTTTAAAGGCTTTGAAAACTCAAGTCTTTAACATAAATATACATGTTTTTATTGAACAAAGTACATTTCAGAGCACCAGAGAACCATGACAACTGCGTACAGAAGTGAATGAAATAAGTATCAAACATGAAGTAACAAAATGGAGACCAACAAAATGAGATATTTGACTTCTATCTCTGCATTCAAAGCACATTCAGAAGAACTTGAGGAGGACCATGCAACAGCATGCAGACAAAAGTGAATATCAAATTGCACAAAATAAAGACCCACAAAACAAACAAGGCCTTTTCACTGCATGCCACATTAATGAGAAACTGAGGAGTACCATGACAAGTGAATAAAATAATCAAAAGTGCACAAAGTAATTAAGGCCACACAATTATATATTTCACTTCTATGTAGGCCTATTCAGAAATAATAAGGAACTTAGGAGGACCATTACAACTGCATGGACAAAAATTATAATATGATAAATATCAAAAACAATTAAAGATCTACAAAACAAGATCTGTTCACCTAACCTGTCATTTGGGGAAGTCAGTGAGACAGCTGGGCATGTGGTTTATTCTTAATGAGAGTTTCAAAGTCTGGGAGGACAGTAGACAGAGCTACCCTCAGATCATGCTCATTGTCCAGTCTGTTTATCTGCTTTGACGTGAGCTGCAACAAGGTGGGAAAGCCACTTTCACACAGAGAGGTTGTGCTGAATGGTAGGAGCGTTTTGACTGCAAGAGTCGCGAGGGATGGATACTCACTCATCACATCGCTGCACCAGAAGTGGGAAAGGGCTACCTCGCCAAATCTTTTTCATCGTCTGGTCACATGACAGCTCCACCAGCTGATGCTCTTCGTTGCTCGGCAACGTGATGCTTTCCATGTCGATGCGGAAGGGGTCGCGTATCCAAGCATTATTATCTCTGTATTTCTCAGGGGAGTAGTGGTCAAACTTGAAGTTTAGTAAGTGGTTAAAGCTTGAAGTTTAGTAAGATGCGCACTGAGGGTTTTTTTCAAGTCACTTTTGGCCGCGGTGTCCAGCTGCTGTACTTCATGGCAAGCATTGGGAAACATGTACAGTCTGTCTTTGGATAAATGATTTACCCACAGTGTGATTTTTTTCTTGAATGCAGCGATTTTGTCGGATTGTTCAAAAATAGTGTGTCTTCTTCCTTGCATAGACACGCTTAATGCGTTGAGGTGCTCAAACACATCAGCAAGATATGCAACTCGTGCCAGCCAGATTTCGTTGTCAAACAGTTCAGCATATGGGGAGTTATTCTCTGAGGAAGGTGGCGATTTCTGTTTTAAGTTCATAAAAACGTGATAACACCTTACCCCGCGATAGCCAGCGGACTTCTGAGTGATACAACACTTGCATGTGCTCGGAGCCCAAATCTTTGACAACAGCTTTGAGTAGCAGCGGCTGTTTTTTGCACTCCGTTTTATGTGGTTCACGACTTTGATTACATCTTTCATGGCTTCGTCGAGCAGCGGTGTTACACCGAATTCTGCGACCCACCGAAAAGTGTGACCCCAGGGGGCGCTGTTGCACATTTTCTGCAAAATGCAAAACAAAAACATAAAGATCTCCCCCCACCGGTGGGTCCTTCTTTTCTTGATACTAACATTAATTCTAAACAGTGTTTTACACAGTAGACTATAATAGGAAATGCTCAAAGGTAAATCAGCTTAATTTAACACTGACTGTAGCTTTTTATGGGTAAAGAAGCAACGGTGAAGGACCGTACTGAACGCCTTATCATTGTATGGGTCTATAAAATGCTAATCAAATCAAAACAAATGTATTAATTAAGCACCTTTAGTAAAAAGGTAATTGGTTGGGGGAGATCTAATGTTTTATTTATGTGTTTTTGTCATGCCTGTCTACGCTTCAAACTCGTGCATATTGCAGAAAATATGCAACAGCTCCCCCTGGGGTCACACTTTTCGGTGGGTTGCAGAATTCGGCGTAACACCGGCTCCATATCCATGGTGCACTATATCAGTGGATTCGTCCATCTGCAGGGCATAATAGGGGCTTGCTTGGACACGGGCTGTGGTCTGTTCTTTAATATTACCAGACATGTCCTGAGTACGTCGAGCTAAAGTATCATTGGACAGCGGTATAATTTTCAGTCTGCTGCTGATTGACCCAGCACCTCTCTCACCATATCCATGGCTGCAGGTAAAATAAGCTCTTCGCCTATTGTGTGGGGTTTCTTCACCTTTGCAATACGGTGAGCCACGTGGTAAGAGGCACGGAGAGCTTCCTCTTGTTTGGAGCAAGACGCTGTCAGACACTTCTGTGAAGTCCTCAGCTTCTGGAGGTGTCTTTGAAAAACCTCCAGCTGCTTGTCTTTACATGCAGGATGTTTAGTATCCAAAAGGCGCTTCAGTTTTGATGGTTTCATGCTCTCATTTGCAAGCACTTCACTACATATAACACACTGGGGTTTCTGTCCCTTATTATCCTCAATGAACGAAAATCCGCATTTTAAATACACCGGGTTATATTTACGCTTCGCCATCGCACAAACACAAACTTAAAGTGAGCTTCAATCAAATGGCAGTTACCGTGGCTACCGCGCCTAGGCGGCTGCACGTGGCTGACGCGTGCCTTTCAAAATAAATAATTTTTCAAACATCAGATGCGCATGAAATATTATTTACTTTTTTTGACCAGCTGTCCGCGACCCATCCAGAACGGGTCTGCGACCCACTTTTGGGTCACGACCCACCAGTTGAGAACCACTGATGTAGGACACCAGTGAAGGCCTAGGTGTGAAATGCACGGCCCGCCACTGCGTTATACAATAGGTGTCCGAGAAGCTTAACCCCCTCTCGGACGTCAGTCAATCACCGGCTCTCTGGGTCTAGAGCAGGGGTCAGCAACCTTTTCAACTTGCAGTGCCAGTTTTACATTTTCTCGTTAATGAGTGTGCGTTAAAGCTAGGGTGGGTAATTTTGGAGAAAACAGCCGTTGAGATTCCGTTGTGTTCTCTCTGGTCCCTCCCTGCCACGCTCTACCTGCTGTAGCTCCTCCCTCCGAACGTCAGTTATGCGCGTTCAAGTGAATTCAGTTACATTGATAGGAAGACGAAACACCATGTCAGATTTCGAGGTAATTAAACATTAGTGCAAGGCTGCTGCTAGCTTGCAACAATGTTATAACAATACATGGAATATCATATGCTACACTTCCCTCGCTGTGCTAATCTTGGCAGTTGTGTCAAAGTAGCTTTTACACAAACGTGACTCGGACATTATCCACAGTTGCGTTGAGGCCTAGGCGACGTGTGATCACAATCTCTGTGTTATTCCTACAGGTTAGTGTGACCATAACTAACACATACAACGGACCGGAAAAGAACCATGGGCCGATGCAAGACATCCTACGGAACCGTATTGAAACGGTTACATTACAGAACCGTAATGTAACAGTTATCGTGGCTCTGCCTAGTAAAAACCCATACCAGCCAACACTTTACATATTCTTCACAATATACCATGGAGAGATATCACTATTCCTTACCTGTCTATAAGAAATGTAGCCATCTCAGCGTCCGATTTTACGTTTCTCAGGTCACGTAACTCTCTCCATCGCTCATAAGCCACGCCAATGTTTACTCTGGTTTTATTTCGAGCTCTCTCCGCCTCCCATTTTGTAGCTGTCCTTTCAACAAGTGTCTTTCCTCTTTTTTTCGCTGTCTTAGCTGTGTTAGTTGTTGGTATCCGGGGAATGGGAAATTTAGGGGCCGTTGATGAAGACATTGCTATTCATTTGTTGTCGCCGTAGTAGTGCAAAACTGTCAGACTGCTAGGCTCGTGAACGCTCACGCAGGGACGCACCAACGTCGTTGCCAAGGTGAACGGACTGTCCCACAGACAATATGAACGGAGAATCAAAGCCTCGCTCTGATTGGTCAAGTGTACATGAGCGGTGGCAATTTTTGGGGGCGGCACATAGAGGCAGGGGAGAGCAAAGTAATGGGCAGATATTCTCAGAGCACTTCACCTACATATAGCTGACTGGCTATTATGACAGTTTTGCCAAATTTTTACAGTAAAAAAATTACCCACCCTAGCTTTAAGCAACAACATCTTAAAAATTAAGCTGAATTATGACACAGCGACCTAAAACATTTCCAGAAGACCTGGAATTTTACTATTTCCATATAGTCCACAATCATGCGTCAACATTTTAAATGTTCTTTTGGTTGTTGTATTTGCAATATTGGCATACAAATTATAATTACATATGTCCCATCTTAAAACACCACTTTCAGAAACTCATTCAAAAACATATTTGCAGAAAAATTGAGAAATGTAAAAAACGAGAATATAAGAGAATGTTGGAACCATCCACATCAATATCTTTAAGACATGTACAGCTTTGCAAAACCATGTGAAGGCGATGCATAAAGGCCACTTGCAACAATATTTTAAATATTTTCTTCTCTATTACTCACAACTTAGGTTAAAAAATTATTAATTGATCCGATTTCAGACCACTGATTTCTGTAACTAATTTAAACATATTTGCACTGGGAGGAAATGCCCAAAACAGAATAAAGTGCAAAAAAGATCGGTAGTAATGATTATGCTGCCGCATTGTCCTGTGATTTTTTTAAATAATAATAATAATAAAATAAAAATTAAATCTTTTTTTTTAATTTTTTTTAAGTGTGCCAATGATTATGCTGCCCCGTGCCAGTGGTGGCACGCGTGCTTAGGGTTGCCGTCCACTGCAGAGCTAGAGGCTACTTGAACTTGTGCTCCCGAGTTGTATGAGTGAGTTGGATCTGGGCGGGGACTGGCGGCTGTAACCAAGAGTAGAGCTGGACTGGCTGGTTCAGACTACACGATTCTCAGATATTCCTCCCCGATTTAACATGTCACACTATACGATCACAGAGCCAGGAAATTGGGCCTTGTCTCGTTGGAAGACTTGCAAGATATTTAGAAAATCTAAGGTTTAGAACTGACATAAATGATTTTTACATTTTTGTCATAAAGGTTCCAGTAGTTCTAACCCTTTATATCTGCTCATGCAGCAACTCCTCACAGTAGTTACGTTGCGCGTAACATGAGCGATACAAAGCACCCGCAGCAAACACGTAGCCTAGCAACAGAGCGTCAACAATGGATCCCGAGTACCTAGCACTAGGAATTACAGTGGGGCAAAAAAGTATTTAGTCAGCCACCAATTGTGCAAGTTCTCCCACTTAAAAAGATGAGAGAGGCCTGTAATTTTCATCATAGGTATACCTCAGCTATGAGAGACAAAATGAAAAAAAAAAATCTAGAAAATCACATTGTCTGATTTTTAAAGAATTTATTTGCAAATTATGGTGGAAAATAAGTATTTGGTCAATAACAAAAGGTCATCTCAATACTTTGTTACATGCCCTTTGTTGGCAATGACAGATGTCAAACGTTTTCTGTAAGTCTTTACAAGGTTTTCACACACTGCTGCTGGTATTTTGGCCCATTCCTCCATGCAGATCTCCTCTAGAGCAGTGATGTTTTTGGGCCTTCGCTGGGCAACACAGACTTTCAACTCCCTCCAAAGATTTTCTATGGGGTTGAGATCTGGAGACTGGCTAGGCCACTCCAGGACCTTGAAATGCTTCTTACGAAGCCACTCCTTCGTTGCCCGGGTGGTGTGTTTGGGGTCAGTGTCATGCTGAAAGACCCAGCCACGTTTCATCATCAGTGCCCTTGCTGATGGAAGGAGGTTTTCACTCAAAATCTCACGATACATGGCCCCATTCATTCTTTGCGTCACACGGATCAGACGTCCTGGTCCCTTGGCAGAAAAACAGCCCCAAAGCATGATGTTTCCACCCCCATGATTCACTGTAGGTATGGTGTTCTTTGGATGCAACTCAGCATTCTTTCTCCTCCAAACACGACGAGTTGAGTTTTTACCAAAAAGTTCTATTTTGGTTTCATCTGACCATATGACATTCTCCCAATCCTGTTCTGGATCATCCAAATGCTCTCTAGCAATCTTCAAATGGGCCCGGACATGCACTGGCTTTAGCAGGGGGACACGTCTGGCACTGCAGGATTTGAGTCCCTGGCGGCGTAGTGTGTTAGTGATGGTAGCCTTTGTTACTTTGGTCCCAGCTCTCTGGAGGTCATTCACTAGGTTCCCCCGTGTGGTTCTGGGATTTTTGTTCACCGTTCTTGTGATCATTTTGACCCCACAGGATGAGATCTTGCGTGGAGCCCCAGATCGAGGGAGATTATCAGTGGTCTTGTATGTATTCCATTTCCTAATAATTGCTCCCACAGTTGATTTCTTCACACCAAGCTGCTTACCTATTGCAGATTCAGACTTCCCAGCCTGGTGCAGGTCTACAATTGTGTTTCTGGTGTCCTTTGACAGCTCTTTGGTCTTGGCAATAGTGGAGTTTGGAGTGTGACTGTTTGAGGTTGTGGACAGGTGTCTTTTATACTGATAAGGAGTTCAAACATGTGCCATTAATACAGGTAAACAGCCTCTTAAAGAAGAAGAAGTTACAGGTCTGTGACAGCCAGAAATCTTGCTGGTTTGTAGGTGACCAAATACTTATTTTCCACCGTAATTTGCAAATAAATTCTTAAAAAATCAGACAATGTGATTTTCTGGATTTTTTTTTCATTTTGTCTCTCATAGCTGAGGTTTACCTATGATGAAAATTACAGGCCTCTCTCGTCTTTTTAAGTGGGAGAACTTGCACAATTGGTGGCTGACTAAATACTTTTTTGCCCCACTGTATGCTGGCGGTTTGAGGTTTATGATAGGTTATGATAGCTATTAGCCAGTTGTGGGCCGTCAGGGCCAGCAGGGCCTTCTCTGCTGGCCCTGTCAAGATCTAAATAATATATATATATTATTTTTTTTCAAAATTACTTTAATTTGTGTCTGACCGCATCTTAATTCCATATTTTTTTCAGTACTTACAACATAATTCCAGAAGGAAAACCGTTTTTTTTTTGTAAGGCTGAGCTTAGCTGAATAACACATCACAACTAGGTCACATGAACCGGCGGGGCTGGCACTAAAAGCATTGCTACCCTTTCGCTGAAGCTGCCACCTCCCATTGGATAATAAATTTGACTGACGTGTGTAATCAGCCAATCAAATGTTGATGTGTAGTAATAGAACGACCCCAGGGCCCAGCAATATGCCGGCGCTGGCCCCCGGTGATGTCATCAGCGAATTTCGAATCGTTGGCGGTACAGAGTTGATAGTGAACTACCATGGCCACCGCCTTCACAGCACCTAGCGATCCTGTTTCTGATCTCCTTCGTTTGCCTTTTTAAAGGCGATCGTTTGGAGAGAAGACAGATTTAATTTCAAGAGGAAGACCTACACCGAAGCCTGATGGGCTGACCCAGGCCGGTAAAGGCTTTGTGCGGCACTTTACAGAGTGCAACTACAGCCGCTATGACTGGCCAACGGCTAGCACCGTTCAGAATAACCTATTCTACTCGCCGTGTTTGCTGTTCTACATCAGTGAGGGGACATGGAACAGCGCCGGATTTAGCAGTCTTAACAGCTTCACCAAGGCAGCTTTAAAGCATCAGGCCATGGGTGATGGGTGAGTTTTACTTTGCAGTTTTACTTTCATTTTTGTTAATGAACTGGCGTTGTACTTGTAATATTGTCGCTATAGGCTACTTTATTGAATCTGTTGAAGTTGCGAAAGCATCCGGTGAAAATAACAATAACTGTGAACACTTGTTTTTGTGTCATGTGTGTGATGTGCAATCTGGTTGCGGAGTGACATAAGGAAAGATCTGATGGTGATGCTGCATTACTCTAGCTCTGCGGTAATGCAAAGTGGTGTGCGTGTGCGCTGTTGTTGTTGCTGAAGATCAACTGTCTTGTTGTAGATGCTATGCAGTAGCGCATATTGTGGCTGTATTGGCACCTAATATGAAATTTGGGTGCATGTCTGAGTGTTTGGGGGTTGGCCGTTGGAGGAGTTCGATACTGAAGGCCCTGACTTAAATCCCACGGTACGGTACTGCTATTAGCACGTCAACAGCTGTTGGCTCCTACCAGGTAGGTCAACAGCGTCGGCTATTTCTCGCCAGGCAGCCAAGAAGGCCATAATCCGGCCCTAGAATGGCGCGGTAAAAGGGCTAAACAGGCTGGATGCCGGCCGGAATCCTGCCATGTTACGCCGTAACATAAAGCTGTGTTGACTTTACTAGTTTCTCTACAGTATAATACACTACAATGTATTGACCACCACTAGCCAGTGGAAAATACATTTGGGTCTAGTACAGTGTTATATTTGTATATGTTAGGCTATATACTGAGATGGCAGTGTGCGAAATACCCGTCAATATTCGGGGATGTCCTCATCTCCAGATTGTTGCGCAACACCGATCTAAATGTTCTCAATATGCAGTAGCCTAAGCCATAACATTACAATATTTCATGGATGCAAGCCAGCATGATAGCCTACATGACAACACATACACACACACACGCACACACTTAAAACACACTCGTAAAGCAAGACTGACATAGGAGCCTGCATTGGCTAAAGTTGTTGGGAAGCACGTTATTTTATAACAGGGAGAGGCAAAGTTGTGCATTACAATGCAAACACGACAATAATTGGCACCATTCTTGCGCACTCAGAAGAACAATGAACTGAATAAATGCTAGGTATATAGCATATTGGAGACGGGCACACAATCAGTGCACTTGCAAATGAGAGCCTGCAGTATATAATAATGAACTGAATAAATGTGTGCCCGTCTCCGTGAATCTAAATAAATAGTTTGATAATTGGCAAATGAAAAAAAAAATCTATTTTCGATATGTTTTACAATTAAAGCTCACCATGTCCAGTATTCAGAATTTAAAACATTTATTCACAAATAGGCTATGTTTTATTTTTTTGGCAAGCAGAGCCAGCCAGTCCTGTGCGAGTGTGCACATTAGCCATGTGCGCCAAACAGAAGAAAGACGCAATGTATAGAACTGATTGTTGTGCATAGGTAGGCCTACTGCAGGGTTAGTCGTGGTTGGTTGTGGTCTTAGTGAAACAGCCTAGCCTTGGAGTAGTTTGAGTGATTGCGTGATTGTGCGAGAGAGAGCGCACCTGCCGTGGTGATGTTTGGCTTGTTGTGGGCTTTGTGTATGTGTTCAATGATGTATCTGTCTGATTGTATTAGCTGTAGATGGATGGTTAAATAATGTCACAAGATCGGTCATACTGCAGGCTCTCATTTGCAAGTGCACTGATTGTGTGCCCGTCTCCGATATGCTATACAGGCCTACCTGGCATTTATTCAGTTCATTGTTCTTCTGAGTGCGAAAGAATGGTGCCAATTATTGTCGTGTTTGCATTGTAATGCACAACTTTGCCTCTCCCTGTTATAAAATAACGTGCATCCCAACAAATTTAGCCAATGCAGGCTCCTATGTCAGTGTTGCTTTACGAGTGTGTTTTAAGTGTGTGTGTGTGTGTGTGTGTGTGTGTGTGTGTGTGTGTGGTCATGTAGGCTATCATGCTGGCTTGCATCCATGAAATATTGTAATGTTATGGCCTAGGCTACTGCATATTGAGAACATTTAGTTCGGTGCTGCGCAACAATCTGGCGATGAGGACATCCCCGAATATTGACGGGTATTTCGCACACTGCCATCTCAATATATAGCCTAACATATAAAAATATAACACTGTACTAGACCCAAATGTATTTTCCACTAGCTAGTGGTGGTACCCTAACCCTAGTGTATAATACTGCAGAGAAACTAGTAAAGTCAACACAGCTTTATGTTACGGCATAACATGGCAGGCACTGCAGCTCTCGACAATGCATTACTTTAGTCTGGCATTTCTCAAACGTAGTGGTCACGTAAAAAAGAGGGAGGGGCTCGTTTTGCATACCTAATAGCCGCGGCTATTAGGTATGCAAAAGCGGCTAATCGTCCGCGGCTGAATGTGTCTAAGCCGCGGCTTAGAGCGTTTAAACCGGCCGGTTTAGCCCTTTTACCGCGCCATTCTAGGGCCGGATTATGGCCTTCTTGGCTTTCCATACCCTTCACCATATCGTGGAACTCCTTTGTGGACACGTCGAAAATACAGGGACGTTGCTGCCACATTTCCACCAAAGTTGTCTCCATTATGTTGTTCCATTTTCTCTCGTTTTCTTTATTAGCATTCTTCTTCTTGCTATTGATCGTATTCATTTTTGTAGTAGTTACTGTGCACTCAACGTAGTGCAGTGAAGTCAGTTGGTAAACACTGCGCATGAGCTCCAGCTGTCAATAGTATCCAGCTGCAGCCCCCGAGAACAACACCCTGGCGTGACAACAACAACCCAGGCGCGACGGAAGTACTCTGGTGTGACAGAAGTGATGTATTTGTGAGACTGTCAATATGCTTAATATATTGAGTAATATTCATGTTAACTCTCACTTACTTCCATGAACGAAGTGCAGCAATTTTTTCAAAAAGGGCACGGTATTATTATATTCGAATTTGGCGAAAAGTAAATAAACCACGGCACGGCTTTAACATGAATATTACTCAATATTTTAAGCATATTGACAGTCTCACTTCTATGGTTGATCTTTGGTTTCTAATAGCGGTGTGTAAAAAAGGTTTAAAAAATAAATCACTTCCGTCACACCAGAGTACTTCCGTCGCGCCTAGGTTGTTGTTGTCACGCCAGGGTGTTGTTCTCCGCGGCTGCAGCTGGACCCTACTCCCAGCTGTTCGTGGGTTTCCCTCATGTCAACAATGGATACGTCATGCGATTCCCCAAAAAATTCTGACATGCCAAACTTTTCGCTCTTCACAACCTCCGGCGGTGAATAATATTTGATAATTCAACATTGCTAAGTATAATTGACAGCTGTCAAGGAAAACAAAGGACTTCTTGCCTCTAATGACGTCTTTGGTATCACTCCTGAAGTAGTCTGGTAACTTTTCAACCCCAGCGTCTTCAGTTGCTAAGCGACGTCAACGTCTTTGGCGGACTATTTCTCTGCTTGATCAACGCTACGAATGCTGGTAACAAATAAATTGTAAAAAGACACACCATGTAAAGTTATTTTTTTCGTTTTGGCATGTAGCCGTGTAATAAGTGGGATAATGTATAGAACGTCGCCGGTCATTAACGAAAATAAGCCCTTCAGGGCGAAGGAAGACACCTTTACTGCGCGTCGGTGTCCTGTTCGCCCTGTCGGCAGTAGTATCATCTGCGTCCTGCAAGACGGAGCCATGACTTGTAGTAGGCGTAGCTTGTAGTAGGAGGCGTGTCTTGTACTTTTCTAAATCGCGGAAGTAGGAGGCATGTCTAGTACTTTTCTAAATCGCGGAAGTGATCAGTATGTAGCAGTTCTTATGACAAATGTACTTATTGTAACAAATGCACTTATTGTAAGTCGCTTTGGATAAAAGCGTCTGCTAAATGCCCTAAATCTTAAAGTAAAATATAATGTAGCAGTGGTGAGCGGGTACATAAATTACCGCAACTCGGACCTCAAATATTAGGCCTTATATAAAAATAATGCACCCGACCCGCTCATTTAAAAATATGCTCTTGATTAGCTTAATCATAGCCTTACTGGCTTACGTAAAACTGACATCCCTGAGTCATATGCACTTAAGAAAATAATTTACAGATTTACAAGACTTTTTTATCGCGAAAAGAGGAAGATCTCGCGTGGACCAAGATTTAGAAAAGTACAAGACATGCCTCCTCCTACTTCAAGCTACGCCTACTACAAGTTACGCCTCCGTCTTGCGGGACGCAGATAGACCCTACTCCCCGTCGGGGCCCTTCTGAACTTAAACACGCAGTTGATTTCCTTTCCTAGCTCCTCTTGTTTATGTTGTTAGCTTAGCCATGTCATGTCACGTTGTCAACATTGGATACATGGAGGAGAACATAGTGGTTCATATGTCCTATTCTTTTTGGAAACGTTTTCTTCATAAAACGTGCCAGACATATTTTGTAGTGGTGCAACGGTTCACGGGTTACCCGTGATCCGTACGGATCAACCCCCACGGTTCGGGACGCAAGTGATCCGCGGATCGGCTGATAAAAAAAAAAGAGTTGTGCGTTCACGTGATCATCGCATGTTTAAAGGACTATTCCGGTATTTACAACATCATCAAGTAGCGTAGCGAAATACAGTTTCTGTCATGTTTTATTTGGCGTTCCGTAAATCCCATTGAAACGGAAACCAGAAGCGGAAATGTTTATGTTTGGTTGTAGTCTTTTCGCTTGGTTCTCCGTATCAACAGTAGGGCTAGAACCGAGCGAAAAGACTACAACCAACCCCCCTTGCAATGAGCAATGAGTCTTCCAACAGAAATCAACGGATTTACAAAATGCCAAATAAAATACGACAGAAACTGTATTTCGCTACCATACTTGATGAAAAAAAAGATGAGGATGTCTGCATTGCCTGGGGGGAGTGTAGACTCTAAACTCTCCCCAGGCAATGCAGACATCCTGAATTTAATTCAGGATTATTTACTATCGATGTTAAAAAGAAGGAATAATGCCTTAGGTTGCAATTCTTTTAAATATTGACTATGTTTAAAGGAAATAGGATTATTGCCTAATTTTTCACTTTATGTAGTTTTTACACATTTGAAGAATTATTTAAAGTCACATTTGTCTTGTTATCTTTTTTATTGTTGTTGATCCGAAAATGATCCGACCCGTGACTCAAAAACCGTGACACGATCCGAACCGTGAGTTTTGTGATCCGTTGCACCCCTAATATTTTGTATACATTTTATTCCTTAGTAATGAGCTACATGGGTATGCCGTCTTTCAGAACCTTTCATTGCCGGCACTAAAGAGAGAAAAAAGAGTGCATCCTCATTGTACCCAGCACTTCTGAAAATGCACTTCCGAATGCGTCTCTGTCCCCAGCACATTTCAAACCAAACTAACGCCCATGTCTGGATGTCACGTCACTTTGAGTTTAACAGATTAAATCTTTATTAGAATATTGAGTCTCAAAGGGTTTCACAAGCCGATCATACATCCCTCGGACCCTCCAAGACTCCCAAGAGACAAGGATAAACTCCACCAAGTCAAGGACCCACCTGTTTGTCTATGAACTCCCTGGTGTCCTTCTCCATGTGTCCCTCATACAGGTTGGTGGTCAGGTTCATCAGGCCGATCTTAGACAGGCCAAAGTCTGTCAGCTTGATGTGGCCCATGGACGTGATTAACAGACTGGAGGGAGAGGTAGAGGAGGGGATAAGGATTTAGATTAAAAAGGTTGAGAAACAAGAATGTGGGAGGCACCAAGGTCAAAAAACATAAGAGGAAAATATCTAACTCTATAGGGACTAATAGCAGCAGTATTATTTTATTATTTGCTCTAGAGCAAGCACAGTAGCACTGAGTAACGTCAACTTTTTGTTGCTATAACTGAATATCCCATCCGGGATAAATTAAGTATTTCCATCGCCACTGTAGGAGTACCGACTAATACTGCGTGTGGAGGGAAAGCCTCTGAAACAGGGACACACTCACTTGTCGGGTTTGAGGTCCCGGTGTACAATGCCATAGTTGTGGAGGTACTCCAGGGCCAACACCGTCTCGGCAAAGTACATGCGGGTCATTTCCACGGGTAGAGGACCCATGTTCTTCAGAAGGTTAGCACAGTCCCCACCTACAAACAAGCAGCCAGACAAACAACATGAACCATGTTTTCATTCTCTCTTACAGTGGACATTGTGAGGCTGCGGGTTTCACATCCAGACAAAAAGTGTATGGCTTCCAACCAATAAAGTTAACTCAGTTACGTTAGATAAAATTGTCAAAAAGACATAATAGAAAAGAATTGCCCATATCTAATTACCCATTACGTTCCTGAGGGGCCATTTGCATATAACATTAGAATCAAATGACTATAAGGGCACACTCACACTAGGCCATCTGTACCGTGCTCAAGTACGTTTACCTCCTAAAGTCTAGATCGCCATCCGTAGTCAAGTACAGTTCAATTCCGTGGCCTGACTACACTTCAGAGAGGTGTGCTCAGGCCACGGTACAGATGCTAATGAGCCGACACGCGCACACGCACGGATACGCAACCTGAGGTCGATGACGTATAGTTCATGCGACCCTTCTACGCAATTAAACAATAAACATGGCGGCAAGCGGTTCATGAGTAGGTTCACGTTGGTGCAATAGCGAAGTTGAGTGTTTGATCAAAAATCCCCCATTCTTCAAGGCGCAGGCTTTCTTTGTTCACTGGTGAAGGTGGGGCTATGCAAAGTCGAGTCCTCTTTAAAATAATTTGCATACTCCCAAATGTTTTTATTGTTTTATGATTGAAGACACCCGCATGCAAGAATAAGTTCACATCTGAGTGTAGGCTACAAACACGGTTTACTATTTACAAGTGCAAAAACGCCCACATATTCTTTATTTTTCTGACCACTTATTTTGTATCCCGGAGACGCAGAGGAACTAAGGACAGTTCCTCTGCGTCTCTCTCGTAGATCGCACCATCTTTCAACGTCTTAGTTCAATACGACTACTTCTCACATGATCAGCAGTTTGCGGATTTCACTTTCTCCCCAGTTAGAACTGCTCATGATCATATCGCTGCGTTGTCTCTCTCTGGAGACCCCCCCCAGAACCACGGAGCCGAGTACCTCAAGCAGGCAATTTACCTCAGGGATTAAACGCCTGCTTGGCCTGAGCACACCTCTCTGAAGTGTAGTCAGGCCACGGAATTGAACTGTACTTGACTACGGATGGCGATCTAGACTTTAGGAGGTAAACGTACTTGAGCACGGTACAGATGGCCTAGTGAGATAGGGCTGTAGAACGGGTCCAAATAAGCAACAAAGTCAGTAAAGTGTCACACTTTACTGATCCCCCTCCCCAATTGTACTTGAGTAGGGTACAGTGCAACTTTGCCTAGCGTGAGTGCACCCTAAGTCTTACTACACGTCAATGCCACGCCCCGAACCCAACCCCTGGTATGAAACTAGAGCCTCACAGTTGTTCACAGTACCTTCCACATACTCCATGACCATACAGAGGTGTCTCCTGGTCTCAAAGGAGCAGAACATGGACACCACGAAGGGGTTCTCAGCAAAGGTCAGGATGTCTCGCTCCACAAAGGCCTGCTGGATCTGGTTCCTCAGCACCAGGTTCTGCCGGTTGATCTTCTTCATGGCAAAGCGCTGCCTGGTCTCCTTGTGCCGGACCAGGTACACGGCCCTAGGAGCAACAGACCAGACAGGAATCATGTTCAAGGAATTTTGGTTTTTTAAACAATGTCAAGGGGGTCAAGGGAGGCAGGTAACAAATAGCCACAGGTTTTGAAAATATCACATACTAATTGTTCTTTGGTGATCCTGGTATATCTAGGTAGAATATTCAGGAAATCCTATCCCTATTCCTTACCCATAAGCCCCGTTGCTTATCAACTTGATGGTTTCAAAGTCACTTTCCAGAGGTTTCCGTCGTGTTGGAGTGAGAGTCTGAGGAAACTTGTTCTAGACAGAGACAGAAAATCAGCATTTTCAATAGCCTGTAGCTACAGAGAATGAGCCCTACCACAGTATCAGTTCAAGTCCATTGTGTTTTAGGTCAAAATAACCATAATATTATGCCTTTGTGTGCTGATATATTAGGTGTATTCTATTACATTTACTTATTCATATAATATTCAATATTCATATTTCGGTAACGCTTTATATTAAGGTCCTTGTAATAAGCATTTGTTAATAGGCAGTGGTGGGTAGAGTACTGAAAATCTTTACTCAATAAAAGTACAATTACTTCCTTCAAAATCTACTTGAGTAAAAGTAAATATTCCAATTGGAAAACCTACTTAAGTAAGAATAAAAAAGTACTTTGTTACAAAGTTACTCAAATTACAAGTTATTTCACATTTTTGTATTGTAGTGCTTGGATCAGTGAAAAAGACATAACGTGTGAGTGAGTTAAGGAGAGAGAAAGATGTACTCTCTTCATTGTGTGTATTGTTCATTAAACATACATACAACAAAATTAATTTCATGTCATTTCAAACAAATTGACACACAAAAAATGTAAATTGATTTCAGCTCATATGACAAAAGGCAAGAGCTTTGTAGGAACACTACCCAGGATGGCTTGGTTAGCTGATTGGCCAATCAGATTTGTCTTGGCGCAATTGCATTCAGCCTACGCATAGCATGCACGCAGACTCACAGCCAGACACAACAAGGACGAACAAGTTCTAGAGTGGTCTGCAGAATACAGAGCCTATGTAACATTGTATCTTTAGAATTCTATAACCCCCGCGCACCCCCTGCCGAAAATAACTTGCTGCGCGTCTGCATCCATGGCGTTTCTAGTCGTGCGTTCACACCAAACGCGAAGGGGCGACATGATTCCATACAAAGTCAACGTAGAGACGCGAATCGGTCATATTTTTCGCTAGAGAAACCCGCGACAAGATTTGACTTGCACCACGACACTTTGCCCGGCACGGGCGAGCTCGTTCACCTGGATTTTCAGCGCGACACTTTCACTCCAGTTGAAATATTTAAACTTTGCCGCGACATTTGTGTGATGACAGCCAATCAGCGTTCAACAGCGTGGCCACTGAGTGACGTGCGTAACGTAACAGCCAATCAGCGTTCAACCGGCCAAACGAACTGCAGCATGGAGAAGGTGACTGTTGCCGTTTGCGACTCCCGGAGCTCTATATATAATAGTATATAATATAATATAATTGTTTATTCTACTTCATTTAAGAATGCTTGATTCTGATTGGCTGGGAGGAGGGCATTAACCCGGAGGTTGCCCGCTGACTTGTCGGTTCTACTTGCTGCTATTCACAGCGTCATCAAATAGTAGATCAATAAGCCGCTTGTATTTCAGCCTTCAAAACGAGAGCTGGTAAACTGTGTGAATGCATTAAACTGTCATCGGAAAATGCGGTTATATGCTATAGATAGACCATATAGTATCTGTGGTATAAAGGCTGGGTCGAATTTCAAATTATAAATATGTACACTTTATGTTGAAAGTATAGACCGTCGCGATTCTCATTGAAACAAATGAGGTGTTGATTATTCTTCAAAACGAGGGCTGGTATATTGTGAAAAATGAATTAAACTGTAATCAGGCAACGCGGTTATATGCAATAGACCCTAGAATATCTGTGGTATAAAGGCTGGGACGAATTTTGAATTATAAATATGTACAATCCATAACGTTAGCTCTCTGGCTTATAGCTCAGCGGACTAGAATACCTCTCGTTGCCAAGTCGTAGGTAAGGTCCAGCCTCTTTACTGGAGTGAACCTTACGTTAACAGGGAAACTAAATTATGGCCAGTGTTGGGGGTAATGCGTTACAAAGTAACGCTTTGTTACAGTAACGATATTACTTTTTTGGGTAACGAAGTAAAGTAACGCATTACATTTAAAATATCGGTAACTACACTACTTCACTAGACTATAGCAACACGCTTTCCTGCGTTACCCAAGCCGCGTTTGCCTGCGTGTAAAGTTCTGATCTGTTGTGGCGCGTGCATGCGTGCTGTCTGCACCGCCTGCTCGCCTCTGCACGTTGCCATAGCGATCGATTTGAGTGACATAGCTGCTTGTGCGAAGGAGTGCTCAAGTGTGGGAGCGCAGAAGCAGGTGACACAGCAAGACAGGCTGGTTGCAGGGTTCATTGTAGAAGACATGCTTCCCTGTCGACTATTGAATCGCCCAAATTTAGAAAAATAGTAGATAAAATACCCGCGACTCGCAAGCCAACATCCGACAGGAAAACATTTTCCCATTACCTTAACAAGTGTTATACCGACATGGAATCAAAGCTCAAAATAATTTCCGAGTCCTCCCTGGATCATGTGTCCACCGACGCGGACATTTGGTCCGCCAACAACAAAAGTTACTTAGGAATGATGGTGCAATGGATAGACAGCATTACTTTAAAACTTGAGAAGGCTGCTCTTGCCTGCAAGAGGGTGAGAGGAAGACACACTTACGATGTTATAGCTTGCGAAATAGATCAGGTTCATTCAGCCTTTGGACCAAATAAAGTAACAGCATGTGTCACCACCGCTGAAGTGCATTTCTGTTTTAATTATATGGGATAAAGTGACCGTTTTATATTATTCATTGACCACTTAATTTTTTGTCATGGCCACTGTTGTGGTGCTGTGTATTCTCCCCCTGTGTTGGCCACACCCCCTGTCTGTCTCTGTGCTTTGCCTGCCACTCAACTACTCACACCTGGCCTGCATCAACTCATCAACTCCCCTTCAAATACACCTGGTTTCTCTGCAGTCATCGCCAGATCGTACTTCTGGATACCGTGGTAGTTACTTGTTCCTGGCTCCAGTGTATACTCTCTCTAGTGTTTTCTCTTTTTGAGTTCTCGTGCCTCACCTTTGTTTTCTCTTGCCTATAGTTTTTGGATCGTCACCTCCAGCCTGCAGTCTTCACTCGCTCCAGCCTGATACGCCCCACTCTCCAACCTACCTCCTGCCTCACTCGTGGTTTTACTCAATAAACCTGTTCACCGTCACTCCAACTCCTGTCCTGTCTCTTTGTTCTGCTCTTGGGTCCAGCAGCTATCGCTCCCCTAACAGAACAATCTGGACAACAATGGACCCAGCGGACATGGACTCCTTCCGCCAAGCTCTCTCCACTCAAGGCGCCCTGGTCGGGGAACACTGCCAAGCTCTCCGGGAAATGATGGAGGCTTTTAAGGACCTCTCTACCCGGGTCGTGCAGATGGGTGCCCAACTGGACTTACTGGTCTCCCACACCACGGCTTCCCCGCCGGCAACGGTACCAACCCCCTGCTGGCCTGCTACGTCCCCTCCCAATCCCTGGTCGGCCCTGGTCTCACATTGGCCTTGATTTTGTAACCGGTCTTCCCCATTCTGATGATCACACTGTCATTCTCACTGTCGTGGACAGGTTTTCAAAGGCTGCTCACTTCATTGCCCTCCCCAAGCTCCCCACTGCCTCTGAAACCACCCAGCTGCTTGTAAAGCATGTTGTTCGCCTCCACGGGATTCCTGCCGACCTCATCTCTGACCATGGCCCCCAATTCATTTCACAGGTCTGGAAGGCTTTCTGTCGGGCGTTGGGGGCCTCAGTCAGCCTGTTGTCTGGTTTCTACCCACAGACGAATGGGCAGGCAGAGAGAGCGAACCAGGACCTTGGAACCGCGCTGCGCTGTGTGGTTGCGCGCAACCCCTCTGCTTGGAGCGAACATCTCTCATGGATTGAGTATGCGCACAACTCATTGCCCAGTGCAGCTACTGGCATGTCCCCTTTCGAGTGCTCCATGGGCTATCTGCCGCCCTTGTTGCCCACTCAGGAGGAAGACATCTGTTCCCTCGGTACAGCACCATCTCCGCCGTTGCCGCAGGGTGTGGAAGGATGCGCGCGCCACTCTGCTGAGCAGAACCGGCGTATCGCTGACCGTCGCAGAGTTCCCGCTCCTGCTTATCGAAGTGGGTCAGCATGTGTGGCTTTCCTCAAGGGACCTCCCTCTTCACACTGGCTCTAAAAAACTAACCCCTCGCTTTGTGGGTCCCTTCCCTATTGATGCCATCATCAATCCGTCTGCCGTGAGGCTCAAGCTAACTCGGACAATGCGTGTTCACCCCACGTTTCATCTATCTCTGGTAAAACCAGTCTCCACCAGCCCTCTCTGCCCCCCAGCCACGCTCCTCCCCGTTTGATTGACCACCCGGCTTTCACCAACCAGCGGTTACTGGACATGCGTCGTCGGGGTAGGGGTTTTCAATACCTCAGAGATTGGGCGGGATATGGGCCCGAGGAAAGGAGCTGGATTTCGCGGGGACTCATCCTCGACCCCTCTCTCATTCGGGATTTTCATCGGGCTCACCCTGAGAAGCCTAGGCCGCCAAGAGGCGTTCATTGAAGGGGAGGTCCTGTCATGGCCAATGTTGTGGTGCTGTGTGTTCTCCCCCTATGTTGGCCACACCCCCTGTCTGTCTCTGTGCTTTGCCTGCCACTCAACTGCTCACACCTGGCCTGCATCAACTCATCAACTCCCCTTCAAATACACCTGGTTTCCCTGCAGTCATCGCCAGATCGTACTGTGAGATACCGTGGTAGTTACTCGTTCCTGGCTCCAGTGTATACTCTCTAATGTTTTCTTTTGTTGAGTTCTCGTGCCTCACCTTTGTTTTCTCTTGCCTATAGTTTTTGGATCGTCGCCTGCAGTCTTCACTCTCTCTAGCTTGATACGCCCCACTCTCCAACCTACCTCCTGCCTCACTCCTGGTTTTACTCAATAAACCTGTTCACCGTCACTCCAACTCCTGTCCTGTCTCTGTGTTCTGCTCTTGGGTCCAGCAGCTATCGCTCCCCTAACATTTTTGTTTTCATGTTTCCCAAAGCCTGTGTTTTGAAACTTGTGTGTTGCTACTGATTGACCTCACCATAGCCTACTTTTTTTGTGGATTTTACAGTGAGGCATTTCTTTGTGCAGACAGGGATATTATCTTTTCATATGGTTTGTATGCTATTTTGTATAGGTTTATACAATACACACTAAGTGATGATAGGGCCAGTGCCGGCGCTCCGCACACGCAGAACACGCACTGCGCGTAGGGCACCAAGTGCCTGGGGGGGCACCAAAAAAAAAAAAAAAAAATCATCATCATAACAATAATCATAATAACACCATATATTTAAAATTAAACATGTGTAAAACGTTAATAGATAAGCAATACAAAAGTAACATTTGCTCGAGAAAAAGATGTGTCTCCCTCTCTCCCCTTGGTGCCCCCTCCCCCACATCCCAGTGGTATGTTCGACATCATTCTCAAGTTTGGCAGACACCTGTGTTTGGACATGGCCTCGAAAAGGCATCAAGAGTCTGGGGTGGATAAGAGAAAGAAGAAGAGACATCGAGATGATGCACACGCATCGATGGCAGGTAAGACAATGTTTTAAATAAAAATGTCTAATTCTGTAACATTTAGTCCTTGTATGAATGTCTATGCTCATGCCAGGGTTAACGTTACCATTAACGTCAACAAACTAACGTTAGCTCCTATATTCTTTCAGCCATCAGAAGTCGTCAGCCTACGTTATGTAGCCTACGTTATGCTAGCATGTGTACTGTGAACCAACGAGTATGCAATTGTGTACTGTAGTGGAAAAAGTAATGCTACAGAAGATACTTTAAAGTAATGAGTTGATGAATGGAGAACGGCTCTTGGTAACTAAGGTTGAGCACCGAAACTCGGTTCCAGTAGGGAACCGGTTCCGACGTAAACGGTTGTAACGAGATCGAATAAGAACGCACATTTCGGTGCCTCGTAACGGTGCCTTTTTTTTTTTTTTTTTTACACATAGGCTTACATAAACCTGTAATTAATATTTAATATTGTTTTTAAATCAAGGTGCAAAACTGTATTTCAGTGTACAATCCCTGAGTATTTCTTTTATTTCTGAATGCAGGGTCAATGCTTAGATATGTGCAAGGAGTTCCTCAAGACCAGGAGAAAGATTTAGATGATCAACCATCCACCAGCAGTTCAAGCACACATCATCAACCACCAATCTCTGCAGACTCTGCAATAGCACCCAGCCCTGACCAACAACCATCAACTACTAGTTCAGATACAACCCAGCCCACAACCACCGGCAGAGTGAGTCCTGTCACTGAGAGGCCATCAGCAAGTGACATTGTAGAGACGTATGTGCCCCCTCCAACTGATCCTGCTCTATGGCCAGCACACATTTAAGATGCTGATCGGGTTGAAATTGTGCACAGAGGGCCTTTCAAAGTCAGCCCTGATTTTAGTTTTCCAAAGGGACCCGATGGAAGAGCATTTCATTCCAGCCTCCAGTTCAAAACCTTACCAAATGGAGAGAAGGTTAACAGAAGCTGGGTAGTGTACTCTCCACAGAACAATGCTGTGATCTGCTTTGCATGTAAACTTTTTAGTGTGAAGGACATAAAGCTGACTGCAGAGGGCCACAGTGATTGGTCGAACATCAACACCAGTTTGAGACGTCATGAGTGTAGCCCAAACCATACACAGTGCATGGTTAAGTGGAGAGAACTGGACACACGGCTTAAAAAGGGCATGGCAATAGACCAACAGGAGTTGACATTACTGGAGGCAGAAAGGAAAAAGTGGCGAGATGTTCTGAAACGCCTGCTCTCAATCACTCTCTCACTGGCTTCAAGAAATTTGTCTTTTAGAGGCTCTTCTGACCGTCTTCATGAGCCAGACAATGGCAACTTTCTGAAGGAAGTGGAGCTTATGGTAACATATGACCCTGTAATGGAGATTCACCTGGCTAAAAATTCCCGCACACACTACCTCAGTCATGAGACACAGAACGAACTCATTCAGATAATCTCTTCAGAAACATTAAGCACTATAGTGAGACATATCCAGTCAGCAAAATATTTTTCTATCATTCTTGACTGTACCCCAGATTTGAGTCACAAGGAACAGATGTCAGTCATAGTGCGCATTGTCCATCTCCAGCTACAACCAGACATTAAAGAATACTTCCTGGGATATATTGATGTGGAGGAAACTACTGGCCTTAGCCTGTCAAATGTTATCCTAGAGAAGTTGAAGAAGCTTGGCATTCCATTCGAAAATTGTCGAAGACAGGCCTATGACAATGGAGCCAACATGAAGGGGAAGAAGCAAGGTGTTCAGGCTAGACTTCTACAATTAAACACAAGAGCATTGTTTGTTCCTTGTGGAGCTCACACCATGAATCTCGTTATAGCTGATGCTGCCAACTCCTCCCAAGATGCCACTGGCTACTTCGGCTATTTGCAAAAGTTATACAATTTCTTTTCAGGGGCCAGCCAGCGATGGGCCATTTTGACAAAGCATGTCCAACTGACACTGAAATCTTGGAGTGATGTTAGATGGGAGAGCAGGTTTAAGAGTGTAACAGCTGTCCGGAATCCAACAAAGGAAGTGAGAGATGCTCTCCTGGAGACTAGGGAGGCTGTAAAGGATCCAGTGGCAAAATTGGAGGCTCAAGCTCTTGCTGAGGAAGTAGCCTCATTTCGATTTTTGATTTGCTCTGTTGTGTGGTGTGAACTTCTTACCATCACAAACCAGGTGAACAAGCTACTTCAATCAAGTTCTATGCAGCTTGATATTGCCGTTAGGCTCATTGACAGTGCCAAAAGTAACCTCACCAAATACAGACAGTCTGGGTTTGACAAGGCTGTGTCAACTGCTAAGGAACTCTGTGAGGCCCTGAATTTAGAACCAGAGCTTAAGAAGAAAAGACTCAGGAGCACAAAAAGGCAGCTTGCGTATGAAGCTGTTGAAGAGCCCTTCAATGATGCCCTTAAAAAGCTTGAGGCCACATTTTTCAATAGTGTCGTGGACTCTTCTTTAATGTCACTGCAGGAGAGGTTTGAGACCATGAATCAAGTCAAAGAAAATATGGAGTGCTGCTTGATTTCAGCAAAGTTAATGGAATGTCCAAGGAGGACTTAAAAAAACACTGCAATGAAGTACACAAGACACTTACGGAAAAGGGAACAGCTGACATTGATGGACCTGAGATGCTGCAGGAAATCATCAACCTTCCTCAGCTACCACCAGAGACATCTGCCTTGGAAATGCTGACATTTCTTCATGACAATCAGCTCCAAGAGGTGTATCTTAATCTGTGGATTGCTTTGCGAATTGTACTGACTCTCCCCGTCACAGTTGCCTCTGCTGAGTGAAGCTTTTCAAAACTCAAGCTCATTAAAACATACCTGCGTTCATCGATTGGGCAGGAGCGTTTAAGTGGACTGGCCGTCATCAGCATCAATCGAGACGTGGCTCAGAAACTGTCATATGATGACCTGATTGCTGATTTTGCAGCCAGGAAATGCAGACGTGTCCCTCTGTAGGCACTGTATTATTTTATTTATTTCAATGTTTGGTGCTATTGTTAATGCACAATTAGTGTAGTCTTTTATCAAGATTTTAATTTCTCTTATTTATTTTATATAGAAGTAACTAGTAATAAGTTACTAATTACTTTTTTTGAGTAACTACCCAACACTTATGGCATGTGAAAAACTTTATATTTGGATTGATAACGCATGAAAATATAAATGAATGATCTTAATTTCTTTTCTTTCGCAAGTGACCACGGTATAAGCGGGATAATGCCCTTTGAGGTGTCCAAAACATTGAAAGAACGAGAGACGATTAAAGGGGACTACTTTTTTAGGGAGATGAACTCAAACAGAGTATACATTTAATAAGCATGCAATACGAATAAGAAAAAGCATAATTAAAGTATTTTAATTGCTTTCTTATGTTGGCAAGCAAGAAGTAGACTATACGGGATAATCACCTCAAGGCAGGGCAAAGTATCGTGGAAGGTAAGCTGTCCACGAGCCGGGCATATTAAACTGTTTATTGCCCTGCCTTGAGGTGATTATCCCTTACATATATAATATCATGGCCAAACGCTCAGTGCTCCTCCGGGTGGCCGTAGCGCGGGGTGCTCTCGTAGGGATTGGGCTTCGAGGGGTTTGTTTACCGGTATTGCTTTGGTTACCGGTCTTGTGTGTTCCAACGGTTTATTAGGTATCTAATAAATCGCTGTCTAATCAATACTTCATTCACTGCCTCTTCCGTGGTCATTACAATATTATGAATAGACTGCGTCGGGTTCAGGTGATGACATGCAATGGTAGCAGTTTAATAAAGGATTTCGACATGTAATGGTGGTTATCTCGGCTCGGTAATTCGCCTGACAAAACTTGCAAAGCAACAGATTATGATTTGTCCCGTGACAAAACTTGGGCGACAACGCGAACGGGCGACAAATATGTCTTTTGGTGTGAACGTAGCATCGACCCGTCTCCTCAGCTATGGAATGGCAACAATGTTGCAACCTAGGGAGGGGGCATCGCTTACGTGTACGCTTGTATTACAGTCAACGAAGATAGTGTTTATCAAAATACAAATTTTAACGAGGCACAAAGGAAAATGTAATTGAGTAAAGAGTAGAATTCTAAATCAAATATTTACTCAAGTAAGAGTAAAATTGCAGACTTAAAAAACAACGTGAAAAGTACTCGTTATCGGAAAGAAATACTTTTTTACTGATTTGCGTTACTTGTAACGCGTTACTACCACCACTGTTAATAGGTAATAATACACTTATATGCTTATTAAAATTAATTGGTGTTAAGACTATCTATAAGTGTTAATAATAACATAATAAACATGTTTATTGTGAGATTATAAGAATTTTATAAGCACTTAAGAAACGTTAACTATTTGTTTATTAATAATAATCATGAGTTTCTTATAGTTGTTAATAAAAAAGAAATCCTTTCTTAAACTGCTAATTATGCATTTTGCAGGTACGGGATCTAAAGCGGGAACAATTCTTATTAAGGTTAATAAGTCTGCAGATGTTGAGCGAGTGTGATCTGTTTTGTGCCTCATAATATATCCTTTAAAGGCTTTTATTTTGAAGGCAATTTTAAACCGGAAGTTCTTTTTACGCAAGTGGTTGATGAAGTGTTTGACGAACGTTTGGAGCAGTGTTTTTCAACCTTTTTTGTGCCACGACACACCTCAGACAAGGAAAAAATCCCACGGCACACCAACATGTTATCAAACGCGAAATTTATTATAACAAATAAAATAAAATACAGTAGCCTTTACATTTATTGTTTAAAGACTTAAAACTCACTCAGTGTGAAATCTGGGCCTGTTTAGATGCACACAAACGTATCCTGGCAGAAATTGATGAGGCACACGCGTAGTTCCTCATCAATTGATCGCAGACAGTTTTTAGTTTCTGTTATTACACAAAATTGCAAACAGTCGGCTTTTCAGGGGTCTAGTTTTAATGTAGTTCACCATGCTCACAACGTTATCCAACACACTGGCCAACTCCGTTGGAAAAGTTTTGGCAACAAGTGCCTCGCGATTTAAAAAGCAATGCGTGACTACAACATTAGGGTTCTTCTCCCGAACTGTTTACGAAGCCTTTGATGCGCCCGACCATGGCTGCAGCTCCGTCAGTGCACACACTTACACAACTCAACCACTGCAGTCCTCCTTGTTCAAGGTATTCTGATGTGACCCGAAAGATTTCCTCTCCTGTTGTTTTATCGGGCATTGCTTTGCAAAAAAGGAAATTCTCGCAGATAGTCTCTCCATCCACAAAGCGCACGTTGGCCATTAGTTGCGCATGGCCACTGATATCTGTGGATTCACCCAGTTGCAAAGCAAATTTCTCACTACAACGTATCTTCTCCAAAACCACACTCTCTATGTCCGCAGACATATCATCAATTCGTCTCGCTATGGTGTTATCTGAGAGGGGGACTTTAGCCACTTCTTTCTCTGCATCTTGGCCTAGAATGGCATTGACAATGGCTTTGCAGGCTGGTAATATTAATGTTTCCCCCACAGTGTGTGGCTTTTTTGATTTAGCCACAAGTTCAGCTACTAAATAGCTAGCATGGAGGGCTTTCTCGGACACCTTTGTGGCTTTCCTCATCAAAGTTGCCTGTTTCCCAGTGCTGTCACGCAAACAAACAAAATAGTCCGAAGGCGTATTTTGGAGGGACGGGTGTTTGGTTTGCAGGTGTCGCTTAAGCTTGCTAGGGACCATGGCACTGTTTGATAGCTTCTCCCCACATACTACGCACAACGGACAGGGTGGAACAGGATCCCCAGTAAAGGAAAAACCAAATGACAGATACGAGTCACTGTACAGCCTTGAGCTCACCGTTTTTGCTTTCTTTTGAACCCCACTTGCTGTGAGCTCATCGACTGGATTGGTTATAGGGGGACTTTGATCATGAGTGGGTTCTTTTCTTTTCAAATATTTATCCTTGTTTGTGTTGCGTTACTCGTGTGTACATCAATCACTTAATCTGTAATTTATTGTTTGCATATCTGTCAATTAATTGCGCTGCCTACCGCCACCAACAGGCATATGGGAGTTTTTATGTTGCATACCACCAACAGCGCGACCACGCACACTCGGCTCAGACTGGCTTACACGGAGTAGACCAATATATATATATTTTTAACCAATGAAGTGAATTCGCATCATTTTTCATGGCACACCTGTCCATCTCTCACGGCAGAGCAGTGTGCCGTGGCACAGTGGTTGAAAAATACTGGTTTGGAGAACCTGTCGGAATCGTCAGCACGAGCACCCCAGCCCATCAACTGACAAAAGACAGGAACAAGCACAGAAAACACGGATAATAGGAAGAGGTCTGAACTGGAGGATGACTCTGAATGTTATGCTATAGTAACGGTAGCTGGTTCTAGCTACCTAGCTGTTTGCTAGCAAACTTTTTTGGCTTACATTACTTTCTTTCAGAGGCTTTGGCGTGCTACTTTTGAGCTAACGTTTAGCTTATGCTATCATGTGAAACTAGGTGACAAAACGTATCTAATTCTATCAGTTGCGTCATGAATCCATGTATAAACAGCTTAATGCTTATTGTTACCTGTCTGCTAACTATCTATTGTGGTCAATGTTATTTGTGTTTCTTAATAACAAGAAAGACCAGCCAGAATAATTCTCAACCATCCCGAGGCCATGGAGAAGCTGGACTCGGATCGTCTAGTCCGTTTTTTAAAATGTTGATGTTCAAGAATACGATCTGAAGTTTTTAAAATTATTATTATTTTTTCCAAAAGAGCTGTTGTGTTTTTGTGCTTCACCAGCATAACATTGTATATACAGTATATGTATTTTTTATTTGACCTTTTATCAACCTTGATAACATATAGTACTCTTAACTGCTTAACTTAACTGCTTATAAGTGTATATTAAAGGACTTATTAACCTTAATAAGCATTGTTCCCGCTTTAGATCCCGTACCTGCAAAATGCATAAATACCAGTTTAATAAAGGACTTATTAACCTTAATAAGCATGGTTCCCGCTTTAGATCCCGTACATACAAAACGCATAATTGTCAGTTTAATAAAGGATTAACCTTAATAAGCATAAAAAATGCTTAGTAAAGGTTTAACAATGACATAATAGGTAAGTTAGTAAGGCTCAATAAATGGGTTTGTAACGTGTTTATTAACAACTATAAGAAACTCATAAGACCATTATTAATGTTATCAAGCAATCGATAAATAGTTAACAAGTTTCTTATAAGTGCTTATAAAAGTCTTATAATCTCACAATAAACATGTTATGTTATTATTAACACATTGATAGTCTTATTAACACAAATTAATGTTAATAAGCATATAATAAGGTCTTATTACATATTGACTAAGGCTTATTGCAACAACCTTAATATAAAGTGTTACCCATATTTCTTTATCCTTGTCTGCGATCTGCACTGTTTGTGTCATCTTCTTGCTGCGCATCTCATTTTAAACCATTGCTATAGACCATAAATTAAAGGGTTGTGCTTCCTTTGCTGCAACCCACTGCTGTGCCTGAACGGGAAGAAGAAGTAGCTTCACATGATCAGGTCAGCAGCTGCTGACCTCCATTCTAGCATCCAGATCCAGAGAATTGGAGGGTGTGACTTACCTCCATACTAGCATCCAGATCCAGAGACATGGAGGGCGTGAATTCATACTGCTCAAGCTGCACCATGCCTGCAGGAAAGGCCAGAGGGACAACTTACTATAAGCAAACAACAAACTACTAGCGAGTAGGGATGGGTCAGAATATTTGATTATTCTATTATTCGTTCCCGAGGGTCAAAGTCTATTTTTAACATTTGGAGCGTTAACATTTTTTCCCATGCAAATAAACAAGAATTAACGGATGGAACTAATGTTGGACAGGTGTTCAAGGGCATTAATCCGCTTACACCATGGTCACTTGCCATAGAAAATAAATGAAGACCATTCATTTATAGGGGAATTATTTGAAAACGGCGGATGCGCGCGCAGAATGATTGCAAAATTACAATTTGTTTGACCGGTTGCCATGGTTATCTCTGTGTGGTTAATTTGCAGTTGGGGTGTTAATTAGCGATGTTGTCAGCTTACTGTTACATTAAACTGTAATCAGAAAAGGCGGTTATATGCTATAGACCCTAGAGTATCTGTGGTATAAAGGCTGGGACGAATTTCGAATTATAAATATGTACACTTTATGTTGAAATTATAGACCGTCACGATTCAGCATACCATAGATACTGTAGGGTCTATAGCGTATAACCGCGCTTTCGGATTACAGTTTAAAGCATTTTTCACAATTAACCAGCTCTCGTTTTGATGGCTGAACAGGCAATTTGACTGGAACTACTTAGCAGGTAGTTGTTTTTTTTGCGTTTAAGATACTGTTATTTCTTTCCGACGATCCATGGCTGCCTTTGTGAATGTCGGCACACATCGAATAATCAATTATTCGTTCGTACCACCCACCGATTATTCGACCATGAAGATTTTGAGTTATTCACATCCCTACTAGCGAGTACGGCACTGATCCTCTAAGTCCCAATTGCTAATCTAGACATGTTGTCTTGGTTTTTGAGTGTGTTTGTGTGACTGTGTTTTTGTGTGTGCGAGACAGAGTAAACACAGTTCGGAAAAACAATAGGCAAGCAGTCTTGCCTATTCATACAAATTTAAATTTCATAAATTCACACATATTGATATATTTCTGTATAAAAAACTTTGGATCCAGGGGAGGTTGTCTTGAATCAGATGTGTGTCTGACCTTGTACCGGGTCCCTGGTCAGACCCAGCTGGTTGATGATGTACCGGGGGATGTCCGTTTTGATGCCTTGACCGACCTTGGCGTGACCTTCTGCGGCCTCTAGCAGGTGGTAGAACTCTTCCGGGTCAAATTCCTGTTAACATATAAAAAAAAATGTCTGTTCACTTCAACATCAGTCTTTCAAATACCACCCGTTCCGATTCATTACAAAACAATTTAAGAAAGCATTAAATTGTTAAAAAAATGATTAGGTGGTTATTAAAGTTAGATTTGGGAAAATCGCAGTAACATCATGCTCCAACAGACAGTGTTCCCGACAGACATCCCCAATACAATTATCCCTTGTCCTACCCTATCTGTTTCTACAGAATCAATCGAGCTTTCCATTTAGGAACTGCTATGCTCCCTGGTCTCCATTTCCTCACCAGGCACTCGAGGAGGCGCGCTGGCCGGGAAATGATGATAAGTATCTTCTTCACCAGCTGGATGATCACTGTCACCTCATCACTCTCAGAGCGCTCGTACGCCTACACACACAGACACACACACACACAGTTAAGCCGCTTGGAGAGTCGCCGCAGGAAAAATCACCCTGTGTGGGCCAATACGGTGAGCTAAGAGATGATCAGATCATATATCGTGCTGATTACATGATAGCAAATATATTTAGCTTTTCATGTCACAGCTAATTAAGTTAGCAAAATCATGTGATGGCTAATATATCACAGCTATTCCCTTTAGTTAATAATGTCATAGCTATACAATAAGCAAATTATGTCATGGTAAATGCACTGAGCTAAACATACATACAGCTTATTGTATCATAACTACTACTTGTAACAAACTGTGATAGCTAGTAACTACTTGTTAAATAGCTTATACAATTCACCGGACATAGAAAGGTTTCTGTAGAATATGTTTCTCGAGAATGAATGTCCTTTACAGGTTGTATTTGCATTATTTCTGCTCAGCTAACCGCAGGATTATTTTAACACTTTGGGCCAGTCGGCTGACCCTGACACAAATCCTTGACAACTTCACGGTTGAAAGAGCCACATACTGAACACGTATTTCAAATCAGTTGTTGAAATGAATGAACCACTTCAAAGTGGTTTGTCTCTCGCCTGCTGTAGACAGCGGCTATCTAGTGGGTAGACTGTTTGACTCCCAGCCGTAAAAAGAAAAGTCCTAGGTTCCTTCCACATTGTTTGCAGCCCATCTGTTGCCTTTGCTTTGGATAAATGTCCTAAAATAGTCCACTTCTGCTCACAGTGCTGAGATGTCTAGATCGACAGGGCTGACGCGTGGAACACGGTGACACCAAGGTGTTATAAAAGCTGGCTCATCGGCACAGAGAGGTTGTTAAAATAAGCTTGATATCGGATGAGGTACAATCAACTGATTGTGAACAAAAATAATGTCTCCAAGCTTTTAACTGAAATGTCACAAATGTTGGTTGTTTCTCAAGGATGGAAAGAACAAAGAAGAATGGGATTTTTTCTTAATACCGAAAGTACATGCATTTTATGTGCAAATATTTATGAAGCATTTCAGATTATGCATTAGTAGCACACAGCTGAACCAGTGCAACCTTCTGAGGGAGGGAAAAGAGTTGAGTTGAGTCGACCCATTTCCACATGGTACACAAAATCAAGTTCAGGCAAGGGTCTTTGTACACCCTCACACACAGACACAGACACAGACAGAGAGAGAGAGAGCCATTGAGAGAGCGAGCGAGCGAGAAAGAGAGACAGCTAACAGGGGAGAGAGAGCAAGCGAGCTACAGCGAGAAGTGAAGATAGAGCAAGGATGAGTGTGACATTGCATGTTCTTTTCTATGGGAACAGTTATCGGCTGGGCTGTGGCCTCATTGCCAAGTTGGCTGGGCCTCCCGTCTGTCAGCGTGTGCACACGGCCCGGTGCTCTCCGGCACACCGCGGAGGAGATGGGAAACGGGGTTGCCATAGAAACTAACATTCTATCACACAGGGATGCAAACAGGCGAGGGGTGAAAGTACATCTGAGGAATAGGGGGTGCTGGTAGGTAAACCAGTGACGGAGGGCAGGGAGGGGGTTTGCGTCTGGATGGTGCACAAATGCTATGAGGACTGGAGCAAGCCTATGAAACTGGCGCTGCTGTTCACACTATAAACAATATTCATAACCTCTAACCTTTTCTATAGTTTTTAGACCTTCTCATGTGCTCACACTGCATGCTAGTTCCTAATACTAATTTACCTCCTGCTCTAAGGTAGGGTCTTTCCCCTACACATAGGTACCGTAACTACCAACATATTGACTGGTCAAGCACAATAAGCAACATACCCAAGTTAAATTCCATACTTTTTTAACATAAGAAAACCCCAACAAATAAATTGCTGGGGAATATTTTTTATGACAGTGAGTGCTCCATCTCCTCTTACATCAGCTTTTTATTGCCCCTCCAGTCAGTAGCTCTGGTTCTGATCTGAAAAGGCTCCTGACCCTTTAACATTTCTCCTTGAATTTGAATGAATCACACAAGTGACCTTTTATTGTATCAAAAGAGTGAGTCTCACTGAAGAAGTGAGTAGTTTGCATCCCTGATCACAACAGAGATTAGACCTTTGACACATTTTTTTTTAAAAAAGCTCTATCTCTCACTCTGCTGTGCTCTAAAACCTAACAGAGACACATTCGTTTTGGAGAATATCTTTTTGCACCTATGGGGCTGTTTATCGTCCTCAGGGCTTTGTCTCGGCTGTTCAGATTGGTTTACTCTGGCTAAATGGTTGGATATTACATGTACATTATATGTACATTATCTGTGAGATAAAGCCATTCAGTGGTTTTGATAGGAGTCGGTTATGGCAAGGTCAGAAGGAGATGCTGAGAATACATTTCTCTACCACAACAAAGAAGTGTCACTGCCCGAAGCCCAACATGTATGTGTGCATATAGCAGTACAATACTTTCGTAGAGGTTAGTCTATAAATATTTAAATTAACTGAAATTAGAAGACAAAAAGGCAATTATAAGATACACTCTTGGCACGAGTTAAGGACAACATGCATAACACTAGCATAATTATTTCTATATAAAGATGGCAACCCATCAACACTTTTCATTCCCTACTCTGTTGGTTTTGGATACCATGTGACCATGTGTGAATCTTCATAGCAACCGAACCACACAAAAAAAAGTCAGATCTTGAATGAAGGAGAAAATCCATATGCAAGGTTATGTTTAACACTAGTTTAAATAAAACGTAACGTTACCCTTTTGAAAAATATCACAGGGTGCAGGAGATGGGCTATGACTCTCTGTTTTGGATACCGTGTGACGTGCCCTAACACCATGTGATCCGTGTACGGATCTCCCTAGCAACCGAACAAACCAGCACTCCTGGTCCGCTAACCTCGTGGATCAGCTTCTCAAGCTTCTCCTGGAGCTCAGCGAAGTACCGGGAGGTGACCAGGCCCTTCTGGGACTTGTCCAGGCAGTCGCGGCCCAGCTCTGCCAGCTGGTGCTGGATGAAGCCCAGCACCCCGTCAGCCAGGGGCAGGCAGCTGTCCGTGCAGCAGTGGCTGATCACCTCTAGCAGCCGCTCCTCCATCTGGGCGGTGGCCTGGAGGGGTGGGAGGACATTGCACGCACGCACGCGCACGCACGGACGGACGGAGAAACACACACACACACACACACGCACACACAAGTTGGCACAACAGACATGTGGAGCGGAGAGGTACACGCATGCAAACAAAACACACAACTTTGCGTTTGGTCTTGTATTGGCCTTGAAAATTGTAGCTAGATGTAAATACAAAATCAGGTTCATGCCAATGCCATTAGGGTATTTCTTTTTTAAAAACCCTCATGAGACTGTAATTAGTGCAAACAGTGTGTGTGAGATATCTTCTCATAGATTGATAGAGAACCCTGGTAATTTCAAAGTCATAGATTTTTTTCCTGGTTAAGAGCGTTCGTATTTGGATCTGAGGTATTTAGCAGATAACCTGCTTCTTCTCTTGGTTTGGAGAGGCCTCTATGGTTTTACTAGAGAGCCTGGAACCAAAGTCTTCTGTGGTTTGAATAGAGAACCAAAGTCTTTTCTTGGGTTAACAAGGAGATGTTGTCAGAGAAACCTACCTTGGGGAAGCGCTCTCTGTAAACATGGTTCATCATCACCGTCTCGTTGTCGAAAGAGCTGCTCGCTCGCCCAGGGCTACGACAGAAGCAAAAAACAACCGCTTAGTCCCTCCAGGACCACTGAATGTAACTGACGTCCATCTATCCAGTGTCTGGCCATACCTCGGGCAGACTTAATAGATGGCTCCCTCATGGCCTCTCTTCACTTCTGTCTTGTGGTTAGGGTGTTTTGACTCCAAGTTAAAAGATTCTGTGTTTGAACCCCAATGTCTACACGCCCCATCACTAAATACTTGGCTGAACTGTAAACTAGAAAAACTGCCGTCACAATTAACATCCATGGTGGCCCGGGCATAGCGCCTTTATAAAGATACTGCTTCTGGATTGAAAAGTTCCTGCCAAGTTCAAGGTACATTTGCACAATGATCTGGTCTCAGCAGAGACCTTGACTCTGTAGGTGGTTATGTCATATTTGGAAGCTCAATCTGTACATTTTTCCCAAATAAATCTCACCAAAAGTAACTATTTAAAGGGTAATTTTTCAATATTTTCTTCCGGGGGGCATGCCCCCTGACCCGCCTAGTTGCTAGGTAACCAACTCACAGCACCACCGCTAGGAAAAAGCTAGGGGAAACACTGTATATATGTGCCAATGGTGGATGATTTAATTTAATTTAAGTGAAATTTAAAAAAAAAAAAAAAACATCTTCCAATAGAGTTGAGTGCATACATTTCTTAACATGGGTTGACCCAGCAATCAAACCCCTTACCTGGTTAGTACTGACGCCAGGGGCGGATGGTGAAAAGGGGCGATTTGGGCGACGCACTACCAACTGGGAGAAAGAGGATTTTTTTTCTAACAAATTCTATCACAGCAAAAGTAGTTTTCAGTGTTCTAGAAATATTATGTCATTGTCCAATCAGAATCGTCTGATTCAAGTCGCGTTTCAAATGGTCCCGCCTCTCAAAAGTTACCAAAATTAATAATTAAACAATTTTCTACAAAGGGGGGAAAGTCCTACACCCGAGGATTTTCAACAAATTGGTACGGGAAAAAAAGCTGGCTAGCAGGTTGTAAAGAAGCTAACGCAGTCTTCTGCTACCACTGCCTACTCTTCCACCCTGACACCCTGACGAAAGACAGCACTGGTTGGGTATCGACAGGTGTGACAGACATGCACCATCTGTCTGAGAAAATCAAGAAGCATGTGATGTCAAAGATCCAAATGGATAGCTGCTTGAGATTTGTGACTATTGGGAGGGTGAACATTGCCACTCAACTGGGCGAGGGATACCGGCTAGCTGTTCGTCGCTACAACGATGAGGTGAGCAAGAACCGACACATCCTCAACCGGCTCATCCAAGACGGTGCAGAACAAGCTTTTGGAATGTATGCTAGCGGTCGCACGGGAAAGGATTGTGGAGGAGGTCAAGTCAGCTTGCTATCTGGCAATCCAAGCTGATGAAACTATGGACGTCTCCACGCAGACACAGCTGGTGCTTGTGCTAGGATACATTGATGACAACCATGCAGTCCAGGAACGTTTTTTTGAGTTTATTCCCATCTCGGATTCAACGTCAGTTTCAATTGCCAGTGTACTTTTGGAGAGACTGAACCAGCTTTTGGCCGACGACAACGACAAAATGAAACTCGTTGCACAAGCTAACGGTGGTGCCAGTGTGATGAGGGGAGGGAAGGCTGGTGTGCAGCAAAAGGTGCGTGAACATTTTAAGAATGCCCATTATGTGCATTGCTATGCACATCACTTTAATTTGATGCAGCAAGCTACCTCCCGCATCAAAAAAGTCAACGTTTTCTTTTCCGATCTGAGCGGTATTGCGTCATTCTTTTCCCAGTCACCGAAACGGTGCAGCGTTCTGGACAAGATTGTTTCACGAAGACTGCCAAGAGCTTCATCTACAAGGTGGAATTTTAACAGCAGGATCGTCAACACTGTGTACGAGAACCGAGATGACCTGCTTGAATGTTTTGAAGCCATCAAGACGGGTTCACATGGTCCATTTGACCAGCTCAGCGTGAGAGAGGCATCTGGCTACGTGAGGTTGCTACAGAACGAAGATTTCATTTTTTTCCTGTGTTTTTTTTCACAAAATCATGCCCCACGTCGACATTCTGTACCAGAAGCTCTAGAACAGGGGTGTCAAACATACGGCCCGCGGGCCGGATCCGGCCCGCGAGATGATTTGATCAGGCCCGCGACTTGTATAGCATAAATTTCTGAGATATTACACAGCACCTGAATAATCTTAACAGTATCTTAACTCAGTATAACGCATACAGCATACGCGCATTCAAGTTAAAACTGTCACTCTAACTAGCGGTGGCACCGCCCATTTCCCATGTCTAACCGTTGTGCGTGCGACCAGACGTAATGCTGATATGGATCAATACAAAGACAAGATAAAAGGATTGCTGCAGGAGATCAAGCAGAGGTTTAAGGTCTTCAGTGAACTAGAGAAGGAATTTGCCATTTTTCGCTCACCATTTACAGTCAAGCCTTCTGACATGCCAGCTGACATCCAACTCGAGATAATTGACTTGCAGTGTGATACCAATATGAAGGAGAAATTTGCGTCGGTGGGCTTGGGCTCATTTTATCATTATCTCTTGCCAGGGTACCCCAAATTAACATCCCTGGCTGCAAACGTTTTATCCATGTTTGGGACTACCTATCTTTGTGAACAGGTGTTCTCTGTAATGAACCTAAATAAAACAAAGCACCGCTCAAGGTTAACAAACACACACTTGAATGACATTGTGAAATGTGCTGCTACTCAGGATTTGACACCTGATATTGATGCACTTGTAAAGGCTAAAAGATGCCATGTTTCAGGAGCCAGCAGCAAATAGACTGTAGTGAGAAAAAAAAGAGTTAATCAGCAAGTAGGCCTGTGCCTAATTCTTGTGATGCTCTTTCAGAAATGTTTGCACTCTGATGAATACAGATCTTATAAGTTTACTCAGGTTTCATGTTAAACGACAATGAATATTGTGCAGCATATCATTCTCAGCTTCAGTAGCCTACAAAACAGTTTGATCTGATGTAGCCTTATCTCATAGCTCATGCACTGCTATAACTTTTATGTTTGTTTATTTTATTTATATATGCACATTTACATTTTCAAGGCAGTATGATAGCTTTCTTCATAGCTCCCACTTGAGTTTGTTTAGTGTGGTGAGTTGGTTCAGGTGTTCAGATGTAAAAATGTATTCACTCAACTCTATAAAAACAAACCAGTTGTTAATGAATGTGAAATGCATTTTATTTCAATTCCATTGGCCTATCTGTGAATAAATGTGTTGTGCTAATATAGATCCTTGTGATCCGTGATAATGTAGGCTACAAATGTAGGCTGAATGATAAAGCATAGTACTGAAAAACAAAGCTAATGATTTGGAGTTGACGTAGGTTATTTTGGTATTATTTTACCATTATTTTACTGGTCCGGCCCACTTGAGATCAGATGGGCTGTATGTGGCCCCTGAACCAAAATGAGTTTGACACCCCTGCTCTAGAAGAAGGACATTGAAGCAGTCTTTATCAAAAGGGCCCTCGAAAGCTTCACAAGCAGTGTGCAGACCATTAGGTAAGATAACATTTATATTATTTGATCCTTCTCAAAGCAAAGATTTGTTATGAGAACATATGCATGAAAGGAGACTGTATTTGTGTTCTTTTTTATAATATATGTTCTTTTTTATAATATATTGGCAGTGGTGTAATCTAGCTTGTTTTACTTTGTGCTGGACATCCTGGTTAGGCGAGGCACAATTGATATCTTAAAAAACAGTGTTTAACACTAACATTATGCATCCCTGCCCATTTTAAGTGGTATACTCATCATGCCTTCAGTGTGTCTTGAACAACCACACATAAAAGGTTGCCCAGATTACATTGATATTTTATCGTATTTGTCTAAATGCATACTTGACTGTAGATAGATTTATGAGTGAAGTTACCAAGACAATAGATAAAAAACAGTGTTTGACACTAACATTATGCATCCCTGACCATTTTAAGTGGGTATTAGGGATGGGCATTCGATTAAGTTGTCTTAGTCGATCGTCGGGAGAATTAACGATCAATTAGTCGATTAATCGTTAATATTTTACATAAAAATTTAGTTCCAACCAAGTATAACAACACCGGGACTTTTAACTATACATGTATCACTCCGCTGTTTATGTTCTGCTAGCTAGTGTGTGTGTTGCTTGGCAACAGTTCAGTTCCAGTCGTGGATCCATTTGTGTTGGCGGTGCCAAACAAATGTTAACTAATTAATGGTGCTTGTAGAACTGTTGTATAAAAGCAATATCACACTCGAGTTCGTGCTGTTGTGGTGAATATCAGCACGGCTGTGATTATCATCGGCACAATCACAGCCGTGCTGATACAACGCACTCCCTCTCGTGTGATATTGCATTAGTATTTATATGCTATATTCAAAATGCAATGAAAATACAAAAACAGCGTGTTTTCCTCATTGGGATCTTCATTATTAGATGAACAACTCAGTTAAACCAGATCCGTTCAATAGTTATGCGCTACTCTGCTCTAAGCAACGGAGCCTGCAGCTCGAAGCCGGTGCTCATGAACATAACTAAAAATAAACACAACCCTAGTTTCTTCCCAAAATAATAACAATAATAATATAAAAAAAAACAATCATGTTATAACTTAACCAAAAATATATTATACTTAATTCGGACAGGCTTTGCCAAATGTAACGCAAAATATAAAAAAAAGACCGAGAACAATGAATTAGGCTTAGTAACAAAGCTTCTGAAAATAGAACCAGTAACTCACACAACTTCAGCACCAGTCTATGGATTTTCGAGTCGATGCTAGGCTGAGACTGAGAGCACGATGCACCGCCACTAACCAGGGTCGGATGCGCGTTTTTCAAGTGGTACATCATTTGAGTCGTGGCCGTGTTGTACTTAAACACAGCTTTGCAGTGTTGGCAGTGAACTAAGTCATTTTTTAAACCATAATGGTCCCACACCAGACTTCGCCGTGGCCTCGTCCGCTTCATGATTACTTTTGAAACACACAGACTCGCAGGTGACCGAGCAGGCCTGTGGCGTTTTTGTTTTTTTCAAATATTGCCCCCGTGTGGTTAAATGTTTAATTGCACACTGCATTAGTTTAATCGATGAAAAATTTACGTAATAGACGAAATTCTTAACGATCAATTAGTCGATCGTCGATTAATCATGCCCGTCCCTAGTGGGTATACTGACATCTTTGTACTGGATAAAGTGTGAACATGTGCATCATGTAGACTACAGTACTGTACACAGCCTAACAAACACATTATTGGTTTGTTTGCATTCAGAGACTCTGACCAGCTGCAAGAGCCATCAGGAACCGACAGACCAAGGACGGCTTTGACAGAAGAGGCGAAGCAGACTCTGTCTGAAGAGGTCTGCGACACCATCCTGGCTCACACCAAAGCGAGGTTCTCTTTGTGAGTGCTACCTTAGTACAAGGAAATATGTTTGAAAGGTACTGCCATTCATTTCCTGCTGATGCTCTGAATGCCACTATGAAGGCATATCCCACACTGAACAAGGCAAAGGTCAAGACGGAACTGTCTCTGATCTATGAGAATCCTGAATTCAAGGCTTGCTGTGGTGCACTGGCACTGTACCAAGTGATCATGAGCTACAACCTCCAGGAGACATTCTCTGAGACTGTGAGTTTGTTGAACATTCTCATAACTACTCCTATGACAACAGCTGAAGCTGAGAGATGTTTCTCAACTTTGAAAAGAATTAAGACATTCCTGCGAAATTCAATGGGCCAGGAACATCTGAATGCACTGGCCATGCTCTCTATGAAGAGGGAACTATTCCTCAACATGCGTGATTTCAATGAGAAAGTGTGACGACCCAGTTGGGTCTTTGACCCCGCCCCTGCTGTGTATGCCTGTGTTTCTCTCCCCCCTGATTAGGAGATTGTCGGCAGGTGTGGGATGGACCGGTGGCAGTATAAAGAGCCTGCTCAGACAGCAGACGAGGCTTCTCCCTCCTCCCAGCATTTGTATTCCTTTGTTCTTCCTTTGTTTGCACCTGGACTGATATTTACATTACCTTTTTGGTTACTTACATTTATACTGAATTGCACCACACTTCTTATTATGTTTGTTATATAATAAATTACTTATTATTGTACTAATAGCGTGGTCTCCCCGGTTCATGTTGCATGCCTGGAGCCAGCATGTCACATATGGGGGCTCATCCGGGATCGTTTCTGGAAGTGGGTAAGGTAAAGAAAATTTTCCTCCACTTGGTTGGATTGGCAATTTTTGTCAAATTGGCCTTTTGTTTGTGCTGACGGGTAGGAATTGCCTGGGCAGTAATATTACCTGTAATTGGGGAGACCCACGCTAAATTAGTTGAGTTGGTTAAATGATAAATTGAGATTTTGGATTAATTGGTCGTTGGGATTGGTTATTTGGTTTGATATGGGTTGCTTTGTTTGATTTGCTGGAGAGGAGTAGAGCCAATCAGGAGGCTAGGTGTAGCTTCAATTGGGTGCAGGTGTGGCGGTTACCATGGAAGGCTGGTAGATTAGATCTGCCGGAGCAACTGATAGTCCTCGCGTTAGGAGTAGAGCGCTTACCGCTGTTTATTGTTTTGTTTGTTATTTTTGGTGTGTGGGACGCGCACACAACATAAGCGTTTATTTTGTAGGGGTACAAGCATTGCTTAAAAGGGACATGGAAGCTTTTGTTGAGGCCCCATCAGAGGCTAAAGTTTATAAGTGTACCAAGCGACAATTGTGGGAGGTGGCTGAGCATTATGGATTGGAGGGTCTGCGGAAAGATTTAGGAAAAGAGGAACTACAGGAACGGATAAGATCGGGTTTGGTAGAGAAGTCTATTATAAAAACTCAGGCTGAGCCATCTACACCAAACGACTCGGATGAAGATTCGCGTTCTGGGGGCAAGGATTTGAGTTTCGAACAGAAAATGGCGCTCAGGCGTTTTGAGGCGGAGCAGAAGCATCTAGACCGTGACCGTGAAGCTGATTTAGAGCGGAGGCGTCTGGACCGTGAGGTTGCTTTGGAAATCGAGAAGCTGAAACGAGACACTGACATCGAGAGACTGAGAACTGAGTCTGAACTTCAGAGAGAGAAGTTTAAATCGATTGCCGAGGGGAAAATGCGGGGTACTGAAGCTGGGGATTCGAGGTCAGGCGTAGAGGGAAACCTCTCTAATATGATTAGCTTTTTACCAAAATTGAACGTCCGAGACCCGGACGTTAAATCCCCTTTTTGAGGGGATTGCCGATCAGCGGGAGTGGGATAATGCGGAGCGCACTTTGCTTCTACAAGCAGTTCTCGAGGGGCACGCCCAAGACGCATATGTGGCGTTGTCAGTGGTTGAGCGTAGGTGTTACTAGTCGGTGAAGGCAGCAGTATTGCGGGCTTACGAGCAAGTGCCAGAGTTTTACAGGCAGAATTTTAGGAATTGGAGAAAAGGTGACCGGCAAACATACTCTGAGGTGGCCAGAGACCTTGTTGGTTATTTTAACCGCTGGTGTTCCGCAGTAAATGTAGCAACCTTGGAACAACTGGGTGATTTAGTATTGGTATTGATTTAGGTATTGGAGCAGTTCAAAAACATTGTACCAGAGCATCTGGCTGCCTTTATAAATGAGCACAAGGTTAAAATGGCCGCGGAGGCAGCCGTACTCTCGGACGAGTATGCTTTGACTCATAGACCTGTCAATCACACTCGGGATGAGCGTCGGACCACTCGGTACCATGGGAACGATAGTGCTCAGGGGGTGGTTAGACAGGATTCCTCATATAGGAATAAGGTGCCATTATTGAGGTGAAAGTGGTCATTGGAAGAGGTACTGTCCGTCGCTACGGAATAGACTTCCAACCAAGTCAAACTTCAGTAGGCCATCCTCCGCTAATGGGGTTGGATGGGTGGCGAATGTTCGGCAGTCAAACCCCACACCCAACGTTGAGCAGGTGAATAAAGACCCTACGGAGCGGACTGCCTCGAAAGGGGGTTCAGGCTGTGGGGTGCTGGATCGTCCTGGGGAAGGTCAGTGCTTTTCTGAATCCGCTATTGGGCATATAGGTGAAGGCTACGGACCATTTATTACGGACGGATTTGTTTCACTTGTAGGTAGTTCAGAGAAGAGGCCGGTAAAGATTCTGCGGGATACTGGTGCTACGGAAACTTTTGTGGTTGAGTCCGTTTTGCCATTCTCAGGGCAGTCGAGCACGGGGAATGTTGTGCTAATTCGAGGCATGGGAATGCAGACTATGTCTGTTCCCCTCCACAATATCGAACTAAGTTCTGATCTGGTGAAGGGGAAGGTTGTTGTCGGCGTGTGCCCTGCGTTGCTTATACTGGGAGTGCATATCATTTTGGTAAACAATTTGGCAGGGGGTCGTGTCTGGCCAAGTGGGCCAGCACTACCAATAGTGACCATCGAGCCGTCCAAGTCTGTGAAGCAAGACGAGTGCGCATCACCATTTCCTGGAGTGTTTACTGCGTGTGCGGTCACTCGTGCAAACAGTCGGTTGCGAGACATGGATAGTCTGAGTGCAAATAAACGTGCATGCCCACAAATACCAAGTTTGCCATCAACGTTAGAATGTGATGATTTTATTCTGGGTCAGAAAGAAGATGATGGGTTAACAGAATTGTGGGATGGGGTTTTGCCAGGCGAAGAATTGCAGAGCGCAGACCGGGGATATTTGATTCATGATGGATTGCTTATGCGAAAATTTGTATCATTGAAAGATGAACTAATTGAGACGTTGTTGCAAATTGTTGTGCCAAGGAAATACAGGGAACAAGTGTTGAAGACAGCACATGGGGAGGGGGCTGGACATTTCGGGCTGAATAAGACATATGATTGGCTACTACAGCATTTCCACTGGCCGCGATTGAAGCGTGATGTGGCAGCGTTTATTAAAACATGTCATACCTGTCAAATAGCTGGTAAGCCGAATCAGTCCATCAAGCCCGCACCCCTACATCCGATTGTAGCAGTGGGACAGCCATTTGAACGTCTGTTAATAGACTGTGTTGGTCCACTACCCCCATCGAAGTCGGGTTCGAAATATTTGTTGACCGTAATGTGCCAAACAACAAGATATCCCGCGGCATTCCTGGTAAGGACTATACACACAAAGTCCATCGTTAAAGCCCTGTCGCAATTTATCTCTGTTTTTGGGATTCCGAAAGTAATTCAATCTGACCGTGGCAGGAATTTCACTTCCAAGATGTTTGGGGAGGTCTTGAATCAACTTTGGTGAAGCATGGCCTGAGTAGCGCATACCATCCGCCGAGCCAAGGTGCACTCGAGCGATTTCATTCCACCTTGAAGTCTTTGCTGCGCGCGTACTGTTCAGAGTTACAGCGTGATTGTTAAGAAGGTCTCCCGTGGTTGCTGTTGGCAGCACGGGAACTGTCGCAAGATAGTCTGGGTTTTAGCCCAAATGAGTTGGTATTTGCACACAAGGTTCGCGGTCCATTGTCCGTACTTAAGGATGGCTTGAAAGACTCGGAACCACCGGTTAATCTTATTGATTACGTGCATGGTTTTCGCCGCAGGTTGTTTTTGGCCGGGCGGTGCGCAAAGAAGAACCTGGCTAAATCTCAGGCGCGAATGAAGGAGATCTTCGATCGAGACGCCGAGAGGAGACTGTTTACTCCAGGGGATCAGGTATTGGCGTTATTGCAAATCCCTGGCTCACCGTTTCGGGCAGAATTTTCTGGCCCTTATGATATTGTTCGCCAAGTCACTGATCAAGACTATGTGATTGCAACACCAAATCGTAGGAAGTGTTCTCAGCTTTGTCACGTCAATTTATTGAAATCATATTATTCTCCGTTATCCAGGAGTGACGTGACTGCCATGGGATCTGCTGCGTTGGCAGTGGGGGGTAAGGCTTCGGCTTCTCCCGTGGTGGCAGCTGGTGGGGAGGATGAAGGTGGCCCGGATGACTGTTTGTTATTGCCACGACTGAAGAATTCGGAAATGTTGAAGAACCTTGATGGACTATTGGGGCATATTTCTGAGAAACAGAGGGGTGAACTAAATTCTCAGATTTTGTTATTTTCGTCTTTATTTTCCGATGTACCGACATGCACAAACGTGATGGAGCACAATATAGACGTCGGTGATGCTGCGCCAATAAGGCAGCGTTTCTACCGTGTCCCACCAGCTAAACACAAAATCCTTGAGAATGAGGTTCAGTATTTGATTGGCAATGGGCTGGCTAAATCGTCCTACTCAAGTTGGGCTTCACCGTGCTTGCTGGTAGCAAAACCAGACAGCACGTTTAGGTTCTGCACAGATTACCGCAAAGTTAACATGGTAACTAAGCCTGACTCCTTTCCACTTCCTCGGATAGATGACTGTATAGACCGTGTAGGGGCTGCAAAATTTGTCACAAAACTGGATCTTCTCAAAGGGTATTATCAGATCCCATTAACAAAGCACGCACAGGAGGTCTGCCTTTGTCACTCCGTCTGGTTTGTACTCCTACAATGTGATGAGTTTTGGTTTGCGGAATGCACCCGCTACCTTCCAACGTCTTATGAATCACGTGATAGCGGGACTGGAGGGTTGTGCCGTTTACTTGGACGATGTTGTGACAGTGGGTGATACCTGGGCCGTACATTTGTCCAGATTGGCGGCGCTGTTTGAGGGGCTTCGGGAGGCTAACTTAACAGTGAATTTGGCGAAGTGTGAATTTGCCCAGGCTACGGTGGTCTACCTGGGAAAGGTGGTGGGACAAGGAGAGGTGAGGCCAGTATGGGCCAAGGTGATGGCCATAGACAATTTCCCACCTCCTTCAACAAAAAAGGAGTTGATGCGGTTTTTGGGCATGGTGGGATACTACCGGAGTTTTTGTTCTAATTTTTATACGGTAGTTGCCCCACTCACAAATTTGTTGAAGGGAAAGGTTCAGTTTGTCTGGACTGACGAGTGCAAAAGTGCTTTTGATCATGCTAGGTTGTTGCTCAGCATGGCACCTGTCCTGGCGGCTCCCCGGCTTGACCATCCGTTTAGGATCCAGGTCGATGCCAGCCAGTTGGTGCAGGGGCAGTGCTATTACAAACGGATGAGCAGGACTTAGACCGTCCTGTCTGTTATTTTTCCAGGAAGTTTAATCGTCACCAGTTAAATTATTCCACAATCGAGAAAGAAGCGCTGGCCCTGGTGTGGTCGCTGCAGCATTTCGATGTGTATGTTGGTGGGGGTGTTCTTCCGGTGCTGGTGTTTTCGGATCACAATCCGTTAACCTTTCTCCACCCATTGCAGAATCCGAATCAGCGCCTGATGCGTTGGGCGTTGTTTTTGCAGCCCTACAACATTCAGAAACGCCACATTCGGGGCGTGGACAACGTTATGGCAGATGCGTTGTCCCGCGCCCCGGAGTTGATGGAATAGGTGGCTGATTTCATACATACATTCATGTAGTTATTTCTCACCTCCCCTGTCCCTCTTAAAGTGCTTTTCCGGGCCCAGGTTTGCTGTGGGACAGGATGTCGGGTGAGTGGTAGGCGAGAGGAGTGATGGTGTGTATGGGTCTTGGGCGGAGATATCTGGTGGTAGTTGGGTTTGTTGTTTTGCTTGGTTCTACTTATTTTGGATTGATTGGTTATTGACTTTATTTTGATCGACTATTTTTGTGGTTGTTTCTTTGGAACAGAATCCCATTTGGGTGGGCATCTGTTTTAAGGGGGGGGGATATGACGACCCAGTTGGGTCTTTGACCCCGCCCCTGCTGTGTATGCCTGTGTTTCTCTCCCCCCTGATTAGGAGAATGTCGGCAGGTGTGGGATGGACCAGTGGTAGTGTAAAGAGCCTGCTCAGACAGCAGACGAGGCTCCTCCCTCCTCCCAGCATTTGTTTTCCTTTGTTCTTCCGTTGTTTGCACCTGGACTGATATTTACATTACCTTTTTGGTTACTTACATTTATACTGAATTGCACCGCACTTATTATTATGTTTGTTATATAATAAATAACTTATTATTGTACTAATAGCGTGGTCTCCCCAGTTCATGTTGCATGCCTGGAGCCAGCATGTCACAGAAAGTCATTGACCGCTTTGCTGCACTGAAAGTGAGACGAGCAAAGTTTCAGTACAAGTAATGTAGTCTCTCTCTGTCTCTCTGTCCCCCCCCCCCCTTCCCGTGAGGATGGACACTGGGTTACAGCGGCCCTCACAACCCCACACCACCACCCCACCCCTCTCAAGTGTTTATTGTATATAGTTCTCTGCAAACCTATGGTGGCATCATGCCTTCAGTGTGCATATTGTATATAGTTCTCTGCAAACCTATGGTGGCATCATGCCTTCAGTGTGTCTTGAACAACCACACATAAAAGGTTGCACATATTATATAGATAATTAGTTACCAACACAATAGATTGCCGTAACACACTCACCCCTTTTAGAATCACATTCTCTCTCTCTTTCTCTCTCTCACAAAGACACATACAGATAGAGACAGAGAGAGAATGTTAACTTGTGTATAATTCCCAATTATTATTGATGTATTTTCAATTTTAATCTTGCTAAATTCTACAAGGCAAATAAATTAAGTTAAAACTTAGTTCCCCGGCTCCATTCGTCTTTGTAAGGAAATGTTCTATTTTGTCTTTATTATTTTGTCAGAATGCACCAGAATGCTTCGTTTGTATGTGAAAATCACAAAAAAAATCTTCGGGGGAAGGATGCCACCACACCCCCCTACAGGGGTTTGGTTTACAAACTTTCAGCACCCCCTAAAATAAAGTTCACCAGCCGCCACTGACTGACGCTATGCTCAACCAGACACAACCCTACATTGCAACAAACACATTGACAGTGTCAAACCAATTGTATTGGTTATAGGCTCTATGATCAATAGTGAAGTACAGAAGGTCAAATTCATACACGGCTTGAATCACAAAAACTGCATTACCAGGGCAGCTTACACAACAACGGGACATGTTAAAGCCCTATTGTCTAGGCGCGGTGGGCCATAAATTCAGTGTATTTATTCATTGTAATCCCGGTAACAAATGTATTCCTACAATGGCCAAACTACTACAAAGGTTTGATTTCAACCCTCTACAGACACTTTGTCAAAGGATGTTGGTGAAGGACATTTTAGCTTGTCTTCTCACTGGCTACAGGAAAAGTTTGTTTTAATGGCGCAGGCTGACTTTGTGTTGGCCAAGGAGGGACACCAGCAAAGGGAAGACAATGCTTCCTTTGTAGAATCAGATGGCATGTTTCTGAACAACCCATCTCATATAGCCAATTAGTTTAATGATTTCTTCATAAATAAGGTCAATGCACTGTCCAAGTCAGAATATGGACAGTACTGATTCTGATCCCTTTTCAGTTTTATAGTGTGGGTGAGCTGGAAGTAAGGAAGTTGTTGAAGTCCCTGCCTGAACACAGCTCAGTGGGTACTGACATGCTGGACGGTAAAGCACTTGGCCTGGCAGCTGACTATGTTTACGGTCCGATATGTCATATTTTAAATGGATGCTTAATGAAAGGGGTTTATTCCACTATCTGGAAAGAGGGTAAAATGATTCTCTTACCTAAATATGGCAGACTCACTGGGAAGAACAGTAGACCTATGACTATTCTCCCAGTTCTCAGTAAACTGATAAAGGAATACTTTGACTGTAACGGTTTGAACATAGGTTTTCAACATGCTTAAAGACATAACCATTCAACTTGTTCCGCCCTTACAGTAATGACAGATGACTGCCTCAAGGAAATGGATAAATCAAAGATGACTGGTGCAGTATTACTTGATTTCAGTGCTGGATTCGATGTCATGGATAAAGATCAGCTCATCGTAAACTAGAATGTTTTGGATTTAGTTCAACCGCCATCCTATTTATGAAGAGTTATCTCACAAGTCGGACACAAAGGGTTTATTACACTGGCAGCTGGTCTTACTCTAAGGTCTTGGACTGCGGGGTCCCGCAAGGGAGCTGCCTGGGACCATTCTTATACTCTATCTTTACAAACGATTTACCATCAGTTTTGTGTAAAGGTACTGTACAAATGTATGCTGATGATTCCAAATTGTATTGTGCTGCAAAAACTGCCAGTGAACTGGAGAATGTTTTATCAGCTGAGTTAAATAAGGTTTTTGATTGGATAAAACAAAATAAGTTGGCACTGAACAACCCAAAAACCAAATAAATTATCTTGGGATTGAGTCATAAACTGTCATCTACACCAAAGGTGAGTTTGAACTTGTATAGTGAACCTATAGAACAGGTAGATAAAATAAAATTACTGGGCACAATAATTGACTTGTCAGCTGTCATGGGCAGAACACATTGATACCATAGTGAAGAAGATTGGTTGTGGTATCTCCATGCAGAGGAAATGTCTTTCTTATGTCCCTACACACTTTGTGGGACAGGTGGCTAAATCTTTATTTTTATGTCACCTGCATTATTGTGCACCAGTATGGTCCTCTGCATCTATAGGTCAACTAAAGAAATTACAAACTGCCCAGAAAAGAGCTGCCAGGTTAGTATTAGATTGTCCCATAATAACAAACACTATCAGTATGCACCGTCAACTCTCATGGTTAAAGGAGAAATCTGGTGTAAAATGGATCTGGGATATGATTGGTATGATAACGAGTTGGAATGTTCGTTTTGGAGCAAAACAGCGCATATAGACACACTCTTAAAGGAGACATATTATGGTATTTTTACAACAAGTAAACATAGTATTTGATAGCATAGTATATATATATATTATTAAGGTGTCTGTAAGGTGTCTTTAAGGCAAATGAGCTGGCGCCCATTGCATTTGTACACGCCCTGCTAATAAACTGTTGAACCATGGTTACGGAGAGTGTAACGTAGCATGTGAAAGAAGCGGACATGGCAGCATCAGTGGTTCACCATATACTGTATGTTCGAACCTGAATCGGATCCTGAAGGAGAGGAGGCTCCTGCAGAACCTCAGACTCCGAGAACTCAGCAGGATGCTTCTGAATGGTTAGTCAAAGAAAAACTTTCTATTTTTTAAGGAACTTTTCAACGTCATTGTCTGAGTTTCCTGTATAAGTTAGCTGTTGACGCTAGTTGTTGGCACTAGATATATAAAAGACATCACACACACCATACACATACAACCTAAACAAGATGATAAAATGTCCACATGGATAATATGGACAATAACAGATACTCAAATAAAATGTATAAGCATCAGACGCATGCAGTGACTGACCCTGTGATTCAGTATGCATGGTAAGGTGCTCTGGTAAAATGTGTGTCATAGTAGTAGTGCAGATAAAAAAAGAAATATATAACCGCACCTATGATGAAGATGTTTCACTTAATGCAATACTGTGCCTTGGCTTTCAGGTGAGCTACAAAGCAATGGCCGAATGTCATGTTCAGCTTGTTCATAATGCTATAATTGGGATTCAAACTCTCAACCTAAGGATCACCTGTACAAGGCATTATCTCAAAATGTTTATTGATAAACATGCAACATCCAGAAAACTCGAAGCACACAATTCTCAAGTGAATTAAGGGCTTTCTTAAAAGCATATTGTGGTATTATTGCACTTTAGTTCATAATAATAATAACATGATAGGAACCTAGGTGTTGGGGGAAGGTTTAGCCCGATGCACGGGAAGGGGGTCACGTGACACTCGGGGGGAATGCTGCCAGTCTTTCAATAAAGTGGTAACCAGTTAACAGTGGACTCGCGTGTGTTATATTCAGAAAACACGACATGGTGTCAGAAGTGTTGTTATACGGTACCAAGTAAAAGTAAAAGACGATCCACCTGGAAGGAAATACAAAAGAGACCGGTGAGCGTCGCGGATGAGTGAAAGTGGAGACGAGCGTGGTGGGAAGGAGCAAGCACAATGGCTAACACACACGGCGCTACGTTTAACATCCAGCCACCGGAGCCATTTTTCCACACCACACGAGTGGCCAAGATGGATACGCAGATTTGAGAGGTTCCGCCAAGCAAGCAACTTAACAGCAAGCTCCGATGACAACCAGGTGAATACCTTGATCTATTGTATGGGAGATGAAGCCGATGACGTGTTAAGGGGCTTGAAGCTAAGTGACGGAGACTTGCGCAGCTACACTAAAGTACAGGAAGGCTTTCAGTCGTTCTTCGTGGTGAAGAACATTGTATATGAGCGTGCACGATTCAACATGCGCAAGCAAGAAGAGAATGAGACTGTAGATGCATTCGTTACTGCCCTGTATGCCCTAGCCGAACACTGCAATTATATAACGTTGCACGACGAGCTACTCAGGGATAGGATTGTGGTAGGACTGGCGGATGAACGGCTCGTAGAACGTATGCAGATGGAAAAAAATCTAGACCTGGAAAAAGCCATTGATATGGCGAGGCAATCAGAGGTGGTCAAAAAGCAGCAAAACACATTGAGGAGTGATACCAGTGGTGTAAAGCAGATGGATGCCTTCTCTGTGGACAGAGTTTTTCAAAGCAGACGGCACGAAGAAAAAGAATATCCTAAATTCAACAAAACCAAAAACAACAGTACTATGCCATTCAACAGCCAGGGCAAGACCACAAAACGCTTTCAGTGTTATAAATGTGGAGGCACTTCGCACCCCAAGCATGAGTGTCCTGCCAATTGCGCCAAGTGCCATTCCTGTGGGAAAATGGGTCACTACCAGCGCGTGTGCCTTGCAGGTAAAGCTGTGCATGGTATTGAGGGAGAGGAAAGTGAGAGCTTCTTTCTCGGTTCTGTTTCATCTGATGCTGGTCCATGGACTGTTGATATTGGCATAATGGACAAAATTGTCACTTTCAAACTCGACTCCGGAGCAGATGTCACTGTCGTTTCACAGAATGTTTTAAACAACATTTTTTCTGGCACACAGCCTGTTCTCCAGAAAGCAGAGAAACTCCTGTATGGTCCGGGACGAAACCCTCTGGATGTGTCGGGATTCGTCAGACTGCAGCTGAGGAAAGGAACTAAACAGACAGCGGAGAAGGTGTATGTGGTCAAAAACCTGAGAACGCCCTTGCTCGGGAGGCCAGCCATTGTGGCCCTTGGTTTACTCATCCGTGTGGACAGCATAGAGATGAAGAACATCAAGGCATGCTATCCCAAACTCTGCAGTGGCTTAGGTGAGATACAACAACCATACGCCATCAAGCTTAAACCTGGAGCTGTGCCATTTTCTGTGAAAACCCCCAGGAGAATTCCTATACCGTTGGTTGGCAAAGTCAAAGAAGAGCTCCAGCGCATGGAAAGCCTGGGCGTCATCAGCCGTGTTGAGGAGCCGACTGAGTGGTGTGCCGGCATGGTGGTCGTGGCCAAGAAGGATAAGGAGTCTGTACGCTTGTGTGTGGATCTGACCGGCTTGAACGTGTATGTGTGCCGAGAAAAGTACATTCTACCGTCAGTAGACCAGAGCCTTGGAATGCTTGCTGGGGCGAAGTTTTTCAGCAAACTGGACGCCAACATGGGGTTTTGGCAGATCCCGCTGACAAAGGAATCATCCAAGTACACCACATTCATTACACCCTTTGGGCGGTTTCATTTTAACCGCCTCCCCTTCGGTATTGCCTCAGCACCCGAACACTTCCAGCGCATGATGGCTGAGGTCATTGAGGGGCTAGAAGGGGTGGTCTGCCACATTGATGACCTACTGGTGTGGGGACGCGACCAGGAAGAGCATGATGCTCGACTCCATGGCGTGCTACAGAGACTGGAGAAAGCAGGCATCACCCTTAATGTGGACAAATGCAAACTCTCCACAAGTGAGGTAGTCTTCTTGGGCCACATCATCACATCCGCGGGCATCCGCCCTGACCCAAGAAAAACAAATGCCATCATGGAGATGAAAGAGCCCACAAATGTCGGTGAGTTGAGGAGTTTTCTCGGCATGGTCAATCAGCTGGGAAAGTTCATTCCACAGCTAGCAGAGACAGACAAACCACTCCGTGACCTCCTCTCTAAGAAAAACTGTTGGGTCTGGGACGTGGATCAGGCAGCGGCGTTCACATCGCTGAAGAGAGCACTGTCTTCTCCTCCGGTCCTTGCTATGTATGACCCGATTGGAGACACCAAAGTGTCTGCCGATGCATCTTCATATGGGCTGGGTGGCGTTCTTCTTCAAAAGTGGGAGGAGGAATGGAGGCCTGTGGCTTATGCATCGCGGTCGCTAACTCCAACTGAGCAACGGTATGCACAAGTGGAAAAGGAGGCTCTTGGCCTCAAATGGGCCTGTGAACGGTTCAGGGATTTCCTCATAGGGAAACATTTCTGCATGGAGACTGACCATAAACCCCTTCTCAGCCTACTTGGAGCACAAGCACTGGATCTGTTGCCGCCGAGAATCCAGCGTTTCAGGATGAGAATGATGCGGTATTCATACTCCATTGTGCATGTTCCAGGAAAATCACTTTGGACAGCAGACACACTGTCACACTCACCTGTGAAATCACGCATATCTACAGAGGAACAGGGGCTGATGGAGAGCACAAACATTTATGTAGACGCTGTCATAGAAGGACTACCTGTAAGCCCCATGTATGCGGAAAATCTGAAAGAGCAACTGAAAGAGGACGGTGTCTGCTCACGTGTCATGACCCTGTGCTCAGGAGGATGGCCAGCACATGCGAAACAGGAACCTGTATTGAAAAACTACTGGCCAGAGCAAGCTACACTCACAGTGAAAGACGGCTTATTGCTGAAAGACACAAGGCTCGTTATACCTGCTGCCATGAGGAATGACGTGTTAGCAAAACTGCATGAAGGACATCAGGGTGTGGAGAAGTGCAAAAGCGGTGCTCGTCAGTCTGTGTGGTGGCCTGGTCTCAGTCAGCAAATAACGGAAATGGTGCTCAACTGCAGGGCATGCATACAAGAGCGACAGAATCGCAAGGAGCCACTCATGCCATCAGAATGCCCAGAAAGACCATGGCAAAAGCTGGGGGCGGACCTGTTCCTCCTGGGGAGCAAAACTTACCTGCTTGTGGTTGATTACTTCTCCAGGTATGTTGAAATTGCACAGTTATCGCACACCAGGTCCGTCGATGTCATTGTCCATCTCAAGTCGATTTTTGCCAGGCATGGTATTCCTGAGGTCCTGATGTCTGACAACGGGCCGCAATTTTCCGGACAAGTTTTTGCTGGCTTTGCAGCCTCATATGGATTCAGACACGTCACCAGCAGCCCAAGGTTTCCGCAGAGTAATGGTGAAGCGGAACGGTCAGTAGACTGTCAAAAATCTGCTGAAGAAGGCAACAGACCCCTACCTGGCTCTACTCGCCTAGAGCCACGCCCCTTCAGAGTGGATACAGTCCAGCTCAACTCCTTATGGGTAGGCGTCTTCTCACCACAGTGCCAATTCTTCCCACTCAGCTAGACCCTGCACTGCCTGATGGTGTAGCTTTCGTTAGGGAGGAAAGAAAGAAGAGGAGGTCTGACGCTGAAAACTACAACAGGCGTCACTGTGTCAAAGCTCTCAGTGCTCTGACGGCTGGAGAACGGGTATGGGTAACTGACACAAAGACATCAGGAACTGTGCTTCAGAACCATTCCACTCCAAGGTCCTACTTGGTGGATCTACCCCAGGGGGTGGTGAGACGCAACCGCAGTCACCTGATACCTCTACACACGCCTACAAAAGACAGAGGTTTTCCAACACAGCTAATACCAGAGACAACTCCTGACCAGGCTCCAGTGATAACTGCTGTGACAACGCATGTTTCACCTACTGAGGACACCCACTCTCAGAACCAGGTCTGGGAGAGCTATAGTTGTACCTGATAGACTTAACCTGTGATCTAAAAAAAAAAAGGAAATACTGTGTAACTGTGTACTGTTCGTGTTCTAGTTTTGTACAATGGGGAGTATTTCGAATTTAACAGTATTTTATTTTGATGTTAAAATAATCTGCCTTTATTTACTTTGTTCTTCCTTACAGGGTTCAGATAGGGACAGACCTTTCAACAAAGAGGCAGAATAATCCTCTAAGGTCTGATGAGACAAAGGCAGTCTACCCTTTGTTCTCTAGAAAGCGGAGATGTGGTATTATTGCACTTTAGTTCATAATAATAATAACGTGATAGGAACCTAGGTGTTGGGGGAAGGTTTAGCCCGATGCACGGGAAGGGGGTCACGTGACACTCGGGGGGAATGCTGCCGGTCTTTCAATAAAGTGGTAACCAGTTAACAGTGGACTCGCGTGTGTTATATTCAGAAAACACGACACATATACCTCAAAAATCTTTGAAATTCTGGGGAAATTAAACTTTTGTAGTCAAGAACACTAACGGAAGAAATATAAGTCTCGATAGGTAGGTTGTGACATCCTTCAACAACACGCAAGCTCTGTGTTCGCAAATCTACTTATTGAGTCTTAAAGACAAGATGGTGTCGACGGGTGAACTACTGATGGTATTGTGTGTATAAACTGTCCTTTTTAAAGGGGACATATTATGAAAGCAACACTTTTCCCGGGATTTGGGGTGTTATTTTGGGTCTCTGGTGCTCCCACACGCATACAAACTTTGAAAAAAGTCTGTACATGATTTTTTGAGTGAGATATGCATTTCTGAAAGTACCCCGCCTAGAGTAACCAAACGAGCGAGTCAGTTTCGGCCCCTTCCTCCTACATAGGAAGGGGGCACAGTTGAATATTACCTCCCACTTCCTCACTCCCCTCCAATCAGAGCATAGCTAAGATTTTGTGGACTAGTAGACGAGCAGCTCCGGCGGGGGGAACTCGGCGGCAGCGCGAAAGCTCAGCTCTGGGAGTACAATCGCTTCCTCTGCTGGACTGCCGCTGACGCTTCGGCGGCAGTCCAGAGGAGGAGACATGGAGGAGAAAGGGATTGTACTCCCAGAGCTTAGCTGCCGAACTGCCATGTCACGGTTCATGGACTTCAGAGATTCAAGGCCAACGTTCCTTTCCCCCAATTCTTCTCAACCATGGCCGAGATAACCCCCACTACGAGTCCTTACTTGATGTGGAAGTACCAGAGACGTCAGACGCAGTCTTTATGATTCATAATATCATCCGAGGCACACATAGCTTTTGGCCGTGATATTAGATATATTATATAAATACCCATATATAATATTATTATTATATTATATAGATATAGGGCCCTATCTTGCATCCAGCGCAATTGACTTTCTACATTGATGCATGTATCGTTGCTAGTTTGTAACTGGTGCAGAACGTTCTTTTCCCTCCACCACCACAATTCCGAAAACAATTCCGCCACAAACCAGGAAATACCTAGTTTAAAGTCAGTGGCGCGTTGTTCAGTTGCTATTTTAAGGGCGCATGCATAATGTTGCTTTTGCACCTCGCACATACACTTTGCTTCTCTCATCTACCTAGCCACACATTCTTGGTAAATTATTTGGGAAAGAACAGCTGATACAGCGGTAATAAGTTGTACTTTTAAATCAATGCATCTGCAAACACCGTACAGCAAACACATATTTTCTTGACACAGACATCGTGTACAAGCCCATAACTTTTAGGGTTGATGAGTATTTGATAATGAGAAAACATGGTTTAACCGTGAATGAGTGTTAAAAAGAATGAATGAATGCAGGCACGCGTATGGGTATGTGTAAAGCAGGGGTGCCCAATACGTCGATCGCGATCGACCGGTCGATCGCAAAGGTAGTGTGGGTAGATCGCATGGCATTGAAGGAAAACAAAAATCCCCATTAAAAAATAGACGTCAGCCTATTATCATGAAATTTGCGCATGCGCAAACAACGGCACTAAGTGCGGGAAAATTAAAAAAAAGCTTGCGAGTTGCCTAGTTAGCCTCCAATTTTTAGCCCTCATTTTTTCTCTTAATCTTAAGAAAGGGTATAAAAATGAGTGGGGGAGCTGGACCGAGTAAGAAGCCAAAAACGTATCACTTTCATACGGAATGGGAGGAGGAGTTTTTTTTTCACTATGTCATTTTCGAAGTGTGTTTGCCTCATCTGCCAGTCTACCATTGCAATACCGAAGAAGGGAAATGTGGAGCGGCATTTTCGGACTGCTCATAAAAACTATGACACCAACTTCCCGCCGAAAAGCGAGCTGAGGATGAGAAACGTGAAGGAACTAAAATGCCAGTTGTCCGGACAGCAGTCACTTTTCTCACAGCTAACTTCAAAAGCCAAAGCCGCCACCGAAGCATCGTTCCGGGTGAGCCACTTAATCATTAAGAACAAGAAGTCCTTCCAAGACGGAGGGATGGTAAAAGAGGCATTCGTTGAAGCAGCTGACTCATTGTTCCGAGACTTTAAAAACAAGGCAGAAATATTATCTTCGATCAAAGCTCTCCAGCTGTCAAGAAGTACAGTTACACGGCGCAGTGAAGCCATGGCCGAGGATTTGACGCAGCAACTTTGGAAGGACATCGCAGATTGCGAGTGCGTCTCACTGCAGTTGGACGAATCTACGGACGTGAGTGACACAGCCCAGTTGTGCATTTTTATTCGGATGGTGTTTACTGACATGATTGCAAAAGAGGAGCTGTTAACACTACTGCCCATGAAAGAACACACGCGAGGAGAGGATATATTTCAGTCTTTCAATAACTTTATCACGAAAACCCAGCTCCCAGTACACAAATTGGTGTCCATCACCACGGATGGAGCACCCGCAATGCTTGGCCGTGTGAATGGAGTTATTGCCAATTGCAGGGAGGACGATGCTTTCCCGGACTTCCTGAATTACCACTGCATAATACACCAACAAGCGTTATGCGCTAAAATGATCAACATGAAAGAGATCATGGATGTGGCAATGAAGATCGCCTGTTCTATTCGCGCCAGATCTCTTCAAAGACGGCTATTCCGTGCACATCTGACTGCGACCACTCTGAGTTGTTGCTACACACTGACGTGAGATGGCTTAGTCGAGGGAAATTCCTGCAAAGATTTCGAGAGCTCTGTCCGGAGATTAAGGAGTTTTTCCGTGTAGCTGGACATGCAGAATACAAGCAACTAAATGACGGTCAGTGGCTGTTAGACTTGGCATTTTTAACTGATCTGACAAACCTATGTAATGACCATAGTCTAGAGCTGCAGGGAAAGGACAAAACAGTGATTAATATGATCAGCTCAGTAAATGCGTTCAAACTAAAGATGCAACATCTCTCCTCAAAGCTGCGGCGCCATGATTTGGCAAACGTCCAGAACCTGGCGTCAGAGCTGGAGATGCAAGGGAAAGCCTGTGTGCAACTTGACAGTGCACGCTACACAGAGCAGATTGACAAATGTCTGTCAGAGTTTGACAAACGCTTTCAAGACTTTTCTTTGCTCGAGCCAGTCGCTACATTCATGTGCTATCCTTTTCGGGAAGATGCTGAGGTTGATTCACTCGCATCAAAAATTTCAACACTGTTTCACCTGAACTCTTCTGGAGTGGAAGATGAGATTTTGACATTACAAGCAGACATTCAGCTGAAGTCCAGAGCTCATGGAGAGTTCTGGAACTTACTCACAGAGGAAAAGTACCCCAATATGAGGAAATGTGCTACCTCCTTGACTGCTTTATTTGGCTCCACTTATTTATGTGAGTCAGCCTTTTCCCACATGAAGATCATTAAGTCCAAGTACCGTTCCACCATAACTGATCATTTGGAAGTCTGCTTGAGGCTGGCTGTCAGCAGCTACTGTCCGGACTATGCATCCCTGGCTGATTCCATTCAGTGCAAGTCATCAGAATAAGGTAATGACAAAAAATGTAAATGGTTAATTGTGTTGTGTTGTGCAATATGGGCTCATGCTGTTATGCAAGGGACATCACCATACATTGTACATATAGAGAATTCTCAATATATTCATGAATAAATATGTTTGGCATTTTTGTAGTAGGTAGATCATTTTGACTTTTATAAGTAGCTTGCATGCTGAAAAAGTGTGAGCACCCCTGGTGTAAAGGAATTAATGAACGAATTTCTGGAACTCAAACACTGTTTATTTGTTGGAAAAACACCATAATTTGTCTCCTTTAACAAACAATCCGTACACTCACAAAGTTATCAATGCCTCGTTTTATATGTTAAGAGACCCTTATACTACCAAAGAGGCGTCGGGCTACTTCCAGCCTTGTAAGTGGTTTAAAATAGCGATTTAGTTTTTACCATGAGACATGCCCCTATCGTTCTAAGTTTATAGCGTTTGTTAGAATCGGCTAAAAACAGTCAACTTAAGAATGCGTCTATATATGCTTTTTTGCTCCCAAACGAACATTCCATCTCGTTATCATACTAAACATATCCCAGATCCGGATTTCTCCTTTAATGGTAGAGAACAGGCTGGTTTTCAATACGACTAAATTTTTCAAAGACACTGTCTTCTCTTCTCAACAAGTTTTCTTATATAACCAAATTGTTAGATGTATTCAGGTTCATTCTCATTTGACTAGGTCAGCCAATGATGGCCAGATCATGCTATCAAGTTCAAAACAAATGCTTTAAAGAGAAGTTATCGATCATGACATCAATCATTGGAACAATTGCCTACTGAATATACGTAAATTGAATAGCAAAGTATCTTTCAAGTACCATTTGAGAATGCATATTTCAATTTGTGAGTAGGGAATGGACATACCTACTGTATGAATGCAATAATTATTGTAATACCCATGAATGTAATAGCTTTTTCTGTATAATTTCTGATGATGTTTATAATGCTTTACTGCTTTTAGATTATCATTGTTACCTGAATTATGATCATGTGTATTGTTGTTTTGTGTCTTTCTGTGTGGACCCCATGAAGACTAGCTCGTCCCACTTTGTTGACAACTAATGAGGATCCTTTTAAACAATAAACAACCATATCGTCTATGTTATCGGCCCTCTTCTGGATCCGAAATGAATTGTCAGCCAAATCCTGTTTGTTGTGGTTCCGCAGATCGGGTTGTATCCGGTAGAGACCCATTCCATGAAACGCCCGTAGAAAGATTTTGAAATTAAAGAAAATGAAATGTGCGGTTCACAAAGAATTGAGCATGTCTGATTTGTTAGACTACCCACCCCCAGCCCATACTCCGGCGCATAAGCAGCGTCCCTGTGGTTGTGCTTTCTAACACGCCTACGCACAGCATGGTAATGTTGTAAGAGCTTGAGCCACCCCCTATCAACGCTGGAAAGAAGGCAGGCACTGCTACTGCTATAGGCCTTATTTACCTAGTGGCCCTCATATGCCCCCTTACCAGCTCATTTGGCCTCGACCTGCCTTTTTTTGCGTTTCCATTGCCAAATTGTGGTTTCTGTTACCTGGTACCTGCTACTTCTTTAGTCTCACCTCCGTCGAGGTTCCATGAAAGCTGATCCGATACTTTTGTGTGACGTAAACAGGCTGCTGGCCACTGATTGGCCAGAGAGTGACGCCACTGGATGAGCGTGACGTCCAAGCCTGACACCTGACACCAGGTGTTGTGCCGAAAATGGATTCCCCATCTGAAATCGCACCCCCTCTCCGCATTATAGCAGTGTTTATATCATATCATCACAAGAGGAGCAACTTGTCACAGAGATGTTACATTTTATAGGCGACCCACAATGTAAGATGTCACATTCACAAAAATGAACTCTGAGGGCACTAAAATACGTAATAGTTTACAAGTCATACGTGTATGCATGATGTGACCCTAGAAAGCACAGACGAAATAAGCAAAAGTGCGTTCACGCGGAGATGGGGTGCGATTTCAGCATGGATTCCATTTTCGACCGGCACCGGCATCTTTACACTAGCATCAGCCTTCAGTCAAACAATAGTGATTGATTATTGAACACCGCAGGATCAGCGCGTGCGAACACGCTGTGGACCGTGACAGAGGTGGAGACGGTCCTTTGTGTAGCCCTGTCTGTTTATGTGTCGTGTGGATAAGCATGCGCAGTTTCGCACATGCGTGTTATGCGACCCGCCCACGTTGAAGAGGTAATATTCTAGATGGAAACACAACGTGCTTTCGATTGAAAAGAGGCATAAGTTCCGATGTCTTGGTTCAGTTTGGAACCAAGATGACTACTAGGTTTATAAAGCCCATTGCTGTTGCAGCAAAGAGTAGCATGCCTGACAAATTGGTGGAGGACAGATAGAGGGACCCCAAATCCTACCTGTATAGTGTTGTGATAGTGTGGCAGGTCCGTCCGGGTGAGGTAGAGGGTTCTGTAAGATGTGGAACACTTATCTACCATGTGTTGCGTAAAGACACAGGAGCTCAGAACAACAAACCGGCTTTCCTCCAACAGAGACATTGTAGAAGGGTGTGTGTGTGTGTGTGTGTGTGTGTCATCTTGGTTCATATGGATCTGATTTAAGTTGGACTTACCAATTGCTATTAATAAATCAATATTGTCCTTGATATTTCAAATCAATACTCTGACAAATAAAAGCAGTTCAGCCAACGTTGAAAAGCCCCTTTTTTGTTTGTTTGGTATTATTTCTGTTCCCTTTTGCCTTCAGGAAATCCTGCTGTGCCCAAATAAATAGTATTAAATAAGTTTGACACAGACAGCAGCAATAGCAAACACATCTGTTATGCACAGGAGCTAATCTGTAATCCTTTTAGCTAGGTTTACCCCACCCCAAAACTCAACAAGTCACATGCATCTTCACTGTTGGGTACATGGGTATCCTGTCACCCTTGTTGGAGAGGCTTTACAGTCAACACCAAATAAGGACCAAAAATCTATACGTACATAGAGAGAGGGCTAGCTTACGGCAGGCTTCAAACCTTCACCTGGCTCACCGACCTCCTCAGACTTAAGGCAGTAACGCAACACATTTTTTTAAGCTGGTTTGATAGACAGGTTTTGTAGCATTTCCAATTTCAATGGTCTTTTTCAAATAGTAGCCATCTTGGTTGTCCGATTGCCGCTTAGTGCAAGTCTGCAAGCACTAAAGGATATGGAGGGGCACCTGCCACAAACGTTTGTTTGTTCACTTTAGGGTCAGATTACATTACATTACCAGCGTCTACACTTGACAACCAAATTTTTCTGATCTAAATGCACAGGTTTAAATGGACGGAGAGATTACTGTATGGTCTGTTTTTGGTTGTAGATGTGTCATTTTGTCGGCCTTAGCATTGAACTCTTGATTCATGCCATTTGAACGCAAGTAACTCTGCCCTGTCAGTTTTTCGAAACTCTTCATTCAGCTCGGGCAGAGGGCCATCTCTAACCAATCACACAGCTGAATTATCTCTGTCACTAATTTTGAATAAGCAACATTTTGGAACACATCGGAAATTCACAGTGTAATCCCTCACTCGAACAGGTCACTGTACCTCTGCAAGTCAATGGAAGTGGCTAACATTAAGCAAATGCGGGACAGGACGGACATGGACACAAGCTGGGTACATTTAAAGATGTATAGATGAAAAAAGTAAAACAGGGGAAAATCAAAAGAGCTAGTGTAAGTGGATTCAGGAGGTGAAAAGGAAAGCTGTACTAAAAATATACGTTTTTAACTGAGTTTTAAAAGTGGATATTGTTGTGCTTTGGCACATTACAATGCATTCCAGCCGGCAGTGCATTCCAGAGTTTGGGGCCTGCCACACTGAAGGACCCGTCACCCATGCAGCAAAGCCGGGATGAGGGGAGTGCTAAGAGAAATGCATCTGAGGAACGAAGGGTGCGGGTTGGCTGGTAAAGGGTAAGGAGGTTTGATAGATAGGATTGGGCCAGATCATGAAGAGATTTAAAGACAAGCAGAAGGATTTTGTATTGAATATGGTAGTGAAAGGGAGCCAATGCAACTGTTGGAGGACTGGAGTGATGTGATCCCAGGGCCTGTTGCAGGTGAGTAGCATTGCAGCAGAGTTTTGGACATACTGAAGCCTAGTTAAGGTCTTAGCTGAGATGCCATACAGTAGAGCATTGCAGTAGTCAAGCCTTGATGTTATGAATACATAAATATGAGTAAAGGGAGAGGCGGAGTTTGGAGTTGTTTTTTAGATGGAAGAAGGATGTTATGGTGATAGTTTTGATGTGTGAATCAAATGAGAGTAGAATCCAGTATCATGCCCTGATTTTTTACTGCAGAAGAGGTGATAGTGAAATAGCAAGGGATAGATATCTGAAGATGCTCTATTTTTTAGAATGGTAGGGGCGGAAATGAGAATAGCTTTTGCCTTATCTTGATTGAGTTTGAGGAAATTTTGAGTCATCCAGGTGGTAATGGCATTCAAGCAGCCGACCAGGTTGGATAATGATTATTACGGGCAGGCTTGATGTGAAAGTAAATCTGAGTGTCATCTGCATAGCAGTGGAAATTCAGTTTTCTATCATACAGCTGAGATTAAAGATGTAGATTATGATCAGCAGGAGGCCAAGGACAGAACCCTGGGGGACACCATGTGAAAGGGGTGAATAAGCAGATTTGAAGTTCCCAATGGAAACAAACGTTCTTCTCTCAGTAACGTATGATTTGAACCAGGACAATGTAACCCCAGTGATACCATGCAGGGTTTCTAACCTGGTTACAGGTGGCTACGGCAAACAGTATCAAAGGCAGCTGTGAGGTCGAGGAGGATGAGAATGCTGACATGGCCCGTGTCATCTATAAAGTAGCCTGACTAGGTGGTTGATTGGTGTGTATACGAGGTTGGTGCGGGGACTAGCTAGTTGATTGGTTGGTTTGTACCTGAGGCTGCGGGACCGTGGCCGCATGAAGGGGGAGGGCCGCCCGTCGTCATCGTTTACGCTCTCAGAGCTGCGGAAGTGCTTGAACAGGAAGTGGAGCTCGTCCTGCGTGGGCTGGTAGGGCAGCTGGTGGAGCCGTTCCTGGGACGAAGACGACGACTGAGGACCAGAGAATGAGCGATGGTTCTATAGTCTTAGTCAAATACTTTTTCACAGCATGGGAGAGAGTGGGGTAAGATGAGCCAATTTTTACTCATGTTGTCCTCTAGGCAAGAAAAAATTAAAGAAGTGAATGAAAACATCTACCTTTATTTCAGGATGTCCCCTATCAATTAAAATGATAACATTGCATCTATGACATAGGTCTGTGAAAATATGACTTTTCAAAATAACGTGGTGCTGTTGCTCAACTTGCCCCAAAATAGGGGTAAATTGAGCCGTCTGGGGATTAATTTAACAATTTACTTTTTCAAGTTGAATATATTTTCCTTTTCCAAATAGTCTTATATATTTGCTTCAGGTAACTTTAAACAATATACAACTTGTCAATATTTCTGTATTTTGCCACTTCCCTGATGGATTCCCACCCTTGACATCAGTGGCTTCTCTCTCCAGCTCTTTTCTCGCTCATTCTTGGCATGATAGCTTTTCCATAATGTTTAAAATATGAAAAACCAAATCAGTTGAGTAATACTACATTGAAATACCACTTTAAACTTTAGAGACTTAACTTCAGAACATCATGGTGGGAGTAAGTTGAACGACTTGGCTCAACTTACCCCACAACGTGTTGCTTAATTTTCCCTACAGCCACGATTATGGGGAAAATTGCCTAGTTTAACATTCAGGGCTAGTCTTTAATCTCAAAATTATTCCCATGGTTATATACCATGGCAAATCCCAGACATGAATGACATATTTTTACACGTGGATAAATTTGCTTTGACAAGCATTCATTATACCGTATATGTTAAAGGTCCCATGACATGCCACCAGGTGTGAATATGTTTAGCCTTTCAAGCCTTTCAAGGGGCAGATTTTCAAAATGGCTTTTAACGGCTAATCACACCACCACCTGGTGGCATGTCATGGGACCTTTAAAAACTTACTTTGACAAGCAAAGTTTATTGTTAAAAAAAAACATACTTGCAACTTTACCATGTGCTTCCCTCCATCACAGCCAGATATAAATGATGGGTGCTTCCTGAATTGATGGTCAAATGACAACAAATGCGTACCCTTACCTTAATAAAGGGGTCGGATCAACTTACCCACTGGCTCTATCTTACCCCACACTCCCCTTTAATTAATTAATTATTAGTCTATTGTGTTTGGAGTATTTCATTTTTGTGTTTTCAACTTATTTTTGCATCCTTTTTTCATTTTTGTGATTTGGAATTGTAAATGTAAATGCAAGTCCAATGGTGTTTCCATGACAATAAATCCCTTTGAATTTGGTTAACCAGAGGTACACAAGAACAACAAGAACCATGTCTCCAAGTTGAAGGGTGCAGTAAAGGGCTGATTATTGTTCAACGTTCACACAACGCAATGACCACGCAGTCCCTTTGACGTAGTCGTGAACCTTTATGGTTCTGCCTCGGGTTTACATGTCGTTATGCATGTCCAGGGTAAAGAGAGAACAAAGAGTTGGTCTTTGTCTGTGAATTCTATTACTTACCAATTGGTCTAGACTTTTTGATTAAGGTATGGTACGGATTCTAGCAACTTGAAAGCTCAGTATGACTCAAACAATGTGCAACAAAAACAGAAGATAGGCTGCTAGTGATCGTCGTAGTCCATTCTGGTCATTATATTCAAAGTCTATGATGACCTTATACAAAACGTCTTTACGGTATGCTATCGAGTAAAAAAAAAAAAGTTCAGTTATGAAGGAAAAAGTTACATGTTTTGCCATTGATTTTTAACATACAAAGCGTATTGACGGAAATGATGTAGTTAGCGGACCAATCACAGCCCTTGCAGCTGCATCGCCTCAACGCAAGGTTACAATTTTTGGGAGGAACACGTCAGGCCCTTGTGGTGGACGCAAGGAGGGTCCGCAAGGAAGTAACGGGTCCGTAACCCCCATGCGTTGCGTCAACGTGGAACCATAAAGAGCCCTTGAGTTCTTAAGCTGCTTTCACACTGCCACACGGCAACTCGCCGCCTCCATTCATTTCATTGAGGGAAGGGCGGCAGAGGGGAGGCGGTTACAAAAGCGGCTGTAGACAAGGAAGCGTTTGTCGCTCACGTGAACGCGGACAGATTTTGCCCTACCGCTCAGCTTTCCCCATGCTGAAACTTTCGGCGGCAGCCGCCGCTTTTGAAAACGCCTGGCCCTTCACACCGCCGCGCTGAACCCTCCGGCAGCGAGGCGGTTATAAAGGCGGTTGCCGCACGGCGGTGTGCAAGCACCTTTACTAAGGTGACATAAAATATAGATAAAATAGTGATCTTACAAAGTTTGCTTGTAGTTTCTTGGACATTGAGATTCTGGCTAAACAATAAGAATTCCAACAATCACAAAGAAAAGTATGCAAAGTATGCATCCATGGCAGAAGTCAGCACCTGGACAACTGCCCATCACCTGAGGCTTAACCTCAACAAGAACTGAGCTCCTCCTAATACCAGGGAAAGATTGCCCACACATGGACTAACTGGTCACTGTTGAGAACATCACTGTATCTCCTTCTCCAAATGCGAAAAACCTCGGTGTAGTGTTGGACAATCAGTTATGCTGCACCGCAAACATCATTGCGGTGGCCCGATCCTGCAGATTTGCACTTTACAACATCCGCAGGATCCGGCCCTTCCTCACAAGGGAAGCAGCTCAGCTTCTAGTCCAATCACTGGTCATCTCCCGCCTCGACTACTGCAACTCGCTCCTGGCTGGACTCCCTGCCTCTGCGATTAAACCCTTGCAGCGCATCCAGAATGCGGCAGCGCGCCACGTGTTCAACCTACCAAAGTTCTCACATGTAACCCCCCTCTTCCGAGACCTCCACTGGCTCCCTGTAATAGCTCGCATCAGATTCAAGATGATTGTACTGGCATACAAGGCAGTCGATGGAACTGCCCCTGCCTACCTCCAAGCATTAGTAAAGCCACACACCCCAGCTCGATCCCTCCACTCAACTACCTCAGCTGGACGTCTGGTACCGCCATCGCTAAGAGCAAGCAAAGTTCGATCAGCGAAGTCACAACTTTTCTCTGTTTTGGGACCTCAGTGGTGAAACGAGCTCCCTACCGATGTCAGGATCGCAGAGTCGCTCACCAGCTTCCGCAAAAGACTCAAAACTCACCTGTTCAGAGTTCACCTCGACTCTGCATAGAAACCAATGCACAGCCACCATTGAATGTTGTACGTCCTGGCACTTGTACATTGCACTTATTCAAGGTACTTAATTGTGTAGCATCTACAGTAGCTGCTATCATTGCTTTACACGGGGAATGGGTTAGCCTAGCGATTGTAATACTTGCACTTGGTTCTATGAACACCTTTACTGTACCGACAGCGATATATTGTTTCACTTCTTATGACAAATGTACTTATTGTAACAAATGCACTTACTGTAAGTCGCTTTGGATAAAAGCGTCTGCTAAATGACCTAAATGTAAATGTAAAATGTAAATCCTTCTTAATAATAATAATAATAATAATCTTTATTTTCTTTAAAACAAGAGTGAGTGGAAAGTATAGATAATTAAAAGGCAAGTCATGTAAGGAGATAAAATGGATGGATTTAAACCTATTACTAATTGTTGACAGCCTCCATCTTTTCTTTTCAATGCATGCAAATTACATCAGATTATGTCAGGTATTCAAATGAAATTATGATAATGTCGTTTTTAAGTTTTGTAATTGTAATAGGAGTAGATCAATTCCCCTCATTATGACTCAAAGCAGACATAGTTAGACCTTGTTTTTGAAGATAATTGTGGTACATCAAAATATTCATTATTAACAACAACTATTGATCACTGCACTCAGTGTTGTGCCTGAACTCGTTCATTGAACGATAGTTCATGAACTCGTTCATATTTTGGGCGAACGTGAACTGAATGTACCGTATTAATGCCTGATGAACGTTACTGTGAACTCGTTCATTCTGGTGTCTGTGATTAGCACGCTCACTCGGTTTAACTTCGTTCAATAGGGGGATTATTTGTTTATCAACACGGCGGATGCGCGCGCAGAATGATCGCCAAAAGAAAATTTGTTTGACCGGTTGCCATGTTATCTCCGTGTGGTTAATATACAGTTGTGGTGTTGTCACATTACTGTTACATTAAACTGTAAATAGAAAACGCGGTTATATGCTATAGACCCTATCGTATCTGTGGTATGAAGGCTGGGACGAATTTCAAATTATAAATATGTACACTTTATGTTGAAAGTATAGACCGTCGCGATTCCCATTGAAATGAATGGCGCGGTGATTATTCTTCAAAACAAGAGCTGGTAAATTTTGAAAAATGAATTCAACTATAATCAGACAAAGCGGTTATGTGCTATAGACCCTAGAATATCTGTGGTATAAAGTCTGGTACGAATTTCAAATTATAAATATGTACAATCGATAACGTTAGCTCTCTGGCTCGATCAGCGGACTAAAATACCTCCTAGAATCATTGCTTGTTGGCCGGAAACGGAAAGGGGGGCTGTTTACGTTTGGTTATAGTCTTTTCACTTGGCTCTCCGTCCCAACAGTAGGGCTAGAACCGAAAAGACCACAACCAAACGGGAACACCCCCCCAACAAGCAATGAGTCTTCCAACAGAAATCAATGGGATTTACAAAATGCGCTAAATGTGCAATAAAACACGATATAAACTGTATTTCGCTACGATCCTAGATTCAACCACTCTATTTCATCCTAGACAAACCAGAAAGGGGGCTCAATGTTCAAAATACCGGGAAAAAAAATAATGTTCTGAATTATGAACGTTTAACTGAACTAGTTCATTTTAAAATTTGTGAATGAACTTTGGATCACGACTAGTTCATCATGGCCGATTACAACAGCCATGAGGAACTAGTAGGTACAATCCTGTGCATTTGTGATCAAAGAGGCACTCCTAATCAATCAACACTTACTTAAAGGGGTAGTTCGAAATTTTGGACATAGGGCCTGATTCCCAAGTTAGCCTTGGTGTTCTTTATCATTGGAGACAGTTTTCAACACATTTCATTCAGTCCTTCTAGTTGCAGAGTTCACTCATGCTTAGCTAGCGCACGGCAACGGGCAATACTAGCCTGCTAATAAAACAGTCTTACTCACTCCACAGTACACCTGAGGTAAATAAATCATAACGCCAGACTATAAATGTAAATGTCTGTGTTGATAGAATAATGTTAGAAATAAAACTAACCTTGCATCACATGAATCATTGCATTTTGAGGAACTACTTTCTCAGCAGCAGCGGAATTTAACCTAGGTATCAGTCCGCCGCTGCCGCAGCAAACTACCAGGAACATAACACTGCTGCTGAGACACAGCAAGTCCCTCAAAATGCAATGCAATGCAAGGTTGGTTTTATTTCTAACATTATTCTATCAACACAGACATTTACATCGACCATCTGGCGTTATTGTTGATTTGCCTCGGGTGTACTGTGGAGTTGGTAAGACTGTTTTATTAGCAGGCTAGTATTGCCCGTTGCCGTGCACTAGCCTAGCACAAGTAAACTCTGCAACCAGAAGGACTGAATGAAATGTGTTAAACAATGATAATGAACACCAAGGCTAACTTGGCAATCAGGCCCTATGTCCAAAATTCCGAACTACCCCTTTAATACTCTTGCATTTACTAAGCTCTAGCCATTTTTTTTCAAACACATTTTTTTCTATGCCGGGAAAAATAGTAAAAAAGGTCAGCCAACCAAATCAAAGATTGGAAACATACAGCTTTGGTATAAACATGGGGTGAGTTCATGTTCTATTTGAAAGAGGGCTTTACAGCCCATCCTATTCAAATTTATAAGGGCACATGAGAGTCTGTTGGTACTGGCAGCTGGTCAATCTTTTGAAGCAAAGCTTGAGTAGATCAATGGGGCCTACTGTGTCTGATGTCATGCACCCCCAATCATTAAAAAGAAATACCAGCAATGGCCAATGACATCACCAATGGTGACTAGGGGAGCATCATAAAACTTTCCCACATTAGCTAAAACCGGTCAACATACACGACCCAATTTAACCTTCTTGGACCCTTTGTCACACAGGGAACTGTAAAGCTTATTCAGTTATGGTTTACGATTTTTGGGTAGCTGATAGAAGGGACGGTAAAGTTTATAGTAGTGAAAAGTGCACTGCTGTACTAGATGTCTGAACAAAAACGTTTTTGTTGTCTGTCTCCAGCTTTGATACTGAAGTGAAAGGAGATGGTTGATAGTCTTTTTCATAGTCATAAGAGTTTGCTGGACATTATCATAGTATAATTGAAATAAAGAAATATAATTTCATATTTATTGTCTGACTCTTTAAACTTCAAGTCGCTGATGGGTCATTTGGCCAAATAATACTCTTATTGCTGGTAAGGTACAACTCAAACTTGTAAAGTTTCTCAATCATTTACCATTGCTGCACATTTAAAGGGTCAAAGTTTTAGCTTTTCATTTCACACTCCCTCTAGAATCATAATCCAAGACGACTCGTTCCAGTGCATGGTTCACTCAAACCACTCAGACACATCAAGGGCTTTAATTTCTACACAGGAATAAAAGTGGAATCAAGGGGGGAATAACAACATCTCCCACCCACCCAAAATAACTGTGAATCTGTTGTGTGTGAGTATGGACCCGGTCGTCCCCAAACCACAGAGGGTATGGGGGATGACTCATAACAGCTAATGAACTGATGATGAAACAAACAATTATCTGCTAGTCGTCACGGTGACTCTTTCTTTTGGCATCCTCTTTTGCCACTGATTACACAACACAACACTGCCATATACTGCCTGAGCCCTCCTGTTTTCATTGAGCGTGGTGTTATGCTTGCATGGCTGCAACAAAAAATCAAGGGTAGGGCCGGGTCAGAGGGAGTGGGACTTAGAGGTGTGTGTGTGTGTGTGTGTGTGTGTGTGTGTGTGTGTGTGTGTGTATGTTGACTCACAGACACGGTGGAGCTGGGAGGATTGGTGCCGTAGCCAGACGACGGCAGCGAGGCGAGGGACCATCTCCGCCCTTCAGCCCTAAGAGGAGCAGACATCAGCAGAGTTACACGAGCATCTAATGTGGACCCCCCCCCCCCACCCAACCCCACCCCCACAACCAGATTCACAATGAAAGCATAAATGAAGATGAGGTTTGTCAGTGACAACAGTTGATCCACGGTTATTCAGTGTCTAAAGCTCACCTGGCTCAGGTAACCCAATGTTATGTGTAATGGTCAACAATGTAAAGTTTCAATAATGTAGAATGTACTGTCAACAAGGTCTCATTGAATTTTCATTTATTTTACACACATATATAAAATATATATATATATATATATACATACACACACACACACACACACACAAAGATATATATACATCCATACATAACCCGTCACATTTTTTGCTAAACATTTATACCAGTGTCCTGTTTTTTCTGCTCTGACACATAAATTACGCTCTGAGATGAATAATCAGTAAAATTGGGTCTTTGGTAGAGACTTTGGTGATGTCTTCAATACGATGAAATATGATGAAAAAAATAAAACATCATGCAAAGAACAGATAGGACCATTTGTTAGAAAATGTTAAAGTTAAATAAATGGGAAGAAGATACCTGTCGGTGCGAGCCAAGTGACTTTGATCCGGACCACACGAGAGAGAGAATGAGAGAGACAGAGACAGACAGACAGACAGACAGACAGACAGACAGAGGGAGAGAGCAAACGAGAGAACGAGAGAAAACAAGAGAGCGAGAGAATGATTGCATATGAGAGAGAGGGAGAGCGAACGAGAGAGAGTGTACAAACGAGAGAGAGCAAACCAAAATGCACGAGACAGAGCGAACCAGACCAGGAAAGAAGGAAAGAGAAAGAGAAAGGATAAGAGGTTTTCATGCCAGTCTAAATTGTTGACGACCAAACTAAGTTACAGGGCATGAGTTTTGGACACAATGCCTGATGTAGGCTAGTTTTGATGGAATGCGTGTTGTTTTCAATCTTGACGACGTTTGTAGTGCTGTGTAGCCACACGTTTGGCCCTTCTGAACTTAAACACATAGTTAATTTCCTTTCTTAGCTCCTCTTGTTTAGGTTGTTAGCTTAGCCATGTCATGCTACGTTGTCAACATTGGATACATGGAGCAGAACATAGTGGGTCATATGTCCGATGCTTTTTGGAAACGTTTTCTTTATAAAACGTGCCAGACAGATTTTGTATACATTTTATTCCTTAGTAATTAGCTACATGGGTATGCCGTCTTTCAGAAACTTTCATTACCGGAACTAAAGAGAGAAAAAAAGAGTGCATCCTCATTGTACCCAGCACTTCTGAAAATGCACTTCCGAATGCGTCTCTGTCCCCAGCAACAAACTGACGCCCATGATGTTATCCCTGAAGCAGTATTCCACAGAATACTGTGAAACTATGGAGGGAACCCAGCCCTTAGGGGGGTCCGCAGGTATGCTCCCCCGGAAGAAAATTTGGTACCTTTTTACCTAGAATGGATCAATCTGGTGCACTTCGATAGGAAAATGAAGACTTGTATGACTGCGTACAATTTTCTGGAATAATGTGGAGACACTGGGTCACATAACATGGAAGCTATTGAAGAATAAGTTAATAAGAATTAGTCCATCCAAGAGCACATTCTCTCGTGTTATGCAGGAAAACCGCCAATCTGGCAACCCCGCTGTCAGTCAGCGTAGGGCAGAGCAAGTTTAAATATATTTTCTAGTCTAGGCTATATTTCCACCTTGTAATGCCGCTGTTGATTTATCTTTTAATTAATTGTTTGTAAGAGAGCAGCCACATTAGGTTTTTAAAAATGTTTTATGTTATATATCTGCTTGTTTTGAATTTTTTTTTTAAATATCTGTATTCACTGCATGATCATATCACTGTATATTTTTACTGCCATGCGAGCCGCAAATAGAGGCTTGGCGAGCCGCGCAATGAGTAACGCTGACATAGCATTTCATAATGTTGAAATTCACCATAATATTTTTTAAATTCTGTGTTTTACATTTAATTTACACCGTTACTATTATGTATACAGATATATTTTGTTTGGATATATTTTTTATCATATTGTTTACAATGTATTTTTAATCGTTTATCTGTCCTATAATTCTGCTGTGACACCCTAATTTCGCATCAGAGATCAACATAGTACCTTCAATCTTAATGCAGCCTATTGTATGTGTATAGGTGTCATTCCAACAAGGTTATTTTAGAAGCCCTTTCTAAGAAAAATACCATCAGATGCCCTGGGGGAGATGTGGCCAACAGCTGTTGCCATAGAGATAACGCCCAGTCTTTGAGATACATTTTAAACGCACCGCAAAGCAGGCTTGTCTAGGGCTGGGCAATGTAATTAGTGATTATCAACAAAGACAACCGTGGGGAGTACCTCATTAGTACTGTCATTGTGTGTTTATCCAAAGACACACACACACACACACACACACACACACACACACACACACACACACACACACACACACACACATACATATACAGTGGGGCAAAAAAGTATTTAGTCAGCCACCAATTGTGCAAGTTCTCCCACTTAAAAAGATGAGAGAGGCCTGTAATTTTCATCATAGGTATACCTCAGCTATGAGAGACAAAATGAAAAAAAAAAAAAAAGAAAAAAAATCTAGAAAATCACATTATCTGATTTTTAAAGAATTTATTTGCAAATTATGGTGGAAAATAAGTATTTGGTCAATAACAAAAGGTCATCTCAATACTTTGTTACATGCCCTTTGTTGGCAATGACAGAGGTCAAACGTTTTCTGTAAGTCTTTACAAGGTTTTCACACACTGCTTCTGGTATTTTGGCCCATTCCTCCATGCAGATCTCCTCTAGAGCAGTGATGTTTTTGGGCCTTCGCTGGGCAACACAGACTTTCAACTCCCTCCAAAGATTTTCTATGGGGTTGAGATCTGGAGACTGGCTAGGCCACTCCAGGACCTTGAAATGCTTCTTACGAAGCCACTCCTTCGTTGCCCGGGCGGTGTGTTTGGGGTCATTGTCATGCTGAAAGACCCAGCCACGTTTCATCTTCAGTGCCCTTGCTGATGGAAGGAGGTTTTCACTCAAAATCTCACGATACATGGCCCCATTCATTCTTTCCGTCACACGGATCAGACGTCCTGGTCCCTTGGCAGAAAAACAGCCCCAAAGCATGATGTTTCCACCCCCATGCTTCACTGTAGGTATGGTGTTCTTTGGATGCAACTCAGCATTCTTTCTCCTCCAAACACGACGAGTTGAGTTTTTACCAAAAAGGTATATTTTGGTTTCATCTGACCATATGACATTCTCCCAATCCTGTTCTGGATCATCCAAATGCTCTCTAGCAAACTTCAAACGGGCCCAGACATGCACTTGCTTTAGCAGGGGGACACGTCTGGCACTGCAGGATTTGAGTCCCTGGCGGCATAGTGTGTTAGTGATGGTAGCCTTTGTTACTTTGGTCCCAGCTCTCTGGAGGTCATTCACTAGGGCCCCCCGTGTGGTTCTGGGATTTTTGTTCACCGTTCTTGTGATCATTTTGACCCCACAGGGTGAGATCTTGCGTGGAGCCCCAGATCGAGGGAGTGTCAAGGGTAGATGTGTTGGAGCGACTTGAACTAGATGACAAAAACACTCAGGAGCAGACGAGGAGTGATGGATAGGATGGGATGATTTATTTATCCCAATTTAAGGCCCTTAAGGCGATAAAAAAATAGAACAAAAATTAACAAAAAAACAAAAACATAAAAAAAAATCTATATATATACAAAAGGTTGACTCAGCATATCAAATAGGCTTGAGAGTCACAAAAAAAAAACATAATTCAAAATTTCAGGAAACCGGACCTTTAAACAAGTCCAACATAGGAGAGCAATATACAGGCATAAGTCCTCTCTCTATCAGCTTCCCCGAACCACTGTTGAACGTCGGCCTAAGTAGGCCTAACCCCACTGCTAATTGGTGCATACCAATTTTCCCGTTGCGTCAGGGGTGTTTACCAGCGCAGTTACACAACAGCTTTAAAACAGCTTCCGTTCTATCCTCCACTAGCGAGAAACAATTAACCTTTTAAACTGTTTACCATTGCTATATTTTGGCATAGCCAAAATGTAAAAAGACAGCAATAAAATAAAAATAATAACTCGGGGTCACTTCCGGTTTACCCGGAAGATTTCACATAGATATAAACCCTGGTGACGCGGTGCTCCAACCCTCATATAAACATAAGACGAGTGGTTATTACGACAAAACAGGTGACGTTAACGGTAAATGGAAACAAGCAGAAAGAAACAGAAAGTTGTAATGATGGTACTTGCAAGATTGTATTAAGCTGTCGTAGTGCATATGATAAATGACATGTTTGATGAATGATTTTAAAACAGTATGAAGGTAACAGAATACATAAACAAACAAGACAAACCCACACTCAGTCTCCTGTATGTAGCGTATCGCTACCGTGACGGTAGCTATGCACCCCGTCACACACCCCCCCCCTTAAGAAGGAGCGTCCGTCTCATGACGCGACAGAAAGTCTGCAATCACATTGTCTTTACCCGCCCTGTACTTCACTGTGAATTTGTAGGGCTGCAAAGACAGGTGCCAGCGAGTAATCCTGGAGTTAGAGTCCCGCATGCGATGCAGCCACTGCAAGGGCCTGTGGTCTGTCTCTAGGACAAACTCTTTCCCCACTAAATAGTACTTAAGAGTATCAAGGGCCCATTTAATGGCGAGACCCTCCTTCTCAATGGTGGAGTATCGAGTCTCGCGAGGGAAAAGCTTGCGGCTCACATACTGTACGGGCATCTTGTTCTCCCCGTCACCTTGCAGCAACACAGCCCCTAGGCCTAGGCCTGAAGCGTCCGTCTGCACTGTGAAGGGCAAGGAAAAGTCAGGGCTCTGCAGCACCGGCTCAGAGCACATGCGCTCCTGCAGGTCCCGGAAAGCGACCTCACACTCGAGAGTCCAGACCACCTTGTTGGGACTGGTTTTCCGAGTGAGGTCAGTCAAACACGCAGCTCGGCTGGAGAAGTTGGGGATGAAACGCCTATACCAGCCAACCAGCCCCAAGAAGGATCTCACCCCCTTTTTGGTTGTAGGCGGTTGGCAGCCGTGGATGGCCTCCACCTTGCTGACCTGAGGACGGATGGTGCCACCACCCAGGACATAGCCCAGGTAGCACACTTCGGATCGGGCCAGCTGGCATTTACTGGCGTTGACTACCAGCCCGGCCCGATGGATCCGCTGGAAGATGTCTCTCAGGTGTTGAAGGTGGGCCTCCCAGGAACTGCTGTGGATGACCACGTCGTCGATGTACGCCGCAGCGTATTCTTCAGCGCCGTTAAGCACCTCGTCCATCATGCGCTGGAAGCTCGCTGCTGCGCCGTGTAGGCCAAAAGGCATGACCCGGAACTGGAATAGGCCGGATGGAGCTCTGAAGGCTGTCAGCTCCTGTGCTTGGGGGGAGAGTGGTACCTGCCAGTACCCCTTACACAGGTCGAGGGTGCTGAGGAACTCAGCCTTCCCCAGACGCTCCACCAACTCGTCCACACGGGGCATGGGATACGGGTCAAATGCAGAGATGCTATTCAGCTTAGAGTAGTCGACACAGAAGCGGAGCTCCCCGTCCTTTTTGGGCACAAGGACCACGGGACTGCACCATTCGCTGTGTGACGGCTCGATCACCCCCATTTCCAGCATCACCTTTACTTCCTGTTTTAGCGCGGGGATCAGTCGCGCCGGAACCCTGGTGTTGGTCTGCCGGATGGGACCTGGAGCTGTCAGGCGGATGTCATGGGTAATGACATTGGTTCGTCCTGGCAGGGCTCTGAACAGGCCTCGGGGAATGATGTTCATCAGGTCCTCCTGCTGATCAGGTGTCAGATGGGTGACGGAGGGGTAGGTCGATTCACTGCCTGCAGTAGGAAAGTACTGCTCTGATGGCTCCTCTTCCTCTTCCACAGTCCGTGCCCACAATTGGTCCTGGATGTCAGACGATGGTCGGTCTCTCCATTTTTTCAGCAGATTGACATGGAAAGTCTGTTTCGAGCGGCGTCTGCCTGGCGTGGCAATTTCATAGGTAACCTCACCAACTCGGCGAAGCACCTCGAACGGACCTTGCCACTTCGCCAGCAGACTGCTCTCGGTTGACGGCAACAACAGCAACACCTTCTGTCCGGAAATAAAGGTGCGGCTACGTGCTGTCCGGTCGTACCATGTCTTCTGCCGTGTCTGGGCCTTGGCCAGTTGTTCGTGTGCCATGGAGCTCCAAAGATAAATCTTGAGATCACTGCTGCTGCACTCTAGATGTCCTTGATGACTTCCTCCAGCTCCTCTTTGGAATACATGTGGAAGGTTTTACCAGGCTCTATCGTAGCCAGCTCAATGTTGGTGGCATTGAGCTTCTCCTCCATGACCTGCTTCAGGATGGTGAGGGACGACTTGATGGCCTCTTTCAACGTCATGGACTTATGGTAGACTTCCTGAAGTGAGCTCTGGGCTCCCTCTGATGCTGAGCCAATAGCCCGAGCATCACACTGCACAAAGGTGCCTGAGGGGTCCATGTGGTAGAGCTGGGGTCCTTTCTCGTCCAATCCTCCGAAGAGCAGTGCGACACCAAACGGCCGACTCATAGCACCAGGGTCTGCATCCTCCTCCCCAAACTGCAGAGCCAGGTTGGACACAGCCTGGGTCACACTCTCAACAGTCATCGTCTCATTGTAGGTGAACCAGTGGTTTTGTGTTTCTACTCTGGCTTTGTCAATGAGGGTCTTGGCATCAGCAATTAGTCCACTCATCGCACAACCAATATGTGTGTCAATCTCCACAATCTTTTCAATGCTACTGGGCTCCATCAAAGGAGAGGTAATCCTCTTCTCAACAGCCAGACACACCCCCTCTGAGGTCTGGATGCCAATGGCTGTGGATCCCAGCTTGATGGCCTCAATGGCATATTCAACCTGGAACAATCTCCCTTCTGGAGAAAAAGTATTCACCCCACGGTCGTATTCCGATCTGGTAAGAAACATCTTTGAATTTCAAACCTCTCGCAACAGATACTTGAATGAGTTCGCTTGTTTCGGAGGAAGCTTCAGGGGTGTTACATATAAACTAAACCCTGGTGACGCGGTGCTCCAACCCTCATATAAACATAAGACGAGTGGTTATTACGACAAAACAGGTGACGTTAACGGTAAATGGAAACAAGCAGAAAGAAACAGAAAGTTGTAATGATGGTACTTGCAAGATTGTATTAAGCTGTCGTAGTGCATATGATAAATGACATGTTTGATGAATGATTTTAAAACAGTATGAAGGTAACAGAATACATAAACAAACAAGACAAACCCACACTCAGTCTCCTGTATGTAGCGTATCGCTACCGTGACGGTAGCTATGCACCCCGTCACAGGGAGATTATCAGTGGTCTTGTATGTATTCCATTTCCTAATAATTGATCCCACAGTTGATTTCTTCCCACCAAGCTGCTTACCTATTGCAGATTCAGACTTCCCAGCCTGGTGCAGGTCTACAATTGTGTTTCTGGTGTCCTTTGACAGCTCTTTGGTCTTGGCCATAGTGGAGTTTGGAGTGTGACTGTTTGAGGTTGTGGACAGGTGTCTTTTATACTGATAAGGAGTTCAAACAGCTGCCATTAATACAGGAAACGAGTGGAGGACAGAGGAGCCTCTTAAAGAAGAAGTTACAGGTCTGTGACAGCCAGAAATCTTGCTGGTTTGTAGGTGACCAATTACTTATTTTCCACCATAATTTGCAAATAAATTCTTAAAAAATCAGACAATGTGATTTTCTGGATTTTTTTTTTTCATTTTGTCTCTCATAGCTGAGGTTTACCTATGACGAAAATTACAGGCCTCTCTCGTCTTTTTAAGTGGGAGAACTTGCACAATTGGTGGCTGACTAAATACTTTTTTGCCCCACTGTATCACACACATATATATATCACAAACACACACAAACACACTTTTTCAGAATGTGTATCAGTTTTCTACTGAACTTTTGTAATATATATATATAGCCATATATATTGGCTATATATTAGCCAACGGTTGGCTTCCTTAGTGTACCAATCATGAGCAGTGTCATCTTGAGTGGTGGGGGGGGGGGGCTGCCTATGCCTGTTGATCGCAAGGAAGCAGACACGTTGCCGGCATAGCTACTTCAGCCGATAAAGTATGCTGAGCTGGTGTGTGTGTGGATGTGCATGTGTTATTTTGACTGACCTAGCCACGACACCCCATTTGGCTAGCTCCACCCCGCCAAACAAATATCCCAACAGAAGCAAAAGTGAAAACAATATTACCTAGATGCTGTGGGTATTGGCAGTGGAGGTAAGCTTTAGGTTGCTTTTGGTTTGGTTCGGCCATTCTTGGAAATAGGATAAAGAGATGTGGGGGTAGGTGGGGCATGTTTACCCTTTCAATAGCTAAGCTAAATGGAAATAAGGTTTAACCTACTGTTAATATATATATGAAAATGCTCAAATGTTCATAAATGTAATAGTTACAGAACCTAAGCGAGAGGAGTATAAGTGGAAGAATGTCTTACTTCAGTATGACTTGTATGTCCAAACTCCAATGTGCATGTATGGAGTTCTATTTAATTAACTCCACTTATGTAACAAGTCTTCCAAGAGCTAGGAACAGCATCTAGTTTGCAATCCAAGAACAAATATTTGGCTGTTTCCAAATTGTGTTTCCTGAAAGTGTCTCAAATTGTGAAGTATTACGGTTTAGATCTCGTGGCATTATACCTTTGACACGAAAGCCCATCCAAAATAGATGAATCACCCACTCAGAAGGCGGGGCTTACTTACCTTCTTGCGAAAGGGAAGTTGATGGATGAGCTGGTGGACACATTTCTGGGGCTGTCGAGAGGACTGCTGGCAGCTACACATAACAAAACCACCAGCACATTACTAAAGTATACATACAACAATATTAATACAGTACAACGCTGTTAATTGCATTTGCATTCACCACTTCCAAACAAATAAAAAGGTAGGGATTTTATTTATAATTCTAACATTTCCAAGAGAAATTGTGATAATGAAGGTTTATAATTAGGCTTAATGGAAACTCTTCTTAGTGTGATTAACTAGTGTATCAAAATAATTGTGTGAAAAAAACACAATAATGCACAGCAACTTGCAGGAACACGGCGACAAGCACGGGACCTCAACAGGTCCTAAATAAGACCTGGTCAGCACCTGTCCCTGGAGGACTGTATACACACAAGATTGGCTCTTGGTTTGCATACGCAGAGTGCTGGAGTTCAGTTGTGTTGATCAGGCAGACTTAAGCAGCAATTCAAGACTGGTTGTCTTTTATAATCAGATAATCCCTGACATGATTGAGCTCGCATGAGAAAATACCGTCGCAACATTCCTTCCCTCCAGGGCTCTTGAACGTAGCTTTATTGATAGATGGCACCTGCCTGACATCATTATGTCTTAAAAATAGATAGACATGCACACATGCACGCTCACACGAACATGCACATGCACACACTACTATGCTTCAGTGAAGAACCCCAACGTTTCAGATAATCTGCACACCAAGAGTAATCATTTGATTTCAGCCTACCAGGGCTTGTATGGATATCATATTGGGACATAATATGGGGTTAACCCTTGGAAAAAAGGTTCAAACATATTCTATGCCAATTAAGTTGAGGCACAGAAAATAGCTGTACAACTCAAAACCATTCACAATGGCAATTTAGCCAGACTAGCCAGATACATTTTTAGAGTGTCCAACCGAAAACATCCAGAACCTCCCTTCAGGCCTTCCTTCAAAGCCACTCCCCCAAAACAAATCACTTGCTCGCTAGCTTTAGCAATAGTTCTGCCTAGCCTTACGGAAGACACCGGTCATACGCATTGAGTGCAATTAGTGCGCACAGGTAGAAAGGTAGACAAACAGGAAAGCCATCCAATCATTTAAATCAAGCCATATCTACTGATTAGACGGTCTTATAACTGCAACAGCCACAGAAACCACGTATTTTCTGTGGTTGTCATAGGTAGATTGGCAAACACAGAGCTTCTGTCATCTGTCAACAACACGCAAGCTCTGTGTTCGCATACTACAACTACTTATCAAGTCTTAAAGACAAGATGACGTAGACGGGTGAACTACTGAGGGTATTGTGTGTATAAAAGGTCCTTTTTAATAAACAACATATACACTTACAAAGTTATCAATGCCTCGTTTTACATTTGAAGACCCTTATTATACTACCAAAGAAGTGTCGGGCTATTTCTAGCCTTGTAAGTGGTTTAAAATAGCGATTTAGTTTTTACCATGAGACATGCCCCTATCGTTCCAAGTTTATAGCGTTTTGGTAGAATCGGCTAAAAACAGCCAACTTAAGAATGCGTCTATATGTGCTTTTTTGCTCCCAAATGAACATTCCAACTCGTTATCATACTAAACATATCCCAGATCCATTTTACACTGGATTTCTCCTTTAATGATGCAATTTAAAATCTGTTTATTGGGTGATGTATTGTACAACCATTTCACTTAGCGGTGAGTAGGGTATCTTTAAACATTTGGAATGCATCAACCATTACGACAACATGGACATTTACCACAAGGTGTGTGGGTGATTAGTTACTACAAGCCAGATAAAAAATCTCAGCCACTTGTGAAATCAAAAAATAGGGGTAGAATCTATCTATACCTTTGGGTGGTCACTCCTACATCAGTTACAATTTACCTATACACATCAATTACAAATGTATGTGTGATCCCAGTCTTACCAGTGTGGCCAGAGAGTGGGGAGAGTGGCCTAGACAGAGTAGGTGATGGTGTGCCGACACCCAGGTTCTTCCGGTTACTGCTTCGACAGCTGAGGTAGAAAATGAAGAGAAGAAAAAATGAAAAGATGTTAGAAGACAGCATGGCAGCTTTCCACTGTCCAACCAACAAACTCTCACCCTCTTCACACAAAACCACTCTTTGAATACCACTAGCTGAATTTTGCTGTTCGGCTAGAGCCGGCTGTAGTACACCTAAACAGAAAACATATGGAAATTCATCAAAATATTACAGTACCCACAAACAGGCAACATCAGGCAATGAGCTACCAAAAATAACAGCTTTACAATATTGACACATTTATTCGATTTGAATTACTTCTGCATTTAAAAATGTAAATTATTTAAATGAATGAACACAAACTTTCCGTTAAGTGTTAACTTTCTCAAACCCAACATATGTGGGTCATTTATTGCTCCCCACAATAACCACAGAAGCTTATGGTGAAAGTGAATCACAGACTGACACTGAGGAACATAGAGACACAAATATAAAAGCTATAAGCATTTTAACTTCTGATGGACAAATAAAACCGTATGAGAATGTACAAGACTATGCTAATTGGACTGCATTGGACGGAAATATGCAACTGAAGCTCAGGCAGAGAATCAGCGATTGAACTACTGTAAATAGAATGACCAACCCTGAAATTATGGCTGAATAAACCAATCATCAGCTGAAGATATCGGTGAAAACATTTCTTACATTTTCTTCACTTCCCTGAAACGATACGTTAATGTTTTTAATTCAAGGGCCTCTGTTTTACTATCATTTTATTTGTACTTACAAGCCCTTTCAAAATTGTGTTCACTCTGCTATGAACACTAATGGATAGATCAACCTACCAGCATACCCGGTGGACTGTACCAACTAGGGGAAAGTATTTGAGGACAGTTGTAATGCGGTTTAATATACATACAGAATATCAAATAGACACCATTTTTTACAAACAAGATGCGGTGGTGCTTGTTGGTGAGAGAGTGTTTTTGAGTTGGCCTAGCCCCCCCCCCCCCCCAAAAAAAAGGTCTGAAACAATTGAATTACTCAACAATTAAGCAATGAAGCCGTTCCTTTTAAACGGAAGAGGGACTATGTCTGACAATGAGTCCTAGAAACAAGATCAGCCTACATGGCAAACAAGTTGTCAGAGGCTTTTATCAGCTGGTCAGATGTGTCTTACCAATATCTATAATGGTTTCTGTCATGGGTTTGTTGTTACACGTTAAAAAGGCTGCTTGTGAGCTGGTGATGGAGTAGTTATTCATTCATTAGATGAAAATACAACAACTAAAGCCATGTTCCTTCAGCCAGAACAAAATACCCATTCAGCACAGCTAGTAGCTATTGTCAGTCACTCCTCTACTACTGCTGCTGCTGCTATGGCAACAAACTTTTCTGTGTGAAAAAAATTAAAAGCTCCATCTCTTTTCCTCACAACTCTAGGCAGTGATATAAAAAAATGAAAACTTTGAGGTTTTGGACAAAACATTTATTCAGCCAGGAAGATAATTGATATCCATATAGTTTCCAGTGTAAACAAAGGAGACTGGCATATTGAAAACCGCCAAGGCTTTTGTCAACAAAAGCCTTGGCGGTTGCAACAATTTACGGCCAGTGTAGTCAAAACACCGAGGTCCAGCCAACATGGTCAAACGGAAGAGAAAAACCCTTACCCTTGGGCTTGATAGAAAACACTGGTACGACAACTCCCCCAAACAAGTGGTTTCGGGGTGGCGGTGACTTCTAATATACGAGCTAGTTCAGACTATACATGAAAGATGTATAGGGCTGCACCACATGGGATTATATCCACGCAAAAAATACTCAGAATCATCTAGTCGTTATTAAAAAAGGCGCCGTCGTATTCTTAAATTAATATCTATCACAGGCCCCTTCATTGCCATGAAAAATGCTGCTTACGTTTCTTGGAACAGGCTGGCCAGGTTCATCGTCAGCAGCCCAGCACGGGATCATACCACTGGCGGTCCATTCAAATAGAGGAAACAAAGACGGAGAGACCCCTGTTGTCCTCGGGTCTGTTAAACAACGGTGCGACGCATAGACAGTTTACCAGCGGACATTGTTGGGAGTCGGGACATAGTTGCACTGTGATACATCATACATCTGGTCCCCCGCTTGTTCAAAAGGCGCGTTTATAAAAAAAAACCTCCATGGCGAACGACTGTATCGGCTCACTCACACAGACAACATAACAATACCACATTTGTAGGGGGTGTAGTTATACTTATGTCACCGATTTCAACTACCTTTTTGAGCGTTTCAGCAAGGCTCCCGTCATAATTTTGGACTTGTTCTGTTTTGGCCGTCGAGCCCAGTGACTTGGATCCGACATGGTAGCGTCTTTCTTATCTCACACAGAAAGGCTCGCGAGCTTAATTCCTATAGCCGGCAAGGAGATTTTAAGAAATACAACTGGGTGTTCTGTATCGAAAATCCAGACAGTGCCTCCATCGTGTCTTTTGTGCTTGTATGTAAAGTCGTGTGTGAAAGTAGCTAGACAACTTGTCCGTCTGCTCGCGTCCTCTTCCAGCCAACTCTCAGCCACCAGAGACGGTCTACGGCGTAACCAACATGATCTTCTTCCAACCCCCCCCCCTTAGTCACGGCTAAAACCAAAACCACACGCCCATGGGTGAATGTGAGACGCGGCGCAAGTGGGAAACACAGCAGCACGATTAATATTTGGCTCCAGATTCTGCTGGGCTTCGACTCCGTGTGACGAAGGTTTAGACGTCTCTGGGTCGTACCACTATCCGGTAGAAAGAGAGGCAACCTCATATCCCCCACACTTATCCACAGTGGTACATTCCAAAGCGAGTTTATTTGGATGTCAATGTCATCGACTTAAGTTGTGGGAGATATAAAACGAGTGTTTATTTGTAAAATGGAAAGTCGAATGAGTTTTGAAATGGGGAAGGTGTTAGAGATGGTATATAATATTATGATATTAGTCAACTGTAGTAGTAGCAGTATGTTATGGTCTAGGGGCCATAGTTGGCGTCACAATCATGGATTCAGATGATTTGACTCTGAATCCAATATATTAGGCTTGCCTACTCTAGTATTATCTAAACTAGTAACTGTAGTAGTAGTAGTAGTAGTAGTAGTAGTAGTAGTAGTAGTACTAGCCTAGAAGAAGTAGTGTCGTTAGTTCTGTATAACAAATAATGGAGAAATCATGTCCCCATTATATGTCTTTCAGATGATGTCATACACAGCACATACATTGCATTAGCCTCAATTCTGTAGTAAAATGTAAGGGTGTCTTTAAAGACCGCTGGATGTGGATGTAAAATAGGTCGTCATTCAAAGTTCCATGTCTTAGGTAAGACACTGGCTGTCTTACCTAAGATATGCAAGTGTGCAGTGAAAATATTGTGTAATAATAATATTGTGTGTCAAGGCTGTTTGTGTGTGTGTGTGTGTGTGTGTGTGTGTGTGTGTGTGTGTGTGTGTGTGTGTGTGTGTGTGTGTGTGTGTGTGTGTTAATATGTCTGACTGATAAATAGTGTGGAGAGAGAGAGACAGAGAAAGTTGGGACAGCGGCGCGCACATACACATGCACAGGTGTGGCCTGCCTACATACCTGCAAAACACTGGTTTTACAAAGTCCTCTGCGTCATTCAATGGTTCTCAGAAGAGTTATTCTGGAGAGAGCAACTACTGCCACAGAGTGGCAGTAGTTGCTCCAGATGACTATCTGAATCTGAATCTAATATATCAGGCGAGCCTACTTTAGTATTATCGAGTATCAAGTCTGATCAGTAGTATTAGTTGCCTAGTAATAGCAGTGATAGTATAATTTGTACTCAATAGTAATTAGTTAAAATATAATAAATCGTTGTTGAATATCTACATTATTTTCCTTTTTATGATGCAGACCAGCACAACCGTTAAGACCACAGACGATGTGATATACCGCACCTACATAATAGTAATGTCAATGCATAAGCTTACATTTTGTAGACAAAATAAAGGCTGTCTTGAAAGACTGCTAACTTAAGTGGATGTATTATATTAAGTCATAAAGTTTAATTTCTTACATGCACAGGTGTGCCTTGCCTACCTGGTAAACCCAGTTTCACCCATGCTTGTCCATCACAATAGACTGTTACTCACAAGGGTTTTTCTTTCTCTCATGTGACACGAAGAAGACAATCCCGTCATGCCAGTACAAAGAAAGAAGACTGGAATGCCTGCTCAGTGCTCACTCGTTCCACAACAGCGAAGCGTTATCAGAGTGGTCTATTCAGATGAGCAACTGGAGAATTTCCATCCTATCGATTATGAATGCAGATGGCCTAGTAGGCATCCACTTTACATAAGAACGGAAACTGGGATACTGCCTTTCTATTCCTACGCAAATACAAGAGGAAGTTAATTTTTGGAGTAGAATACTGTTTATCCATCCATCCATCCAACCAATCATATATCCGTCCATTTAACTATCTGTCTCTCTTTAAAATAAATTAAAGTTAATATTAGTTAGCATGAAATCCAAAAATGCTCAGAAAAGTGTGTGTTGTGTATGAATGAAGAAGTCTGATTTATTAGAAAATATGGATTGCAATGATTCTATTACAGAACTGAAAACCTTACTATATGATGTCGTGCCTCAATCTATCACTTATCACACACATGCACGCACACACACACACACATACATACGCATGTGCATGGACACACATACACAAACGCACACACATGCACACACACACGTGCATCCACTGGATGCATCTGCTTGTGCTGGCAGTATCGCCTTCCTCCGCAGCACCCAGCATTGTTGCCAAGCAACGCACACAGAGTAAGAGACACAACTTATAAGTGGTAGGAATTCCATTTGCTAAAGAAAAATACAGGGCAAGGAAAAATAACAACAACTGAAAAGTTTAAGTTTTTAAACTTTTCAATTATTTCAGATAGGTAAAGGGGCCATAGGTAAGATCCAAGAGTTATAATTGTAGTGAGGTGTCCCTTGTTAGAAATACCCTATAGTCATCCAACAGCTATTAGGGAGTGAAATGCTGGGTGAATGTGCATGAGAGATTTCGGTTTTTGATCATTCCCGGCTCCTTTCTGACCCATCAGGGCATTACTTCCCCGATTGGTTTGGGGAATCCATCTTGCCTGTCAATCACAGGTGCATGAATGGAACACCTCTCAATAGCGGAGAAACATAAGGAAGGAGGGAGCCATTGTACTCTTTTCATCGCTGCAATCTCACCTACAGCAGCTTTAAATACACTAGCATGGACGATTAAGACCAATCCATTTGATGATATAACAATAACCTGGAGGAATCTGGCTAGGAGAACACGGTTGGTATGGATAGATCTGTGATTGTTTGTGTAACCTATGACCTTGACAAATGATTCCACTCTAGGGTTAGGGTTAGGAGTTGGGAGGCTGTCCTAGGGTGACAGTGCAGTGGGTGGCAGGGCAGGTCTGTCTTACCTCCAGGGGTGAAGGGTTTGTAAGGGGCTGCAGGGGCTGCAGGGGCTGCATGGGCTCAGGATAGTGGGGCTCTGGCATGTGGGTGACAAACTGTAAGGCAAGACACACGGGTCACATGATCACACATATGGGTCACATGGGGTCAGTCTGCTCAGTCAACAGCCATGCGGCGCTACGCTCGCTTATCACAACAACTACAGTGAGCGGGGTTTGCCCCCCTCCCCCATTGGTTACGGTTGCCTGGGCAGCCCCCTCCTATTGGCTCATGTTGGCAGGCAGCGTCGACAAGGTTAGGCACTTGGCAACTGTTTGGGTTCTTTCACATGCCAGACTTTATCTCATGCTGAGGTTTTGAAGAGAAGAATCTGTGACTTGTGCGCCATGCCATCCAGGAAGGCGGTTACACAAGTTAAGGATGAAATGAAATGGAGTCTGAGGTTTAGTGATTACAGTATTTACGTCATATCCACAGTGAGTTAATGATGAGCTAGCGGTTGTGCTGTTTCTCCTATTGATTTCCCAGTGTGGATCTAAGCTGTGCCTAGCGGGCTCCGCAGTACGGCTATTGTCTCAGTGCTGCAGAGGCTTCTGGAGGCAGAAACACAGCAACGACTACCCAGGCAGTAATGAAGCTGTTGTCATAGTAATGCAAGGAGATGGGCTAAAAATAATAGAGTAGAAAAAATCCTTGTGAAAAGAAACCGGACTTTAATGTTGGCTTGTAATATGTCATCGTGGGCAATTCTCTTTCTATCAACTCTGAACTCTGTTTCCCTTAACCGTCCATAACCTGTCCATAACCTGACTGTGGTTTCTCCTAAAGTTTTCTAAGATGCTGTTGGTGGGTCAGTCGTTCAGCATTTAAGCAACAAAAACGAAAACGACAAAGCAACAAAAACGAAAACGACAAAGAACAACTTTGTCAATGCCTCTGTTGGTTGCTCTAAATTTATTTTGACTGTGTGTAGTGGAAAATCCCCCACACACACACCAACACAGGCATGCACGCACACACACACAAACAATCACACTCCCCCACCAGCAAGCACACACACTAACCTCACCAACACACACACAGGTCAACAAACCCACCAGAACGCATCAGGCACACACACACACACACACACACACACACACACACACACACACACACACACACACACACACACACACACACACACACACACACACACACACACACAAACACACACACACACACACACACACACAAACAGGTTCATTTACCATCGCTACACCCAACATCCATCAATTCCGTTCAGATAGGGGGCCGTCCAAGGGGGCCTATACAGTGACCGCAGGTCCTGGAGAGGTAAGATGAAAGCTTCTCCTATGGATGGAACCATAGTGGGCAGCTGCCAGCATCCCGATCTATTGCTACCTACTTGGGTCCTCTCTGGAGGAGGCAGTCGGTTGATTTAAGGAATTAAGCCGCTGCCATATATCAATTGCTGGGAGACTAGGCTTAGCAATTACGGAAAAAAGAAACGGTGACACATATGCACATCACTTCCAAAGAAAGAAATAATTAGTTGGAAATGTGAGGAGGATGTGAATCACGTGGGAAATTGGGATTATAACTTGCAGTCGAATGGAGAATGGACAACAGAAAAGTGAACAGATTGCCAGTCTTGCGCTGAACTGGTATTAACAATTTTTTTGGAGTAACATGGAGGGCATTTTTGGAAATTGCTGCAGACAGAGTCTGGAACGGAAAGGTCGTACACCTAATCAAACTGCCTTGCACTCAGAGAATGAACTCAGTAGTATTGAAGGGATGTACTGCTAGGCAACATGAAGACCAACATTGTGTTGTTCTTATAGAGATAGGACTGTTGGTCAACCCAAGATGGTCACACTCCCACTCTCAACCCACAAAAACAAAGAATAGCGAATGATTTAGTAAACTGTTGCATCTTCTAACATACGGCTAGGAGCAACCCGATTAATCAAATTAAGTAAAAACAACAACAAATCTCAGCTTACTCCAGCGTCAGAGAGGGTATTTTCAGCTTGTCTCGTCTCGACTTCATTCTTCCGACGCTCTCCACCACCGACACGATCTCGCGTGCCTCAGCGCAACGCAAGCAGCTGCACCACCGGATCCGGGCTCATCTCCCTGCTTCAGGAACCACAAATACACGCGAACGGGATCTAGATCAGCAGCACCATCGGGTTCTTCTCGCACATATCCAAGATACCCCGTTGTTTTTTATGTTGAATCCGTTTAAATGTTTGCTTGTGTCTGCTTGGACACAAGAGATCGACTGATAGGTATAGTGTTAGACCACAGATCTGTGGCGCTGGGAACTATAGGTCACCCAAAACTCCCATGTGACCGCAGGTGGGGGGCTGTGGGGGACTGAGGGAGAGGATAACAAAGCAAATCAACCTAATTTGTTCATGTAGTGCGTAGAATGGGAGAATCAAAGAAGAATGAAAACAGTGAGGATGAAATGTTAACATGTTAACATGATAGCACATATTTTGCATATTCTGTGCGCCTGGAGTTATCAAATTAAAGCTAAACTTCATTTCATGCCTCATTGCTGAGGAGAGTTCTAGTTCTAGCAAGTGTGGACACATCTACAAAATGTGTGTGATATGGTCGTTGTTTCGTTTGAGCACGGTTCAACACGTGTCAGTTCATGATCAAAATTTAAAAGAGAGTATGCATCATTTAGTCCCCCTTGGCGACGCATGTCCACCAGTTTTTGCGGGTTTGTTCTCTCACTCGTAGGCGTTTTCGCCTATCGTTCAGGAGTTTGATGCTAGGCGGGCATCCCTGGCCGCGCGATTGATTTCCCCTCGAATACTTGCAGATGATACTCAGCACCAGTAGGCCTTTCTATAAACACACACACACACACACACAAAGATATTGATAGGTTGTTTCCGCACCTACGTAGGCCCACTTATTTTTTTTAAATATATATAGGCCTACACACAGGGACGGATGGTGTATAGGGGCAATTTGGGCGACGCTCTACCAACTGGGAGAAAGAGGATTTTTTTTCTAACAAATTTAATCACAGCAAAAGTAGTTTTCAGTGTTCTAGAAATATTATCTGTCATTGTCCAATCAGAATCGTCTGATTCAAGTCTCGTTTCAAATGGTCCCGCCTCTCTTGGCGAATACATTGACGTGGAAAATCGCCCAAGCATTCTCCCATTGACAAAACTTCTTTTTTTTCGGAAAATGAGCCTTCAATGCATTTTCAATGGGGATTTGGGACTCACCCTAACGTGCTTGTGTCATACGTAAGTGAGCAAAGAGCGCGAAGGGATAACTTCGATCAAGTCAATTGCTAATTTTAACATGGCTGCTAATGTGTTCAATTCCGTTGCGTCTCTGAAAGAAGTTCCTTTTAGTTGACGATCCAATTCAGACAAATTGGTATTAAAACAATCAGGACCTCCAAAACCAAAATTAATAATTAAACAATTTTCTACAAAGGGGTGAAAGTCCTACACCCAAGGATTTTCAACAAATTGGTACGAGAAAAAAAGGTGGCTAGCAGGTTGTGAAGAAGCTAACGCAGTGTTCTGCTACCACTGCCTACCTTTCCACCCTGACGACAGACAGCACTGGTTGGGTATCGACTGGTGTGACAGATATGCACCATCTGTCTGAGAACATCAAGAAGCATGTGATGTCAAAGATCCACATGGATAGCTGCTTGAGATTTGTAACTATTGGGAGGGTGAACATTGCCACTCAACTGGGCGAGGGATACCGGCTAGCTGTTCGTCGCCACAACGATGAGGTGAGCAAGAACCGACACATCCTCAACCGGCTCATCCAAGACGGTGCAGAACAGGTCAAGTCAGCTTGCTATCTGGCAATCCAAGCTGATGAAACTATGAACGTCTCCACGCAGACACAGCTGGTGCTTGTGCTTAGATACATTGATGACAACCATGCAGTGCAGGAAAGTTTTTTTGAGTTTATTCCCATCTCGGATTCAACGTCAGTTTCAATTGCCAGTGTACTTTTGGAGAGACTGAACCAGCTTTTGGCCGACGACAACGACAAAATGAAACTCGTTGCACAAACGGTGGTGCCAGTGTGATGAGGGGAGAGAAGGCTGGTGTGCAGCAAAAGCTGCGTGAACATTTTAAGAATGTCCATTATGTGCATTGCTATGCACATCAGCGTAATTTGATGCAGCAAGCTACCTCCCGCATCAAAAAAGTCAACGTTTTCTTTTCCAATCTGAGTGGTATTGCGTCATTCTTTTCCCGGTCACTGAAACGGTACAGCGTTCTGGACAAGATTGTTTCACGAAGACTGCCCAGAGCTTCATCTACAAGGTGGAATTTTAACAGCAGGATCGTCAACACTGTGTACGAGAACCAAGATGACCTCCTTGAATGTTTTGAAGCCATCAAGACGGGTTCACATGGTCCATTTGACCAGCTCAGCGTGAGAGAGGCATCTGGCTACGTGAGGGTGCTACAGGACGAAGATTTCATTTTTTTCCTGTGGTTTTTTTCACAACATCATGCCCCACGTCGACATTCTGTACCAGAAGCTCTAGAAGAAGGACATTTATGCAGTCTTCCTCAAAAAGGCCCTCGAGAGCTTCACAAGCAGTGTGCTTGATGTCACGGTTGTGATTGGGTTTAAAGGACTGAAAGACAGGACAAACACATTGGTCTCTTTCAAAGGTATATTTGTGATTTGTACAGCAGGATCACATGTCACGTCAACCGGTTATATACACATCAAATATATACAAATAATAAAATTATAACATTACATTTACATTTCGGAGCAACATACCTGAAAGACAGGACAAACACATTGGTCTCTTTCAAAGGTATATATGTGATTTGTACAGCAGGATCTGCACGAGTCAAACAAAACACTTGTGTTGCTAGCGGACATCCAACATAGCTAACCAGTAACATGTGGTCAAACAAAAAAATGTGAATAAACTCCCTACCAAGTGACAAACTATAAAAACAATAATAACACATCAATTATACAATATACAATCATCTAATATGTCGAGGTTCATAAAATAAACTAATGGTCCCGTGTGATCGGGACCATTAGTGAGAGTGTTGTGTGTGGTGGTCAGGTGTCCCGTGTTTCTGTAATGTTCGTGGTTGTTAATAAAGGCAGTCCGTAGTCGTGCGGTGAATGGGGCACGGAACTGCATAATTGGTTCAACCTGGGCTCCTGTCTCGTCCTTCCCGTGCTTCTCGCCACATTGGTGTCAGAAGTGGGATTGGCCTGCGCACGCGGATAAAGGATTGGGATTGACGGTCGAGCCCATGGAAGCCCCAACCGACGCCGACGCACCCTGCGTTGTGGGAGCGCAGCGGCCCACGGACGGAGAGATGGCAGCGGTCAACTGCCCCCTTGTGGCAAGGACGGCGGTGAAGCTGCCGAAGTTCTCCAGGGCAACGCAGCTTGAGCCGTACCTTGCTCAGTTCCGGCTTGTTGAGTGGCACAACGGCTGGGGTGCCGGGGAGGCGGTCGTCCACCTAGCCCTGGCGCTGGAGCGGACGGCAGTGCAGGCGCTCCTGGACCTGGCCCCAGAGGACCAACGGGACCTCCGGGCCTTGATCCGGGCGTTGGAGAGGCCTTCGTTCCTCCAAGGACTTGTCCCGCCGCGGCTGGGACGGCACGTCCGCCTCACCGGGCCCCCGACCCTCGATGTGGCCCTCGACGTGGCGGAACGGGTGGAACGGGAGTTTAACAAAACCCCTTTTGTCAACTGACAACCCTGATTCCCAGAATCCCCGCGGCTCCGGAATTGGGACGTCTGACCCCTAAGGTGGGGGCTGTGTGGCGACCACGGGTGTGGGCGCCATGTTCCGGAGCCGCGGGGATTCTGGGAATCAGGGTTGTCAGTTGACAAAAGGGGTTTTGTTAATTTATTCTGTTGTTAGGTTAAGTGGGGTTGGTGTATGGGGCACGGAACTGCATAATTGGTTCAACCTGGGCTCCCGTCTCGTCCTTCCCGTGCTGCTCGCCACAATACATTCTCGATCTTAAAATTTATAATTCTTCGGGAGCTATTTACAATGCGAACTTACCACATGTCACGTCAACCTGTTCTGACTAGCAACGGCCGCACACACACCTAATGCGGATGCAGATCTGCAATACCCAATCACATCAGCAGATGGCTCTAAAACACCAACAACTGCTCTATCATTTGTGAAACTCATGATAACTAATGAACAGTTTTCCATATCTGTTACACCCACCTCTCCTGAATTTCGCCAAATTTAAGCAGCAACCACGCAAGACATTTAAAGGCGACTTATTACATAACACTTAAACACTTTAGGTAGGGTCACCAATAACGGGACAGCCAACCACAAAGGTATCCAATAAGGATTAAGTGGAAGAAGAGGTGCAAACTATCCAACCAACTACTGGCAGTAGGGTGCCTTATACACCCCACACGACCCATTCCCACTGTGTACTCTCGTCTATATGTCTACATTTCACAATGGACATTATACTATCCTTAGATCATCTCTAATCGCAAAGGACCTGGAACATTGACTTGCAAATGGCCTGCACTGTATGTTGTGTGTCAACAATATCCTGCCGTGCCATAGTCTGAATCAGCTTATTAACTGGTTTGATAAAGCGACCAAACCTAGACCTGACCTGTGTTAATGTACTAGGATGATCAGATTGTGTAGTGGAAGCTAATTCGACACAACTCTGTGTGTCACTACCATTATCTGTATGCGTCCCAACAATCTGGCCGTCTACCTGCGAATCTGTGTGTGTGTCTGTGTCACAGTGGTCAGACTGCTTTTCTGTGTTTCCAGCAACATCAGTAGTAGCACCAGTTTCAGTTATAGGTCCAGAGACAGAGGCAACGGACTGGTCAGTTGTTCTTGTCTTTCCATTGTCAGTGGATTCCACTCTAGGGAGTCCAGTGAATGGTGATTGTGTTATCCACGTCAGAGTTCTCTCCCCAGGCTCCACAGTCTCCGGGGTAAAACCCACTCTCTCGTCCCCCACTGGTCCACTTCCCGTCCCGTCACTTCCTGGACGAGAAACCACTCTCTCATCCCCGGAATTACTTTCTCCAGTCACTTCATCACTTAAGGAGCATTGTCCTCCCTCCGGCACGAGATCAGCACTTGTGTTTGAGGTTTCAATAACAGACAAAGATGAGACTTGTTCAGACAACACACTGACATCATCTACAGGAAGGAAATTCACCAACATTAACAAGTTACGGTGAACCACTTTCTCCTTTCCTGTTACCGTATCACATATCCTATATGTACAGTGGGGCAAAAAAGTATTTAGTCAGCCACCAATTGTGCAAGTTCTCCCACTTAAAAAGATGAGAGAGGCCTGTAATTTTCATCATAGGTATACCTCAGCTATGAGAGACAAAATGAAAAAAAAAAATCTAGAAAATCACTGTCTGATTTTTAAAGAATTTATTTGCAAATTATGGTGGAAAATAAGTATTTGGTCAATAACAAAAGGTCATCTCAATACTTTGTTACATGCCCTTTGTTGGCAATGACAGAGGTCAAACGTTTTCTGTAAGTCTTTACAAGGTTTTCACACACTGCTGCTGGTATTTTGGCCCATTCCTCCATGCAGATCTCCTCTAGAGCAGTGATGTTTTTGGGCCTTCACTGGGCAACACAGACTTTCAACTCCCTCCAAAGATTTTCTATGGGGTTGAGCTCTGGAGACTGGCTAGGCCACTCCAGGACCTTGAAATGCTTCTTACGAAGCCTCTCCTTCGTTGCCCGGGCGGTGTGTTTTGGGTCATTGTCATGCTGAAAGACCCAGCCACGTTTCACGTTTTCACTCAAAATCTCACGATACATGGCCCCATTCATTCTTTCCGTCACACAGATCAGACGTCCTGGTCCCTTGGCAGAAAAAAAGTCCCAAAGCATGATGTTTCCACCCCCATGCTTCACTGTAGGTATGGTGTTCTTTGGATGCAACTCAGCATTCTTTCTCCTCCAAACACGACGAGTTGAGTTTTTACCAAAAAGGTATATTTTGGTTTCATCTGACCATATGACATTCTCCCAATCCTGTTCTGGATCATCCAAATGCTCTCTAGCAAACTTCAAACGGGCCCAGACATGCACTGGCTTTAGCAGGGGGACACGTCTGGCACTGCAGGATTTGAGTCCCTGGCGGCGTAGTGTGTTAGTGATGGTAGCCTTTGTTACTTTGGTCACAGCTCTCTGGAGGTCATTCACTAGGTCCCCCCGTGTGGTTCTGGGATTTTTGTTCACCGTTCTTGTGATCATTTTGACCCCACAGGGTGAGATCTTGCGTGGAGCCCCAGATCGAGGGAGATTATCAGTGGTCTTGTATGTATTCCATTTCCTAATAATTGATCCCACAGTTGATTTCTTCACACCAAGCTGCTTACCTATTGCAGATTCAGACTTCCCAGCCTGGTGCAGGTCTACAATTGTGTTTCTGGTGTCCTTTGACAGCTCTTTGGTCTTGGCCGTAGTGGAGTTTGGAGTGTGACTGTTTGAGGTTGTGGACAGGTGTCTTTTATACTGATATGGAGTTCAAACAGGTGCCATTAATACAGGTAGCGAGTGGAGGACAGAGGAGTCTCTTATAGAAGAAGTTAACGGTCTGTGACAGCCAGAAATCTTGCTGGTTTGTAGGTGACCAAATACTTATTTTCCACCATAATTTGCAAAAAAATTCTTAAAAAAATCAGACAATGTGATTTTCTGGATTTTTTTTTTCATTTTGTCTCTCATAGCTGAGGTTTACCTATGATGAAAATTACAGGCCTCTGTCTTCTTTTTAAGTGGGAGAACTTGCACTTGGTGGCTGACTAAATACTTTTTTGCCCCACTGTATGTGTGTCAGCGTTCCTGACCAACACAGTGTACACTGTGGACTCCCAACGATCTGCAACCTTCCTTTTTCCCCTTTCTCTCTTGTTTGCCAACAACACACGGTCACCAACTTCAATGGTGGGTCCTGTTACTCTTCTGTTGTATAGCTCAGTGTGACGGTACTGTTCCTTCGTGACATGTTCCTGAGCTATCACCATAGCTTCCTTAATATCTCTTGTATGAGAGGCCACATACTTGTCGTAGCTGACCACGGCAGGATCATCCAGAACAGTTCGGAAGAGCACATCGATTGGCAGACGAGGAATCCTTCCAAACATCAGATAAAAAGGTGCATATCCTGTGGTCTCGTGAATTGTGCTATTGTACATGAACGTGGGGGTCTGAAGACGACCTGGCCAGCTAGCTTTTGCCTCTGGTGTTAGTGCACGGATCATGTTGCCGAGAGTCCTATTAAAACGCTCTACACTGCCGTTGCCCATCGGATGATATGGGGTTGTGTTTGATTTTCTCACCCTAGAAACTCTGAGCAGCTCGCTGATCAGTTGACTTTCAAAATTTGCTCCCTGGTCACTATGGATACGTTCTAGGAAGCCAAACACACAGAAAAACTTGTCCCAGAGAACCCTCACCACCTGCTTGGCTGACAGATCCTTGCAGGGAAATGCCTGAGCCATTCTTGTAAAATGATCGGTAACAACAATGTAAACCAGCTGGAGTAGCCGGGTTGACTTGATGCTGTCCAAGAGTGCCCTGTTGACCGGTTCAACTGTCTTGCTAACAATACAACGTTTGCAGTTACAGACATAATCTCTGACATCCCTGTCAAGACAGAGCCAAAAGAACCTCCGCCTGGCCAATCCAAGACTCCTGAACTGCCCCTGATGAGCAGCATCGTCATGAACACCCCTCAGGACAGCGGCTTGAAGTGACTCGGGAACCACATATTGGTGACGTTTTGACCTGGTAGATTGGTCTCTTGAAACTCTGTAGAGAATCCAATTGCTCACTACAAGCTTTTCCCAGTGTTTTAAATACCTCACAACTGCCACTACCTCTCACGCCCACTCCCTCCTGGAGGGTCTCCGACGTCTCTCCACATAGTACAAGACTCGAGAGAGTGTTCCGTCTTTGATCTGTTCATCACGGAGTTCCTTCTCTGTGTAAGCAGGGAGTGAATCCTGACCACCAGGGACCAACTGAGGTAAGTGATTCAGAGCTGCAACAGCTCGCATCCTTGCTCCATCCTCCCACTCATTGTGCGACTGCAGGACCGCAGACACATCCTCCACCTCCAATGACTGAGCGTGCACATATACAGGAGTATACATACTCTGAGCACGGCCATCTGCTTGACATTGAGTCCGATCACCGTCACTGGACCAGCGAAAGGTATCCCGAACAACGTCAAGTTTCAAATTCTGTACCTCAGAAAGGAGGTTTTCGTAAGGTTCCCGAAGTAGTCTGTGACTGACTCTCCCCTTCACAAAGGGCACACGGCTAAGGGCATCAGCAACTACATTCTGTGGACCTGGAACATACTTGATGTCAAAGTTGTAGCCCGCCGACTTGGCTACCCAGCGTTGCTCACAGCAATTCAACTTGGGTTTCATCATAATGTGAGTCAATGGATTGTTATCTGTCCATACAGTGAATACATGGCCTTTCAACTGTTCGCTGTCGCTACAGTAAAGATGTTCATAGAACCAAGTGCAAGCATTACAATCGCTAGGCTAACTAATTCCCAGTGTAAAGCAACGATAGTAGCTACTGTAGATGCTACACAATTAAGTACCTTGAATAAGTGCAATGTACAAGTGCCAGGACGTACAACATTCAATGGTGGCTGTGCATTGGTTTCTATGCAGAGTCGAGGTGAACTCTGAACAGGTGAGTTTTGAGTCTTTTGCGGAAGCTGGTGAGCGACTCTGCGGTCCTGACATCGGTAGGGAGCTCGTTCCACCACTGAGGTCCCAAAGCAGAGAAAAGTTGTGACTTCGCTGAACGACCTTTGCTTGCTCTTAGCAATGGCGGTACCAGACGTCCAGCTGAGGTAGTTGAGCGGAGGGATCGAGCTGGGGTGTGTGGCTTTACTAATGCTTGTAGGTAGGCAGGGGCAGTTCCGTCGACTGCCTTGTATGCCAGTACCATCATCTTGAATCTGATGCGAGCTATTACAGGGAGCCAGTGGAGGTCTCGGAAGAGGGGGGTTACATGTGAGAACTTTGGTAGGTTGAACACGAGGCGCGCTGCCGCATTCTGGATGCGCTGCAAGGGTTTAATCGCAGAGGCAGGGAGTCCAGCCAGGAGCGAGTTGCAGTAGTCAAGGCGGGAGATGACCAGTGATTGGACTAGAAGCTGAGCTGCTTCCCTTCTGAGGAAGGGCCGGATCCTGCGGATGTTGTAAAGTGCAAATCTGCAGGATCGGGCCACCGCAGTGATGTTTGCGGTGCAGCATAACTGATTGTCCAACACTACACCAAGGTTTTTGGCAGTTGGAGAAGGAGATACAGTGATGTTCTCAACAGTGACCAGTAAGTCCATGTGTGGGCAATCTTTCCCTGGTATTAGGAGGAGCTCAGTCTTGTTGAGGTTAAGCCTCAGGTGATGGGCAGTTGTCCAGGTGCTGACTTCTGCCAGACATTCAGATATGCGTGTTGCAATCAGGGCTTTGTCAGATGAGGGAAAGGAGAGAAATAGCTGAGTGTCGTCAGCATAGCAGTGATAGGAAAAGCCGTGGGATGTAATTACAGAGCCCAGAGATCTGGTGTAGCGGGAGAACAGAAGAGGCCCCAGTACAGAGCCTTGAGGGACACCTGTATCAAGCGTGCAAGGTTTGGACAAGGAGCCATTCCTTGTTACCATGTTAACACTGAGTTTTTGTGGAAGATAAACAGTGTTGTGGGATTACACAATGGATGATAAGCTGTTTATTGACAAGCTGAGCGGACCGGAGATTTGGGCGACATGGAAGTTTCAGATGGAACACCTGCTAAAGGCTAAAGGACTATGGGGTATGCTAATGGGGACGGAAACGCTAGCTGCAGATGCTAACGCACTCGCACAGGCTGAGTTCCCTAAACGGAAAGAGAGGGCATTCTCTATGTTAGTGCTGAACGTAAGTACACCCCAGTTGTACCTGATAACAAGATGCCAGACTCCCAAAGAGGCGTGGACCACGCTGAAAGGCCATTTTGAGAGAGATACCTTGGCAAATAAACTGTTCTTAAAGAAAAAATATTTCCGATGTGAAATGAAGGAAGGAGATCGTTTAACTGAACATTTAAAAACAAATGAAGGTGCAGACAGACCAGTTATCAGCAATTGGAGCTGTTATTGAAGAAGAAGACCAAATTGTAACACTTCTGGGAAGTTTGCCATCAAGCTATGCTACGATTGTCACTGCACTAGAAACAAAGATTGACAATCTGGCACTGTAGTTTGTTAAGCGTTATGAAGAGCAAAAGCGAGTGAATGGCAATGATAACTCCAGTGGTGCTACAACGTCAGGTGGTGCATCAGCCATGATGTCATCACAATTCCGGGGAAATGTGCAGGATAACTCCAGGTCAGTGGGAGCAGAAAGGCCAAGCACGTGGAAATGTTGGATGGAAAAATACAGCTAAAAAGAAAACCCACAAGGCCAAAAGCATGATGTGTGAAGATGCAGAGGATTCGTTTTAAAGTGCCTTTGTCTCCAGAGAGGCAAACTCGACTGCCAGACCACAACAGGTTGATTGGGTGATTGATTAGGAAGCATCAAAACACATGACATGCGATAACGAACTACTTCAAGATCACCAGCAATTCACAAAAGCACAGTCTGTGAAACTTGGTGACGGCAGGGTGGTTGACGCCCTAGGAATTGGAACTGTTAAAATGAAAATGAGCTTCAAAATGAGTGATGCAAAAAATGTGACAATGTATGATGTGCTGTATGTTCCAAAGCTAACTGGAAATCTATTCTCAGTGGGAGCTGCTACTAAAAAAGGAAATACAGTGCAGTTCAGGAAGACTCGCTGCTACATACGTGGAAAAGATGGAACGCTTCAAGGAATGGGAACACAAAGAGCTGACGGGCTATATAAGCTGGATGTTGAAGGAAGTTCATCTGTCTGTCATAGTGCATCATTAGCAGCCAGCCTGTGGCACCAGCGCCTGGGTCACACCAACAAGCTGAAGGAACTAAAAGATCTGGTGAACGGAGTGGACTTCTCTGCAGAGGAAGATGTTCCTTTCTGTGAAGGATGTGTGGAAGGCAAGCTGACTAAAAAGCAAGTCGATTGGAGCAATCCGTTCCAAACGCAAGATGCAGCTGATTCATAGTGACGTCTGCGGTCCCATGCAGACTGAGTCTATAGGTGGAGCAAAATATTTTGTGACATTCATCGGTGACTACTCCAGATGCTGCAAGGTATACTTTCTGAAACAGAAGAATGAGGTGCTAAACAAATTCAAGGAATTTGAGAAAACATTCCCAAATGAGTGTGGGCAGAGCGTCACAAGGCTGAGATCAGACAATGGTGGTGAGTACACAAAGGAGTTTGAAGATTATTTGAAGGCTCAAGGCATCCACCATGAAATGACTGTACCTCACTCACCACAGCAAAATGGTGTTGCAGAAAGAAAAAACAGGACATTGGTTGAAGCAGCTAGCAGCATGTTGTCACATTCTAAGTTGCCAAAGATGTACTGGGCAGAGGCTGTAGCCACCGCAGCTTACATTCAGAACAGGCTGCCAACATCTCTCCTCAAGGAAGAGACACCCTACGAGAGATGGTGTGGAAAGAAACCTGACATGAGTCACATGAGGGTGTTTGGCTGTGTTGCTTATGCACATATCCCAGATGAAGAGAGGAGAAAACTGGACAAGAAGGCTGTGAAGCTTCGTTTCGTGGGATATGCAAACAATGCCAAAGGCTATCGCCTGTATGATGAAGAGAAAAGGAGGATTCTAACTCGTCGTGATGTCATCTTCAATGAGTCAAACTTCGACTGGAAACAGGAAGCGGAAGTTCTCACCTCAGAGATTGAGATAACCATGACAACAGAAGAAAGTGAAAAACAAGATGATGAGGTTCCTGTCGATACCACAGTCAGAACAAGTGACCGAATCAGAAGGACTCCAAGGAGATTTGGATATGATGAGTATGCTGATGCAGTGACTGTTGATCATCATGCAAATATGTGTTGTGTGACAGAGCCAATCACACTGAAAGAAGCAATGGTGAGCCCTAATGCAAAGGAATGGCAGGAGGCAGCTGATTTGGAATATGAGTCGCTGCTGGAAAATGAGACATGGGATTTGGTGGATTTACCAAGAGGAAGGAAGGCAGTAGGCTCAAGATGGGTTTTCAAAGTCAAGCATCATAGTGACGGACGAGTGGAGAGATACAAGTGCAGACTTGTCGCAAAGGGCTACTCACAGATGTATGGTGCTGACTATGATGAAACGTTTTCACCAGTAGTACGATTCAGCTCTATTCGTACACTACTGTCCTTTGCTATCCAAAACAATCTATATGTGCACCAAATGGACGTCGTAACTGCATTCCTTAATGGACACCTGGAAGAAGAGATCTACATGGAACAACCAGAGGGATACATCAAACCAGAGCAGGAACACCTGGTGTGCAAACTGAAAAAGTCAATCTACGGACTGAAGCAGTGACCTCGCTGCTGGAGCAAGGCTTTCACAGGGTTCATGACAGAAATTGGATTCAAACAGAGCACATCAGACCCCTGTGTGTTTGTGAGAACAAGACATGAGCTTGAGATACTCGCTGTTTACGTGGATGATCTCATTCTTATAACAGAGTCGACTGAGAGCATGAACGAGCTGAAAAGAGCTCTCAAGGAGCGCTACAAGATGAAAGACATGGGTGAGCTGTCCCATATCTTGGGCATCACTGTGGTCCAAGACAAAGAAAATAACTGTGTCTTTCTTCATCAGAAGCATTACATCGAAGTCATGCTTCAGAAATATGGAATGGATAACGCAAACCCTGTAGCAACTCCTGCTGATGCCAACGTCAAACTGAGGAAAAGAGATGGTGTCAGTAAGCCAGTGCACCAACCTACTTATCAGTCAATGGTTGGAAGTCTGCTGTACGCTGCAATGGCCACACGACCAGACATAGCTCAAGCAGTGAGTGCTGTGTCAAAGTTCAATGCAAATCCAGATGTTGCACATCTGACAGCTGTGAATACTTGAAAGGGACAGTGAACCTTGCTCTCAAGTATGAGCAGTCAGACTCTGGAGCTTTGATTGGATACGCAGACGCTGACTGGGCTGGAGATCAGGATGACCGTCGCTCGACAACAGACAACATATTCCTACAGAGTGGAGGACCAGTGAGCTGGCTCAGTAAGAAAAAGGCAACAGTTGCACTTTCAACAGCAGAAGCTGAGTATGTTGCGCTTAGCCAAGCCGCTCAAGAAGGTATCTGGCTGAGACGATTACTGAGTGATCTGGGACTGAAGGCTATGTCCACAGTGATCCTGGAAGACAACCAAGGAGCCATCGCCATCGCGAAGAATCCCGTGGACCACTCCAGGACTAAACACATAGACATTCGCTACCACTACATCCGTGAATGTGTGCGAAGTGGAAAAATAGAACTACAATACTGTCCAACAAATGACATGAAAGCAGACATATTGACCAAGCCACTGACTAAACAAAAGTTTGAATATCTCAGAGGAGAGATTGGACTTGTGCCTGTCCAAGAGTAGACTTAAAAGTGGTTGTTTAGGATTGACAGGTGAACGCCGAATGCTGCCTAGTCAAAGCAAGTCTAAAAAAAAAATTAAAAAAATGCAAAACGGAGTTTCAGAATATGACTGTTAATAAAAAGTGTTCAAAGGTAAATGAGCAGTTTAATTGAAAAAATGGCAAGTATTTAGCAAAAAAAAAAAAGTATTTTGTTGTTTAAAGATGTATTTTTTCTTGTTATTTTGTGAAGGGGAGCACGGCTCTGTAATATAATTTAAAGTGTCTTAATGCCATTGTAAAATTAAGTGGGAGTGTTGTTATATATTAATTTCACCAGTAGATGGCACTGTTCTTTCTCTGCTTGTTAACAAATGAAGTTGTCAATAAAGCTGAGCCATGTTGTTAACGCTGTATGCTGAAGCACGTTAAAAGCTCACGTTCAAAGCAATATCAACTAGTGACTGAACTTGTCGCAGACGGCCCATTTCAAGGCTAAGAACTCCAAGCGGTGAGCTGGGTAATTCTGAGACTGAGAGAGGGACTTGCTGGCGAATGCAATGGGTCTTGCTTTGGATTCCCCCTCATTGATTTGCGATAGAACAGCGCCTATCCCATCCAGAGAAGCATCTGTAGATAGCATAAAGGGACGGGTAAAATCAGGTTGTCAGGACAGCAATTTCAACCAGCGACAATCTCAGATTCTGAAAGGCCTGCTCTATTTCAGGGGTCCAATCATCTGCACTTAACTTCCTGCTTTGTGGCCTTCGTTTGCCTATCTGTTTAACTTTGCCTTTTTTCTGGCCCAACAACAGAGAGAAAAGAGGCTTAGCAATGGCAGAGAAGTTGGGCACGAAGTGCTGATAGTAGTTGATCATACCCAGCTAAGTTCTGACCCGTTTCGGTGAGGGAGTCACACCATCTGCTTCCATTAGGTCTGCACTTGTCATTTTCACAATGGCTTCAGTGTCACGACTCAGAACGGGAATCAATTGCAGATCAAAAAGGATTTATTCCCAAACAGTCCAGCAGGCAAATCAGATTCCAGGTACAGGCAGGGTTCGTAAACAGGCAGGCAGGCAAAAGGATACAGTCAGACAGGTACGGGCAAGAGATCCAAAACCGATAGGCAGAAGACTCCAAAACAGACAGGGTTCAAAACCGGGAAGAACAGTAAACTATAGCTTCTCTTTAAAGAGCTTCACGCTAGTCTCACTCACGTGGCAGTCAGGTAACAAACAGTACATACCGTGACGATCTGACAAGGTGAACAGAAAGGGCAGTGTTTAAATACTCCACCAATCAATACCCAATGAGAGACAGGTGAACAGAGAAAATGGAGGGAAACAAACAAAGGCAGGAAGTTGCCCACATTAGGACATGGGTGTTACTCCGGGCATATGACCAACACATGGCTACAAACATAGTCAAAGTCCAGAATTATCACATTCAAACAGGTAGGGGGAGACAAAAACAACAGTCCATACGAGAATCCTGACATTCAGTCTTACTAGGGTCAGTCGACCCGCCAGTTTCATCGATTATGTGACCGAGAAACCTCACAGACTTATGGAGGAAGAAGCACTTCTTGGGGGCTAGCTTTGGATTGTGGCCACGCAGTCTGCTAAACACCATTTGCAAGCGTTCCAGAGCAGTCTCCTCATCAGGCGCAAAAACTAGCAAATCATCCAAGTACAGCAGCAAACTGAGATAGTTCTGATCTCCAAAGATGCTAGTCATCATGCGCGTGAAACTCCCAGGACTATTGCAGAGGCCTTGCTGTAAGCGATTATACTTGTACAGACCCATAGGCATAGTGATTGCGGAGTACTTTCTGTCATCTTCGTGTAATGGCATGTTGTAGAACCCAGAGGTTAAGTCCATGGTACTGAAGGAAGAATTCCCTCCAAGCGCTGCCAAGCAGTCGGCCTGATGAGACCCCCTGTAGGGGGTCTGGAGCCAGGGTGAGCATCTTTCAGCGTCCGCTTGTTCAACCAGCGAAAATCTGTGCACACCCGAAGATCCCCATTCTTTTTCCATACAAGAACTAGGGGAGACGCATACTCACTGGTTGACTTTCTGATAATCCCCTTCTCTTCCATCTCACTCAGTACTTGCCGTAGCTCCTGATACTGACTGGGGGGCACTCGACAGAATGGAAGCTGGAAAGGCCTGTGATCTGAGAGGTGGATACGATGTACAAATCCCTTTGCTTCTCCACAATCCAAATGATGCTGTGAGAAAATATCACTGTAGCTCATAATCAGTTCAGTAAGCTTGCCTTTACACTGCTCACTCACATCACAGCAGTCTATGTCAAGCCCACTTAGTTCAACTGACTCTGGCTTCTCATCAGTAAAACTGGCGCTATCTGTAGGGGGTCTGGTTTTGAGAGAACAACTCGCCAGTGGGACTTCTGCATAGCTGTTCGCACTCATTTCTTCAAGCGCAATACAGGGGAAGATGTCAGCTAACTGAGCATTGCGTCTCACAAAGACAAGCCTGTCTGATATGTTAATCACCTTTAATGGAACCCATCTATCTCCCCGTAAGGGTGTCACTATCCTCGCCACCAGAATTCCTCTTGGAGCTGATCGGCATGAAGTGAGCTCCGTCATTACAGCGCTGCCAGGAGACACGACAGTTGCCTTAGGCAACTTTCCCCACAACAAATATTCCCGACCAGGCTTGAGGCATACAGCCGAGTTGCTTCTCACTGTGTCTTCTTTGTCGGGCACCTCTTTGCCTCTCCAATGGTCCAGACCAGCAGGCATGGACAAGAACTGTTCAGCCTCCGGATTGCTAGTAGAACAACGGGTAGACACAGCTTCCCAGTAGGCATCACACTGCTTATACTCACGGAGAATATGCTTGATAACATTGGTGCCTAGTATCAACTCATCACACTGGCCTTGGACCACCAGGGTAGGGACCATGATTTTGCTGCCATACACCTCCATCTCTAAATTGAAAGCCGACTTTGGCTTGACGCGACAACCACCACAGCCAACAAGAACGACATTTGAAATAAACTGGTCATGTTGTGTCACTACTCCAGCTTCTCTAAGCTTAATTTCCGCTCCCTCGCTGATGGTACAAGCCATAGACCCACTGTCCAACATGGCATTAAGAGTCACTATTACCAACCATTACAGGTGTGTAGAAAAGACTATCACTGCCATCGATTGTATGTGTATTTTGAAACACAACAACTTCAGAGGCATCACACAAGCTCTTGTGTGTTGTGTTCATAGTTTCAGCATCAGATTGTTCTTCACTTTGGGAGCTCACATTGTGACCCACACCTTCTCCCTCTAAATGTGGATCAACTAGTTTCCCTTAGGCTGTTGCTCAGTGGAAGACCTGGTCGGGCATTCCATCTTCGTATGACCTGGAGCCAGGCACACGAAACACAGCCTCTCTGACATACAGTGGGTGATGGTGGTGTGATTGCTGTCATTACAGACTCGACAGGCTCTCTCACGGTTACCCTGAAATCTTCCACCACGTGGAGCACCTCTGCGCTGCTGAACATTACCCATCATCTGTTCCATCATTGTCATAATGCGAGTGAGAATCCTCTCCTCACTCTCCTGAGTATTCTGAGCTACAACAGGCACAGGTGGACACGGGGTAGGGCATGGAGTCTGACATGAAGCATGGCTCTGGCCCATAACAGTGACAGGTGAGGGGCACTGTGTGTGACACACTGGACTATGAGCTGGAGCAGAAGTGAGAGGGGGGTACCGAACATGGCACTGCTCAAGCATAGTCGGGCCGTAAGTAGCTGACTTGGACTGCAGATCGATAAGTGCTGTGTTATGAACCATTAACTTTACAGCTCCACTGGCACTACCTGATGCTCCCAGTTCCCTCTGATGATCATCAATCCTCATCTGTATCTCTCTTGGAGTCCACTCTTGGATAGGCTTGTACTTAAAAACACAGGAAAGTTCAGGGTCGGGGCAATGCTTAACAAACATACGTGCTACTTCCTCACCAGAGTTGTCCATCTGTCTACCCTGCCTGCGGAGTCCTTCGTCAGCCACAACAGCCACTCTGTCAAGCCTCAGCCAGTAATCAACTGGGCTCTCACCATGTCTGGGCCAGTGATGGGCAGTAACGCGTTAGAAGTAAGGCGTTACTGTAATCCAATTACTTTTTTCAAATAACGAGTAAAGTAAGGGATTACAATTGCAAAAATAGTAATTTGATTACTTTTACTTTCCTGCAAGCAGCCTGCGTTACTGCGTTACTAAACCGTGATTTATTTTTGCCATAGACAGTAAAAGAATTTGGGATTTTGCCGTATTTGCTTTGTGAGACTGTCTCGTGACAATGACATAGCCTATAGCGGCGCGACGTCTAGAAGTAAACAACAGACACATGTGTGCAAGACGTGGCATGCGGGAGAGAGAGCAAACATGGAGCATTTAATTCATGGAAGTTCAGACATTACTTTGAGTTTGACTCGGTAAAAGATGTAAAAAACATTAACGTCTGCTGTACACTCTGCGTGGGAAGAAGGATTTTGTCTACAGCGAAAAATTCCACCTCAAATCTGAGTAAGCACCTAGCAAGCCGGCACAAGAATGTGAAACTCACTGAGACACCCCGAAATTCCGACAAGACTGCTCTAGCAACAGAGGGACCCTCTCCTGCTAAACAGGTGAAAATAGACTTAAGAGCGTCAGCAACAGGACTTAGTGCCACTGAACTGAAGAAGCTTGTCGCTGGCTATATTGTCGAGGACATGTTGCCCACTTCCACTGTAGACTCTGATTCATTCCGACGCATCGTAGAAAAAATACCAACCAAAAGCGGTGTCAAGCTGCCGCAGAGAAAGTCATTTGCAGGATACCTTGAGAGAGCATACGACATAATGGAGGGTAATTTGAGGGCTGCACTCGGAGATGTAGACTTTGTTTCCACTACTGCTGACATTTGGACGAAGAATAATAAAAGTTTTATGGGAGTGACGGTTCACTGGATTAATTCCACTTTACAGCGCAACAAGGCCGCGCTAGCATGTAAGAAAATTAGAGACAGGCACACCTATGATGTAATCTGAGCAGCGATCGAAGAAATTCATTCATCTTATCGAATCAAAGTTGTTGCCACTGTAACAGATAATGCATCAAATTTTGCCAAAGCATTCAGAGTATGTCAGCCCTGTAATTTGGAGTCTGAATCTGAAAATGATGAAGCAGGTGATGACAAGGAACCGACTTTTACAGATGTCATAGAAGTTCTTTCATCTGGTGATGGACAGTTTAGCCTCCCTCCACACTACAGATGTGCATCACACACAATTAATCTGATTTCAACAAGCGATGTTGACAAACATCTAAATTCCTGTGCAGACACCAAGGCCTTAAATAGGAGTAGTATTGCAAAATGCACCGCTCTCTGGACTAAAGCAAGTCGATCAACATTGGCCTCTGAACAGGTGGAGGAAGTCAGCTGCAGGAAGCTAATGGTACCCAAATCCGTAAGGTGGAATTCCCTGTATGAGGCCATTTCCAGAATCATCACAATTCCAATGAATGAGCTGAATCCCCTGTGTGTAAAACTGGGAATCAAGTGCCTTAATGAAAGGGAGTACCTATTTTTCCAAGAATACTGCACTGTGATGAAGCCCTTGACAGTAGCACTCGACATCTTACAAGGGGATGAGTGCACCTATGGGACTATACTACCAAGGCTCACAAGCCTGATGTCGAAGACACTTGCCCTGAAAGATGACCTCTCCAGAATGACAGCCAGCCTTCCAGATGCCATTGTAAAGGTAAGATTATTATTTGATAATTGACTTGGGTGGTAATGTTAAATTTATTATACCATTCATGGTGGGCAGATGTTACACTTTGTTTGTTTTAAGCAGTGAGCACTATTACTAAAATGATAAAAGTGAAATATCAGTTCAATATCAGGGATATTGATCATCATTAATCATGAATATTAGTCATAACATCAACAGAAGATTAAAATAAAGAGGTCAAAATAACCTCAACGATAATTAAATCTCATACAGTATTGATAGGGCATGAGATGGTTTAGGTCAGTTAAGATCACAGAATAATTAAAATAGCAGATTATATAGAAAAATAAATATATTCTTATTTAAATCATATTGTATTTTACAGGCCATCAAGATTCGTTTTGATCCTGTACTGGATAGCCAAGAGGGACTTCTTGCAGCGGCCATTTGTCCCAAGTTCAAACTTAGATGGCTGAGAGATGAGCGTAAGAGAGAGCATGTGAAGGAGCTTCTGATAAGAGAGTGTTGTAAAGTTGCTCCTGCAGCAGACAATGCTAATGTGTCCCAACTGCCAGCCAGCCCAGCTGAAATAGACTTTTTTGATTTTGAGAACCAACCCACAGAAAGCTTCTCAGCAGAAAAAGAAGCAACTGACTATTTAAGGTCTGGGTATGAGCTTGAGATTCTAAATCACTTCCCAAACCTCAAAAATATGTACATGAAATACAACTCTCCAACTCCATCCAGTGCACCAGTTGAACGGCTGTTCAGTTTGGGTGGATTGATGCTTTCCCCGAAAAGGAACAGGCTCTCTGCTGGGAGGTTTGAAAAGCTTCTGCTGATGCGGTATAAACACTGTTTCACTCCGAAACAAAACAAAAAAACATAGGGCCTTGTCATAAATGAGACTTGACTAACACACACACTGTTCCGCTTGCCTGAACCTGCAGACATATGACAGGGGTCAGATCCCCTCCACACACACACACACACACACCTATACAGAAGCACTCCTCTCCACACACACACACCCATGCAGAAGCACTACCATACACACACACACACACACACACACTAACAAATCCCTCTACATACATACACACACATCACATACACATAGAAGCAAACCTCAATCCCACACAAACATAGAGGCAGTCCCCTCCATACACACACACAGTGACATTCACATCCACACACTCAGAGAAACACATCCTTCCACACACACACAGTTCAAACACATACTCTTCTTTGGCATTAGAACAGCATAAACATGGCATGCAACAGCATTTTCTGTTTTGGTAAACGCATTACTCCTCTCTGCACTGCAACTGTTTTATTGCTGTATTTTATTTACATCTATTCGAATGAAGGTGTGTATACACACCAAAACGATTTTCTTTAAATGAGAGACTGTTGCATTTCATTTATTTTTTTGTTTGCAATGTGCATAGTTAAAAAGATTGAGACTAATAAAAACAAGTTTTAAAAAAGCGTATTCAGGAGGTGTATAGCTAGTGTGTTTTTGAAAAGTAACTAAGCAAAGTAATTAGTTAAGTAACTAATTACTTTTGAAAATAAGTAATCAGTAAAGTAACTGGATTACTTTCTTGGATAAGTAATCAGTAATCAGTAACTAATTACTTTGTCCAAGTAACTTGACCAACACTGGTCTGGGCAAGGGGGCATAGAAGTCTGCCAGTGGGAGACAGGATGATGCATCACTGAAGTACTGGAGGAGAATATCATAAATGAGGCCAGGATTTTGTTTTGGATCAAGCGTGTGATCACTACGCAGGGCCACTTTGACAACATCTCTGGCTTTGCCCATCAACTTCCCCATGATCTCTCTTCAGCATGCTCATGCACAGGATACTTCTGTTTTCTCAGATAAGCTTTACTCATGTCAATCCAATCCTGGACTGGGAATTTATCAGAACTATCACCTCAAAAGAAGTTTGGTTCTCTCTTCGATCTCACATGTACTGAAATGTGTGAGGCTTCCTGTCTCACAGCACTACAATCTGTGTCTGTATGTGCAGGTGAAGTATGCAGTGATGACTTGCTTTGGTGTTCACTACTCATATTTACTAGACCAGAGGACACCAACTTGGCTACAATGGACTCCCCAATCTGGGCACCCAACTGTCCTACCAAATCAGTGAGATGGTGTATAGCGACAGCATCAATATTGTTGTGCGTGGATGTCTCAGGACCCATTAACTGCTCAACAGGAGTACAACCTGGGTCCTGACCTAACCCTGTGGCCCTACCACTGTCAGCCAATGACCAGTACTGTCCTACCTGCCCAGTCTCCAAACTACGTCCAACAGCACTGCCATCAAAACTCTGCCACAGTCCCAACACACCCCTTCCCTTGGACAGAATTGGACTGGCAAAATGACCTGCTACATTGCTATAACCTGGTTTCTCAGCCATAATAGTAAGTACTTGCTTTGTGTTTTTATGGAAGCCCATTCCCGCCAGTAAAAAAAAAAAAAATAATAAATTAAAATAAAAAAAAATAAAAAAATCCCCATTGTAAGTCAAAATTACGAGATAAAAAGTCATAATAATGAGATAATAAGTCGAAATTATGAGATAAAAAGTCGAAATTATGAGATAAAAAAGTCATAATAATGAGATACTTTCTCACAGCAGACGTAGTAGCAGCTCTTAAGCCTAGGGAAATGGATTGTGAGTACATTGAGGACTTCTTTAAACGTGGCTTTACAACTGATGAAATACTTACTTTGCTTGCTGAATCACATGGGATTGTACTAAGCAAACGCACCCTTGAAAGGATTTTAAGCAAGAAGCAGCTCTGGCGGAGAAAGAATAAAACGGATGTGGTTGAGGTGGCAACCTTCATTGAACAGCAACTAGAAACATCTGGTCAGTGCCATGGTTACAGGTGGATGCATCAAAAATGTTGGTTACATGGAATTGTGACTGACAGAGAAACAGTTTGAATATTGCTACAGTTATTGGATGGTGAAGGTGTTGATCTGAGGTCAAGAAACAGACTGCGAAGACGTGTTTACCACAGCTGTGGTCCAAACTATGTTTGGCACATCGATGGCTATGACAAGCTTAAGCCATTTGGAATTGCTATCAGCGGAGGCATTGATGGGTTTTCCAGGAAGATGATATGGCTTGAAGCTTATAAAACAAACAGTGACCCAAAGATCATCGCTGGCTACTTTATGGATGCTGTGATCAATGCTGGTGGGTGCCCTGCCAGACTCAGACTGGATTTAGGAACAGAGAATGGCCATATGGCTGAAATGCAACGGTTTATGCATTTTCCTGCTAACCAATCTGAAACAGACAGTGTAACCTTTGGTCATAGCACTGGAAACCAGCGAATTGAACGATGGTGGCTGACCTTGCGAAGTGAATGTGTCCAGTTTTGGATGGACCTATTTGACAAACTGAGAGCAGACGGCTACTTCTCAGACAACTTCTTGGACAAGTCTTTGATCCAGTTCTGCTTTCTTCAAACAATACAGGTAGTTCACACATTATGAGATAAAGAAGGGAGCTAATAATATTTTTAAGAGCCACAAATGTTCATATGTATAAAAGTTATTGCCTATGTTCTGTGCAGAGAAAGATTAATACTTATGTTATTGTTTCTGGTTAGCAATAATAATGTGGGTTGAAGTATTCCAAGTAGCAGTAGGCATAATTTTAAAATGTAGGCCTACCTGTGTAAAAAATGGCATGACATAATGATGTAACAGCCCCTTCACATTTTGATAGCTGTGAAATATAAAATGTATTGCACTGCTGCAATTTTATTTTTGTGCCAACCCACCATGTTATGATCAGAAGACAAATCGCACTGTCAGGACTACTTGACTTAGACAGTAATCACCAATGCCTACTATTTATATAAACTGTATATGATTTGCCTATAGGAAGAGCTTAATGAGGTTGTATCGACCTGGAACAACCACAGAATCCGTCGAGTCCACAACTCACGATCACCCCATGGACGTCCCTCCGTATTGCATGCTGTCCCTCACCTGTACGGCGGCAGAGACTGCTTGCACCATCTGGAACTGGCGAGGGTTCAAGTCTGCCTTGAAGAGTGTGCCTTCAAGGACTTCCCATGTGATGAAGATGTGTTCCATAGCTGTGTTGAACTGATGTCAGAATATAATCTGACATTAACAAATGATGTGTTTGAAACAGTTAACCTGTATATTGAACTCAGACAGCTGATCAACAATGAACTAGATCTAGATCATTAACTTATATTTCCCGTTTCATTCAAGGACGAACTGAAATACTGAATGTAAACAAACAAATCACTTTGTTTTCTTAACATTGAATGTCTAAGAATTGAGTAAAAATGCAAAATCCACACATGTAATAACTTAATACATTTATTCAAATGTTTAAACAAACACAGTATACAAAACTGCTTGTTTCTGCTTCAACTGCAATTTAATTTAACAGCAGGGAGATTTGAAAGTAACCCATCTTTAGGCTGTTGTTTGAATGTTTTTGAAATGCCAAACTGTATTTTGGTGAATAAAAACAACAGAACCTGAATGGAGTAAGACAAAATATGCTTACAACGTAAAATACAAAAGAGAAAACGTAAATGATTACAAGGTTGGACTACTATGTGACATGTACTTGTTTTGTTGTAAACAAAATAATCAAATACACTTTCAATCAACCTATGTTGAGATTAAGGTGCTGAAATAACATTCTGAACTTAAATTCAATAAGAAAATTACTGACAGTTTATCTTTTTTGTTGCTTAGGTAAAGTTTTTCAAACTACTTAAACAATTACAGCGCATTTTTCACAACAGTATTTTGAACATGACGGGTAAAGAAATACAATTTTAAAACAAATGCAAGTTAGCAGACTCAAAAGCAATTTATTTTGACCTTTGATCATTTAGTACTGTGCACTAAATATTGAGTGTATCTGATGTAAAGGGGTGTTTTCTTAGAAAGAACTGTGAAGCTGGTTGTTGTCTTTTAGATTCCAAAAGTCCTATACATTACAATGTGATCCATTTAATAACCATATGTTTGAAAAAAGATAATTTAGACTCAGGTTATTGGTGAAGTCTAGCAATATAAACAATAAAGTATTCACAGTAATTGTTCTGCATTTAAACATACCACTTAAAAACACATGTTGACCATCTAAAAAAATAAAGTCAACAAAACAAAAGTGGCAAAAGCAGCAGAAAAATGTGGACAGTACATTAAAGCTGTGACAGGTTAAACAGTTGTAGCTGTAGTACTTCCTTCATAAGCCAAAAGTCTAAAATCTTACAAAGCCTAAACATGAACATCTAATGGCAGTCCAGTTCCTTTTAGCTGAAATCTTTGTACCTTAGACAATGTCCATTACCCACACGTTGCTCTCTAATACTTTGTTCATTTCATGTCGAAAATCTGGGTAGTTGTCGTAACTGACTGGCAACTCCAAGTAACAGCCACATGTATGAGCAATTGGTCTTCTCTGAAATCCCTGAACTTGTGTGAAACTGACAGTGATGCTCTTTCCTGTGAACAAGTCTGACCCAGTGCAAAATCTGAGGAAAAATGAGAGGTGCTGGATGTCTGACTCCCTAAGGTATGCACTTACATACTTGACCATTTGTTTCTACAGGGCATTCTGGGTACTAGGGTAGGTAATTGATTTTGCGATCTTTCGTGATGTTGGTTGTAGTTCTTCATACACTGCTGCAATCCCTTTCAGCTCTGACCTAACAGGTGCAAGGATGTTGCTCCACTGTTCAATGACAAAGGCAGGCTCTTGAATCAGTTTTTGGTGAGCAAGCTCCCTCAAGATTTGCTCAATGTCATCTGCTGCTGGAAGCCTCCGGCAGTTGTGGATATCCATGATGTCCAACAATTCTTGAATCTGTCCACGATGAAGAACAATAATTTTCTTCACTCTCTCTCTTTGATTGGCTTGTTCCTGCAACATGTTCATGGAAGGAGGCAGGAGTGATTCAGTAGACAGTGCCTGAGAGAGAGGCAAGGTGTCGTCAAGACTGGAGTACTCCATCCCAGAAAAGCTCTCTGTGTGGAAAGTTACAATGTCGCTGTCTTCTAACGCACAAACCTGAAGTAATGTTTCACCTTCTGGCAAACTACATGTATCAGTTTGGTCGACTGTGGTGGTGGAAAGAAGGGAAACACTTTGACTGCTTGCATTTGGAAATACTGTGCTGTTTCCAACAAAGATGACATCTGCAGTACTTATCTCTACAGCGTCTGTTGCAGACGTGTCTGGAGAGTAGCCATAGATATCAGGTCTGTCGTGTGTCGTTTCACCTTCAGTTGCATCACTGTCGCCTTCCTCCAGATTTATGTCACTGGTATTTTTTCTTTTCTTGGTTGTTAAATAGAAACGTAAGACAGGTAACTTTGTCTTCTCATATAGTTCCCCGACTGTGATACCACCATCCAATGAATGCTTCTGGAAGTCTGTTAAATCAATGTTAAAATCAGCAAGGCTCCCCTCTGGATTTTTCCCATCTGGAAAAAACAACCTCAGAGCCTTTTCAATCAAGTTCTGTTTTTTACTGTCCTTTGTGACACTCTCTTCTCTGGTTCCCCCACCCTTTTTGGTGCGTACCTGCACAAATTCTCCTTCTCTGAAATGCATCCATCCCAACTCAATTTTTCTCTGACTTTTCTTAGCGTTCTTTGGAGGTGTTTGATGCTCTCTCTCAGACACGTGATCACCTTTGTTTTTTGAGAGCCTTCCTCTGAGACGCTCAAAGATTTTTGACTTGCGCCTGCTGGGTTCTTTTTCCTTTCGTCTGCAGAATCCAAAAACTGCCAGCCGATCACCATGGGATGGTAGATACTCTCCTAGCTGGTCATCTGTCATCAAGTGTATGACACTGGAATCAATCTAAAATAAAGTAAAATAAAGAAAATATTTCATGAATTTTTAGGAAATTAAAACAATGAACAACCTGCATATACAGCACCGGATATTATTTACAAAGCTCTTCCAAACGTTTTTTTAATGTTCATGTGTGATTTGTCAAAATTAAGTATTTCCTATATTTACTACCTTCTCCTGTTCCATTCGCTGTATGTCTTCCTCTGGCACATGCCGGGATCTTAAGTAATCACTCATCCATTGTTTGACTGTTCAGAAAACCTCTGCTTCCCTGTTGAATAAAATCTAAACTTTAATATTACTTAAATAAATTAAATACAGCTGATCTGTACACAATAATCTTTCGTCACAGGCAATTTCATGTTTTAATAGAAAACAAAGACAAAACCTCTTAGTGTGCTCTAAATTCTTCACCTATGAAGAATGGCTCTTGGTTTTCTGATTTTCTAAAGCTACCCATACTGGTAATAATGGAAACAGAGCATTGAATTATTAGGTAGGCTACATTTCAAACTGTCTAAATATGTTTGGGACTGTAATAGAGTGGTCTTTTGTTGCCACCTTGTGAATGGTATAATTAGCTTGCATGAAGCTTTGTTGTTTTTTATTTAACCTGTATTTATACTTGTAATCTCATTGAAACAGGGGTCTCATTCTCAAGAGAGAACTATTAGACAACAGTACAACATTAAGTTACAGACAGACAGGACATTAAGATTCGACAGTGTTTTGGGGGGGCTGACATTTTTGAATACATAACTACAGCGTCACCGTGTAAACTAGCAAAGCCTTACCCCGTGGAGACTATGACATAACGGCTCCCCACCACTGAATTTATTTTACAGTCTATGCTCAACACATGCGTATTATGAGTATTATTGTGAGTAGCAGATTACCAAACTGTGTCTCTGACAAGGTGCACGGTGTTTTCACTCCTCCATCACTGTGATCAGCGGAGATGGATTGTTTGTTTACATGTGTCAAATAGCAGCGGAAGAGCTACCCGCTAATTTTTTGATTGGCGGCAGGCTGCGTCCACAAAGACTACTCCCCCATACGTCAGACACGCCCTCGCCCATCCGTCGACGGAGGTAGTATGCAAGAGGCGTGACTACGGAGACCCATCGAGCATTCGCAGTTCTCCGTCGGGATGTCGGATACGCAATGCAATTCGCCTCCCGATCGATCTTATATGTTGACTATTAACCATGCAATTGAAATAATATTGTCTAATATTATTTGGTGTTTTATTAGTCCTTAATGTGCAAAGTAAACAATGTACAAAGTAAATAAGGTGCAAGTCAAACCGGGAAAAGTGATTCCGGAAATGATTTTGTTAGAGGACCAATCACAGCCCTTGCCGTCTCCGTCCGTCTCCGTTGCCTCGACGGATAGTCAAAAAATATTGGATTCGCACGTAGGCTCTACGTCAACGGAGAGGGCTCTGTGTCTACAGCACATTACGTAGTATAACCAGACGCATGCAGACCTGTACTGACACTGTTTTTAATATTGGTGTGAACGTAGCCTACTAAATAAATAGCTGGCCTACATTTTCAAAACTACAGGAACAGCAGTGTGCGAAATACGGGGGGGTCCGGGGGGGGCTCGACCCCCCCGATTGACCCATGAGCCCCCCTGAAAGCCTCAAAAGCAAAATTTGAGGGGGGTCTCAAATTTTGTAAAAAAAATAATATATATATATATAATATATATATTTATGGTCACTTAAATGTTTTATGCTCACCATGTCCAGTATTCAGAATTCAAAACATTTTCTATTTTTTGCCGAGCGGAGCCAGCCAGTCCTGTGCTCTATGCAAATTAGCCATGCGCGCCAAACAGCGTAAAGACTAGTATAACTGTCGAGTTATACTAAAAATGGCTAGCAAGCAAAAGCGCTTGAATGTATCACCCACACAATTTGGATTCACATCCACGGTTAGACGAATGTGCTTTGTGTAGGCCTATGTGTTCAATACGTAGGCCTATCTGTCTCATCATATTTGCTGTAGATGGATGGTTAAATAATGTCACACGATCGGTTATACACTGCAGGCTCTCATTTGCAAGTGCACGGATTGCGTGCCAGTCTCCGATTAATTCAGCGGCATTTATTCAGTTGATTGCTCTGTAAATGCACCAGATTGGTGCCAATTATTGTCGTGTCTGCATTGTAATGCACAACTTTGCCTCTTGTTATAAAACAACGTGTATCCAAACAACTTTAGCCAATGCAACCTCCTATGTCAGTGTTGCTATGAATACTATGTTGGATTATGAAAAAGTGTTAGTGTGTGCGTGTGCGATGTCATGTAGACTATAGACTGATTGTCTTGGCTTGCATTCATGAAATATTGTACTGATAGGCCTACTGCATATTGACAACATTTAGATCGGTATTGCGCAAAAATCGGGAGATGGGGACCCCCCCGAATATGGACGGGTATTTCGCACACTGAGGAACAGAGATCTAATATGTTTAGTTGTAACGGTGTACTTATTGAATGACTTTAACAAAAGTAACCATAGCTGTAATTCTTACCTTATTCAGGGTTGCTTGTCTTTTGCATGGTTGGGGACGCCAGCGATGATGGTGACGATGAAGGGACACTTGAAAACAGCGCACCTAGAGCGCATGCGCACTTCCTATCTCATAATTTCAACTTTTTATCTCATAATTTTGACTTTTTATCTTATAATTTCGACTTTTTATCTCATAATTTCGACTTTTTATCTCATAATTATGACTTACAATGGGGATTTTTTATTTTATTTTATTTTTTTAATGTATTAATTTTTTTTTTTTACTGGCTTCCATAGGAATGGACTTCCATACAAACGTGTTATTATGCTTACAAAAGGGTTATTTAAGCGTAAACCACCTTTTGGGAGTGAATTCCATTAGTTTTGAGCAATATCAACATTGTAAGGTCAGAATACCATTGTTGGTCAAAAAGTGCTTCTCTCGCTCTGAAAAGCATTTTGCACACATAAAAACATGACAAGTGAATATTTCTGTTCCTTTCAATGCAAACGTGTTATTATGCTTACAAAAGGGTTATTTAAGCATAAACCACCATTCGGGAGTGAATTCCATTCGTTTTGAGCAATATCAACATTGTATGGTCAGAATCACATTGTTGGTCAAAAAGTGCTTCTCTCGCTCTGAAAAGCATTTTGCACACATAAAAACTAGGAAAGTGAATATTTCTGTTCCTTCCAATGCAAACGTGTTATTATGCTTACAAAAGGGTTATTTAAGCATGAACCAAAATTTGGAAGTGAATTCCATTCGTTTTGAGCAATATAAACATTGTAAGGTCAGAATCACATTGTTGGTCAAAAAGTGCTTCTCTCGCTCTGAAAAGCATTTTGCACACATAAAAACTAGAAAAGCGAATAGTTCTGTTCCTTTCAACGCAAACGTGTTATTATGTTTACAAAAGGGTTATTTAAGCATAAACCACCATTTGGGAGTGAATTCCACTCGTTTTGAGCGATATCAACATTGTAAGGTCAGAATACCATTGTTGGTCAAAAAGTGCTTCTCTCGCTCTGAAAAGCATTTTGCACACATAAAAACATGACAAGTGAATATTTCTGTTCCTTTCAATGCAAACGTGTTATTATGCTTACAAAAGGGTTATTTAAGCATAAACCACCATTTGGGAGTGAATTCCATTCGTTTTGAGCAATATCAACATTGTATGGTCAGAATCACATTGTTGGTCAAAAAGTGCTTCTCTCGCTCTGAAAAGCATTTTGCACACATAAAAACTAGAAAAGCGAATAGTTCTGTTCCTTTCAATGCAAACGTGTTATTATGCTTACAAAAGGGTTATTTAAGCATAAACCACCATTTGGGAGTGAATTCCACTCGTTTTGAGCAATATCAACACTGTAAGGTCAGAATACCATTGTTGGTCAAAAAGTGCTTCTCTCGCTCTGAAAAGCATTTTGCACACATAAAAACATGACAAGTGAGTATTTCTGTTCCTTTCAATGCAAACGTGTTATTATGCTTACAAAAGGGTTATTTAAGCATAAACCACCATTCGGGAGTGAATTCCATTCGTTTTGAGCAATATCAACATTGTATGGTCAGAATCACATTGTTGGTCAAAAAGTGCTTCTCTCGCTCTGAAAAGCATTTTGCACACATAAAAACTAGGAAAGTGAATAGTTCTGTTCCTTCCAATGCAAACGTGTTATTATGCTTACAAAACGGTTATTTAAGCATGAACCAACATTTGGAAGTGAATTCCATTCGTTTTGAGCAATATCAACATTGTAAGGTCAGAATCACATTGTTGGTCAAAAAGTGCTTCTCTCGCTCTGAAAAGCATTTTGCACACATAAAAACTAGAAAAGCGAATAGTTCTGTTCCTTTCAATGCAAACGTGTTATTATGCTTACAAAAGGGTTATTTAAGCATAAACCACCATTTGGGAGTGAATTCCACTCGTTTTGAGCGATATCAACATTGTAAGGTCAGAATACCCTTGTTGGTCAAAAAGTGCTTCTCTCGCTCTGAAAAGCATTTTGCACACATAAAAACATGACAAGTGAATATTTCTGTTCCTTTCAATGCAAACGTGTTATTATGCTTACAAAAGTGTTATTTAAGCATAAACCACCATTTGGGAGTGAATTCCATTCGTTTTGAGCAATATCAACATTGTATGGTCAGAATCACATTGTTGGTCAAAAAGTGCTTCTCTCGCTCTGAAAAGCATTTTGCACACATAAAAACTAGAAAAGCGAATAGTTCTGTTCCTTTCAATGCAAACGTGTTATTATGCTTACAAAAGGGTTATTTAAGCATAAACCACCATTTGGGAGTGAATTCCACTCGTTTTGAGCAATATCAGCACTGTAAGGTCAGAATACAATTGTTGGTCAAAAAGTGCTTCTCTCGCTCTGAAAAGCATTTTGCACAAATAAAAACATGACAAGTGAATATTTCTGTTCCTTTCAATGCAAACGTGTTATTATGCTTACAAAAGGGTTATTTAAGCATAAACCACCATTCGGGAGTGAATTCCATTCGTTTTGAGCAATATCAACATTGTATGGTCAGAATCACATTGTTGGTCAAAAAGTGCTTCTCTCGCTCTGAAAAGCATTTTGCACACATAAAAACTAGGAAAGTGAATATTTCTGTTCCTTCCAATGCAAACGTGTTATTATGCTTACAAAAGGGTTATTTAAGCATGAACCAACATTTGGAAGTGAATTCCATTCGTTTTGAGCAATATCAACATTGTAAGGTCAGAATCACATTGTTGGTCAAAAAGTGCTTCTCTCGCTCTGAAAAGTATTTTGCACACATAAAAACTAGAAAAGCGAATAGTTCTGTTCCTTTCAATGCAAACGTGTTATTATGCTTACAAAAGGGTTATTTAAGCATAAACCACCATTTGGGAGTGAATTCCACTCGTTTTGAGCGATATCAACATTGTAAGGTCAGAATACCCTTGTTGGTCAAAAAGTGCTTCTCTCGCTCTGAAAAGCATTTTGCACACATAAAAACATGACAAGTGAATATTTCTGTTCCTTTCAATGCAAACGTGTTATTATGCTTACAAAAGTGTTATTTAAGCATAAACCACCATTTGGGAGTGAATTCCACTCGTTTTGAGCAATATCAACATTGTATGGTCAGAATCACATTGTTGGTCAAAAAGTGCTTCTCTCGCTCTGAAAAGCATTTTGCACACATAAAAACTAGGAAAGTGAATATTTCTGTTCCTTCCAATGCAAACGTGTTATTATGCTTACAAAAGGGTTATTTAAGCATGAACCAAAATTTGGAAGTGAATTCCATTCGTTTTGAGCAATATAAACATTGTAAGGTCAGAATCACATTGTTGGTCAAAAAGTGCTTCTCTCGCTCTGAAAAGCATTTTGCACACATAAAAACTAGAAAAGCGAATAGTTCTGTTCCTTTCAACGCAAACGTGTTATTATGTTTACAAAAGGGTTATTTAAGCATAAACCACCATTTGGGAGTGAATTCCACTCGTTTTGAGCGATATCAACATTGTAAGGTCAGAATACCATTGTTGGTCAAAAAGTGCTTCTCTCGCTCTGAAAAGCATTTTGCACACATAAAAACATGACAAGTGAATATTTCTGTTCCTTTCAATGCAAACGTGTTATTATGCTTACAAAAGGGTTATTTAAGCATAAACCACCATTTGGGAGTGAATTCCATTCGTTTTGAGCAATATCAACATTGTATGGTCAGAATCACATTGTTGGTCAAAAAGTGCTTCTCTCGCTCTGAAAAGCATTTTGCACACATAAAAACTAGAAAAGCGAATAGTTCTGTTCCTTTCAATGCAAACGTGTTATTATGCTTACAAAAGGGTTATTTAAGCATAAACCACCATTTGGGAGTGAATTCCACTCGTTTTGAGCAATATCAACACTGTAAGGTCAGAATACCATTGTTGGTCAAAAAGTGCTTCTCACGCTCTGAAAAGCATTTTGCACACATAAAAACATGACAAGTGAGTATTTCTGTTCCTTTCAATGCAAACGTGTTATTATGCTTACAAAAGGGTTATTTAAGCATAAACCACCATTCGGGAGTGAATTCCATTCGTTTTGAGCAATATCAACATTGTATGGTCAGAATCACATTGTTGGTCAAAAAGTGCTTCTCTCGCTCTGAAAAGCATTTTGCACACATAAAAACAAGGAAAGTGAATATTTCTGTTCCTTCCAATGCAAACGTGTTATTATGCTTACAAAACGGTTATTTAAGCATGAACCAACATTTGGAAGTGAATTCCATTCGTTTTGAGCAATATCAACATTGTAAGGTCAGAATCACATTGTTGGTCAAAAAGTGCTTCTCTCGCTCTGAAAAGCATTTTGCACACATAAAAACTAGAAAAGCGAATAGTTCTGTTCCTTTCAATGCAAACGTGTTATTATGCTTACAAAAGGGTTATTTAAGCATAAACCACCATTTGGGAGTGAATTCCACTCGTTTTGAGCGATATCAACATTGTAAGGTCAGAATACCCTTGTTGGTCAAAAAGTGCTTCTCTCGCTCTGAAAAGCATTTTGCACACATAAAAACATGACAAGTGAATATTTCTGTTCCTTTCAATGCAAACGTGTTATTATGCTTACAAAAGTGTTATTTAAGCATAAACCACCATTTGGGAGTGAATTCCATTCGTTTTGAGCAATATCAACATTGTATGGTCAGAATCACATTGTTGGTCAAAAAGTGCTTCTCTCGCTCTGAAAAGCATTTTGCACACATAAAAACTAGAAAAGCGAATAGTTCTGTTCCTTTCAATGCAAACGTGTTATTATGCTTACAAAAGGGTTATTTAAGCATAAACCACCATTTGGGAGTGAATTCCACTCGTTTTGAGCAATATCAGCACTGTAAGGTCAGAATACCATTGTTGGTCAAAAAGTGCTTCTCTCGCTCTGAAAAGCATTTTGCACAAATAAAAACATGACAAGTGAATATTTCTGTTCCTTTCAATGCAAACGTGTTATTATGCTTACAAAAGGGTTATTTAAGCATAAACCACCATTCGGGAGTGAATTCCATTCGTTTTGAGCAATATCAACATTGTATGGTCAGAATCACATTGTTGGTCAAAAAGTGCTTCTCTCGCTCTGAAAAGCATTTTGCACACATAAAAACTAGGAAAGTGAATATTTCTGTTCCTTCCAATGCAAACGTGTTATTATGCTTACAAAAGGGTTATTTAAGCATGAACCAACATTTGGAAGTGAATTCCATTCGTTTTGAGCAATATCAACATTGTAAGGTCAGAATCACATTGTTGGTCAAAAAGTGCTTCTCTCGCTCTGAAAAGTATTTTGCACACATAAAAACTAGAAAAGCGAATAGTTCTGTTCCTTTCAATGCAAACGTGTTATTATGCTTACAAAAGGGTTATTTAAGCATAAACCACCATTTGGGAGTGAATTCCACTCGTTTTGAGCGATATCAACATTGTAAGGTCAGAATACCCTTGTTGGTCAAAAAGTGCTTCTCTCGCTCTGAAAAGCATTTTGCACACATAAAAACATGACAAGTGAATATTTCTGTTCCTTTCAATGCAAACGTGTTATTATGCTTACAAAAGTGTTATTTAAGCATAAACCACCATTTGGGAGTGAATTCCACTCGTTTTGAGCAATATCAACATTGTATGGTCAGAATCACATTGTTGGTCAAAAAGTGCTTCTCTCGCTCTGAAAAGCATTTTGCACACATAAAAACTAGGAAAGTGAATATTTCTGTTCCTTCCAATGCAAACGTGTTATTATGCTTACAAAAGGGTTATTTAAGCATGAACCAAAATTTGGAAGTGAATTCCATTCGTTTTGAGCAATATAAACATTGTAAGGTCAGAATCACATTGTTGGTCAAAAAGTGCTTCTCTCGCTCTGAAAAGCATTTTGCACACATAAAAACTAGAAAAGCGAATAGTTCTGTTCCTTTCAACGCAAACGTGTTATTATGTTTACAAAAGGGTTATTTAAGCATAAACCACCATTTGGGAGTGAATTCCACTCGTTTTGAGCGATATCAACATTGTAAGGTCAGAATACCATTGTTGGTCAAAAAGTGCTTCTCTCGCTCTGAAAAGCATTTTGCACACATAAAAACATGACAAGTGAATATTTCTGTTCCTTTCAATGCAAACGTGTTATTATGCTTACAAAAGGGTTATTTAAGCATAAACCACCATTTGGGAGTGAATTCCATTCGTTTTGAGCAATATCAACATTGTATGGTCAGAATCACATTGTTGGTCAAAAAGTGCTTCTCTCGCTCTGAAAAGCATTTTGCACACATAAAAACTAGAAAAGCGAATAGTTCTGTTCCTTTCAATGCAAACGTGTTATTATGCTTACAAAAGGGTTATTTAAGCATAAACCACCATTTGGGAGTGAATTCCACTCGTTTTGAGCAATATCAGCACTGTAAGGTCAGAATACCATTGTTGGTCAAAAAGTGCTTCTCTCGCTCTGAAAAGCATTTTGCACAAATAAAAACATGACAAGTGAATATTTCTGTTCCTTTCAATGCAAACGTGTTATTATGCTTACAAAAGGGTTATTTAAGCATAAACCACCATTCGGGAGTGAATTCCATTCGTTTTGAGCAATATCAACATTGTATGGTCAGAATCACATTGTTGGTCAAAAAGTGCTTCTCTCGCTCTGAAAAGCATTTTGCACACATAAAAACTAGAAAAGCGAATAGTTCTGTTCCTTTCAATGCAAACGTGTTATTATGCTTACAAAAGGGTTATTTAAGCATAAACCACCATTTGGGAGTGAATTCCACTCGTTTTGAGCAATATCAACACTGTAAGGTCAGAATACCATTGTTGGTCAAAAAGTGCTTCTCACGCTCTGAAAAGCATTTTGCACACATAAAAACATGACAAGTGAGTATTTCTGTTCCTTTCAATGCAAACGTGTTATTATGCTTACAAAAGGGTTATTTAAGCATAAACCACCATTCGGGAGTGAATTCCATTCGTTTTGAGCAATATCAACATTGTATGGTCAGAATCACATTGTTGGTCAAAAAGTGCTTCTCTCGCTCTGAAAAGCATTTTGCACACATAAAAACAAGGAAAGTGAATATTTCTGTTCCTTCCAATGCAAACGTGTTATTATGCTTACAAAACGGTTATTTAAGCATGAACCAACATTTGGAAGTGAATTCCATTCGTTTTGAGCAATATCAACATTGTAAGGTCAGAATCACATTGTTGGTCAAAAAGTGCTTCTCTCGCTCTGAAAAGCATTTTGCACACATAAAAACTAGAAAAGCGAATAGTTCTGTTCCTTTCAATGCAAACGTGTTATTATGCTTACAAAAGGGTTATTTAAGCATAAACCACCATTTGGGAGTGAATTCCACTCGTTTTGAGCGATATCAACATTGTAAGGTCAGAATACCCTTGTTGGTCAAAAAGTGCTTCTCTCGCTCTGAAAAGCATTTTGCACACATAAAAACATGACAAGTGAATATTTCTGTTCCTTTCAATGCAAACGTGTTATTATGCTTACAAAAGTGTTATTTAAGCATAAACCACCATTTGGGAGTGAATTCCATTCGTTTTGAGCAATATCAACATTGTATGGTCAGAATCACATTGTTGGTCAAAAAGTGCTTCTCTCGCTCTGAAAAGCATTTTGCACACATAAAAACTAGAAAAGCGAATAGTTCTGTTCCTTTCAATGCAAACGTGTTATTATGCTTACAAAAGGGTTATTTAAGCATAAACCACCATTTGGGAGTGAATTCCACTCGTTTTGAGCAATATCAGCACTGTAAGGTCAGAATACCATTGTTGGTCAAAAAGTGCTTCTCTCGCTCTGAAAAGCATTTTGCACAAATAAAAACATGACAAGTGAATATTTCTGTTCCTTTCAATGCAAACGTGTTATTATGCTTACAAAAGGGTTATTTAAGCATAAACCACCATTCGGGAGTGAATTCCATTCGTTTTGAGCAATATCAACATTGTATGGTCAGAATCACATTGTTGGTCAAAAAGTGCTTCTCTCGCTCTGAAAAGCATTTTGCACACATAAAAACTAGGAAAGTGAATATTTCTGTTCCTTCCAATGCAAACGTGTTATTATGCTTACAAAAGGGTTATTTAAGCATGAACCAACATTTGGAAGTGAATTCCATTCGTTTTGAGCAATATCAACATTGTAAGGTCAGAATCACATTGTTGGTCAAAAAGTGCTTCTCTCGCTCTGAAAAGTATTTTGCACACATAAAAACTAGAAAAGCGAATAGTTCTGTTCCTTTCAATGCAAACGTGTTATTATGCTTACAAAAGGGTTATTTAAGCATAAACCACCATTTGGGAGTGAATTCCACTCGTTTTGAGCGATATCAACATTGTAAGGTCAGAATACCCTTGTTGGTCAAAAAGTGCTTCTCTCGCTCTGAAAAGCATTTTGCACACATAAAAACATGACAAGTGAATATTTCTGTTCCTTTCAATGCAAACGTGTTATTATGCTTACAAAAGTGTTATTTAAGCATAAACCACCATTTGGGAGTGAATTCCACTCGTTTTGAGCAATATCAACATTGTATGGTCAGAATCACATTGTTGGTCAAAAAGTGCTTCTCTCGCTCTGAAAAGCATTTTGCACACATAAAAACTAGGAAAGTGAATATTTCTGTTCCTTCCAATGCAAACGTGTTATTATGCTTACAAAAGGGTTATTTAAGCATGAACCAAAATTTGGAAGTGAATTCCATTCGTTTTGAGCAATATAAACATTGTAAGGTCAGAATCACATTGTTGGTCAAAAAGTGCTTCTCTCGCTCTGAAAAGCATTTTGCACACATAAAAACTAGAAAAGCGAATAGTTCTGTTCCTTTCAACGCAAACGTGTTATTATGTTTACAAAAGGGTTATTTAAGCATAAACCACCATTTGGGAGTGAATTCCACTCGTTTTGAGCGATATCAACATTGTAAGGTCAGAATACCATTGTTGGTCAAAAAGTGCTTCTCTCGCTCTGAAAAGCATTTTGCACACATAAAAACATGACAAGTGAATATTTCTGTTCCTTTCAATGCAAACGTGTTATTATGCTTACAAAAGGGTTATTTAAGCATAAACCACCATTTGGGAGTGAATTCCATTCGTTTTGAGCAATATCAACATTGTATGGTCAGAATCACATTGTTGGTCAAAAAGTGCTTCTCTCGCTCTGAAAAGCATTTTGCACACATAAAAACTAGAAAAGCGAATAGTTCTGTTCCTTTCAATGCAAACGTGTTATTATGCTTACAAAAGGGTTATTTAAGCATAAACCACCATTTGGGAGTGAATTCCACTCGTTTTGAGCAATATCAGCACTGTAAGGTCAGAATACCATTGTTGGTCAAAAAGTGCTTCTCTCGCTCTGAAAAGCATTTTGCACAAATAAAAACATGACAAGTGAATATTTCTGTTCCTTTCAATGCAAACGTGTTATTATGCTTACAAAAGGGTTATTTAAGCATAAACCACCATTCGGGAGTGAATTCCATTCGTTTTGAGCAATATCAACATTGTATGGTCAGAATCACATTGTTGGTCAAAAAGTGCTTCTCTCGCTCTGAAAAGCATTTTGCACACATAAAAACTAGGAAAGTGAATATTTCTGTTCCTTCCAATGCAAACGTGTTATTATGCTTACAAAAGGGTTATTTAAGCATGAACCAACATTTGGAAGTGAATTCCATTCGTTTTGAGCAATATCAACATTGTAAGGTCAGAATCACATTGTTGGTCAAAAAGTGCTTCTCTCGCTCTGAAAAGTATTTTGCACACATAAAAACTAGAAAAGCGAATAGTTCTGTTCCTTTCAATGCAAACGTGTTATTATGCTTACAAAAGGGTTATTTAAGCATAAACCACCATTTGGGAGTGAATTCCACTCGTTTTGAGCGATATCAACATTGTAAGGTCAGAATCACATTGTTGGTCAAAAAGTGCTTCTCTCGCTCTGAAAAGCATTTTGCACACATAAAAACATGACAAGTGAATATTTCTGTTCCTTTCAATGCAAACGTGTTATTATGCTTACAAAAGTGTTATTTAAGCATAAACCACCATTTGGGAGTGAATTCCACTCGTTTTGAGCAATATCAACATTGTATGGTCAGAATCACATTGTTGGTCAAAAAGTGCTTCTCTCGCTCTGAAAAGCATTTTGCACACATAAAAACTAGAAAAGCGAATAGTTCTGTTCCTTTCAATGCAAACGTGTTATTATGCTTACAAAAGGGTTATTGAAGCATAAAACACCATTTGGGAGTGAATTCCATTCGTTTTGAGCAATATCAACATTGTGTGGTCAGAATCACATTGTTGGTCAAAAAGTGCTTCTCTCGCTCTGAAAAGCATTTTGCACACATAAAAACTAGGAAAGTTAATAGTTCTGTTCCTTCCAATGCAAACGTGTTATTATGCTTACAAAAGGGTTATTTAAGCATGAACCACCATTTGGAAGTGAATTCCATTCGTTTTGAGCAATATCAACATTGTAAGGTCAGAATTACATTGTTGGTCAAAAAGTGCTTCTCTCGCTCTGAAAAGCATTTTGCACACATAAAAACTAGAAAAGCGAATAGTTCTGTTCCTTTCAATGCAAACGTGTTATTATGCTTACAAAAGGGTTATTTAAGCATAAAACACCATTTGGGAGTGAATTCCACTCGTTTTGAGCAATATCAACATTGTAAGGTCAGAATACCATTGTTGGTCAAAAAGTGATTCTCTCGCTCTGAAAAGCATTTTGCACACATAAAAACTAGAAAAGTGAATATTTCTGTTACTTTTAATGGAAACGTGTTATTATGCTTACAAAAGGGTTATTTAAGCATAAAACACCATTTGGGAGTGAATTCCATTAGTTTTGAGCAATATCAACATTGTAAAGTCAGAATAACATTGTTGGTCAAAAAGTGCTTCTCTCGCTCTGAAAAGCATTTTGCACACATAAAAACTAGAAAAGCGAATAGTTCTGTTCCTTTCAATGCAAACGTGTTATTATGCTTACAAAAGGGTTATTTAAGCATAAACCACCATTTGGGAGTGAATTCCACTCGTTTTGAGCAATATCAACACTGTAAGGTCAGAATACCATTGTTGGTCAAAAAGTGCTTCTCTCGCTCTGAAAAGCATTTTGCACACATAAAAACATGACAAGTGAATATTTCTGTTCCTTTCAATGCAAACGTGTTATTATGCTTACAAAAGGGTTATTTAAGCATAAACTACCATTCGGGAGTGAATTCCATTCGTTTTGAGCAATATCAACATTGTATGGTCAGAATCACATTGTTGGTCAAAAAGTGCTTCTCTCGCTCTGAAAAGCATTTTGCACACATAAAAACTAGGAAAGTGAATATTTCTGTTCTTTCCAATGCAATCGTGTTATTATGCTTACAAAACGGTTATTGAAGCATGAACCAACATTTGGAAGTGAATTCCATTCGTTTTGAGCAATATCAACATTGTAAGGTCAGAATCACATTGTTGGTCAAAAAGTGCTTCTCTCGCTCTGAAAAGCATTTTGCACACATAAAAACTAGAAAAGCGAATAGTTCTGTTCCTTTCAATGCAAACGTGTTATTATGCTTACAAAAGGGTTATTTAAGCATAAACCACCATTTGGGAGTGAATTCCACTCGTTTTGAGCGATATCAACATTGTAAGGTCAGAATACCCTTGTTGGTCAAAAAGTGCTTCTCTCGCTCTGAAAAGCATTTTGCACACATAAAAACATGACAAGTGAATATTTCTGTTCCTTTCAATGCAAACGTGTTAGTATGCTTACAAAAGTGTTATTTAAGCATAAACCACCATTTGGGAGTGAATTCCACTCGTTTTGAGCAATATCAACATTGTATGGTCAGAATCACATTGTTGGTCAAAAAGTGCTTCTCTCGCTCTGAAAAGCATTTTGCACACATAAAAACTAGAAAAGCGAATAGTTCTGTTCCTTTCAATGAAAACGTGTTATTATGCTTACAAAAGGGTTATTGAAGCATAAAACACCATTTGGGAGTGAATTCCATTTGTTTTGAGCAATATCAACATTGTATGGTCAGAATCACATTGTTGGTCAAAAAGTGCTTCTCTCGCTCTGAAAAGCATTTTGCACACATAAAAACTAGGAAAGTTAATAGTTCTGTTCCTTCCAATGCAAACGTGTTATTATGCTTACAAAAGGGTTATTTAAGCATGAACCACCATTTGGAAGTGAATTCCATTCGTTTTGAGCAATATCAACATTGTAAGGTCAGAATTACATTGTTGGTCAAAAAGTGCTTCTCTCACTCTGAAAAGCATTTTGCACACATAAAAACTAGAAAAGCGAATAGTTCTGTTCCTTTCAATGCAAACGTGTTATTATGCTTACAAAAGGGTTATTTAAGCATAAAACACCATTTGGGAGTGAATTCCACTCGTTTTGAGCAATATCAACATTGTAAGGTCAGAATACCATTGTTGGTCAAAAAGTGATTCTCTCGCTCTGAAAAGCATTTTGCACACATAAAAACTAGAAAAGTGAATATTTCTGTTACTTTTAATGGAAACGTGTTATTATGCTTACAAAAGGGTTATTTAAGCATAAAACACCATTTGGGAGTGAATTCCATTAGTTTTGAGCAATATCAACATTGTAAGGTCAGAATAACATTGTTGGTCAAAAAGTGCTTCTCTCGCTCTGAAAAGCATTTTGCACACATAAAAACTAGAAAAGCGAATAGTTCTGTTCCTTTCAATGCAAACGTGTTATTATGCTTACAAAAGGGTTATTTAAGCATAAACCACCATTTGGGAGTGAATTCCACTCGTTTTGAGCAATATCAACACTGTAAGGTCAGAATACCATTGTTGGTCAAAAAGTGCTTCTCTCGCTCTGAAAAGCATTTTGCACACATAAAAACATGACAAGTGAATATTTCTGTTCCTTTCAATGCAAACGTGTTATTATGCTTACAAAAGGGTTATTTAAGCATAAACCACCATTCGGGAGTGAATTCCATTCGTTTTGAGCAATATCAACATTGTATGGTCAGAATCACATTGTTGGTCAAAAAGTGCTTCTCTCGCTCTGAAAAGCATTTTGCACACATATAAACTAGGAAAGTGAATATTTCTGTTCCTTCCAATGCAATCGTGTTATTATGCTTACAAAACGGTTATTTAAGCATGAACCAACATTTGGAAGTGAATTCCATTCGTTTTGAGCAATATCAACATTGTAAGGTCAGAATCACATTGTTGGTCAAAAAGTGCTTCTCTCGCTCTGAAAAGCATTTTGCACACATAAAAACTAGAAAAGCGAATAGTTCTGTTCCTTTCAATGCAAACGTGTTATTATGCTTACAAAAGGGTTATTTAAGCATAAACCACCATTTGGGAGTGAATTCCACTCGTTTTGAGCGATATCAACATTGTAAGGTCAGAATACCCTTGTTGGTCAAAAAGTGCTTCTCTCGCTCTGAAAAGCATTTTGCACACATAAAAACATGACAAGTGAATATTTCTGTTCCTTTCAATGCAAACGTGTTATTATGCTTACAAAAGTGTTATTTAAGCATAAACCACCATTTGGGAGTGAATTCCACTCGTTTTGAGCAATATCAACATTGTATGGTCAGAATCACATTGTTGGTCAAAAAGTGCTTCTCTCGCTCTGAAAAGCATTTTGCACACATAAAAACTAGAAAAGCGAATAGTTCTGTTCCTTTCAATGAAAACGTGTTATTATGCTTACAAAAGGGTTATTGAAGCATAAAACACCATTTGGGAGTGAATTCCATTCGTTTTGAGCAATATCAACATTGTATGGTCAGAATCACATTGTTGGTCAAAAAGTGCTTCTCTCGCTCTGAAAAGCATTTTGCACACATAAAAACTAGGAAAGTTAATAGTTCTGTTCCTTCCAATGCAAACGTGTTATTATGCTTACAAAAGGGTTATTTAAGCATGAACCACCATTTGGAAGTGAATTCCATTCGTTTTGAGCAATATCAACATTGTAAGGTCAGAATTACATTCTTGGTCAAAAAGTGCTTCTCTCGCTCTGAAAAGCATTTTGCACACATAAAAACTAGAAAAGCGAATAGTTCTGTTCCTTTCAATGCAAACGTGTTATTATGCTTACAAAAGGGTTATTTAAGCATAAAACACCATTTGGGAGTGAATTCCACTCGTTTTGAGCAATATCAACATTGTAAGGTCAGAATTCCATTGTTGGTCAAAAAGTGCTTCTCTCGCTCTGAAAAGCATTTTGCACACATAAAAACATGACAATTGAATATTTCTGTTCCTTTCAATGCAAACGTGTTATTATGCTTACAAAAGGGTTATTTAAGCATAAACCACCATTTGGGAGTGAATTCCACTCGTTTTGCGCAATATCAATATTGTAAGGTCAGAATACCATTGTTGGTCAAAAAGTGCTTCTCTCGCTCTGAAAAGCATTTTGCACACATAAAAACTAGAAAAGTGAATATTTCTGTTACTTTCAATGGAAACGTGTTATTATGCTTACAAAAGGGTTATTTAAGCGTAAACCACCATTTGGGAGTGAATTCCACTCGTTTTGAGCAATATCAACATTGTAAGGTCAGAATACCATTGTTGGTCAAAAAGTGCTTCTCTCGCTCTGAAAAGCATTTTGCACACATAAAAACTAGAAAAGTGAATATTTCTGTTACTTTTAATGGAAACGTGTTATTATGCTTACAAAAGGGTTATTTAAGCATAAAACACCATTTGGGAGTGAATTCCATTAGTTTTGAGCAATATCAACATTGTAAAGTCAGAATACCATTGTTGGGCAAAAAGTGCTTCCCTCGCTCTGAAAAGCATTTTGCACACATAAAAACATGACAAGTGAATATTTCTGTTCCTTTCAATGCAAACGTGTTATTATGCTTACAAAAGGGTTATTTAAGCATAAACCACCATTTGGGAGTGAATTCCATTAGTTTTGAGCAATATCAACATTGTATGGTCAGAATCACATTGTTGGTCAAAAAGTGCTTCTCTCGCTCTGAAAAGCATTTTGCACGCATAAAAACTTGACAAGTGAATATTTCTGTTCCTTTCAATTCAAACGTGTTATTATGCTTACAAAAGGGTTATTTAAGCATAAACCACCATTTGAAAGTGAATTCAATTCGTTTTGAGCAATATCAACATTGTAAGGTCAGAATACCATTGTTGGTCAAAAAGTGCTTCTCTCGCTCTGAAAAGCATTTTGCACACATAAAAACTTGAAAAGTGAATATTTCTGTTCCTTTCAATTCAAACATGTTATTATGCTTA